>NC_135627.1:1834375-2441666 GCF_053574225.1 Canis aureus
CTTGATGTATCTAAATAAACTGCTGAAGGATTACTGCACAACAAAGCCATAAAAGAACTAAAGAAAATATATACATGAATCTCTGGTGTGAAAACAGATTTTGTAAACATGACATTAAAGCAGAAACACCAAAAAAAAAAAAAAAATCTTAAAGCAGAAACACCAAAAAAAAAGTCTTAATGGATTCAGTAACATAAAACTTTGATACCCTCTTACTGTTAAAAAACATACAAGGTCAGATGACAAACGGACAGTATTTAGAATACATACAATACCCAAAAGGCTATTGTAGCCCTTAATATGTAAAGAGCACTTGCAAATCAATAGGGGAAAAAGCATCTCCATAGAAGAATGAACTACGGATACAAAGAGGCAATTCAGAAAGGCAGCCCAGTCACCATACAAAAGTTGTTTAACCTCAGTTGTGACCAAAGGAACACAACTTAAAAGTAGATGCCATTTTTTAATAGTCAAAATGACAAAGATTTTAAAAATCTCAAAACTTAAGTTGTCAAGCATAGACAGGAAGGAATTGGAAATCTCTCCCATACCTTATTGTTGGGCATGTCCATTTGTGAAATTTATGGAGTGCAGATTTTCAGAGTGTCTCAGATGCCTTGTGAATGTTTACCTCCTACTGAATCAGCAATTCCATTCTGTGAGTTTTTCCCCCTAAGGAAATAATAACAAGTAAATACTAAGATTTTGTTGA
This sequence comes from Canis aureus, assembly GCF_053574225.1. NCBI lineage: Eukaryota > Metazoa > Chordata > Mammalia > Carnivora > Canidae > Canis > Canis aureus. The sequence goes on from NC_135627.1 coordinate 1,835,088, forward strand.
ACAAGGATATAAATTGTAATTTTTCATACCCAGCACAGGGGAACAAAGAAACCTAAGTGCATGTTCATCAACAGCAGAATAGTTTAAAATAAATCAAGTAAAAATAACTATGCATGTATATAGGGGACCACTGTGTATTGTCACAAATCACCTTAGGCAAGCCCTGAATGATACAGGGAAAGTATCATGATGTAACCCTAAGTGAAATATGCTGGATATAAAATTTCACATACATTATGATCTGTATTTGATTTTTAAATGCATTTTCCCTATAATCAGCGGCCTTTATTTTTCCAATTAGAATAATCATATTCCACAATTTTAAAAAAACTAACTATAAGCAACCTTCTCCAAATAATGCATTTTGGGCCAAGGACCCAGCATGTCAAATCATTCCTTAGATTGAGAATCTAAACACCAAAAATCAAGATGCAGGCTCTCTCCCCTCTGAGTATGGTTTCAGGGTTTGCTGGTGGGCACCATGGAGGCCCTGTCTGGTTTTCTCCATCTTCAAGAAACAGCCAGGCTACTAGCATTCCCCTGGCTGAAGAGGGACATCATTCTTAGCAGAGTGGCCCCCGGTAGTGGTGAGCAGAGGCCACCCCAGGACGTGAGTGCTGGAGTCAAGTGATGGACACCACGCTCCAGGGACACAGGAGAAAGCGAACCGTGGAAGGCAGAACACACTGGGAGTGGGCAGTGCAGCGGGCGCCAGAGGCCCACCTGGGTGAGCGGGGATCCCGGCCCCTCTCCTCTGAGCCAAGAAGCACCTGAGGTGCTGTTCTGTTCGTGTGGAGTCACGGAGCGCTCGACCTTCCTTTCCTGCTTCCTGAGTAAGGGTCACTGCCGGCCCTCGTGGCGGCTCCCTGCGCAGACCTGCCGGGCAGCGGTTGGTCTGCCCCATGTGCTCACCTCCCACCTGGGCTGCACATTCACATTCTCCATGTCTGCTGGTTCATAACGTGAAAGTGTTTCCTCTTCCATGGTTTCACATCACATCTAAAGATGTCCTGCTTGGTCTTGGGTAAACATTCTTTCAATTTTCCTTCACTACTTGTTCTATGGAAATGAGGCATCGCTCCCTAGCTTGAATTTTTAGAGCTCAGATTCTACTCGTGGAGATATTTTTACTGTTTTTGTTTTTGCTGCTGAATAATAGATTGCATAGTGTGCTTTCATAATTCAACTGTGCTTGCTTACTTCACAATGTTATTTTTCCTCTTTAGGTAAAGAATATGAATTACTTCAGACACTTCTTGGGATTTTTTACATTTAACTGTGCCACGAATTAGTCATGGCAGTCGTGGAGGCTGTTACCCCCAATACATAATACAATGCTGATTTTCTGTTCACACTCAGGTCCTGCACCCTCCAGAGCCATTCCCAGAGCCTCTGTGCTGCCCATCATGGCACCGTCTCAAACAAGGCAGGCTGCTGAGTCTTCTTCCTTCCACGTGGGGAAGGCAGCTTCTGGCAGTGGTGGCCGCCCTTGCTAGAGACATGGAAGCTGGAGACGCCCACCCCAGGAGCACTCAGGGTGAGGGTTCCCTGTCTTTCTCTGACCCACTGCTGGGTCTGGCCTGCTCCTGGCCTGGTCCACCTTGCTCTCCTCTGGGGGAACAAGGCCCAGACCAGCCACATTCCCCTCTACCACTCATTCCCTCCACAGCCAGTGCTGCCCTCCAGAGCCCTGCTCACCATGGTCCCCATCAGAGCTCCTCCCACAGGTCTGTCAATGCACAGACACCAAGTCAGGTCTGCTCTCCCCTCAGCCTTCCCACTCTCCAGGAGCCTCCCTTCCAGTGGCCCTTAATGCTTGTTCTAAAGCCACACCAGGGCCTTGGACTTGGGACCTCCTGCTTGCTCGTAAACTCTGAGTCAATGAAGCCTGCCTCTGCTCTTGCCCCCACCCTCCTGCTGCGTGGGGCACAGCCACTCCTTTCTGGAGATGGTCTCTTTCCTAATTGTCACTGACAAGAGGGCTCACGGCTACATGCAGAAACCAACTGTGTGACCACGTAGTCTCATCCGGAAAGCCCAGTCATAAGCCCATTGGATTTTCCCAGCAATGAGTCCATCTCTTGCAGATGGAGTGGTGCAGAGGGAGGCTGAGCATTCAGGATGCAATAATTCTCCTCGGGGGATTTTTGGTTGGGACACGCTCTGGGCCACAGACAGGCAGCTGCAGGACTGGGGGCTCTCCACATCCTAGATGGGAAGATGCTCATAGAGCACACATGCCCAAAGCAACACTGGGAATCGGGGTCACAGCTCATCATGGCTGCCTCCTTGCAAAGCCAACAAAGCTTCAACTTCCATCTCCCTCTTGTACAGCCGTTTCTTCAGACCAGAGAAGGGCCCTAGAATTTCCTATTAATACTATGATCATCCTGCTTCACAAGGCTGAACTGTGTAGGCTTCGGGACTCCCCAAACTGGACCCACGACTAGTTAGAGCTCCAATGGATAACTGGACAAACACATTAGGGTGAAAGGCAGAACATGAGCCCTACCTGCCACAGACATCCTCCCCTAGCAGCAGAGCCAGTGCACATTGATACCTTCCAGCAAGCTCAGCATTTAGAAAGAGAGGAGATGACTCCTCTTTAAATACATTTACAATGTCTATTATTTGCAGCTGTAAGTCACATTTCTCACAGGTTGTAAGACAGTAAAATTCTGGAGCCAGTCTAGAGCATGGGTTGCACTTCCCACCCTCTCCTGCTGGAAGCCGCGGAATCTTGTCCTACCACAATAGTTTTGGGACACACTCATCCTACCTCTTTGGATGGAGTGTGATTCCCTAAGCATAAGGTTCCATGTTGTCATGTCCTTCTCATCCCACTGAAGTATGTAGATCCAAGTTCTCAGCCCTACCGGTTCCAACCTATGTCAGTACCTAACAAGTTTCCAAAATGCATATGTAGCTTGCATTCTGACACATGTGAGAGCCAAGAGAGCACATCGAGATTCAGATGCCCAGCTTCATGTTGTCCTGCCCTGTGTCCCCACGACCTGTTCAGGAAGCATGATAATCAGAGCAGTTTCTGGAGTGCTGCAGCCACAACTCTGTCATGCAGTACGTGCTTTACTTAGAGCTATACTTACTGTTTGTAATCTTTACCAGAACTTCCTAACCTAAGTATTCCAAGGCCACAATCCCTTATCTGAAATTCCCAGGGCTTGTGTCTTTCAGAATTAAAAACTTCTCAGATGTCAGAAAGGAAATTCGACCAAATACCATATAATACAGAATATCCCAAACAGATCAGAACCAAACATATTAATATTTCTGTAGGAAAGAATATGAATATTCATCCCAAATAGTATAAAGATTATAAATAGCCTCACATCAGTTGGGGCCTTGCATAAATGTTCCCATCCTCTCTGTCACAGAGGCAATCATTTAGCTCACCTGAAACTAGCATCCAGTCATTAACTAATAATCTAAATGAAAAGAGATCTATAGTACAGTTTTGTTTTTCCCCCTATGATTCTTATATACTGACAAACTGGCCACAGGCTCAAAGTACTATTAGTGCACAGGTTCAGTTTACACAGCAATATCTATGGATTTCTGTCGAGCTGATGATAGGTGCTCTAATCATTTCTGCTCACAGAATCAAGGGTATGGAAAGGTCAATGTCATCAAATAGCCATTTTATTACTCCTAATGTATATTGCACAGGTGACAGTTAACAATGAGTGAAGTGGACTGACGAAAGTTAAAGTCTTCCTTGACCATAAGTACAACAGTATCTTGACAGCAAATTTTTAAAAGAATGGAACATCTAATAGTTGAAAATAGTAACTCTAATAGAAAAGTTACATTGCAGACTAGATATAGCTGAAGAGAGAATTATAAGATTGGAAGACAGACCTCGATTCTCAAAAACTTCTGCAGTGTGGAGTAGACAGAGAAAGGAAAAAGAAGAATAAAGTTTAAGAGGAGTAGTACAATATGAAAAAATATAGGATATTTCTTATCAGATCTCTAGGAGAAAAAAACAGAATGGGAGAGAGATGGTATTTGAAAAGATAATGGCTGAAAATTTTCCAACATTTCCCAAAGACATGAATCTTCATAATTAGGATGTCCATAAACTCCAAGAAGGGTAATTAAAAATAATCTATATCTAGGTACATCCAAACGAAACTGATGAATATAAATGGCAAAGGGAGACTTTTAAAAATAGACAAGGAGGAAAAAAATAGATTCCCTAAAGTGAAATAATAATTAGAAAGATAGCTGACTTCTCAACAGTAATAGAGGAAGTCATAAGGCAATGGAATGATATCTTTAAAGTTGTGGGGAAAATATAGGTGTTTGTTTGAAACTCTAAGTCAGCTAACTGTATTTTTCAAAAAAGATGATATTAAAGAAGATATTTAAAAAATGCTATGATTGACCTTCATTAGAAGAATTTCTTTAGGATAAATAAACTCTAGGAAGAGAGAGAGGATCTCAGAAAAAAATATCTGAGATACAAGAAAGAATGTTTATCAAAGAACATAGTAAATATGTGCATAAGTTTAAACAAACATTAGCTGTGGAAAAGAATAACGTATAATTTGTGTGGTTAAAAATAACAAGACAGAATCAAGAAACAGAGCAATTGCAACATATAATTTATAATAAAAGCATGCTAAGGCTCTGTATTATTTGTGAAGAAGGTAAATATTAACTGTAGACTTGGTCAAGTGATATGGTTTACGGCTTATTAATTTTAGAGTAATAAAAATATCCAAGAAATAGAATGTATTACTTCTAAAGTGAGTTGGAAAATAAGACAGGAAGAAAAACTTAATTAATTTAAAAGGATGTAAAAACAGAAGTAAAATAGAAACCTAAGAAAGGCAGGATAAATAGCATGAAGAAAATAGAAAAGAATCCATGTGTATCGGTAATCATAAGTATAAATGTACGCACTTCATAATTAAAAGGCTAAGATTATTATGGTGCAATTTAAAAAATCTTAGGTATGGGATGCCTGGGTGGCTCAAGGGTTGAGCATCTGCCTTCAGCTCAGGGCAGGATCCTGGGGTCCGGGAATCGAGTTCCTTATTGAGCTTCCTGCAAGGAGCCTGATTCTCCCTCTGTCTATGTCTCTGCCCTTCTCTCTCTGTCTCTAATGAATAAATAAATAAAATCTTTAAACAAAAATTTTAAGAATAAAATATAAAAATAAATAAGTAAATAAATAATCAATCCCAGGTGTTTGCTGTTCATAAGAGATGCAACTAAAACATAAGGGCATAGATAGGTGAAAAGCAAAAGGATGGAAAGACAAATTCCAAACAAATAATCAAAGGAAGTTGGTATGGATTTGTTGTTATCAACTGAGAACAAAAAATATGAAGGCAAAAGGAAGTACTTGAAATATAAAACTTTTTCAAATGATTATGACACACTGATAATGAGTTCAATTCAACAGGAAAAAGGAACAATTCTAAGAATTTTGTACCTAATAACACAGCTTCAAAAGATATTAAAAAATAGAATTATAAGGAAAAACTGAAATCTAGCATCACAGAAGATTTCTAAAAATACCTCCTGTATAGACAAAGTAGACAAAAATCAGTAGTGATATAAAATATTTGATTAACAGCCTTGAAAAGGTTGATAGCAAAATATAACAGGTATATAAAGAAAAGAATTATTTTTTTTCAAACACTCAAGTTACATTTATAGTGATCACATAAGGCAAATTGCACTGTATTTTAACTAACATAACATAAACACATAGTTTCTGGCTGCAACAAAATTTTATAGATTCTAAGGCACCATTTTCTTTTTTAGTTTTAATATCTCTAAATTGGGATCTCTGCTACAATCAGTGACTTCTTGTAATTACTGTTGCCATTTTCCCCAAATTTTAGCATTTCTAAAATCTGAATACTTCTTGTATAGCATTTTAGATGTAATAAATTATATTAAGTTCAAAATAATAACAAAATTATTTTAAAACAAATCCATATATTTGTCAAGTAAGAAATTTACTTTCAAAAACCTCATGAATCAAGATAGTAATCATAATAAAATTATAAAATACTTAGAGCTGAACAATAATAAAAATATTAGGTATCAGGGACTGCGAGATGCAGCCAAAGTCATGAAAGAAGCAAATTTATAGTCTTAAGTTATATGAGAAAAGAAAAAAAGCCTGGAAATTAATAAACTACTAGAATAGAAGAACAGAGTCAACAAAGCAAAAGAAGGAAATGATAATGAAAGGAATTTAATGCGGTAGAAATAAAGGTATGGAAGAGAGGAGCAACAAAGCCAAAACTTGTTTCTTGGAAAAAAAACTAATCAAATAAGAAATCTCTGGAGATGATGAAGGTAAAAAAGAGTAAAAAGTCAAATATACCAGCATGAATAAGTGGGTAATAGTGTATATGCAGCAGATAATTAAAATATCAAAGAGTATTAAGAACACATTTAGGCCAACCAGTGTGAAGAACATGTGGGAATAACAAATTCCTACATTAAACAAGTTACCCACACTGACCTCAGATGGGTTCGATGATGCTCTAACCATTAACTGCTTTGAATAAATATATTTTTAAGCTATCTACAAGGAAAATACAGATAGTTTTACAAGTAAATTCTACCAATCATTTTCTAATTCCATTACACAGTCATTCCAGAGAATATAGAAAGAATAAATATTTCTCCAACTTATTTTATTAAGCTTGTTATAAAAATCACAAGTAGCATGAGAAATAAAGATAACAGGCCAATGTGACACATGAACAACAGCATGTAGGAACACAAATGCAAAAGTACAACAAAATCATTAGCAAATGAAATCCACATCCAAATGGAGTTTATTACAAGATTTCAGTATTCCTCTTGCATTAAATTGTATTAATATAATTATCATATTAGCCACATAAAATAGGAAAACCACATACCAATTATCAAGGCTTGCTATGTAGTTATAGTAATCATGATGGTGTGGTATTGGCATGAAGTACGACAAACAAATAGAACAGAGTATAGACAGTAGAAGCAGACCCACACATATACTGAGACTTGATTTCTGACAGAGCTGGCATTACAGTTAAGTAAAGAAATAATGGGACAACTGGTAATCCAAATAAATCAAGAACTGGGCTCCCGACCTCACCCCATCTACAAAAACAAGGGGTTAGTAGCCTCTGTGTGAAATAATTTGCTTTTCATTTGGAAGAAAATACAATATCTTTATGAGTTTTACATAGAAAATATTTTTTAAAGACTAAAAAGTGTAATAATGCATAAAGGAAAAGATGGATATATCCAACTGCATTTAGAACATCTGTTCAGGGGCACTTGGATGGCTCAGTGGTCAAGCGTCTGCCTTTGGCCCAGGGCGTGATCCTGGAGTCCCGGAATCGAGTCCCACATCAGGCTCCCCGGAGCCTGCTTCTCTCTCTGCCTGTGTATCTGTCTCTCTCTCTGTGTCTCTCATGAATGAATAAATAAAATCTTTAAAAAAAAAAGAAAAAGAACATCTGTTCAGACTCCGTACAGTGAATGAAAACAAGTCAGAAATTGAGAGACATACATCCCACCTACAATCAAGAAATCATGTCTAGACTACGTGTAGAGCTTCTGTGAATCAGTAAGAAAAGACCATCAATTCCATAGAAAAATGGGTGACAGGTAACAGCAGGCCCTTCACAGGGGAAGCCAGTGATATGGGATGAACTTACTACAACCCAGGAAATGCAAAGGTAAGTCCCAAGAAAATACCATTTCACAATTACTGGTTGAATTTTTTTAAGTAAATTAGTCTGCCAACATTGAGAGTCTGTGAAGGTTCAAAGCCACTAACATCTGAGGGGAGCCCCTGAATGGTCATCACCTACCACTACTGAAGACAAGCATGTGCCGTGACTAGCCGTCATGCCATGACTAGCATGACTAGCATGCTAGAGGGGCCATGCACAGTGTGCAAGGAGTGAGCACAAAAAGGCCCAGAGCAGTGCTGCTCACTATGGGGAAAAACAAAAAATAAATGCAGTTATGTCAAACCCCATGTCTATCACGTCAGAAGGGATATATGAATTGTGTTAAATAGTGAAAAATGAGTGAGTCTCAAAAACAGAATGCTGGGTGGAGAAAGCAAGGTATACAGTACAATTCCACTTGTAGTAAGGTCAGGAAACAGCCCAAACTAATCAATATACTGTTAAAGAGGACCCATGGACACACAAGTGATGGCGGTGACTTATGTAGGGGCAGGGAAGTCCTGAGGGAGGAGGCTGGGGGTGGTCCAGAGACAGACCATGTTCCATGTTTTCAAGTGCAGTGTGAACAAACAATTGGTGGTGGTATTATATTTCACGAGTACATTTATTTTGTATTATTTCTTAAATTAATGACAGTTTGTAATTATATCTGTTTTTTAATGATTTATTTATTTATTCACTAGAGACACAGAGAGAGGCAGAGACACAGGCAGAGGGAGAAGCAGACTCCCAAAGGAGCCTGATGAGGAACTGCGGGATCACGCCCTGGGCCAAAGGCAGACGCTCAACCACTGAGCCACCCAGGTGTCCCTGTAATTCTATTTTTAATAAGATTAAGTTTAGATTAAAATAGAGAAACCATATACCGGATAAAATAAAATAAGCAATGAAATGGAAATAAATAAGCAAAAATAGAGAAATAAATTTAAAAATAGAAAAACAAAGGAATTAAAAGAAAAGAATCAACATCCCAAGACAATGATAACTAAAATCACTGATAATATCCGCCAATTACTGAGAGCTGAATTTGTGCCAGGGGTGGAGCCCTGACCGTGACCACCCTGGCCCATGTAGCTACTGTGCACGTCCCTGCCTTCCGGGGGAGTGTGGTGAGATGCAGGGAACAGAAGGCTTCCGGCTTTGGGGTTGAATGGTCCCATTCCAAAGCCTCCAGCCCCACGGAGCTTTAAAGGACTTTAAAAAGAAGTCAGTATTGAAAATAAGATATGTTTGATGAAATTTAAATAAAAGCTAAATCCAACAACCACCAAGATAAAAGAGCTCAAAAGAAGGAGAGGGAAGATTAAGATACAAGGCTAAAGCCACCAGCTGTAAAGTGAGAAATATAAGAATAGACAAGATTAAGATTTAGAGACGGGAAATAAAATTTAAACAACAAAAAAAAAATCACAAAGATAAATGGAGTTGAGGAAATGCTTTTTTAAAGAGCATGTTGAATGTGCGAGAGTAGACAAGGGCAGCAGGCTGTCACCTCGAGGAGGTGGCCAGGAGGCTAAGAGGGGCCGCCCTGCCTGACCGCTGCCCTAAGCTTCTCCCCCACACCTGGAAGTCTCACCAGAGGCCACGAGTCCTTCCCACAAACATTTATTAATGAATTATCCATTTTTTCTATAGACATTTACCACATGCCTACTCTATGCAAGGTGGGGTGCCCACTGAAGGCACCAGACAAACCAGCTACTCGGTGCAGGGGTGTGGGTGGGCAGAGGGAAGCAGCCTTAAATTGGGGTGGCAGCTGTGCACTTCCAGTGTTCACTGCAAAGATGGACCAGAACATGGGAAGACAGGACAACAGCCTAGATTCACTCGCCCTCCTCAGAAGAACAGAGAAGCCCAGAAGCCTGCAGTGTGCCCTTTGCATTTAGGGAGAGAAAGATGGGGAGTGGCCGAGAGCCCCCACCCCCCGAGTGTTTATGGGTGGTGGTCGGCAGTGAGAAGGAAGCAGTCTGGGTGAATCATAAATAGAAACAACCCATCACAATGGAGGCATCCCTCCTGGAGGCTCCCCAACTACCAGGGGCACCGGTGACCTCGGCTGAGCATCCTTTATGTCTCTTCTGTACGGACTCCTTTGTTTCATAGATGACTTCTGTATCTCCCCACTCCTCAGCCCTGGAAATCTGCTCTTCCTGAAGGTAGAATTTAGAGTTTGTTTTTAAATTGAGACTGGAAGTAAAAAGAAAATGTTTCAACAGACATTTTTCTTACTCGTAATGTATTCCTGTCACTCTGCCACGACTTGTGCAATTCACTTTGAACTAGTGTGTATATGGAAACCACTTCTCACTTTCACCTCCAAAAGCCACATGGAAGAAATGTGAATTTGGGGGAGGAGGTCTCCTAAGATTTGCTAAAGCACGTAGAAAAATTCTGATACTTGCTGTTTTAAATCAAATAATACTCTAAGTGCTGTGATGTCTCTGTCACACACCAAAACATGCAAAACATGAGAAGAGATATAGAGACCTGTAAAAATATCGCCCCGCCCAGTAAACTTCTCTGAAAAAAATTGCTGCACACACATGTCTTCCGTCCCACAGTGGAGGTATTGGCGGCTTTCCTTCTACCTTCTCAACATAACACACATCCAAAATGCACACTCCCCTCATACACACATATGTGCAGATTATGTCCAGACAAAGACACACACACAGGTACACAGACACATACTTGTGCACACACACACACGCCACCATCACACTCTATCTAAAGATCAACATCATTAGATTATTTTGAGATTAATGAACACAACTGTCCTCTTCCACTTATTAGCTGTGCAGCCTCAGACAATTAAAAAAATCTTTCCAAAAAAAAAAAAATCTTTCCATGACAAAATGTCCCCATCTGCACAATAAAGGTAATTATGTGGGTGACACTGAGCCGTTGAGAAGCCGTTGAAATAACACTGGAGCAGGCCTACCTCGGTGCCTGGTGGCCATTCCTTTAACAACATTCTACCACAAGTTGTTACCATCACACTTGACTATTGCTGATCCTACAGTGAGGGCTGATTGACGAACAGAGGGCAAGTGGCGAGGTGTGAAGAGGGGGACAAACACACAGTCTCAGTCTCTGCATTGAAGATTTTAGCATTTATCCCAACGGCGTAGAGAAGCCTCTAGCCATGCCCACACGGAGGGCCATAAACTTGCATTTTTAGGAGGGGACGCAGTGCAGAAGCCAGATAGACAGCTGAGTGCAGGTTGTTGGGAAACAGAGGGTCCAAGAGGGTTGGCCGTGGAGGTTCAGAGGAGGGGGTGTGGAGACAGGACTGAGATTGAAGGAAAGAGTTTAGCACACTTGGGAGGCTGCTGGTGATCCTCTGTAGAGACCCTAGCAGAAGAAGGGGTTCAGTGCCTACCCCTCGCCATCCTACCAACAACCTGCGCTGCAAGCCTGGCCCAGCTCAGCTTCTGGAGGTCTGGGGGAAGATGAGGGCCACCTAGAAACCAAGCAGCCCTCACCACAGCCCCTGGCCTTCTGGCAGAGGCAGACTCATCCTGAAAGCCTGAGGCCATAGGACACATTGTCCCAATGGGCTGGCCACAGCAGCCCCAGGAGTCAGTCCCAGGAACCAGGTGGCATTAGGGGCCCAGGAAGATGGCATAGCTGAGCAGACATGGGCCCTGGTGGGGTCGGGCCCCGGAGGCACCCACTGCAGCGGCTACAAGGTGGTGAGCCCTGATGTAGCCGGGGTGGCCTAGGCCCACCAGCAGCTCCACTGGCCAGTGGCCCCAGGCCCACAGCACCAGCCCCTCCCAGGACCCTGTGGAAACACTGAGCCTCAGGCCTCAGCAGGACCAAATAAGTCAGAATCTGCATTTTAACAAGATGCCCAGGGACCTGTGTGCAAGTCAAGTTCAAGAGAGAGCACCTAGAAATCATTTAGGCTAAATGAAAATGTTAATTATAGACAAGCTATTTTCACAGGGCCTCTATTAACCCCAAATCAGCAACAGATAAGTATCTATGTGGGGTGTGTTTGTGTGTAGGACATGCCCATTCCAAACATTCGCATTTATTTGTGCGTCGTATCCCCCCAGTCAGTGAACCCCGCTAAAGTGGTCTGCAGCTCTACTCAGCACATCTGCCAGCACCAGGCAGTTCCCTCTTCCTACACAGATTTTCATGTCTGAGACGACCAAAGCCAGGATTTCTGCTAATTATGCACATCACCTCTTACACTTATAATCCTGGCATCTGATGAGCAACAAAGATAAGACAGCCAACAAAGATGCAAAGAAAATATAATTTTAAATAGGAAGTGGACATCGTGCAGCTCTGTTTCATGTGTCTGCTGGAAAGTCACACCACAGTGAGGAGGAACTGGCTGGTGAGTTTGGGATCCCAGTGCTGACCCTGCCCTCCTGCCCTGGCCTGTGTGTAAGCAGCCTCTGTCTGGAAGCTCTGCTGTCCTGAAACTGGCCATTCCAAGGCCTGCATCCTCATTTAGTCAACTAGCTTTATTTTTTGAGCCAAAATTCAAGGTATGAATAAGAAATATAGCTAGATTAGTGGACTGAGATGTACAGTCTTTCAAACAGAAACACAGTCATAAATCAAGACCACCCCGTTAAGTGTGGAATCACCAGACTTTACACTCTCCTCGGTAACCCTGAACAGTTCCCATGCAGGACCCCTGCTTTCTCAAAGTAAGCAGCAGTGGGAAATTAGTAGATGGGTTTGCAAGAACAGAACAACAGCAAAAGCAGCACAGAGCTTGGAAAATGCCTGCCTGGACCTAAAACTGGACCAGAAGCACACTACTCTCTGGGCGGGGAAGGTGACGCAGCGTCAGGCCAGAAGTGAGGTAGGAGGGAGGTGGGAACAGTGCTAGGAAGCCCTGAAGCAGGGAAAAGACGGCGAGGAAACTAAGCAGATGTGCCATCACCTCGCTGACCACTGAGGCGGCTGTCACTCCGGCGGGTCCACCTGGCCCTTCCCACATCCTCCCCGTCCTTGGTGCTCAGCCACGAGCGCCTGCAAGCGGGTCCAGCAGTGTGGTGGAAGAGGGGGAGTGAGCAAGGTCCTTCCAGTGGGCCGAGGGAAGGCTTGCCGTGTGCTGTACTGATCCGCTGGGGCCCCCCGTGCCAGCCGGCGTGGGGAGTTCACCCTCGTAATTAGCTTAAACACAGCAGCTCAACGTGTCCTGCACCCCCGAGGGTTCAGCCAGTGGGTTGCCGTAACAGCCTCTTTTAAAGCACTTCTAACATGTTGTATTCACTGCCAGAAGGCAGGATGCCGTAATAAACTCTAAACCTCTGTGGCTTTGCAAGAGGTAGCTGCCTCCCTCATAAAATCCAGCAGATACGGCCTTCTTTTCCCCAGACCTTTCTAAATGTGTGCACAGCCACTGCTGGGGTAACCGTGCTGCAGGCAGGAGCATGCGGACATGCAGAGGAATGAATGCCTCCATCAGCACTGACATCCAGACACAGCAGATCATCGGAGCCCCCTGGCTGGAAGTGGTAATAGAGCCCACCACGTCTGGCTCACAGTGGGACGACTGGGCCCACAGACCCACACGGCGGTGATTTTCCCGGTTCCTGAATGTACACCTGGAACAGATGTTTCCCGTAAAACTGGAACAGACGTAGGGGTGCCCTGGCCTGAGAGTGTGAGGTGAGTGCTCCCCAGACACAGGAGCAGCGCCGTGCCCTTGGTCCTGCACTCAAGGACACGAGGCAAGTACACTGGGCGATCTAGGCTGCATCTCCACTTCCTTGATCAGGGCAGCCCATGTGAAAACTTGAGCTGAGGTTCCCAGTGTGGAACCCCCCTCCAGGAGAGTTTCCTAGGGCGTTAGGACCTCAGGATCCAGTACCGATCTGGAAAAAAGGGCCTGTTTCCATCCCTCATCAGAAAAAGGACCAGAGCCGCTCACACTCAGGCCGGGTGAACGTAGCATGCCTCGGTGGTGTTAACTCCATGCTCTCACACTGGGACCATCCCAGCTCCCCGCGGAACCCAACTGCAGGCCCCCCCATCAGTGGCAGCAGACCCCAAGAGCAAGGCTGAGAAACACACTGAAGGCTGTGAGAAGATACAAGAGCTCCAGTGGGTGAGAGATAAATGCTAAGAATCCGCGGTTTTAGGACTGAGACATACCTTCCAAAGTAAAGGGGAAATGACCGCTTGTATCTTCCACCATGCAGAAGCCATGACCTGGGTGGGTGCCCCTTTGGCCTCTGGAGGCAGAACTCTTCAGACTGGGGAACGTGTCTCCAATGCTGATCTAGTGACAGAGAGAGCTCCCAGCTATGGTAGGCCCAAAGAAGGGGAGGCAGCAGGGCCAGGCGGGGGTGCAAGCAGCCCTCCTCTGGGACCCCACGGCCTGAAAGACCCTCAGTACTGGAGGCGTCCGTGGTGGGGAAATGTCATGCTGAGCTGTAGCACCAATGGGAGGATCTCATCCTGGACCACGGGGCTCTGGAACAAGGCCATGCTATCCACAGCAAGGAATTATGTGCCATTTGGAAAAGGCATCTGGCACACTCTGGGGCTCTGGTGGAAGCTGAGCACTTATCCATGGATGTTGAGTGGCCACATCACCAGAACTGCTGTCACCAGTGGGAACAGCCAGATCCACCAAGTCCTAAGGTCCACAGACCCCCCAGCAGTCCATGCAAGCACGGAGGGGAGCACCTGGGGTCAGACACACCCTCTCCCACTATGGCACTAGTGTCTCTCCCTGGCCACCCTGCAGGGGCAGGTCCCTTGTGGCCAGTGAATGAGCAGAGAGGTGATCTCAGTCTGTGGGTAGAGTGGGGTAGACACCGTGGCAGAGCTTCCCAGAGCTGGCTGGGGCCTGCACTGCCATTTGACCCTCCCCCCATAGATGCTACTCTCAATATCTTCCCATGAAACGCCTGCAGGTAAATCTGGGTCCCAGATCTGTTTTCCCAGGAACCCAGACCCTGGCAACCCTTTTAAAGAAAAAGTCTCAAGATATCATCCTTAGGAGAAATAAAGAGTCTAGTCATAACTGCTCAATGTGCCTGGCTCACAAACCATTTTTGATGCTGGCCAGTTCTTCGGGAAATCCCATGGTAAAGCCACGCAGTGCAGGACCTCCAGCTGGACCTTGCTTCTCCACCGCACTCCCGCCACGTGCAGGAGCTGGTCAACCCTGGACATTCGCTCACATAGGGACCTTGTGTGCACGAAAGTGTGCACACAAGGAAGCCAACAGCTAGAGGGCAGAGATCACAGATGAGGAAGGCCCAGTGCAGGAGGGTACGTGGCACAACCCGGTGCGTCCTTCACAGCACTCATGTGACAACGTCCCGGAGGTGGGCAGGGCGCCAAGAGGGAGATGAATATTTGATGCATTTCAGTTGTCGATCAGCTCTGCACACCAGCTGTGAGACATCTCAGCCAGCTTGGTCTCATTTTATTAGTACTCAGCCACCAAAAAGGATCAAAGTCAACAGAAATTATGCTTCACAAATTACCTTCAGAGCCCTAAGTTGTTATAGGAAACATATATAGAGTGTTGCTCTTACTCAAGCACATTAGAGCAGGTTTTCCAGAGCACAGGTCCTGAGATTGAAGGTGGGACAGTCTACTCTGACAGCACAGGTGACTATGCATCTTTCATGATGATTCACCAGGCAGTGCCCGGGTCTGCAGGTCCCCAGGTAGCATGAGCATCATCCAGAAGCAGACAGCCTGGCCTGTTGAACAGGTTTTAGGAAAAAAGAATCCTGACTTTGTTTTGCTTTTATGCTTAACATATGACCACCTCAACCAGCCAACAACAAAAGCTGTTTCGAGGCTCTGCAAATGGCTTGGAAACCAACTGGCCATGGCACCAGGTACACAAGAGCAAAGGGAAGCAGAAGATGAGCGGTGGCCCCTCTACCTGTCTCGCAGAGTTACACGGAGCCATATTTCAGTAGACAGCTACATTATAGTATCCTGTTTCTGACAAGATTACAAGTAGGAGATTAATCCTCTGGGTACACCTTAATTGTGGGAAAGGTCCCTGTCCCCAAAATCCACCAAAGATTGATGACAGGTGTGTGCCAGAGGCTGGCCACTGCGATCCTGTCCCATGTACTAGGAATGGGGGAAACCATCCAGAGAGGATGCTTTCTCTGGGGCACGTGCACGTCCTTGTGACTAGTGCTCTGAGAAAGGCAGACATGGATTTTGAATGACCAGGACTGCACATTTTTCAGTGCAAGTTTCTGAATTTAAAAACACTTGATAATTTTAGTTTTTTACCATGGTTTTAAGTTATGAAAAATACATAGAAAACCTAAAAATAAAGGGATAACAAGGAATTTGCTTTGAGATTTTAGATATTTCAAACTGGAAAGTGGCATCCTCACTCCTAAAATGTGGCTGACAAAGCCTGCCAACCTCACAGGAATGTGAGCTCCTGGTGTCTCCCCAATAAAGGACTCAGACTGCTGATGGGAGTGACTCTGAGCTGTAGTTCAAAACATGCCAGGCCACCTTTATAGCTGACAAAGCATCCCCCTGCCACCATGTGTGCAGGGCAAGGATGGGAGAGGCTATGCTACAGGCTGAACTTCAACCATAGGTCAGAATCCTAGCCCCCCATTACTCAGGAGAGACTGTGTTTGGAGAGAGAGCATATAAAGAGGTCAATAAGGTAAAACAAGGTCACAAGGGTGACCCCAACTCAATATGACTGGTGTCCTTCCAAGAGGAGGTGATAAGGACATAAACCACCCAGGGAGAAGACGGCCATCTGCAAGCCATGTGGAGAGACCCCAGAAGAGACCCTGATCTTGGATTTCTTGCCTCCAAAATGGTATGAAATAAATTTCTGGTGGTTAGGCCCACAATCTGTGGCACTTTGATGGGGCTGCCCGAGATGACTAAGGCAGCAGAGTTGAGGAGGAAAGAAGAGGGGCCCAGGGCTGGGAGCACAGGATCTCTTCCCTGGAATCAGAGATGGCCATCCTCCAGCTTGGGGCACAGTTCTGACAACAAAGTATGACCAGCTGACAAATGCAGGACAAGACCCAGTGACACTTCTCAGAGCCTGGATCCAGCCTGGAGGCCCTTCCAGTGGCGTGAACCGAAACAGCCCTTCTTTATTCAAGTTGATTTCTGCTGGGTTCCTACCATGTGGAATTTAAAAGCTCAAATGCATGTAGAAAAGCCAAAGTATGTAGATGGTGACTTTGTCTACACCTGAGGCTGAGCAAACAGGTGCAACGTGAAGCTGCTACTCCACCACGTTTGTCTAGAAAATATACCCATGACTTCACAGTATATTTATTCTGATATCATGACAATCTGTGAAACCCATCAGACAGTGTTGCTTTCTTAGGCGAATCATGTCACACTATGACTTTGATTCCGTATCTTCTTCCGTTGGAGGAAAATCTGTGTCTGAATTTAGATATGTGAATTTCAAAGCTGCTTGTTAATACATCACACTAGTCTTTTCTTCCAGTATTTCGATTTGCCGTCACCGAGTTTAGTCGCCACAACCACCTTGACAACTTATTCCATGAAAGCCACCTTGGGCTTCTACATTGGGGGTTTCACAGACAGTGTGCTACCAGCATGGTTACACCCCAGTCAGGTCACCCTGGAAGAAGCAGTGACATAGCACAGGAATGTGCTCTGAACGGAGAGACAACCTGGAGTCCATGTTCAGCCCTGAAGGGGGTCAGATGCATGCCTGAGCAAGTCACTTAATGCTTCAAGTCAGGGCCATTCAGAGGATAAAATTTCAAAAACTACATATGAAGCATTTATCACAGTGCTTGGCACCTAGTAATTGCTCAACAAAGTCTAAGCTTTAAAAACAGTGGCTGGCGTCCCGAAACCAAAAAAGCCCATTTCATAAAAGAGAAACTAGAAAAGTATGGATTTTAGTTAATAAAGTACAAGTATCGGTCCACTGGTATGTCAGGTGTGCCGTACAAATGTGATATATGAACAGCAGGGGAACCGGGTGGCAGGCATCTGGGGACTCTGTACTATCTCTGCAACTTTTCTATAAAGCTGAGGCTGTCCTAAACTTCCGAAGTCCATTTAAACACTGATATGTACAGCCCCGATCGGACTTCGGAAGTGTGGTACCCTGTCTCCTGGCTCTGCCCACGTTCTGTGCCACCCTTCTTTCCCCAGACAGGCGTGCTGGCAGAGCAGGGGCTGGGCTCCGTTCTGCACAGACTCTCCCATCTCCTGGAAGAGCGCCTGGAATGGAGTCGTTGACAGAAGGGGTGCAGCTGTATAACTAACTGCTCGGCCAGAAACGCAGCCGGCCCCTTGCTGTACCGCGTCTGCAGCTTCGCCTCAGCTTCCCACCTGCATCTCCTCTGGGAGGCGCTGGACAGGAGAAAGGTCCTACCAGGCCCCATCGGTAACTGCACGGTTTTGGGCATCCCAGCCTCTTCTCAGGTCTCGATTTCTTCCCCAGATGAGTCAGGAGATGCAAACACTGAGTCTCCATCACAATTCCCTGTGATGATTTTGGTCCAGCGCAGTTTTTCTCAGTGTGAGTCTGAGATGCTTGGCATGGTTGCCAAAAATGCAGATGCCCAGGCCCTTGATTGACTTCAGGACTCAGAACCTCCAGAACTGGGGCCTGGCAGCTCCACAGTTAGTTCTGCTGCAGATCCCCAGCCCACTGGAAGCCGTGTGGGGAGAGAGGCCCAGCAGACTCTGCCCCACCATCCCTGACCCGCAGACTTGGCTGGCCAGAAACAGTCTTCACAAACTTGAGTGTGCCCAGCACCCCTGGGGCTGTTTATGAGGTTGCAGATCCTGGTCATGCCCCAACAGGCTCTGATTTGGTGGGTCTGAGGGGAGGTCAGGAATCTGCTTTAGGAAAAGCTATCTGGGGACTCTGACCTAGATGACCAAGGGACCACTGGGTGGAAATCCTCCAAGTAGGGACATGCATCATGTGTGGCGTGGCACCTGCCACATGGTACGTATGCATGATGACGTGACGCAGGCACACATGAATGAACTCCCCTGAGGGAGTAAGTTTTGCTTACACTGCTGCAAGAATGAGCCTCTGGCCATTACCCCTCAACAAAAAGTGAATAAGTACATGGAAAGTGACATTTGTATATGGAGGCCTGCCCTTGAAAATTATTCCACTTCTCAATAGAATATTCCTCAGCCATTAGAAACGACGAACACCCACCATTTGCTTCGACGTGGATGGAACTGGAGGGTATTATGCTGAGTGAGGTCAGTCAATCGGAGAAGGACAAACATTATATGGTCTCATTCATTTGGGGAATATAAAAATAGTGAAAGGAATAAAGGGGAAAGGAGAAAAAATGAGTGGGAAATATCAGAAAGGGAGACAGAACATGAGAGACTCCTAACTCTGGGAAACGAACAAGGGGTAGTGGAAGGGGAGGTGGGCAGGGGATGGGTGGGGTGACTGGGTGACGGGCACTGAAGGGGGCACTTGATGGGATGGGCCCTGGGTGTTATGCTATATGTTGGCAAATTGAACTCCAATTAAAAAATATACAAAAAAAGAAAGAAAATTATTCCACCTCTATGCAGCTACGAATGTTTGCATGACCCCTCCCATTCTGTCTGACCAAGGACCTGATCATGACTGAGAGCACCAGTGGGAAGACTGAAGCTACACAGGTGTAGGTATGGTGAGCAGCAGAGAGAAGATACAGCACCTGCAGCCCTAAGTGCCCAATGCACGTTATCTCCTGGAAAACTCCATCTTGGTCCTAATGTTAGTGCCCAGGCTGGGAGCCAGTCTGCAAGCGAGTATGCCTCTGAGGAACAAGTTGCCAGGCAGGAGGTGCACATCCAACAGGGTAATGCGGAAACTTGTCTCCCCAAAGCCCCACAGCCTCAGAGGAGCAGGAGGTATGGGCTGGGCAGAGGTGGCCATGGAGGGAGGTTCCCTTCCTGCTGGAGGGCCAGCAGAGTAGAAAGGTCTTGGCATTCCCAGGATGACTGCACCCCTCTCTTGGAGTGGCCTTCCCCACCGATCCTGAGGGTGGCCTCTTCCTAAGGATGGTACTGGGGCCAAGAGTGAGCAGTAAGTGTAGGAGTCCAGTGGGGTTGGCCATCTGCACAGTTTCACAAAGAAATGTGGCCTCTGAAAGTAGACACATAAGGGCCACAGTCAACGTGTTTCTCCTGCTTGCTGCCACTCTTTAAGGAAGTATCTTCCCGAATAAAATCCAAGGATCATGCTGGAAGAAGAATGCTGGGTGGAGGAGGCTGACCCGAGCACTCTGTGGGGTTTCCAAGCACTCTGAGGGTCTGGGCCTCTGATGCAGGGGATGTAGGACAGGCCCTAGATGCCAGCAGCCAAGTGGTGGGGAGATCAGCCTGGCAGATGGCAGGGGAGCCCCACTATCTTCACATGAGCACCTGAAGAGGCAGGAGACCGGCTAGCTGTCCTGGTCCCGTCCCTCCCCATTCTTCCTGCCTGGGACCCAGGCTGATGCCCAAGATGGAGCAGCCATCCCAGTGAGGGCCCCCAAGGGCAGGGAGCAAGCAGGACCTGGAAGGTGAAGACGTCTCTGACCATCAGCACCAGTCTCCCAGCATCTCCCTCAAACCTCGTTGGCTGAACCACCTGGTGTCTGTCAAAGGCCAGGAAGCCTGCCTGGGGAAGCAGTGGGGACAAGGTCCTGTGGGGGCATGCCCACCCTGGCAGCAGACATAGGCCGCGTCCCAGGGCTACATCTGGAATCAGTGTGTGCCCCATCGAAGGGAACAGTGTCCGATTTCACTGGCCCAACAAAACCTATCTGCTGTGGCTCTAGCCACTGTTCCCTGTTT
Source organism: Canis aureus (assembly GCF_053574225.1). Taxonomy (NCBI): domain Eukaryota; kingdom Metazoa; phylum Chordata; class Mammalia; order Carnivora; family Canidae; genus Canis; species Canis aureus. Next base: position 1,855,619 of record NC_135627.1, read on the forward strand.
GCCATCTCGGGCTCCCACGGTCAATTCGCCATGCACACACAGTGCTGGCTGTGAAAAGCAGGAAGGGGACAGGCCCCACCGCTTACATGCGTGTGCTGGAATTCTATTTCCTCTTTGATGAAAGATTTGAAATTTTTACCCTGTCACAGAACAAAGGGAACTATGATTTCTGTTTCCCATTTGCATACCTGATTTCATGCACTTTTGACAGTTGTATCATGCTTCTGACAGTTATGATTTCCCCCCTAAGGGAAGTGGAGCGGGAGAGCCTCTCCCTCGCCCCTGTCGGCTCATCCCCAGAAGTGACACGCTGCGGAACCTCAAGAATGGGTTTAGCACAACGTTTAACCTTCAGTTTGGAAAACAGCCCCACAAATCTCTGATGTTTCCTTAAAGGTAAACAAAAATATGCTGGTAAGTCATCTGCTTCAAAATCCTAAGCATTCAGGGATGGGCTCCCTTAAAGAACATTCTAGCATTGGCCCAGAGGTCTGGAGGTGCCTGTGCTGGGCCACGTCAAACACAAGCCATTCTGCATCGTCCTGCGGACACTTGCCACAAGGCAGGCTCGGCCCCGTTCCCACAGAGCTCACTGTCTAGCAGACACACAGGCTCCACTTACACAATCACAGATGAGCATTCACATGGCGCTCACGATGAGGAGATCCATGTGGGGCTTCCCAAAAGGAGCCACATTTGAATAAATCAAGATGCCACCACCTTGATTCCCCACAGACCTGGGAGGTTGACCAGAGCTCTCCAGAAGGGATGCTTATGCTATCATTTTTCGCTACAGTCTCAATCTTCCGCACCACTGGCCCTCGGCACGTTCCTCACAGAGGACCACCAACGCCAAAGGCAGACATGTGCTTCCACCCGCAGGCCTTGCCCTCCCAAGTCTTTGGTTTCTATACCAAGAGCTTCACACGTTCTCGGGCTCCCTGCAAGGACAAGGCAGGCTGAACCCAAGGGTTGACCTCAGAGGAAGACAGACACTCAAATATCCTTTTTCCCAACCTCTGTGAGCTGCACGTGATTTTGAACAGTGCACCAAAAGCTACCTATAATCCAAGCTGCTACAGGATGCGTACTCCCCAGATGGATGTCAGGTGTGGGGGCCAAGCCACACAGCAGTGGACAGTCTGGAGGGCAGGAGAAACAGTTCTGGGGACAGGCTTTCAAGTGAGTTGTTTCAAATTTCATCTGGTTCTAAAATAAAACAAAATAGAGACACTACTCTGACCAAAGCAGTCTGTCCCCTCCTGAGAGATTTCAACAGGCACACAATGCACTTCTCTCAGATTTCACCCCAAACAAATTATGCCACAAGTGACTTCCTTAAACATCACAAGATTCACACAGGTCCTAGTAATGTGCTACTCTTGGAATAGCAGCCCTGCCATAACTTTGATGACAATCCAAAGCCAGAGGCTGGTGACCTTATGCTGTTTGGTAAAGTCCGCTTGCGATTTTCCAGACAGCAATGAGCTCACGCCCAAGTGGGCATGTGCTTCTATAGATGCCCGGTGCCCTCTTCTCCCCCACCAAGGACAGACTTGCTAATTTGCTGCTGACCGACAGGCCACAGGGGCGTGAGTGCATGTCGTGGGGCCACTGCGCAAGCTGCAACCCAGATTGAATCAAACACACTGGCCAGATCCTTCAAATAGGAGCATAGACAGCCATTCTACAAAAATTATCACAATGCTGAACTACAAAACAGAGTCCATCAGAGAGTAAAAACAGCGATACTTTCTGGAGAAAAATTATAGCTGCCACTTCCAGGTTCTCTGCAGTAATTAACCTAGATGCGCAGAGGTGATGAGAGGCCCCTAATGACTCTATCGCTCAGAAAGGCAGCATTTCCTTTGGATCTCCCCAGACAGTATCATCAGGGTGTTGTCAGGGCAAACAATACCCTTATCTAGCTTCTTTTCAAGTCACCTGATTAACTGGAGAAAATAGAAACTGAGAGAATAGAGCATGTCCTTGCACGGAGGCAGTAAATGTCACTGAAAGTCCAGGGGACCGGCCTGCCTTTGCTCTCCATCCCGGCCACAGGGTCCCCTGGGGCCACTCAGCCATTCCGCAGCCAGCCCGTGGCTGAGGATGGAGCTCCATCCTCAGCCCCCCTTCAGGGCTGGACAGAAAAGCCACCTCCTCCTGGAAGCCCTAGCCAACCTGCTCCAGGAGGGCAGGACTCCCTGAAAGGCCCAGCCACAGTTCAGTTCCCACTGTGTGGGGGCTTCTGGTCTGCATGCGACATTGCAGCCTACCCAACCTCAGCAAATCTGGGATTGCTCAAAGGAAACCAGCAGTCACCTGGTAGCCTGGAGGCCGCTCTGGTGGTGGAGGGCTTCTCTTTCCTAAATCTAGCCCACGTTGTGGAATGAGAGGCAGAGCACCTGGGAGGGAACCCTCAGGCCCAGACGCAGCCCTTTACGGTAGAGAATGTCAAAGAGTTTCCATGAACGTTCGAGCTTGCCTCAGTTTACCCCTTTATTGAGGTTGACAAGAAAGTCTTTTTCTTAGAAAAGGAAGGCCGTCCCCCACCAATGTCAGTGCGTAACACAGAAGATGCTTGTTAGCAGAGCTGTTCATAATAACAGCGACCCCTCCTTCTGGAGGTGCTGCATGTAAGAGCCTGGGCTACACCCCTCACCCACCCATCTCAGAGAAGACACAGCTACAGCCTGTCCTCTCTGGGGAACCCTGGCAGAACAGGGAATGCCAGATACTCCTGGGGAGGTCTGGAACAATGCTGATTTTTCAACAATCCCAAGGGCATTTTTCTTCTAATAAAATGTAGGGGACAAGATGTGTGTGTGTGTGTGCATGCACGCACATGCATCTAAATGGGTGTTTGTAGGTGTGTACATGCATGTGCGTGCATGTGCATGTGTATAATTCCTTTTGTCTTCCTGGCTCACACTACCCAGTGTGGCAGAAGCCATGCTACAAGGCAGCTTTCAGGGGGGGTGGTACGTAGGGCTTCCTGGTGGGGGGACGGGCTCCAGGCGCCTGCAGGCCACCTGCCCTACATGACCAGGCTTGGGGCTGTAGCTTGACTAGAACCCATTCGTCCCAAGTCACCCACCGGGGCATCGCCAGCCCCTGTTCAGGAAACCGTGCTCGTGCCCAACAAGGCCGCGTGCCCCTCCCTCGCCCCAGGGGCAGACTGAGCTGGGCAGGCAGGGCCTGAAAAGCAAACGTTCTTCTGAACCCTATGGGCTCATTATTCACTAGAACAGTGGTAACATAATACATTTTCATTTACTTAGCCTTAAATATATGTAAATTAAAGGGTTTTCTTTTATTAAAAATAATGCGAAACTCGCCACTGATGTGTTTTTGTTATTCTAAAAAGAAGCAGTACCAGAGGAAAGAGGCTTTAATGACATCTCACATTCAGATTTGTGTCTTGCTGGAGAAAGAGGGGCCTCTCCGCCCCAGGGCCCGAGCTCCCGATAAAGCCCTGCCCACTGGTGCTGCCGCCGCCTTCTCCGCCGTACACCCTCTCATTGTCTTACGTTGTGGTGGAGGAATGGCTCGCCCTGGTTGGAAGCCTAACCGTGGCCAAGAAGGAGGACCAGATTGCCGCCCTCCCGTCAGAGCGGGGAATACTGGGGAAGCAGCGATCGGTGGGGGAGAGTGCCCGAGCTTCATTAACTCAGGAGGCAAAGGCCCCACCGCGGCTTCCCGAAGAAAGGGCTGGCCCACCACGGCGCCGCCTCCCTCTCCAGCCCTGCGCCCTGTACCCCCCTCCCGGCCACAAAGCCCCCAGCAGTCTCCCTGTCCGTGCCTGCCTCCGGGTACAACTCTCCCCCAAACTCCTTCTGCCAACAGCCTGGCCTCAGGCCTCTCCGCTGGCATCCGGCCCTTCGGGGACCTCCTCATCCCTTTCAGCAGGACACCCTGCCTGCTGACCATTAGCACCGGTTCGACGTTCTGCGTGGGCATCTTGGGGCTGCAGTATCAAGCTGCCACACACCGCGTGGCCCAGAGGAGCAGAGCTCCATCCTCCCCGGGCTCCACAGGCCAGAGTCCACAATCGAGGGGATGACAGGCTGCCCCCAATGGCTCCGGCAGGCCTCAGCATCCCTGGCTCAGTCTCCTCACCCCCATCTCTGCCTGGTGGGCACGTGGCGTCTTCCCCTGCCTGTCTGTGTCTTCTCCTGGCCTTCTGAGTCTCTTCTGTAAGGACGCTAGTCATTGGGTTGGAGCCCACTCTCTGCCATGCGATCTTGCCTTAACTCAACCAATTATATCTGCAATGACCTGGGTTCAAATAAGTTCACATTCTGAGGGCATGGGAAGGACACGAGTGTGAGGGGACACTGCTTGACCCAAGTACCTTCTTGTCTCCCATATGAAGGCCTGGACTTGCCAAGGAGCACACGGTGGTGGGCCTAGTTAGGCTGTGATCCCCAGTCTGTTCCTTTGAGCTGTCCTCAGGCTGTCCCGCCTCTTGCATCACCTTGGCCCCCACCAAGCCTGCTCAGTGGAGTTTTCTTTCTGTGGCCCTGTCTGCCTGAGTTCTGCTCACTCCTGATCGTTTACTCCACACAGCACAGACTCGTCTGCCACCTCAGAGCCTACAGTCTGGCATTGATGACTTTTCAGACACTACCCTCCTGTCTTCAGTTAGATCCTTGGCTCCTGCTAGATGGGGTCACATCTCACTTTCCTGTCTCACCCTGGCATTTAGTGAGCTGCAATGCAGGTAATCAGGAGACATTTGGAGGGATAGGGGATCACGTCCTGTTTCAGTGACATCCCAACCCTGAGATTATAAGACAAGCTCTGGGGACAGTGCCTTTTGAGTCCAAAACTAATCTTAGAGGATCAAAAGTATTTTAAAACACCTACAGCATCTTCTTAATAAAAAAAAAATATATATATTTGTATAGCAAAACAGGCCCAGAGCCAGGCCACATGCTTTGATGGGGCTCCTCTTAGGTGCCAGCCCCTGGTGGCATCACAGGTGTGGGTGGGTGAGCCATAGGATGGGAATGGGGAGAGCACAGTAGGTTTCATGCCCTTGCAGGGATCACCCCCCCGCCTGCGTTTCTGGCAGCATCTCCAGCTGCTTCTCCTTGGCCTGGAGCTCAGGGTAGAGGGCCATCACCGCGCCCTTGCCAGGCCACAGCCAGGAAGCACTGCCCACTGCTTTGAGCCTTCAGCTGGTGACTGTCCAGCTCTGAAGTCCCTTCAGTCCCAGCTGAAGTCTTTCTTCTCCAAAACTGGCATAGAATCTCGCTGAGACTCGCAGATACCCTGCTCCTTGTCTTAGAGCAGCACATTTCAGGACTTGGAACATGTCTGAGGCTATGGCACAGAACATGTGCATCTCTGTCGGAACCTGGTGGGACGTGAGTTCTGGTGCTGCCAGAGAGCCGCGAAGCCCTATGAGTGGCTTCTGCGGTGCAGAAAGCATCTTGCTCTGTGTGGCCACTGCACCCCCGGGTCCTGCCCTTGGGAGCCTCTTCCTAGGGAGCGCTAAGGCAGCTGAGAAAGAGGGTGGGGCCTGATTCCAAGTGCCAGGAGTCACAGTCACACGCATCACCTCCCTCTGATTCTCCTCCCTTGCTGCAGATCCAAACCACCACAATAAAGCCAATACCCACACAATACACAGTAACTGCAGATAAGGCTGGACCACAACCAGGAGCAGAGCGAGGTGGGCCCACATGGTCCCTGCTCCGTGGCATGGAAATTGTTACCAAGATTGCTATCCACAGGTTTGGTGGGTTCTCATCCAAGATCTTCCTGGTCTGTGTGACTACAGACAGAAACAGTAAAATCAGCTGGTGGGGCGGGAGGCATGGTGGAGCAGAGTGGAGCAGCCCCAGGTAGCAGGAACGCGGAGAGGAGGAGGACACAGGATGGGCAGAGGAAGGTCTGTGTGTCCTGTGGATGGCACACAGGCTGAAGTGTCTGGCATGGCACCTTCCCCACCGGACCCACGACCGGCTGGCTCAGCCTTGGTCCTCAGCTCATGGTCTGTTGATGAGAGCTTGTCTCTATGTTTTCTATGCATCTCTCTTTTCCACAAATTGTCAGGGAACTGGGCTGACTCCAACACTTCACGTCCCCACACCCGGAGTCTCAGCTTTCACGTGTGCTGAGGGATGAATCTTCCAGAAGCCTTTCTTTCTGGGACCCCCGCCTGCGCGCAATTCCATTCCTGAGAGTAGCCAATCCCAGCTTTGCCGGTCCTGACAGAACCCCCTTTCCCACTATGTCCCTTCCATCCTAAGGGGAAAGGATACCACAGCTGACAGGCCAGGCTAGAAAGAGGACAACCTGAAGGCAGACTTTGAAAGAAAGTGGCAGAAGGAAGTGTCAGGATGTCAAGAGTGGGTGTCTAGCACGTGGACCGGCTGAGCGAGTGTAGAGGAAGTGACCAGTGGAGAAAGTAACAGTCCAGATCCCCTACCCCAAGGACCCAAATTCAAATTCTGCATTATCGCCCATGTGTCAGAATTCTGGGACCACCTCTGTGTCTAATGCTGCCCCCTCTGCTGAGCCCAGGTAAGCGTCCCCAGTGGGAGCACACAGGGATGGAGGAAGGCCAGTGCGGTGGACAAATGTCCCCCCAAAGACCACAGCTCAGGGAGGACCAAGGGCTCACAGCCAAGACCCCTTCCTCTCTACCAGGACAAGGAACTCATGACCACAGGAACCTCGGAATGTGACCTTGTTTGGAAACAGGGTGTTTGCAGGTATACTAGTTAAGATGAGGTTATACAGGAGCAGGGACCCTAACCGAGATGATTGGTGTCCCTTGAAGAGGAGAGGAGAGGGGCGCCTGGGGGGCTCAGTCAATTGAGTGTCTGACTCTTGGTTTTGGCTCAAGTCATGATCTCAGAGTCCTGGGATCGATCCTTGTGTAGGGCTCCGTGCTGGGTGTGGAATCAGCTTAAAATTCTCTCTCCCTCTCTCCCCCACCTTAGAAAGGAAAAGGAGAGAAGATACGGGCACACACATCACAGAGGGAGATGCCATGTGGCCACAGGGGCAGAGACGAGAAGGACGTTTCTGTGAGCCACGGAGCCCCAGACGCTGGAAGAGGCAGGAGGGATTCAGCCCCGCAGGTGTCAGAGGGACACCTTGATTTTGGACTTCTGGTCTCCAGAGCCATAAGACAATAAACCTGTGTTGCTTCAGCCTCCAGTTGGTGGTGCTGTGTTACAGCAGTCCCAGGAGACCACGCATCCTCCCCCGGTTATGCCCTACTGTGCTGCCTGGCCCTTCCCAGGCCTCGTGTGAGGCACCCTTGAAAGGCCCCCATCCCCAGAGCACCCTATGGGATTGTCCAAGGTTGTTGATAACCTGCAGCTCAGCCCAGGCCCCTCTACCCTCCACTTTGGTCCATCTCCCAGGGTGGCTAGCCCACCACAGACGGCGATGCTTAGTGGGGGCAGGATTGCAGAAGACTTTCGTTTCATGAGGAATCCCACAAATACTGCTTTGCTATGGTTGTGATTATAACGTAGCAGAAGGCTCTTACATCTGCATTTTGAGTCATGTGCTCGCACACACACAGGCTACTGAGAAGCCAGGAGCTATAGCGATTGGTCCATCAGGGGATGAAGCCTAGGCAAGTGCTGGCTTTGTAAATAAAACGTGCAGTGGGAGCAGAGCCTCCAGCCTCCTGCCCTGCTCTCCCTGCTTCCAGACTGGCAGCAAGACTGACTCACTTGGGCATTTCTGTAGTAGATTGTTAGAACACCGGAAGCTGGCAGAGGGCTTGGTGCTCTGAAACCTGATGCCCCTTCCAGGAAGAAGTGAGAGCCCTTCCCCAACTCATGATGATGGGCTGCTGGCCGTGGTGGCCATGGTTCCGCTGAATTGTCACCCTCTCGACTGGACTGCCACCACAAGACAGGCTGGTCACATTAACTAGGAAAGTTCTGATGGTGTCGTTGGAGCCCACCATGATCTCTGAGGCAGATGTGTGGCCTTGAGCTGAGGGGACACACAGCAGCCCCAGGCAGAAGTCGTGCATGAGCACATAGTCATTGGAGGGCAGTGTGGCCTAGGATCTCAAATACGGGTTACAACCACCACCGTCAACATCTTGGGAGACCCCAGGTGATGCGACTTCTCAGGTGAATCCCCCACAAGCATATTCGCCTCCAAGGGATACACGCAAGACCTTGCAAATTATTCCTGAATTTACCTTGTCACCGAATGGATTCCACGCAGTACTGTCATGTGGCTGAACACAGACTGTCACTCAGCCCTCCAGGGAAAATGAACACCTGCTATGGTTGTGTGAAGCCTTGGTCCAGCGATGGACACAGAGGGCTCCCAGGATGGGTGAGTGAGCTCAGAGGCAGGAGGGCCACACACAAACCAGGATGTGGGCACACTGCTGGGGACACACAGGGGAGGGCAGAAGCCCGCTGAAGGTCATCCCACAACAGCACAGAAGCTGGGGATGGAAATGGGCATCCAATTCTGAAGCTACGCACACCTGCTCCAGCAAACCCAAGCGAGGACATCTGTGTTCTAGAAATTACTTCCCAATTTTCTGGACCTCTAAGAGGCAGGAAGACCGTATAATAATGATGGAATATTATGGCCAATGATGGAATGTCATCAATGGGCATGTTTTTATAGACATGTAACATACCAGATTTGATATAACACCGGACCTGAAAAAATGAGCAAAATCTGTCAGCTCTAACCCTCTAAAAGTCGAACCAATTATCTTCCCAATTCTTTTGTTGCCATGAGATGGTGAGTTGATGAAAAGTGGCACATACCCACTCTCTGCGATTCTCTAAGGGGACCTAAGATGGGCCCATCTTCCCCTTCTGCTGGACAGCTCCATGTGTGCTGTGTTACCTCCAACCCCCTCCCCCGCCCCAAGTATTCTACGACAAAAGAAAGTGTCATTTTTTTCTTTTAAAACATCTTGTTAAGATAAAAAGGAAATAACTGATGCAATTCAAAAGCCAACCAACTCCCTCAGCAATGAGGGAGCCACATGACATGCAGGGAGGTATTTGTTGTCCAACAGTCTTGTAACCACAAGCTTCTACTTTCCCCCAAACTGCCTTAATTTCAGCAGCCCCTGTTATCTGACAACATACAATGCATTTCATCTGGGTTTGGGCTTAGAAATTAGAAGGAACGCAGAGAAAGAGGGAGCCAACAACTGAAACTAGCTGTTAGTCACCAAAGCACAAAAAGTTTGTCCAAGAGAACCACATGTCACCAAGTCCTCCATTGGGCTACGAGTGTGGTTATGTTGGATGGCACTGATGGGCTCCCAAGCCCCATTCATACATATTTTCTTTCTTTCTTTCTTTCTTTCTTTCTTTCTTTCTTTCTTTCTTTCTTTCTTTCTTTCTTTCTTTCTTTCTTTCTTTTTTTGAAGATCTTATTTATTCAAGAGAGAGAGAGAATGCTCAGAGGACAGGGAGGGACAGAATAAGAGGGAGACAGAGAATGTCAAGCTGACTTCCTGCTGAGCATGACCTGAGCCTAAATCAAGAGTCAGACACTTAACCGACTGAGCCACCCAGGTGTCTCCATACATACTTTCTTATAAAAGAGAAACATATGTATAAAAGGGATTCTTAAAAAACATTTCTAAACTCCCCTAACATAATGCATGTGCACTGTAGGAATATTCAGATCTCTCCAGCGGCCACTCGGGGCTGGCACACTTGCATGTGTAACTTCCTGAGTCTTCACAGATGTTCCTCTGAGCCTGGCTCGTTTGCTGGAATTTCAGACCAGGGATCCCGTTGACAATACAGAAAGCCAGGCTGCACAATGAGAAAGTAGGCTCGAGTGGTTGCAGGTATTCTAAAATTACTCATTTGTCATGGATTTCCCACTGCCCTCCTTCAAACGACCACAGGTAAATTATTGCTACACTGTGCTGCTTCAGAAGCCATGTGTGGCTTTTACATAGTTCCTGAAAATTTCAGGGGAGATAAATGCAGTCTGGTCACAGATACCTAAGCTGAGGTACACATGTCCATGCTTTTCTAAACATCAGCTGTTCAGCTCAGGGAGGAGAAAAACCAGTATGAATGCCATTCTCCCTCCGTGCTTATCAGAGGCACGTCTCTTTCAGCAGTTAGAGGGGCTGTTTCCAGCCATGCTTCAGTTGGAGCAGAGGGCAGGAACAGTGGGATGGGCTACAGCCCCACAAAGGAAGTGTAGGGAATACACCTGCTCCCCATGATCACCGCTGAGGAGGCTGTGTTTTGTTCACAAACACAACCCAGAAAGGCCAAACATCCCCCTCCATTTAAGATCACATCAGAACCAAATTCCTTCCTCGAGCTCCATCTGCTTCTGCCCTTTCTAGACCTGCTGCAGCCCAGTCTCCTTCCAGGGCCACCTGGCTGGCTGCCGTGGAGCGTCAGATCAGGCAGCAATCTGGGGGCCTCTGGCCACGGAACAGGCAGTTCTCAGGGAAGAGAGGCAGAAGTCGAAGGAAAAGGCAAGGGAGATGCGCACACTTGCGTGTTCTGGTTCCCAGGGCCACGACTGAAGACGGTAACACAGGGTGAGCCCGGACGGGCCCAGCCAGGCAGGAAGTGGTCAACACTCAGGTGTGAAGGCAGTAAGAACACCTAGAGCTGCATGATGCGAGTGCGGGGCAGTCCCGGCAGGGAACCATGACGCGGTCCCCCCATGAGGCTGAGCCCAGCTGCCCTGCCCAGAAGCCACGGTGGGTGCTCTGTAGGCAGCCCTGCGCCTGCTCTGGGGGCTGCGAGGGCCTCGCCCGCTGAAGGACTGTCAGCAGGGCTCAGATGCCTCAACAGTCCTGGCCTGCTCACGCTGCTCCTGCCCGGTGCCGTGGGTCCCTCCTTGGGCAGAGCCCGGGGATGATGTGTGCTCCTGTGCAGTGTCCACTCCACGCCCATCACCAAGTCGCTGAGAGCGTTTCCGCAGCCGGTTCAGCTGCACCACGCTCAGAGGGCCGTGTGGTCGCACAGGGACCCATTGGCACCTCCTAGACTCTGAGTGGGGGGCACAGGATCCTCCATCAGGACAGAAAGAACCTGCTGTCCTCTGAGGGGAGGGAGAGCAGGAAAAAACATGCTCTTCCAAACGTGGTCCCTTTACCTCCCAAACGGCCTGAGATGCCCCGGGACTGCACGCCCAGCTCCCCTTGTAAACTGAAAACATATTTATCCCGTTGTTGCTGGGTGTTGTTTTGGTTTTTTTTTTTTTTTTTTTAATTGATGGGAACTGGTCCGCTTTGCCATGAGGAATACCAAAGAAATGCATAATTAAAAATGGAAAAAGAAAGTCTTCTAAAGGCTGTTTACTTGGGTGATGACAGTGACACAAACGGTCCTTTCTCCTCGGAAGGCCCACCCACAGAAAGGAGCAGAACAATGCGCCGGGGCTCTGGGCACCAGACGGCCCGCAGAGGCCTCCCGCCCCGCTGCGCACTCAGCTCCCACGGCCCCCGCCTCCCGCCAGCGCCCGGCCGCTAATTGCACGTCAGCCGGGCCTCCGACCACCGGCCAGCCCGGCACAGCCGCACGGACGCCGCTCAAGTTCACGTGTTTACACGGTTTGGCGGGTCTCTTAATTATCAAAAAAGTGGAAAATCACGAATAGTTAAGCAAAAAGGGCAGGTCGACAGGGGAGAAAGGACATACCTGGGATGTGTATCAATACGGAGCATCAAGCTAAGGTGCCACCTTCGGATGGCCCCGGCCCTGGACAAACTAGGACCAGCCGCGCCCTAACTTCAGGGCAACTTCCTGGAGGCTGTCCTAGTCTGCAAATTGATGGGTATGGGTCAGAAGCGGGCAGCTCTCGTTCCAGAGGGTTTAGTTACCCAAGCAAGTAAATAACAAAAGTTACATCATTTTTATCAACATTCATCATTCTAATTGCCTGAACCTCCACCAGAACAAAGTCACACCACAGTTTTATGGTATTTGATTAATGAGGGCAAGAAAATTGAAGTTTTTGCAATAAAACTAAAAAAAAAATCAACAGACTTTTATCGTTTTTTTTCCCTTATGATTTTAATTTAATGGCTCGTGTTTTCATTACTGCAGAGGCTGTACACTTTAGCTTGCAATTATGTCCCATCTGTGAAGCACTGTGTTATTACAGTTTATTCTAGTAGCTTTTCAATCACTTTTGAGTTGGGCTTTACAAGTATTCTTGCAGCAGGTGGGCTTCCTGGCATGAGCCCAGGAACACACAAAGCGCAAAGCTGGAGTTTAATGGCAGCATATGCGTGTGGCACAGAGCACCAGCCTTCCCCCATATGCTGCTAAGCAGCCTCTTCAGCCTGCCAGTCACTGTCCTTACTGACTACAGTCTCTAAGTAGTTTTCTGCCAGGGAAAAATATACCAAGGCAGCAAATTTCTCCAGTGCACCATCCTTATTACTGAGCCACCCTGTCATTAGCACACGCACAATGAACCTGAACTCGGGATGCATACCAATGAGGTGGCACCAAGCACTTCTGCTTCTTATCACTATGGAAACGCCCCCGCCCCCCCACCCCAGGCTGCAGTGGACAAGCAGGAATGTCCCCCACCCATATGTCACCTAGTTAACACTGTACACTGTGATGTGAACCAAAACCCGCTCCAGCCCTCACGGCAGCAGGGAGAAAGAAAGGAAACACGAAGTCTCTGCGCGTTTGGGAAGCGTTCGCCTTCGGAATTCTGGATTCGGCACAGCCACGGCTCACGGCTCTCTGTAGGAGTGATGCTTCAATCTATAAATAATGTTCTCCCAGTAAATCAGCAAGTGAATTTAAACAATCTAAAAGAAATTGCTTCATCCCATTAAAAAAATGGGAGGCCGAAGATTATTGTTTTTGATTAAAAAAAGAGGGCTTCATGTGTAAGAGGCTGGGATGGCTCCCAGCCCTCCTCCATGCAAGTTGCACCTGAGCCTTGTACAAAACGTACCTAAGGAGACAAAGACTCAAAATGTTCGTGTGTAAAGGACCTTTCCATCTGCATACTGTGAACTTCGCAGGAACATACGGACAAAATCTTTTGTTTTCTGTGTGTGTCTTTAACGAGGGACAGACGCTCCGATTTTATCTCACAGCTCAATCTGTATCCACCTAAGAGGTTCTGACTTCCATGTTTCTGCACCGTGGTTCAGCGCATTTCCCTTGGCAGCGTTAACCACCAGGAGATGACTGCTGCTCTCAATTCCACCAGCAGTTCTAAAATCACGCGCACCCCTGAGTGCTGGTATGCAAAAGTCGGTATCACCCCTCCTGAACTGGCTGCCCCTCTGCTCTAACAGCCCCTCCACACCCTTCTCTGCATACTGACTGTGCAGGACTGACTCTCTTCCTGCAGGGACTATCTCCGCTGTCATTCACCTGGCGGTAGAGACTGTCAGAAGTGAGCACTGAGCTCACTGAGTATATCCCCCCCCTTCCTTGTGTCGTGCACATCCTGGGGACCCCTTATGAAGTGCAGAGCTCTATCAAGTAAAATGGTGCAGCAGCCCTGAACATACTGGGAATCTAAGTGAAGTAATATTTAAGGCACAAATACAGTGTTATTTTTCAAGAACACCCATCAAAGATTAGATGCTGTGAAATAGTCATGCTGCTACGTGGCGTGACAAACTGACTTCTGAACACAAAATCAACTAGACTTATGTCAGGACTGGTGATATTCCCCAGGTACCATCACTTATAGAACATTTATTTTTTATTATAAAAGCAATTCTAGATATATGTGAAATTCACTGGATTCTAATGGGAATAATTTCCTCCTGCATAATGTGTCCCGATGGGAATCCTACAACTCTTTGATTTTTGTTTTTAAGTTAAAGACATCAAGGGAAAGAAAACTCCTTCAGAGAGAAGAAAGAACAGAGCTCAGCCCAGCAGCCCACTCAGGCAACCCAGAAAGAGTCAGAGGGAGGAGGCAGCCAGGGAGCCTCCATCCAGTGCCAAGGGCTATTGGCCATTCTCCCCAAATACAAGAGGGGCAACCCAGAGTAGGAGGTGGAACCAAAACAATTCGGTAACGTTCACCTTGCAGTTACTTGGGAGATTTCAATTATCCTACAGAACACACATTCCCTGACCAGGATGTGACAAATGACTGTAAGAACCTGGAGAACTGAAGAAACTCATATTTACATTTAGTCCATTTTCTTCCTTCTCAGATCAAGATCCTGAAATCCACTGTACATGGCCCTGCCCACCGTGAGGGCTCAGATGGGAACAGAACGTGTGGGCTGGCTCCTGCCACCCCTGCCGGGTTTTCTGTTCATCGCCTTGGGAAGGACAGCTGATCTGTGTCTGGACATCCTAGGTTCGGATGTAGCTGGGGATCCGGGAACTCCTTCAGACCACAGTGTGCATCACTAACAAGCCTGGCACTTCTGTGATCCAAGGTGGGCAGGGGTAGGGGGGCTCTTCCTGTCCTTGTGCAGATGGTCATTCCTCAGCTCCTGGTCCCAGACCTCATGCATTCCAGGTGTCTGACCAGGACACCTGTCCCCACATGACAGACATGGGTGGGGTGCTGGCACTACACACAGCCCCTGGGTCCCTCAGCCAGTGCACGGAGATGGTGTCCTGCCACTGTACCAGCTGAGCCTCGAGACTCACTCAGCCTGGCCAGGGCTAGAAGATGCTGCCCAACCTGACCAGTGCCCATGGTCAGGTGCACACAGACAGACTTCCGTTCCCTTTGGCTAGCATCCTATCCCACAGCTACACATCTGTTCTGGCGGGCCAGAACCCATACCTCCTGATTAGAAAACACTCTGAGCACAAGTCTCTTCCACAATTTTTCTTCATGGAGGTTGTTCTGGGTTGAATCGTGTCCCCCAAAACACAGATGAAAGCTCTAACCCAAACCTCAGAATGTGATCTTATTTGGAAACAGGATCGCTGCAGATGTGACTAGTTACAATGAGTTCTCACACAGAGTAGAGTGGCCCCTAATCTGATAGGACTGGTATCCCTCTAAAAATAGGGACATTTGGAGGTGGAAAGGACACATAGGGGGAGGATGGCCACCTGAGGGTAGAAGCTGAGCCCTTGGAGCCCCCGGAGCCAGAGAGATAGGGAAGGCCCTTCCAACCCGGGGCAGGTACCGTGGATGGCCTGTCCTCCTTGGAGGTGCCATTTACAGAAGCACAGTCCTGTCAGGAAAGCAGATCTGTGCTCAAAAAGAATAATACCGGGCAGCCTGGGTGGCTCAGTGGTTTGGTGCCGCCTTCAACCCAGGGCTTGATCCTGGAGACCTGGGATGGAGTCCCACCTCAGGCTCCCTGCATGGAGCCTGCTTCTCCCTCTGCCTGTGTCTCTGCCTTTCTCTCTTTCTGTCTCTCATGAAAAAGAAGAAAGAAGAAAGAAAGAAAGAAAGAAAGAAAGAAAGAAAGAAAGAAAGAAAGAAAGAAAGAAAGAAAGAATAATACCAACAACAAAAATGTATACCACTATAATGAGCCAATTTTTATAATCTCTTGTGAGTGTTACAATTTGTGTTGATGAGCCACCCATCTCATCTCTGACACAAAGGTGGAGGGGAAGAGACCTGGTCATTTCCCCTGGGAGTCGCACACCTAATTTGTCTCAGCCGCAGCCCCCAGGTGCCTCTCGCCTGGCTCCCTCCCCACTGACACAGTACAGAGGAAGTTTCAGCTTCTGTCCTTTGCAATTATGCAAGCCGAGAGCCTGCAAGCTGTGAATGCACGCCAGCACTTCTCTCGCTCACTCTATTTACACCACACCAACCAGGAAGGTAAACAAATACAGAAAATGAATAGGTAGCTCTGTGTTACTGTCCAGGTCAGAAGTCACAGAAAGGTTTTCTTTCCTGAGTGCCCAGGAGTGTGAATCTGTCCTGACCTTGCCCACGGGGCAGCAGCTTCCTGAAGTTCTGCTGTGCCTTACCTCCGGTGACCTCTCACCACCACCCCGCACCCCCACACACCCTTCCTAGCGCTTTTCACAGCTTCCTTCTGCTCCATCTGTGTCTCAAGTGTTGGTGGTTGTGCCAGCCCCTGGGGGTGGCGGCTCCCCGCCTGTGGCCAGCTGGCTGTGTACTCTCTGCATCTGCTCCTCCTGCAAACGCACAGGTAGCAGAGCTACTTGCTCCCACCTCCCTGCAACTGGGCCAGGACCTGTGACTGTTTGAGTCCCAAGATCTCCCAAAGAGTCTCCAGATTTCTGCTCTATCTGCTCTCGGCTAGAAAGGCTCCAGGAGTCCAGAAGAGATGGCAGTGCCAAGGATGGAAAGACCCAGATGGGTCCATGGGCCTCCGTTTGAAGATGATGTTCAGGGTAAGTAGCTGTCTGGGAAGGCCCCATCAGGAGCATGTGGGAACAACCTTTCCCATGTGAAACCTCTGAGATTGGGGTCAATCTACTAACCAGGGCCTCATCCTGTATCCCTCCTGAACGTCCACCTACAAATCCACCTCTGGAACCCCCCCTAGAAGGTTCTAAGAGCACCTCACCTTCTCCCCACTGAGCCCCCACCTGCTCCTGGCTGTCTTCTACACCTCTGAGAAGGATGTTACCTTTCACCTACATCCAAATCAGGTGATGAGTCCTCATCCTCTCCTCCACCTCTTGCCTCCACAAGCTCCAAATCAAATCAGGTTTTCTCCTCTGCCATCCCTCTCATCTGGGCACCACTGTCTACTCGGGTCTGGCCTGCTAAACCCTTGGCCTGGCCCCCAGGAGATATTTTCTACCTTGGGCATTCTTTCCCCTTAGCGGAAAAGTATGCACATTTGATCAAAGCATCTTTCTCACGGGACTCCAGGACCACTCAGGATGTGGCTCTGGGGTGCCTGCAGCCCCACCTGACTTCCTTCTTCCCTCCCCCTGTGGGGAGCTCCCTGCCTGGGCCACCTCTGGACCCTGCTCTACCATCTTTTCTGGAAAGGTGCCATGTGCCCCCAAATACCCACTTGGCTGTCCTCACCAGGCATGCATTTGCTTCATTCCTTCCTTATCTCCTTTGCAAACTATAGACTGATCTATTTCCTAGGTCTGCAGCCACAAGACAGGGTCCAGAATGGAAGAAGGGCCTAACTGATCATGCTGACAAGGAGCGAATGATGGGCACTGTGTTTCCAAAGGTCACCAACCTCCAGCCCCATTAAGGAGCCATGCCCCTTGATAACGTGGAGGCCCACCTCTCTTGGCCTCATGCAGTGGGTATCTACAGGGGCCATGGTGCCTGACGCCACAGGACACTGGGCTGCTCTGCCAGTCAGCACCCACTCCTTATGGATGAAGCCACCGATTCTCTGCTGCTTTAGAGCATGAGGTGGACACAGAAGCCCCTTCAAAGTCTGATAAGAGTGTCTGCCAGAACCATCATCATCTTCACTAGTAGAGATGGTACGTAAGGCAGACCAGCATCGACAACCCACATTCAGCTTACGGTGAAATTGGTTTGTAAAGGTTTCAAACCTCCTCTGACCTTGACTTGAACTTTTCTAATGGGCCTAAGCGGTAACACCACTTCATGGGGTGAGAAGAAGCCCAATGCACCCCAACAGCAAAAAGCGTATTCATCTTCATCAAACATCCTCCTCTTGATTATCAAGTGCCAAGTTGTGCCACCATGTCTCATAGGGATCAGAAGAGGCAGAAATGCAAGTTTATGTTTACAGGCTCTGAGCCTCACCTCCAGAGGGAGGATGCTGAGCTGGTTCCCAACAGATCTTCCAGTTTCTCTGTCACTTACAGTCATAAGGCTCAAAAAGTAGGTATGACACTGGTCTGGCCACTCACCCAGGATTGATGTTTCATGTTGGGGGCTTTGCCAACAGGAAAGGACTGGGTGCACACTTGTGTCCCTGGCCTCTGCTCGGTGACCACCAGGCTATCCATTCATGTTCCTACTGGAAACCCAGGATGACTTTAGTGTCCAAATTAGCAGCAGGTTCTTCTGCCCCTTTCTGTATACTGGGCTTCTTTCCCAAAACAAACAGAAGCAGGATATGAGAGGCTGAATGTCACATTAATGGAGCATTTCTATCCAGAGCCAGACACACAAGGAGTCCCACCTTGGCCTCCAGGACTGCAAATCAAGTTCATTCAGAGACTGTGACCCAGAGATGCTGGAAACCACAGCTGTGATGTCCTATCTCATGTGCCAGCAGTGGCCTCTGTTGTGACATATCACTTCCTATTTTTTGTGAGACGGAACATCCAGTTTGTAATATGGTGGCTATTAGCCAAATCCCAGCCATGAAAGGTGATGCTAGCCAGATTCTCTGATGCAGACATCAGATGTGTAGTATTCACTGTTAATCAGGAAGTTTCCCATTACTAACCAAGAGAATCCACAGTGCCATTTGAAGGAAAACACTCCCCAACACAGTGTTGAATATCAACACCCACATTGGCAACTGGCTAATACTGGGGCCATGTTGCTCTCTCTTTCTAATGCAAGTTCTCAAAAATGTAGAAATGAAAGAAAACATAAACAATGATGTGAAAAGTATAAAAAAGGAAATGCCTTCCACCTGCAGGGAAAAGAAAAACCCAGATGCAGGCAGGCGCACGGGAGGCCACGTGCACAGAAGGCCACGCAACTGCTCTGCACTCCTGAGTCTCCTCTCAGAAGGGGGCAAATTGGGTAGACTCTAAAATGTTGTTATAGTTACACTTTTCTTTCAAAAGTAAGGTGGCAGATCTATTTTAAATACATATCTTTTCAAATTTTGCTGGTGGAAGATGCTAAGAGATTTTCCCTTGAGGGCAAATAATAGCTTTTTCAATCACTAATATGCTAATATCCAGATATTCAGAGGAAACCCATCCCGCCGGCAAAGCGGCATGTATGGTTTTAATATATTGTAAGACGTTAAGAGGATGGTTTATTGTGTAAGAGGTTTTTGTGTTTTCCACAAAATGAAATAAGCAACGTTTTACAAGACAATATATTTTGTAAATAGTGAGATTCTCAATATAAATTTTATTGCGTGGCTGTAATAGTGGGCTCACCAAGATTCCTTATTTAATTGTATTATCAGGTAAAATGACAGAAAATTATTCTTCTCTTGAGTAACGCTGATAAAAGTTCCCGGTTTGCTGTTGAGCAGTTTTCAAAATATCGACCTCTTTTTCTCTTCAAGGCTAATAAAAATCATGCAATATATGTGCCCTAATTGTCTCTGTTGCCCTTCTGGTACGATTTGGAAGCTATGAAAAGCTCTCGCCTTAAACAACTGTCCCGAAATCCTAAACTCAGGAGACGGGTAGGGGCACCTGGGTGGCTCAGCTGGTTAAGTGTCTGACTTGGGCTCAGGTCATGACCTCAGGGTCCTGGGATGGAGCCCCGCAGATCCCACCGGTGTCCACTGCCAGGTAAGAATTGCCTTGGACATACACAACACGTATGAGCATGCTATCTTGGGAAAAGCGGTACCAATCAAAATAGGTCTAACAGTTCAGTAATGTTCTTGCGATAGGGAAGGTGTGGTTTTGACTGGACCCAGCACACTGCGGGGCAAGTGAGGAGAGCCAGGTGCATTTCTTTGCTCCCCTCTGGGTCTAGGCTCCAAGCCATGCTCTGTCTGGGCCCTCTATCTCTTGGGCCCATCAGGGCAGCGCCAGCCTCAAGCGCTTCATAGAGCCCTTCCTACTTCTCCTAAAGGGTTGCCCCTCCCTCAGTTAAGAACCACGTGTGGACTGTTAGATGGTGGCCATATATGCAGGTGTGGGGGGCAGGGTCCCCCCAGGGATGTCCGATTTGGCAGTATTCGTATTCATCATCATTCCCTGTAGGCTGAAGCCAGGGCACAGAAACCGGGGATCCCTCTGCAGGTGAGGGAAGGAAGGAAGCCCCACCCCCTGGATGGCACCTCTAGGCATACTACCCTTCAGGTAAGTGCTTGCTGCGAGCCAATGGCAAGTGCTGGTGGGCCCAAACCAGAGGGGTGCAGAGAGGCGCCAGGCATCCTAGAGATGGAAGCAGCTCCCCGGCGGCGGCGGCGGGGCTAGTGGTGCTGTCAGAGGGAAGCCTGGCGGATTAATCAAGTTGATGTTACCCATCCTGATTAAACAATGAGGCGTCCTGGGGTTTCTGCTGACTGTCCCGATGATCGCTCATCAAACTGATGTGCAAATCCCTCGCAGCTCCCTCGGGAGCAGACTACCTTTTAATTTTTCCCTCTAAAGATTAATTCCATTGTTATGAAACCTATATCATAAGCACCATAAACTAATCATTAGTCATTTTCAAACAATCTGACCTTCCCCAGCCACAAATCGTGGAGTGTTTTCCAAGAGGTCTTTTTTGGGTTCTGGAGATTGTCACACAAGTTCAGAAGAGTTAAAAATAAACAATAAAGCATTTGTCCTGTAACTTCACAAAGAAGAAAACAACTGAAATGGCTTCTTATGCGGGACTTCTCGAATTTTAACAGCTGAGAAAGCAAAAACCGAGGGAGAGCAAGGCTCCATCCTGGCCCCGTGACACCTGCCAGTGGGCAGGAGAGGCAGCAGGGAACAGGCTGCCCTGGGCACCAGGATCTCCTGTGTGCCAGGCCATCCAGCTCCAGGATCTCCCCAGGAGAGTGTGCACGTCAGTGTCCTGGGGCCCTGATGGAGCCCCAGCCCGAGGGACTGCACCACAGACTTGCTCTCTCCCAGTCCTGGAGGCACAGGTCTGGGATCGAGGTACAGGCAGGGCCTTGGTCCCTCAAAAGGTGCCAGGGAAAGGGGTCCAGCACCTGTCCAGAGTCCCCACCACGTTCCCTGCAGTCTCTGTTGTGTCCAAACCTCCCCTTTTATAAGGACACTGTCATTGGATTAAGGCCACCTGCCCCCAGTGCGATCTCAACCTAACCAGTGACATCTGCAGCAATGTTGTTTCCAAATAAGGTCAGTCCCGTGCTTCTGGGAGTCAGGGCTTGAGCACATGCCTTTGGGCGGGGCATTTTCAACCACACAGTTGATTCAGATTACATGACCAGTAAAGTGACAAGGGTTCAGAGTGACATGTGTGATCTCCTGGAGCCAGCCGGGGCTAGAAGTGGCCTCTGAAGCAGACCAGGCCAGCCTGAAAGTTTCAAGCCTTTCCAAAGTCCTTTACTCTTCCAAAACTTGACTCTGCTTCAGAAGAAGATCATCCAGGGAAGCATCTGTCTGCCATGGACCATTTCAGGCACGGAGCAGGATGCCAGCTGCACCCAGTGCAGGAGAAATGGCCAGCTCCAGGTCAGGGCCTCTGTGGACTAAGGTGCAGAGGACCCTGAAGCCCAGCACACCCACCAAGGTCTTTCTACTCTCTTTTGACCCCAACCAAATGTGGTTCCTCTTGTTTTGAGCTATCATATCATACAAGATCTCATATATTTGGAGTACCAACATCATTGGTGTGTGCACATGTGCTGTATTTCTCTCCCTCTCTCCTCAGGAGTTGGAAACATTTCCAGAGTTTAGGATTTTCCCACAGTGCCAACCACAGTGAAATCTAGGAAGGCACTGCTGACCAAGTGATGTCCTTGCCAAATAAAAGTTCCTAGTGGGCAGAGTTCAGAGTTTGAAAAGTCACATTCTCACTGTGCAGAGAAGAGTCTCTAAGCATATTGGCATTTCTCAGAATTTTTACACCAAAACCTTTTCCACCTCCATTGTCGGAAGAGATTAAAATTACATGGAGGGTAATTGCTTTTTGGCCACTGTCAACTAGACACACACACACACACACACACACACACACACACACACGGGTCTTCAGGGCCTGGCATCTGAAGCATCTGTACTGTGGCCTCCACCTCTCTCTGTCCAGACCGATTCTGATCCTCTCACACCCATTTCCAGGTGCTCTCCTGAACTCACCACAAGGCTCACAACACTTCCCAAGCAGCTGTCATCATTCTACCTCTGAACCATGGCCCTTCTCACCACTTCTGCTTGGGAAGCTCTTCCCCTTTCTCCTTGCCAGTCCCTTGGACATCCATTTGCTCATATGCTTTCAGCATTTAAGACAAAGGCTATTATTCTTAGTAAATAAAGAGCTTCTATAAAACAATAAAAAAAAAATCGGGAGAAATGGGCCAAAAGTTTAAGAGGGCAATTCAGAGAAGAGGAAAAACACATGAGAAGGAAAAGGGGTAGAGGAGGAGAGGAACAGGAAGCAAGAAGGAGGAGAGGAGGAGGGGAAGGGGGAGGAAGAGGGAGAAGGAGGGCAAGACAGGGAGGTAAAATAGGAAATTTCACACTCAGTAGGGATCAAATAAATACAAACAGGTGGTGAATTTTCACCTATCAAAGTGGCTGCTCTCACCAAGCTCTCAGGATAGCAGATACGATGCTGTTCTGCCGATAAGAGCAGAAATCAGTGCATCTGAGGAGACTATTTAGCGGCATGCTGAAAAAAACCTGCAACGTGTACATACCCACCACTGTAATGATCCTGAGAACTGATCCAAAGGAAGTCAGAATGCGCAAAATAATTAGGACCAGGGTGTTCATCACAGTGATTACACCAACAAAGATGGAAAAACCCAATACAGGAGAACATGTAATTGTAATATAGCTTCACACAGAATACTTTGCAGCCACTTAAAATGGTACTGTAGAAACAGATTTGTTTATGTGGGGAAAGTCAATATGCTATTAGGAGGGAGAGGCAGATTGTGACACTTTACGAATGCCATGATCCTACTCTCTCCCTCTTTGCATATATTTACATGTACGTACCCTCAGCTTGGCACTTGGTGCCTCTAAGTAGCCTATCGCAGACTACAATAAGGCAGGGTAGAGGATGGGAGGGAAAGGGAGGAGGGATGTTCTGGAAAGATCATGCCAACGTTCCCAGTTTTCTCCCTTGGGTTAGGCACATAGGATTGTTTTTAGTCTGTTCTTTTTTTGTTTTTTTACTTGTTTGTATATTCTGATTTGGAGATAATACCTGTGTCTACTTTTGTTTTATAAAATTATGACCGGTATTAAATAAAATACAAAGAAAATTCCACCCATCCCTTAAAATCCACCTGAAATTTTAGTCCATTTGTGGAAACTGTGTCCAGTTCCTAGAGCCTGCTCGCATTTCCTGCATGTGACTGTGCATGTTTACTTCCCTATGGAATGAGTTTTATGGAACAGGAGACAAGAGCACCAGTATGTGAGGGCACCTGCTGCTGCATCCGAGGCCAGAGGTCTTTGGCAGCAAGGGCCCTGCTTTCATTTGACTCAGTGCCTGCGACTTGCACCTGGGAAATCACTGACCCCCCTGCTGGCCTTACCAGGGTGGCTGAGGTGGATGCAGAACCACTAGAACAGAGCACACAAAGTCGAGTCTAGGTCTATGAGGAGGAAGCATTTAGGAATCCACCACCTGGACCAGGGTAGGCCCAGGAGCTCCTAGAGGCAGGAAGCCAGCTCACTTCACTACATGGAATACCTCACTTCCCTTCCTTTCATCATTGCAGCTGACAAAATTGGTCTCAGGACAGAGACACTAAAAAGCCTAGTGACCAACTTCTTCCTCTTACTGCTTCTTTTAAACCTAGGGAAAACTTAGTAGAGTTTTTTTTTTCCTTGTAAAATAAGTTATCAAGGCATACACCCAACTGGCTAATATTCCATAAAGGATAAATACTGTCCTCACTCTCGCCAAAATTGCACACCAATGCCACAGTGCAGCATCTGATTCAATCCCTGGTAAGGAGCAAACCTACGGAGACCAGAACAAAGATGGCAGTGACCTAAAGTCAAGGTCACACCTATGCTGAGATCTGAGCACAGCTGGCGTCCACCAGCACCAGATGCCAATCGGAGCTGCAGCCAAGTCCATCATGTGCAAGACTCTAGCTGCTAATGGAACACAAACAGGAAGAAGGCCCCTATCTTCCCTGGTACGATGCCTTTTAAGCATTTCTCAGAAATGTTTTATTAAAGTGAAATTCACATAATGTCCCATGAACCGTTTTAAAAGGAAAAATTCAACGGTATTTCTTGTGTTTACTGTGTTGTGCAGCTAACCGTCCCCTTAATTCCAGAACCCAAAAGGAAAGCCAGAGACCGTTAGAGAGTTTCTCCTCCTTCTGCTCCCCTGTCTTGGCACGGCCGACCACGCACTGTCTCCACGGTGATGCCTGTTCTGGGCCTTTCTCACAGTCCAGCTCACATAGTACTAGACTTTGTGTCTGCACGCCTTCCTCCAGCACAATGTGTTCACACTTTGTCCCTGCGGCAACGTGTGTCAGTACGTGTTCGTCCTTAGGGCTGAGGGCCGGCCGGCGGATGGACAGGCCGGCTGCAAGCTGCAGCCCCAGCAGTGACTGCTGCCCTTGTACAGGTGGCTGACGGGCCTCGGCAGGTCACCACGGGGCCCGGAGCTGCCCTGGATGGGCGGGAAGCACCAGGCCCCTTCCACCAGCGGGGGCCTACCAAGACCATTCCATCCACCCCTGCGATGGGTGAGGGGGGCAGCGGAATAACTCAAAAAAGGACCTGAGGGTTCCCTGCACCTGCAGACCCACAGGACCAAAACCTGAGTGAGCCACATACCTGTGGCAGGGGGGGACAGGGCTGCAGGGCACACAGCTCCCCTTCACCCCGTGCCTCCAGTGCCATTTGAGTCTTCCATATTTTAACCACAAACATACTCTTTTCCCGACTTTCCTTTAATGACAGTAATAGGCCAGGCCGTCACCGTCTGCTCCAGGCCTCCACTGCCAGGTGCCTCCTCCCTGCCCGGGGCCGCAAGGCTGCTTTCGGGCCCTGGGGACATAGGCCAGAATCCAGCTGCCACAGGACCAGCCGAGCAGTGCCCCATCACCGGGCCGCCCACCCTCCATCCCTCCTGGCTCCAGCTACAGCAGCTCGCGGCGCTCAGCCTCCCGGTCACCGGGCCACACGGCCCCCTCGACACCCCTCAGAGCCGATGCGCTTCGGGGACTGGACCCGCCTCCAGGGGGACTGACCTGCTTCCGGAGAAGTCCCTCATCCACGTCCACGGGCACCAGAACCACATCCGGGGTGGGACACCCCCTCCTCCACACACATGAGGACCAGAGCCACCTCCGGGGAACCTACTCCACACACGCACGGGAACAGGAACCACTTCTGGGGTTCCCCACTCCATACAGGAGGGATGCACACCCAGTAGCAAAGAGCCTCTCCTCCTGTGGCTCCGTTGCCTCCCACAGATGCATGGCCCTGTGTTCCCGCAGTGGACAAAACCCTGCGGAGGGCCACACTTGGGTGGTCTCCCTAGCAGTCCACACTCCCTGGTAGGCTCCCCAGAATCTTTGCGCTGACTCCACCCGTCCTCTCTCGGGGCGCCCGCCATCGCCAGACCTGCTCCGTGAACAGTCACAACAGAAATGATGGCAAAAGGGGAAATCCTGCGTTGCTGTAATGAAACGTCCAAGAGCCCGGGGGATTCGGTGAGCAGACCTAACTTGCCCCCGGACTCTGGCCTGTGTGACGCTCACGCTGCTCCGGGGCCGGTGGGCCTCTGGGACTGTTCAGAGACCCCGGGTGAACACAGGGGAAGCTCATGCTGCAGACGCTCAGCTCCGGGGGCCACAGCCAGCGCCTGCCCAGTCGGTGACCAGTGACAGTGTTTATGCCTGGCTGCCTCAGTACAGGGTTCGGCCACCATCTCCCAGCTGACTCGGGTCAGCATGGTCACCCTCATAACGGGAGGCATCGTGTCCCCTGGGCTGGCCCTCTCTCTGGGGGGCACGGGGAGGGGGCTTGCGTGTCCCTGTCCAAGGTGCTTCATGTTCACTGCTGCCCTGCAGTGGTGGCACAAAGGACGTCACCTGTCAGGAAGGAAATCTTGAGATGCCAGATTTCTGCCATCACCCATGGCTCCTTCCATTGTTGGAATCAGGATCAGGAAAGGAGATGCAGCCCTCAATTGGCTATTGACAAGACCAGTTGGCATCCCAGCGGAGATCTTGCATGGATCAGCTGTGTTCTCCGTGATGTTTACCCTGACAGAGATGTAGTGACAGTCTGATCTAATTACATGTCAATAAACCAAAGTCCTGATGCACTGAGGAGACCAGAAGAGGATTACAAGACCCCATTGGCAATTCTTAAGGAACAAGGACTCAACCTTCAGATTCAATTACTGGAAAGCTAGCCAACTATGAAGCCATGACTCGGAGGGAAAGGGGAGACAGGGGTCAACCTCAGTTTTATAACCTGGCATAGACTAGCTCCATTAAAAAACAAAAAAAACTGCCTTTTGGAAGCTTGTTTTCACTGAGCTGATTGGCTCTTATTACATAATCCGTATAACTGATAGATTCCAGAAACTCTGAATGGAACAGTAGAAAAACAAATGTGCCTTCGATTGCAGATTAGCACCAGCCCTGCCTACACTCCCCCACTGCTGCCTTCATACCAGGAACTGAAAACCTGCCGCACAAAGGAAGGCACTCTCCCTGAAAGCTCAGATTCCCTGGAGATCGAGATCGAACAAAGAGGTGCCAGAGGAGTGGGGTGGACTGCATTCAGTCCCTTCCAGGGTCTGCTGCCTGGGCCCTGTGGCCACTGTGCTTGCAGTAAGCAGGGTTCCTAAATCTTTGATGAAATGCATTCTATTTAGGGGGAATGATTTGAAATTGGGACTGGTTCGCTTTGCCTGCTGTGCCTGGGTCTTTAATGTCAAACAGTCAACTACTGTGTATTTTTATTTATCCATCAGTGTTTATGTCTTTGTTGCATTTTGAAGTTCCCCACACCGTGGGTTGAGAGTAGATTGGAAATATTCCAGAACCACAATGCCACGTACCTAAACGGAACTTAGTAAATATTCAGGGCAGAGAATGTACATGACAGAAAGCAAGCAAGTGCCAGGCATGACCCTCGACACAGACGTCACAAACTTTTTCTCCAAAGAGACAGATAGTGAATATTTTTGACTTTGCAGGCCAGTCTCTGTGGCAGTTACTCTGCCTTTATAGCCCCAAAGCAGCCTAGTGTAAATAAACAGATATGGCTGTTTCCAGCCAAACTTTACTTAGCGTCATTGACATTTGAATGTTACATAATTTTCATGTACCACAAAATACTATTCTTTCAATTTGCTTTCCAGCCATTCTTAGATCACACAAAACTGGATGTGAACCAGATCTGGCCCCCAGGGTATGGGTGGCCAACCTCTGCTCTAAAACTGAGCTACAGCTTCATTGTTATATCCAAGGGTACAAGGCTAATGACCTAAAACTAGTGCCCTATACTTAAAAAAAAAAAAAAAAAAAAGACAGGTGGATTTTCTACTCTCAAAGACTCACCTAACCTAAAGTATCTTCATAGTTGATGAAAATTGGAGCTCAGGTCTTCCAGGGTGTCTGGCTTTCTGGCTGAACAACTTAATGTTTTCTGGCACTTAAAGAGACTACTATCCATTTCGTACAACTCAGGGGACACCTGGGTGGCTCAGTGGTTGAGCATCTGCCTTCGGCTCAGGTCGTGATCCTGAGGTCCTTAGATTGAGTCCCACATCAGGCTCCTCGAAGGGAGCCTACTTCTCCCTCTGCCTGTGTCTCTGCCTCTCTCTGTGTGTCTCTAATTAAAAAATAAATAAAATCTTCAAAGAATTTTTTCATGCAACTCGGGCCAATTATGAAAGCAGAATTCAAGAGAAATAGATTGCTAATCTTTCGGGAAGAACTTATTTCTGGTAATGACAACATCCTGCTTTCCTATTTGCACCCCAAGACCCAAAGAACTTCCAGGCATTTCAGATCCACACATACCCATTTCTTAGCACACCCCTGAACTGCACTAATGCTTTCTCATGGATACAATACGGACTAGAAAGGAGCCAGATGACAGTACAGGTCTCTGACGACACTAATATCCTACAACTCAAGAGCAATACTTTAATGGTGAACAAGAAGAGTTTTTCCTGGTGCTTTTGCTGGGCAGAGGTGAAACAATTAGAAAGCAGGAAGCTCAAAAAGACACTTTAATTGAGGACAAGAAATTTTTTCTTGGTATTGCTAATGGACAGAGGTCACACAAGCTGTTAATGATGCAAACAAGAAAGAGACAAAGCAAATGAAGGTAATGTGTTTGGAGTACTTTGGCTGGACACAAAATAAGGCAAGCAAGTCCCACTCTTGGGCAACATTCACAGCTGTGTCCTTGAGTTGTTTCCTCATTGGACAAGGGACAGAGTTTTCTATAATTTTCTTTGAACTGTCAATGCAGATCAGTGCTTTGCAACTGAAAGTTCAAGTTTACCCTGCTATGGTACCTCTGTGTTTTATTTTCAAGGTATTTGACTGTCCACGAAATTGAGTGATAATAAAATGGCCTGCTTGCAGCAGAGGTCTTTCGACAAACAGAAAATACCCATACAAATTATTAAGTCAATTTTCGTAAGGGAACTTTTGCTGGCTGGAAAATTGTCCATGTTTCCGTCTGGTATTTTTGTAGGAGACATAAAAGACATTGGACAATTCTCTGGACTCCCCTCCAAAAGAGATAAGAGCCAACAAAAGTACTAAGTTGAAAAGTAAAGTGCCTTATGAACTCAGCTCCTCAGCAAGCCTCTCCAGTGAGGGTGAGCTGCCTCCTGGAAGCCACCGGAACATACTCCCAGGAAAGGTAGTCGCTGAGCAGAGGTTCTGGAGAGAGCACAGAAAGGAGAAGCCAGGGAGCAAGGCTACTGCTTAAGAAACTATTCACACCAAGGACACTGAGTGACTTAATCTGTATTTTTAAAGCATAAAAAAATGACTTAGGAAAGGAAGGGGTTATATAGCTACACTGCTGCAGGAACTACCATCACTGTAACCCGCTGTCACTCACACCGTTACGTTATTTGGCCCTATGAAACTATGAAACACCCATCACGGCATCTCCCGTTCCCTCTTTGGTCTACTCCCTTCAGGCACATATTGTTTTGTCCCAGTGGAGCTGCCTACTCTTTTTTTTTTTTTTTTACTTTATTTTTTTTTATTGGTGTTCCATTTACCAACATACAGAATAACCCCCAGTGCCCGTCACCCAATCACTCCCACCCCCCGCCCTCCTCCCCTTCTACCACCCCTAGTTCGTTTCCCAGAGTTAGCAGTCTTTACGTTCTGTCTCCCTTTCTGATATTTCCCACACATTTCTTCTCCCTTCCCTTATATTCCCTTTCACTATTATTTATATTCCCCAAATGAATGAGAACATATAATGTTTGTCCTTCTCCGACTGGCTTACTTCACTCAGCATAATACCCTCCAGTTCCATCCACGTTGAAGCAAATGGTGGGTATTTGTCATTTCTAATAGCTGAGGAATATTCCATTGTATACATAGACCACATCTTCTTTATCCATTCATCTTTCGATGGACACCGAGGCTCCTTCCACAGTTTGGCTATTGTGTTGGAGAGGATGCAGAGAAAAGTGAACCCTCTTACACTGTTGGTGGGAATGTGAACTGGTGCAGCCACTCTGCCTACTCTTATGTAAACCAGGCACCGGCACACTAGGGCCCTCGAGCCAACCCTGGCCCACTGCCTATATTGTAAATCAAGTTTTATTGTACACCACCATGGCCATTCATTTGTGTATTGTCTGTGACTGCTTTTGAGCCACACGGCTGTAGAGATGAGTAGTTGTGACGGAAATTGTATGACTGGAAAAGCTTAAAGATATTTGCTATCTAGCCCTTTCAGAAGAAATTTGCCCATCCTGACTTAGACAACACTGGAGCAATGTAGTAACAAATGGGTAGAGCAGTCCCACTGGTGGTGACTCCTGCCTCTGTCACCCAGCAGCTGTGTGGTGCCCAGGACTTCACTTGTTGAGACTGGACTCCCTCACCTGTGATGTCTGAACACATATGCCTACCTCACGGGCTTCTTTGTTACTCAGCATAGTGCCTGCTACCTGATGAAACCTCAGTAAAGGGAAACTGATAAGCCACTGAATCGTCCAGTAGTGTTACCTGTTCTTCTGATTCTGATGCTGTCTCATGCGCCATCTTTTCTCCACTCCTTCTTCTCCCTGTCTAAGTTTATCTCATACCCTTCTGTTCTCCGTGCCCTTGTCTCCTGGGAACTTCATTCTCCTTTTATTTTCTTCCTTCTTTCCATTGCCTTCCTTCTCCCTCTGCCCCTTTTCTTTAATTGTCTGACTCACTCATTTTATGGAGGATGCACTGGATGCTTGGCAGCATAGGGGACTCAGTACCTTCTTTTTCTGAAGACCTGCTCCCCTTTTAACCATCCTTCCCTCTAAAAGCCACAGCCTTGGGAAAACGGGGAATTTAGAACCACAAATCTGAAACAGACTGACTCCTGGCTGTTATGTTCAGGTATGCCTGCTGGTGTCTCTACTGGAATCTTCAGGCATAGAGATAATTATTTATCAATCCTATTTCAGATATTGGGAAATTAAGGCTCTCCAAAATTAGGCAGTACAATGACGATAAAACAAAGGTTCAGTCACAAATCTCCAGCAAAGTGGATTTGCAGGCGCCCACTAGTTTTCGGGTGCTCTGATGGCTCTAGGACAGAACTGTGTGTGCTCCAGGGCATAGATCCCTCTCAGAGTTGAATGTGGTTCATAACCTCAGACAAACATGAATTAGGTTATTAGAGAAACACAGAACTGACTGGCTGTTCCAAGTGGCTGGGCCATCCACTGTGTGCTCACCAAAAAATTCTCATGCAATTAGCCAAGTGCAAGGACGCAGCTGATAAACTGTACCAATCTTCTGATTAACACCCAGGCTTACTTGAGAAGATGCACAGCTTATTTTGAAAAATACACAAACAAATAGAAGGCAGAGAATGCTCAGCCAGTGTGTTTTCATTGTCCAGGAGGGAGAGTAACTCCCTTTCAGGCCAAGATCATTGTTTCTGATATAAACCCATCACCCAACTAGCAAAAAAGGGACCGAATTCATCATCGAGTCTCTGAAGTCTTATAATTGCCTAATATTTGACTCCCTGATTAGAGTATTTATCTTTTAAAGACCTGGATAAACACACACAGGTGTAACAGCGCCATTGCTCATGGCTTTCTTATCTCCATCCTGTAGGAAATACTATAAAAGGACTCCACTGAATATAGTCGAGGTGTTATGTGGCTGATAAATATTTGTTGCTCTTTTTACCCAGAGGTGGCCATGCTCTAGGAGTGGATTAGGGGACCCCATGAATCAATGGTGGGTTATCTTTATTTATTAGGTTTGTAAACTCTTGGGGATTCTAGGAGATGAAAGGTGCCTTAGAGGGTATGTGCACAGGATTTCAAAACCCCAAGTCAGATATATGTTAATGGAGAGAACATTTAATAAATTACCGAATGCTTTTACTTTCCTCTCATAATCACAGGAACAGAAAAGAATAGTTCTTAAACCCTCACGCTGTGGACAGGTTCGAGCCACGTGATTTATGTATATTTACATGTGTCTTTACATTTCATTTAATCCTCAAAACCCAAGGTGAAGATGGCATTACCCCATTTCACAGATATGAGTCTTCAGCTTTGAAAGATTAGATCACAGGTTCTACTGCCTTGTGTTTCACAGCCAGAAATAGTAAAGTTGGGTTGTCTCCTGCACGACTTCTTTTATACCATGCCTCATGTTGGACATGTGGCTTCGGAAGATATCTTTTGGGGAAAAGTACAAGCCATTTTTGTAAGTAACATTCTCCTCCTGTCACACACTGAATAATGCTTCCTAGAGCTTAACTAGCTCATCAGATAAACTTTTTAACTCAGGGATATGATACTTAAGATTCATATGGCTCTCCTTGAAGACACTGATTTTTTTTACTTTTAAATTAGCTTTTGGGCAGCCCCGGTGGCGCAGTGGTTTGGCGCTGCCTGCAGTCTGGGGTGTGATCCTGAAGACCTGGGATCGAGTCCCGCATCGGGCTCCCTGCCTGGAGCCTGCTTCTCCCTCTCTCTCTGCCTGTGTCTCTGCCTTTCTCTCTGTGTCTATGAATAAATAAATAAAATCTTTAAAAGAAAACAAAACTTTTAAATTAGTTTTAACTTTGTAATAGATATTAAAGCTTTTGAGTTATTTTTGAAATTGTTGTTTATATATTTTACTTGAAATCCAATAATTTCCTGTGCTTCTGTTGATTACTTATAAAGGAGTTTCATGGGATCCCTGGGTGGCGCAGCGGTTTGGTGCCTGCCTTTGGCCCAGGGTGCGATCCTGGAGACCCGGGATCGAGTTCCACGTCGGGCTCCCAGTGCACGGAGCCTGCTTCTCCCTCTGCCTGTGTCTCTGCCTCTCTCTCTCTCTGTGTGTGTGACTATCATAAATAAATTTAAAAAAAATTTTTTTAAATAAAAAAATAAAGGAGTTTCACTTAATTAGGATAGATATGGGTCAACACTGATACCTAGAACATATGTACAGCGTCCTGATGGAATCCCACCCCATCATGAAAGACAAAGCTTTCTAAATATTGTTGCTACTACTGAACACATCCCTAAGAGAAGCCTGAGTAGTAAAAAAAAAAAAAAGTTATACAGAAGCTGTCACCATTAACTGGCTAATGAGGACTATTGTGTTGAATGCATTTTGCTGCTATGGTAAATCTCAAGTTGTGTTTCCACTGAGTGGAAGGCTGGTCATCTGCTTTCCTCCTCCCCAGAAAAATCACTTAAAAGGACATATTTTATTCTGATAAGCTAATTTAAACAGATAATAACCTCGTATGTACTATATCGTGAGTTAGTTTTTAATAGGTCTTTAAATCGGAAACTAAAAGTACAAAGCCATAAATCTAATTATTTTCCCCTCCATCCCCCGTATTTTAATATGAAATGTGGTAACGTGCAAACAATACAAAACATCAATGGAAATGATGTCTAATGGGGATAGAGAATATATCAAATAAAAGAATGCTATTTAATAGGCTAATATCACGCATTAAGCTTAAAAAACAGAAACCCAATCTGAAGTCTCGGCTGAACACATCCATTTGTCTTATTCTCTGGCTTTAAAAATTAAGCATTATTTAAATGTCTCTTAATGCTGCAATTGTTCCTCCTCCAAGAAATAAAAAGATCAGCATTTCACACATTTTGAAGGTAAAATAAATAGCAGCCCAAAGATACATCATCGATAGAATCTGAATTTGCTATTTATACAGAGCTTGCTTTCAGGGAAACACAACCTACTTTGGGATGCAAGCAATGAATGCAATATCCTTCTCTCTTAACATTATAAACATGGAGATGAGAGCATTTATTTGCTGACAATAATGCACTTCTAAATAATAGGTTTTCTTGCGGGATAATTCTAAATGGTGAGACCAACAGCACCAGCTTTGGCTCTGCTGGGTTAGGTGAGTTGCCAGGTAGGAAGTGAGTTACTTTCCTCTTCCTATAGACCAAAAAACCAAGCCAACCACGGCCCCTCAGTTCATGGTCTTCCATGTGTGCATCACACACCCCAAGCAGAGATGAGTCCCCTATTTCACCTCCATGGGCAATCAGAAAAGCGTTCCTTTGGGTAAGTGTTTCTCATTTAAAAAATACATTTGGAACACTTGCAAGATCTATTTCATAAGGACATATTATTGGGGCCTTGATGGCGTAATTTACATCTCCTTCCCAGCTTAATGAAAAAAATGTATACTTTTGAAATAATGCATTTGAAAGTCCTTTACAAATATATACCTGGTAGCAAGTACTCTAATCCCAGAAGGAAACAAACTTGCCAGAGTCCACACTGGAGTAGTCTATACTTACAGAGCATATCTGTGTATTCTTATATTTTCTATAGATATGTCCTCAACAGTTATGTAAAGGAGATGTTTCACACTCAAATCACTGATACTTCCTAGCTAGCACTGTCTTAACTTACATTGATGAAGATCATAGAGGATCCCACACTTTACTGCTAGTAGAACATGAAATCTTTTAAAAACTTTACATCACACAAGTAGGAACCATACAGGAAATAGATTTTCAGCTTCCATTAGTTATCTGAGTAGATGCTTGCTTCTGTTATAACAACTCAAGAAAAGAAATTGACTTTGGAAACATACTTCTAAATATAATAGAGAGACAGGGAGAGAAAACTAGGTTAAGACGAGGAGTGTTTCTATATTCTAAAGGTTCAAAAGTTTGAAAACAGAAAGGGAAATAGAAATTGGTAACATTTATCAAAATCATGCCATAAATGTGTTTGGAATGTAATGTGTAAAAAAATAAAGATGAACTTTATCATTGCATGTTGAATCCCAAATGGACCATTTAATAAGTGAGAAATGTCAGGATCATGAAGGTGCTGACCCAAATTATCTTCATGTCATTCTTCCCCCCCCCCCATGAGCCCTGTTACTTCTTTCACAAGATGCTTTCATAGTGCCTGCCCTCTGCTTTTCAAAAATAAAACAATATATTACAAACCTACCAAAAATTGAATTTGTAATTTAAAAGTCTAGAAAAGAAAATCTTCATTCCCTAGATGGTTTCGCTGGAGAATTTTAACACCAGGGAAACCTGGGTGGCTCAGTGGTTGAGAGTCTGGCTTCAGTTCAGGTTGTGATCCTGGGGTCCTGGGATCGAGTCCCACATCAGGCTCCCTATAGGGAGCCTGCTTCTCCCTCTGCCTATGTCTCTGCCTATCTCTCTCTCTCTCTCTGTCTCTCATGAATAAATAAATAAAATCTTTTTTTAAAAAAAAAGGATTAACACCAATTTTACATAATCTCCCCCAGAAGATAGCAGAGAAGAAAGTACTTCTTACCTCATTTTATGAAGTTTGTATTATTCTGATAACCAAACCAGCCAAAGACAATAGGAAACTACAGTCCAATACTTCTCATGGACTCAAACATAAAATACTCAAAAAAAAAAAAAAAAAAACTAGCAAACTGAATCCAGGAATGTACAAAAGTGGGATTTATTCCAAGTATGCAAAACTGACTCAATATTCAAAAATAAATCAATGAAATCCACCATATCAACAATCTAAAGAAAAATCATACATTTAAACTAATTGATGCAGAAAAAGCATTTGACAAAATCTAAAATCCATTTATAATACAAATTCTGAGCAAACTAGGAATAAAGAGAAACTTGCCAAACCTAATAGAGAGAAGCTACAAAAATCTACAGCTGACATTACACTCAATGGTGAAAAACTGAATGTTTCCTTCTTAAGGTTGGGGTAAAGCAAGTATGTCTGCTCTCACCATTTATTCAGCTTGGTGCTAGAAGCTCTAGCCAGTGCAATAAGGCAAGAAAAGTAAAAGGAACAGATTGGAAAGGAAGAAAGAAAATGGCCTATATTCACTGGTGATATAATTGTCCACATAGATAGCCTAAGGAATCTGCAAAAATTCCAGAATTAATGAGTGAATTCAGAAAGGTCACAAGACATAAGGTAAACATAACAAAAATCAATAGTATTTCTATAAACTTATAATTATCAAGGGAAACCAAAGTCAGAAATGTAATATATCATTTGCCATTGCTCCAAAGAAACAACCATGTACAGGATCTCTATGCTGAAAATTACAAAAGGACAATGTAATGAATCAAGGAAGACCTAAGCAATTGGAAAGGCATACCAAGTCTGTGGGTTGGAAGATTCAACATAGTAAACATGTCAGTTCTCCCCAAATAAATCTACAGGTTTAATGTAATGGTTATCTAAATCCCAGAAAAGTTTTTTTTATAAACATATATAGGCTTATTCTAAAATGTATATGAAAAGAGAAATGTCCTAGATAGCCAAACAATTTTGAAAAAGAAGAATAAAGCAGGAGGAACCAATCTGCCAGATTTTAAGACATTATGTATCTACAGTAATCAAGATAGTGTGGTATTGGCAGAAGAACAGCAATCAGTGGAACAGAATAGAGAACACAGAAATAGACACATGCAAATATGCCCAATTGATTTTTCACAAAAGTGTGAATACAATTGAATGGAAGAAGGACAGCCTTCTCAACAAATGGTGCTGGAACAACTGGATTGTCATAGACCAAAAAAAAAAAAAAAAAAAAAAAAAAAAAAAAGAACCACAACCTACCCTCAAACTTTATACACAAATTAACCCAAAATGGATCATAGGCTTAATATAAAATGTAAAGCCATAAAACTTCTAGAAAAGAAAAAAAGGAGAAAATCTTCAGAACATACAACTACTCAAAGCATTCTTAGACTTGACACCAAAAGCAAGGAGCAAACAATAAATTAGAACTCATCAAAATTAAAAATGTTAATAGGATGGAAAGAAATTGGCCTGAGAAAAAATATTTGCAAATTACCTGTTAGGCAAAGGATTTATATCTAGAATATATAAAGAACTCTTGAAACTCAACAGTAAAAAAATAAAATTTAATTATGCACAAAAGATTTTAATAGATATTTCACCAAAGACACCATACAGATGGCAAATAAAAGATGTTTAAAGTCATTACCTATTAGAAAAATGCAAATTAAAAGCACAATCAGCTACTAGTGTACACCTATCAGAAGGTGAGAATGGAACCAGTGACAACATCCAGCAAACCTGTATTGTTCACACATCGTTAATGAAACTATACAATGGGAAGGCCACTCTGGAAAGTTGTGGCCAGATTCTATTAAAACTATAAATAAATTTATATATATAACCTAACGATTGCACTCCTGGTCATTTGTTCCAAAGAAACTACGTCGACACAAAAGTCTATGAATGTCTGTGGCAGCTTTATTTGTAATAGTCAAAAACTGGTCCTTGAATGGATGGATGGCTGAACAGTCTGTGGTCTATCCACACACAGGTTACTATGCAGCAATAAAACGGAACAAGTATTGGTTTGACTTCAGAAAAATGATGCTGAGTGATAAAGTCTGATCTCAGGGAGCACTTTTAGTATGATAAAGGGAGTCTGTGGTGCTGGGCCAGGTATGTGCTTGACTATGGGGTCGTTTACACTGCTGCAGAGAAGGCACCCACAGCACGAGTCCACGCAGAACCACATGGAACTGTGGATATCTGAGTGAGCCCTGTCCTGGTTTAACGCAGCACTCTCCTTGGTCGTGGTAGTGCGGAGAGAGGCTGGCTTTGGGCATGCAACTGCTCCATACATTACTTTGCAACTTCCTGTAAATCTATTTATTTTGGAATAAGAGTTCTGGCTTGTTAGATTTTTAAGCAAAAGCTACTTAACTACAGAGAAGAGGAGGAAGAGGAAGAGGAGGAGGGTGTGTTTGGGCACACAACACACTCTAGAAATGTATAGCTGAGAGAGAACCAAACAACAGTCAGATGAGACACTTTTCCTGAGGCAATATTGACAGTTTGCCACTGGTGAGTAAGTGATTAATTCTGAATTTGTCTTCCACGTGTAAAGTACAGGGGAAAGGAATCCACTGCATTTTGCATCACTACTTCCCTAAAGGCTGCTCCCTCGGGAACAAGAAGCAGGACAGGCAGGTGTCAGGACTAGGAAAGGGCAGGGCTCCGGGGAGGGGGGGGTGGCATGCACCACCCTCCCCAGGGCCTCACACACTGTGGAAGCTGCTAAGTAGAAATCTGCCCTGGAAGGAAAAGCTCCAGTCTCCTGGTGACTGGTTAAGAAAGACAGGCTCTGGGCCAGAATCGACCACTGCGTGCCACAGGCATTCGGTCAAGTCCTGTATGCAAACCACCTCATCTCTGTCTCACAATTACCAGGAGGCAGATTCTAGCACTGTCCCCACGTGGCAGCAGCCAAACCGCCCAGGGATTAAATAACTGGCTCCAGACCCCAGAACACAGCAGAGCAGGGATTCCAACACAGGCAACTGGAACCAGAGTTTCTGATGTTACAAAGGCCATGCAGGGCTGGGCATCGAACTGCGTCCTGCCCGCAGACCCCACCCAGGGTTCCCCGGCTCACGGCAGCGGTCTACGCAGCCCCACCCCGCGCCCCCTTCCACCTGGATCTGTCTCTGACAGACAGCCACCAACACACTGCAAAGGCCTGCGTGATGGAACTAACCCTCACTGGTAGGTTTTCAGCTTCTGTTGTACCAAACCACCATGCAGAATTCCATGTATGAAATTAAATGTTTCCCCGTACATAGCGCTGCTGCAGCTTGTGTGTTCTGGTCTTGCCTTGGTGGGGTGGGGGGTTGTAATGAAAAACAGGATGATTTATTGTGGTCTTTGCTTCAGCAACTTTGGGACAAAATAAAATCCTAAACCCCGGTACCAGAAAAACAAGAGGTAGCAGGAGAAAGAGTGAGGGTTCCCAGTGTCCTGTGGCTTCTTCCACCACCTTGGTCTCCTTCGGCTCTTCCCACAGCAGCCACGTCACCCACTGCTGCCAGCCTACCACAGTGGATGGACCCAAGCTGCATGCTGCCAGCCTCTTCCCCTGCTTCCCTGGGAGCACGTGCACCGGTCGGGCCCATGCTCAGTCCACAGGACTTGTCACGTCCTGCAGGTGACCCCCAAGTGAGAGGAGCTGCAGTCTTTCTACAGTATAAACGGTGCTTGCCATGTCTCCACGGTGCTCATATTTATCTGCTGCCTCCTTTCCAAAGGCAGCGGCGTCAGCTTTGCAGGGCCAGGATGAAGCTGATCAGAGCCACCATGCTGGCTCAGGAGTTTCCCACTGCTCTTAGGGACCTCATCCTTGAACCTCTGTGGTCCTTGAATGTGCCTCCCTCGGTGGGTCCTTGGCCAGGATGGCAGTGAGTGCCTCACCCCAGGACCAAAAACAGTCGCCCACCGAGGACCTGGGATAAGCAGTCCCATCAGCACAGTTCACGAGACAGATGCTCAACCAGGAGCTGGCAGAAAGCAACCTCTATCGATTTAGGCCAGAGCCTCCCTCCCACTGCCATACAATTCCACAGAATTGTCCTGTTTTCGTAGCTCACACTGCTCAGAACCCAGCTAGGAGGGTGGCCCAGAGGCTCACTGCCTACCATGGAGTTTTCTCAAAACCATTTCTGCAAAGACTTGTTTGGGACCATGTCTGTCTGGGGGTAAGAAAGACAGGGATATCAGATGAGCGCAAGCTGGGCAGGGAGGAAAAGAGCAAGTGACACAGAAGTGACCTCAGTGATGAAGGGGGCCCTGCTGGGTGCATCCAGGGAGCAGCCTCCATCAGCTTCCAAGGGAGCCAGGCTGAGCTCTGGGACATAAGGGAGATGAGAAACCGGCCCACAGAGGGAAGCCAGCACACTGAGGATTCAGGCTGACTTCGACTGCCCCTCCCCTGCATGCTCAGGGGGCTCTGGGGCTCTCTTCATGCTGGAGAGCCTGGCGTGTGCGCCAGAGGGTCATGAACAGGGCACTCTGATGACTGCGCCCATGGGGTTGAGGAGGTGAAGCACAAAGAGAGGAGGAGGAGAAGCGGACACCCCAGGCCTGGGGCGGGAGACCAAGGAGGGACCTTCCAGCTCACCTGCCAGCGTCTCCTGCCTCAGCAGCCTCACCCTTTCTCAGGGACCATGACTTCAAACAAAAGTTCCTCAAGCTGTGGAAGAGGAAGGTGGGCCCAAAGCCCAGCTGGGCGATAGGTGACAAG
The DNA here is from genome assembly GCF_053574225.1 of Canis aureus. Lineage (NCBI taxonomy): Eukaryota > Metazoa > Chordata > Mammalia > Carnivora > Canidae > Canis > Canis aureus. The sequence goes on from NC_135627.1 coordinate 1,895,050, forward strand.
TGAGCATCCAACAGGACGAAGACAATTTCCTTGCCTAATGAGGAAGAGCAGTGGGAGGGAGCTGTGTCCTCACTCCCAAGTTGGAACTGTGTTCACAGGCCTCCCTCCTCTGCCCTCTGCCTACATATGCACCTTCTTGTGGTTCAATATTTACCAGAGAACTGCAAAATTAAAAGAGATCCCATGGTTGCAGAAGACAACATAATTATAAGGGTCAACTTGATAAGACATATAATCTTCAGAGACCTGCAGGTTTGCCTAATAAAATATTTATATCCGTCACTGTTGGACACCCAGAGACAGTAATGTAAACGATGCTTCCACTTCACTTTTCAGCATGCACGAAAATGCCCCACGTGCGACACGTGCATGGAGGTGTCACCTGGCCCTTCATCATCTACTGACACTAAATGTCACCCAGAAGTCATGACTGTGCTATCACGCTTGAACTCCATTTCTTCCACAAATACGAAAGAAGCTCTTTCTTCCTTCACTTATGCCTCATGAGAAACAAACTAATGCACCTGATCCTTGACCCCACAATCCGTGCAGACGGTTCTGTTCACTTCCCACCACGGTGTGTATGCCTGCGCGCTTAAACGTTTTCGACGTAGCGCAAGCATTTTCTTTTGAATTCAGTTATAATCAAGCATTTGACAATAATAAAACAATATTAGCAACAGAAAGTCATAGTTTTACTGCTTCGCTGTGTTAACTGTAATACGTGAGTTTTCCTGTGTTATTTTACTGCAGACCTCCTTTTGGCTCCGGGGACATTGTTATGCAAATTGTGTCTGCCTACACGCATCCGGCACTTAGAGACAGCAGGGAGTTACCTGGTACACACGGGTTCTGCCACAGAGAGGAGCCCGGCTCTGGAGGTGCAAGTGGGGTGCGGCCCCCACGCTGGGGGTGCACAGCCGGGTCGGAGCCGAAGGCCCTGAGAACACCTCCACGGGTCTGGCCCCCGTCCTACTTTAGCTCGGAGCAGCCACCTCCTTCCTCTGTTGAACGGGGTCCACAGTGACGGTGACGGCCCGAGAAGTCTTAGAATCCCAATCTGTATTAGAGACTCGGAGATGAGAGTTGCTGAGTATCAGCAACAGAACCACTTTGTCTCTGACATGAACATCAGACAGGGAGTAAGACCTAGGTGTCTTCATCCCTAAACCTAAAGATAAATTAGCAATAAAGCCAACACACTCTATCCGACCCAAAAATAAAATACAATGAGGTTGAATTTTTTTTTGACTTACACATTGGGCATGTTCTCCAGCCGATTTCTTTCTTTCTTTCTTTCTTTCTTTCTTTCTTTCTTTCTTTCTTTCTTTCTTTCTTTCTTTCTTTCTTTTTCTTTCTCTTTCTTTCTTCTTTCTTTCTTTCTTTCTTTCTTTCTTTCTTTCTTTCTTTCTTTCTTTCTTCTTCTTTTTTTTAATGTGATTTGTGACCCTATGGAGACCACTTTGGCACTTGGGGGCTGGTTAAAACATACCATTATATTTGGCTTATGAAATCAGGGAAGCCACTACACACAGTGAAGTCAGAAGCAGCTCACTAAAAACACAGCCTCAAACACAGGCGATCATGGTGTTCGTCTAAAGGCAAGGACAATAAAAACTGAATCATGGCCCTGGATGCTTATCATCATCACCTCTGGGCTCACCACCTGTCCACTTGCCTTCCCACGGCTAGCCAGCCAACATTCCTCACGTCCACATGGACATGTCCCCACTTGACGGATCTGTAAAAGCACAGCAGAAACCATAAGCACCCAACCAGAAGTACACATCTGGAGTAGAAAGCAAATCACCACTTGGTCAGTGTAAACATTTTGCTTCTAGTTGCAAATGAGCATTTAAATCAAATGAGATCACGAAGGTGTCTGTGTCCATCCCGTATGATCACGTCTGGACCCAAGCTTGTGCATTTGGGTGCTCTGTCCACACTGGGCATAAAAACTGCTATGGAAGATGATGACTGTAAGGAGGACATCACGGTCTGATGTGAAAAGGTCATGAGCAATTTATGTGTGGCTGTGCCCCACCCTCCCCCCTGACTGTGGACGGGTGACACCAGCTCGAGTAGGGACACTGACATGTGGCTGTGCCCCCTCCCCTCTGACCGTGGACAAGTGACACCAGTTAGAGTCAGGACTGGCCCTCTGGCAGAGACCCACCGTCTCCCCGAGCCCTACATGTGTCCTGTCAGCCCTGGTTCAGGAAAGGATGGGTCCAGAGAGACCACGAGGATCTGACTCAGGGCCTAGAGGACCATCTAACAGAGGGTTTTGTGGAGTCAAGTCCAAAACAGTGTTCATGTTCTCTTTAGCTGCCCTCTGCCCTAAGGGGTACAAGAACGTGCAGAGCAGTGTACCCCAACATGTATGAAATGGTAACCCCAGACCCCATGCAGACTGTGCCTTCCACTCTGTGACAAGCTGTGGGGGTGACGCAGTGGTACAAAGGCCTGGAGGGCACATGTGGCAGCCACGGGCCACACGTGTCCATGAAAGCAAGAAAAGAAGCAGATGGTCATCACCATGTGGGGGCTTCTCACCTCAGCAGGCAGCAAGAAGCAGTAAGGTGCAGCGGGATCAAACCAACCTCTGGTTGTTTGTTCAAGTAGTCTCTAGAATGCATGCTCCACTCAGAAGTCACCCTGAAAGCCAGCAGCGGCCACACTCACCAACGGCTCTAACATACCAGGGCCCAGGTGGCGAGAGGCACACGGGGCACAGGTCCTCGCCGGTGCCCTGCGCTGACGAGCCTTCTCACCTTTGGGGGCCAGACACTGGGAGAAGCACCTCGGGCGCTGCTCCTGACCCATGTGGTCAAGTACAAGTTACCGCAATGGGACAAAGGACAGCACCTAGCACACTATGAGCTGAGAACTGGTTTCCCTCTCCCCATGAGCACAGGTTTCACCAACAGGTGAGCCCAGACTTGGCCGGCAATTGGCACCACACTCACCTGGAGGACCTGCCACACCCCATGGCGTCCTGCACGGGGGACCCCATGCTTCTCTGAGGGTGTGTCCCGGACACCTTCCCATGCCCTGTCTAAGTTCTGCTGGAAATGTCAAAAGGGAGAAAAAAAGAGTGACATCGAGGGAGCTCCTCGGTCCTTAAGACAGGAGGGAGAAAGCAAAGAGTGGCCAACATTAAACAGGAAAAGGCACCCGAGCCGATCCGTGCTCTCAGAGCATAAAGCACACATAACATGACTTCTGTTTCGCACCATGTGCGTTTGTTCATACCAGTGCCGTGATACACAGGACGGGATACAGTCATTTATAAGCTGAAATCTGGTCGCATGATCTCTAAAGTCAGTCTGAACTGTCTGAGAGTGAATGAATCTGTAATTGTAACCATTACTTTTGCAATGCTGCTGCATTGGAGATACGATCAGATGATCTCATTGCTAAAATAAAATGGGCTGCATGTGACATTACGGCAATTCTGTCATGTCATTCAGGTCCCCATAAGTGGCTACAGCACTCTGGACAAACCATTAGCTTACTCCATCTACTTACACGTCCTCTCCTTTCTGTTTTTAATCCCAAAGAAATGGCTGCCATGAGTTGCTAATAAAATGACAAATAGGAATAATTCCAATTTATTCAAAGATTGCACATTCAGGAAAGATCTGCATCTAATTCTTCGAAGAGCTAAGAAGGCAACACCCATCAAGCTGACCCCCCGTCCACCGGCCCCTCTGATAGCACATGGCCTGCTTTAGAAGACGAGCCCAGGGGACGGCTTGGGGTGCCTGCCAGTGAACCCAGTGTGCACAAAGCCACTGATGGGACGTGTCCATCACCACCACCCCTCCCCATCACCACCACCCCTCCCACCGCTGCCAGGACTCTATGCAGCAAAGCCTGGGGTCCAGACAGCCAGTGTGCTCCTCACATCTCCTTGCTGGGAAAGCCACCAGAAGTCTTCTCCAACTCCAAGTGTTCTTTCAGAGGCCTCGCCCCAAGTAATCCCAAAGATATAAAAGGTCTACGAGGGTCTACACACCCTATAATCAACCTAATGTTTTGCTTTAAAGTTTTGAAGACCTGTGTAAATTGTTCCGTTGAGAGATGGCATGAGAGAGCAGCTAAGCGCTGTGTGAAGTCCCCACCTCTGTGTGATCTAGAAGTTACTTAACATCTCCGTGCCTCATTTATGGAATGGAAATGAAAATAGTGCTTATATCACAAGTCACTACGGTCAGTAAGTGAATTAATACACGTTACGAAAGAGAAACATGCCTCACCTCGCACAGAATAAGCCCTCCATAAGTGCTCTTCTGTGTTACTCTTGTCTTGTTTGGCAACAAGTAATACTTTCATCCACGAGGGCTCTGCCATCATGGCAGTCGGTCTGAGCACTCAGGGATTTTTAATGTAAGAAAAGCTAACTTACTATTTCCAAACGAAAGACAGTTTGATGAAAACTGGATTCAGCCATGAATAAATTTGACACTTGGTTACTTTTTTCAAAGCATTTAGGTAAAAAGCTTATATTTCAGTGTTGTAGTTTCCTTATCCTAATTCGGAGTCACTCATTTTTCTCCGCAGCCCTCTTTGTAGATATAGGAAGAGTTGCCAGTCACAAGCATGGGGCCTCGAACGCCTCTGGAAGCACAGAGCCACCCTGCCTGCTGAACTAAGCACCCAGTCACCACTGGTGCGCATGGTGGGCACGGGCCGGCTGGACCCGAGGAGTCCCAAGGCCACAGGGCTGGGTGTGGTGCCTCGCATCTATAACTCAGTCATACAAACACTTCCTGTGCGTGCACCATATTCATCTCAGAGCCTCACTCCCAAATCTCCCACAGGGCAAGCAGCCACAGCTGCCACAACACCCCAAATCCCCCTGATGAAGTGTGTCTCCCAATTGTGAGCGTGAAGAGGGCTTACAGCCCACACTGCTCCTGGGGCTGGGTCTCTCCCGCACTATCTGACCCACTGGGACCCAGACAGCTTTCACTCTGCACACTCTTGAGAAACCTACAGCCTCCTTATCTTGATGGCCTCTATCTTGTCACCTGATGTATCCTCTTCTGAACATAACCAATCACTTAGCATATGTGATTTCTTCTAACTAGTCATAAAACTTTTTAAAAAGAACTAAAATCTTACTATGTAATCATTTATAGTTATAAAATCTTTTGCCAAGTATATTTTATGCCTAATACTTGGTTCATGATATTTAATACAAACCCCACAATGTATTAACATTTAATATCTGATACTCAATGTAAATCCTAAAATATATATAATACTAAATATAAATCCTCCTATAAAAATCCTCCTATAAAAAAACCTCTTTCTCTCACAAGTGATATTGCCTGTCAGCTCATGGCCATAGACACTAAATGTCACTTTCCCCCATGTCCTCCTGTAAATGCTCCTTGCAGTGGTCAAAAGGGTACTTAATATCATGTGGCATTGGATGGTCCAGTGATTCGCGATTACCAGGAAGAAGAAGTGAGCTGAATTAATTGGTTGCAGACATGTTGACACTGATAGACACCCATTACTTTATAATGGACACTAATGCACCGAAAAACACAGCAGCAAATGGGCCTTCAGCTCCAACTGGCCGCAGAGTATATTAAGTCAAGTCAATGGGGAGATGCTGGAAGTCTAACAGAAATGCCAATGGCCTCAATATTAGCTCTTCAAATAAATGTCCCTCCATCCCACCACTTCTAAACTTCACCTCCAGTAGTGCACCATGGGCCTTTCTCCCACAGTGGATTATCGACACATAGCCCCTCATCTACCCAGTACCTGTGCCTTCCTGAGAAGTTGCACATCGATGTCAAAGATCTTCCAGCTCATCCATGTGGCAAGGATTTCAGGTTCCCTGGGACTGAAGAGCACTTACAAAGATGAGAGTTTTCTTAGCTGGCCCCAAAAGAGCAATTTCTCATGACTCGATTCCTTCAGTGAAAGTAACTCATGCCTCAGCCTCATTGCCCCGAGATACCTCAACAGTTTCCACAACAGTTTCCACAATTCTTCCAGTGTTTTCAAAGGTTAAATTTGAGTGTGTGTAAGTGCTTAAGTGTGTATGAGCAAGTGGGTGTGAGTGTCTACCCTTGAGTGAGTGAGTGTGGGTGTCAATCTGTAGTGTGTGTATGTTTGGGTGAGTAAATGTGGGTGTGAGTGTGTGGTATGATTGTGAGTATGTATGCTTGGGTGAGTGTGCAGTGTGAATGGGAGCAAGTATATATGTTTGGGTGTGTGTGTGGGTGTGAGTGGTAGTGTGTATGTTTGGATGAGTGTATGCTTGGATGAGTGAGGGTGGTGTGAGTGTGTAGTGTGAATGGAAACAAGTATGTATGTTTGAGTGTGTTGTGTGAGTGTGAGCGAGTGGGTATGCTCAAATTCCATCTTCATCTTGCTCTTCTGATATCAAGTTCCTCAATACCTTCATACATTGACAAGAAGGGAACAGCAGAGTCAATTTGTAATCATATCTATTGTGGTGTCCCCTCATGTCATGGTCCCCATGTGGGTTGAGGTGGGCACACGCAGGCTGAGACACCAGCAGGCCTCAGGTATCTGAGCTATAGAACAAGTGTAGTTCCAACACGAAGGCTTCAAGGGAACAACTGTGTCCTGCCAGGTGCCATGCTAATGATGTGTAAGCACAGCCTAGTGTGTCTCTTTGTGCCTATGCCATGGGCACCACAGTTGGTAACCCCATCTCATACATGAGGATACACCAGCACAGCTGAGGAAATGATTTCCTAAGATGATAAAGTAAGAGGCAGTAGGAAAAATCTCATAATAAACTACATTTTAACATGGCTTTAGTGCTACAGAAAAGTTATGAGAACAGCACAGAATTTCCATATACCCTGCACCCAGTTTCTCCTATTCTTGACATCCTATGTTAACATGGGATATCTTTTTACAACTAATGAACCAATATCAATACGTTATTATTAACTAAAATCTATATTTTGCTCAGATTTCTTAGTTTTTACCTAATATCCCTATTCTGTTGGAGGATCCCAAGCAGGACACCACATCCAGGATATGACGTCTCCTCAGGCTCCCCTTGGCTGTGACAGTTCCTCAGACCTGCCTTGTGTTAGATGACCCTGACAGCTTTGAGTTGTGCTGGTCAGGTATCTTACAGGATGCCCCTTGACTGGGTTTGGTCTGGTGTTCTTCTCATGGTTAGACCGAGGTGATGGGTTTTGGGAGGAAGACCCCAAAGTGAGGTGCCCTCATCACATTTTGCTGGGGTCCCTATCATCAGCACAACCACTCGCAGTAGGTCCTGGGCTAGGCCACCTGGCTCAGATGTGCCTGTCAGGTGGCCCCACCATATGGCTGCTCTCTGTCCCCTCCCCACACTGTGTCCTTTGGAAGGCAGCCACATGGGCAGACCCCACTTCAGGAGCAGGACTTGAGCTGTACCTCTTTGGTGGGAGAATGTGTACATACATTATTTGGGATTCTTCCAGACAGAAGACTTGTCTTGTGTCCCCATCTGTTTATTTATTCAGTTACTTACTTATATCTGTATTGTCTCATGAATATGTATTTTGCACTGAGTTGCAATCCCATATCACTTTATTTCCTATGTTCCATAAATTCTTCCCATGAGCCACTGGGAGCTCTGACAGTTAGCTCTTGCATCCTTCTGACATGTCATGATCCCTGTGTGGGCGGTCCCCACTAGTCGCTGGCACTACATGGTGCTCATGTACATTTCCTAGGATCTACCATTTCTCTTAGGAGGCCTAATCCCTTTACTGGAGGATGGTCTCAGACACCAAGCGCTAAGTGCTAGTGTGCCTAGTGTTACCAGGGTGTCATTGCTTCTAGGTGCTTTTAGCTGAGAAAGAAAAGAAATGTGTGTAGGGGGGGGCTGACCTGTGTATGCACCCACATCTGTAAGCTCTTCTGTATCTATGTGAGTTAAACACTGAAGTCCCCATTCTAATCCAATACCACATGGATCATTCTCGTCCCCCTCCACTTGCTGACCCATGACCTCCAAAGCCAGTAGTGAGGAACTCAGAGACAGGATTTATAATCTAGGTCTTTCTGACCCCAGTATTCACATTCGTAACCACTGTATCATACTGCTTCCTAATCAGAGTGAGTAAATGACCACCACTGGTGTATATAAACTGAAGCTTCTAGAACACCACAGTCACTACACAAATAAGCCCACACCCTCTACCCCAGCCTTACAGGCCACCCCGCCAACAGCAGTATCTTCGATATCATTGTCATATCTACAGAGCTCGTGACAACGTGACCCTTCTGCCCTCTTTCTCCCCACTGGGTCAACTTCCAAAGACCTTCCCTCACCCAGTGTGGAAAGTCACCTGTGCAATGTACATTTTCCCTTCCTCCTTATTAACGACACCAACTTTTTTGTGGTGGCAGGGTGCCAGGCACAAAGCTCTGCCCCATGGCCCCCTGGGGGCTGCAATGCGATCTGGTTCTGGGTTCTGGCCAGGAGGCTGTAGAAAAGCTACTGGGTGGATTATCCAGGAAAGCTTCCTATGGGGGAGCCTCTTGGTTGGTACATCTTCGTGTGCATGTGTATGTGTTTCTTTTCTCACCAGTGAGGTAGAGTCAATGCTGACAATGGATCTAAGGGCATGGGGCAACAAGATCATGTGAATGACAGCTGAAGAGAAATAAAAAAGGAACCAGGTCCTTTAGCGTGCCACTGGCCAAGTACACCAGCCTGTGCTGGAGGATTTCTGGCCTCTGGTCAGTTAAGAACCATAAAATCCCTAAATCAACATCATTTCCTGCTAGTCTCAGCCCAACCCAAGCCCTCAGCTGACACACCAATGAAGACTCTCACTTCGCACATCCCTTGTGTATAGGGTCCTCTCACTCAATTTCCACTTTCCGTCAAGTTGAAGCCACAGGGACTGATATCTTACGACTTGATAAATGATTTAGCCCTCTTTGAGCTCCTTGAAGAGCCACTTAAGACTTTTTTCTCACGAATTCTACAGAATTCTGTAGTTGCTCAATACTCAAATTGTGGTAGAATGAATGAATATGGTTGGAAGATGGTTATTTTCTCAAAAAGGAAATCAGTAGTGCACCTCACAATCCACAAAGTATGTCAGTTTTATGGCTCATGTAGACTCACAAAGTCTCAGACTCTCCCGCTTTCTGTCCCCCTTCCCCTGATCATGGCCACTTTGCACTTTAGCAAAGTCAAATCCACAGGTGTCTAGGAGGGAGGGTCTGCAACATGGATGGCTCTAGTCACAGACTCAGACCCCAGACCCCAGGCCCCAGATCCCAGATCCCTTCCCTCCTTCTGCTCCAGGACATCAGGGCCCTCGATGTGAGGAGGTGAAGGGGCCAGTTGGGGAGGACCTTTCAAGTGAGAGAGTAAGGAAAGTCAACGCTGGAGGAGGAGGGAAGCATAGGGAAGTATGATGTGTATCCTTCAGTGTGTGTGTGTGTGTGTGTGTGTGTGTGTGTAGTTGTAGAGAAGGTAGGGAGAACTGTCACATCAGTGCTACTGACAGAGAGGAATAAAATAAAGAAAAGGAACATGGAGAAACAATTTGGCTTTGTAGCGATATACTCATTACTGTCCCTTATACACCCTGCTCGCATGCACAGCCGATCACTGTATGCATAGTGTCCTGCTGCTTGGGTCCATGTCATTGGTTCTCTTCCACTCCCAGTCCTCATCCCCACTACTGATTTTAGTTAATGCTTCTAAATCCACACTCTTCAAGACAAAAGGCCGTACCTAGAGGATCAGAGGTTTGTGCTGTAATCAAACAGGATGGCGTGTACTGGAGCGTCTTCCTCAAATCCTACTCGGGCATCTCAGGCTCAGTCAAGAGTTACAGAAGGAAGGGGTCCATGGAGGAAGGCATATTATGTATACTGGTACCTGGATCTAGACACTGAGTCCCAGTTCTATTATGACATAAACTCTAAGGATAAAATATTTAACTCTTGTGAGGCTCACGTACCTCACCTTTTAAAATGTAAATAGCAATATTTATCTCGTAGGATTTTCAGAGGATTGATTATCTAAGATACTTTCTTTATTAAAAAAAGATTTTGTTTATTTATTTCAAGAGACAGAGAGAGAGAGCACACAAGCAAGGGGAGGGGCAGACAGAGAGGGGCAGAGAGATAGACTCTCAAGCAGACTCTGTGCTGAGCAGGGATCCCCACACGGGGCTCAATTCCAGGTCCCCAGTATCATGACCTGAGCTGAAATCAAGAGTCAGACCCTCAACCCAGGTGCCCATAAGATACTTTCTTAAGGAAGGAATCTTGACAGTTTTTCTGAAAACTACCAAGTCCTTTTTACAGATGATCTATCTTTATATTTCATATATCATTGTATTATTGAGTATGTATTTATACAGCACATACATCCAAATTGTTACTGATTAAAAATCAGAAGGAAGGAAAAGGTGATATAGTGGGAAATCTTCAAGGATTTAGGGCTGCTTATCGGGGTAAGACTGGTCTAGAGAGGTAAGTGGTGGCTTCTAGAAGGTTTTGTGTCTCCACTTAGCTAAGTAAGATGGACCTGTTCTGCCTGACTTCTCAGGTCATCCTCTTGAGGATTCCAGTCACAGGCTGACAAAATAAAGGGATCGCACTTGACAGTCTCTAAGGTTCCAGCCAGCCCTACCATCCCAACATGGTTTAAAATGGATTTTGGCTAGCCAGAAGGATGAACATGTTGACTGCCAGGAATGAGCCCTCGAGGCTGGTTGAGGAATCTCTGCTCCTACAGATGCAGGAAGAATGCACAGATGCTCTCTCTTAGAGATTCTGAAGCTCTCATTCTGTCTTTTACCTAAATGTAGAGAAACTTAGGTAGGACAAGAGGAGGAAAACACAGTGCCTGGGGCTGACAGGCATCACGCACGTGTCGCATGCCCCATTTCTCACAGCAGGGCATCCCGTACTAAACTCATTATCACTCCTGGAACCTCAGGGCAGATAGTAACCTAGAGAGTAGGTTGGCAGGAAATTGTGCTGGATACGATGAAGGGTAGACACCCAAATGAAGAAGAGCTAGAGCAGTGACCAAGGCTGGACCCTCCTGACTGAGTCGTCCCATCTCATTCAAATCCCCGACACACCACAACGTGCCTCCTGCCCTGCATGAACCCCACCTGCTCTCCACCTCTCGTTCCTGGGGCTCCTTCCATTTTCCAGCTCCCACCTTTGACTTGCAAAAAATAATGTGCATGCTTTATGCATGTTTGGTAATTATCCAGTTAACCTTGGCTGCCTATCCTATCCTCAGCTTTGATGTCTAAGTGCACAAAGACCGTAAGTTGCTTTGTTTCAAGTACTTTATCTGGTGCCCACGGAGGAGCCATAGGCAATAAAAGCTCTCAATAATAATGGAATTATCTTTCATGGTGGAGGCATCACCTCTAGCCCTAGAGCCTGGTCCCCAACTTCTCCCCATAGTAAACTCAGTTATGATGCCACCTCACCCCCCCGTGGGTCCCAGTCATTGCTTTGTTATGCATATTGAGGACTCTCAAAAAGCATACAGGGGTTTAAATATTAATTTGCCTTTCTGTAGATTCTAATTCCAGAACACTGAGGAAAATCTCGGTGATTAGTGATTGTTATCACGTTATTTAAATATAGCATATATTTACGTGATAATACACAGACACTTTTCTCGGTTGTGTATGTAATAAATACACTCCCAATCCGTAATTCCCTATGATATTTATCTGAGTGATATAAACATACCTTTGAATAATAATGCTTAGTGTAACCTCCCATGACAGTTTGTCTATTAAAAAGGAAATTAAACATACAATGGTATGGGAAAAACCGCTGTGAGGCAATAATCAACTTAGCAAATTCCAGAAGAAGGTGAAAGAAGGCTTATTTGAAGCCCAAAAGTCCCTTTCTGTGTCTCATGGCACATCACTCATGACCAGTGATGCGGCAGGACCATCGGCCTGCATCCACACGTGCACACACTCATTCAGTCTCACACTGGACACACAGGCGCCTCCATATATGTGCTTCGACTCTCGAATCTGTCAAGAGCTGAGTTTCTACACAAGGAATTTGTCTCTCTATGGGATGCATCCTCTCTGATTTCCCCAAGTTCCCAATTATTTACTTTAAAGTTTTCTGATTTGGAATCATCTAGCCTATAGTCCAATGGCCCTATTTTCTGAAACAGCAAGAATCCTCTTCCCAAGAAGTACCAAGCATCCTTCCAGTCTTTTCTTTTTTAAAAGGCACAAACTAATATAACAAGGAATTGCCAGGTATGGATATAATCCAACGCATGCTCAGTGCTATGTTCTTGTTTTAAAACCAGCGACGTATTGACATTCAAACTTGTACATTTTTGCAGGAGGAGAACCGGACACGGCTTTGCTTCAGCGGCAGGAATGATTTTATGAGCATGAACAATTTGCTGATATATGCTACCCAGGATAAAAGTTGAAGTTTTAATTATTTATCTTATTTAATTATTTAATTATTACTGCCAACAGATCTGCCTGAAATTCCCATTTAATTGAAGTCAACTATGTGTGGCCACAATGATTTATTAATCCTTTTTCAAAAAAGTTTTTAATTGGGGAAGAAATATCTCCTCAAACAAAGTAAAACTTTGTCATCTTTTATGGATGATGAGGAAAGCTAGACATACCTGCAATAAAACTAACACTGCCCCGCCCCCACCCGCCCCCCCAATTAAAAAGCAACCAACGTTCATGCCTCTTCACTGGTGAGTTTGCTTGCACTGTGCTTAGGTCAGCTCCCTGTTTACTTGAAAGCATGAAGATGGTACACAGTACAGCTATACAGTAAAAGTCATCATTGTAAAAGCCCTCCTGGTAATGCCTTTAAAATCAGCAGTCAGAAACCCATTAGAGTGATTACTAATCCCCCAGAAACCTGGTGGTTAATCATCTCTGGAATCTTGCTGCTGCGCCTGGGCCACCCTCTCACCCACCTCCACCCAGAGAGGTGGAGTGGAGGCAGAGGGCAGGGGCTGAGCAGCATGTGAGGCAGGAACTCTGCTCAGCTTTGGTTGAATGAGAGACTGTGGGGAGGCTGAAGCTTATTTCCTAAGTAGCAGAGGGAGGGTGCCCATGCCGTGGAGAGGCCCCCAGCTCTGGGGGCAGAGGCCAGGGTCTGGAGGCCGCAGACTTTGAAGCCTGCCTTGCTGCCCCGAAGGCTACATCCTCTCTCCCCTGCTGCCTCCCTCTGGGTTATCAAAATTTAACAGGGACCATTGAGACACTTGCCTGGGATATGGCTCTTACGTCACGGACTTCACATTCTGGAAGCAGTGTCACTGATAACATCCAGGAAAATCAGAATTTCATTCCAAAAAGGTAGCACATTCTGCATATGTGCTTATTTTGGATTTGCTTTTTGTTTGTTGTTTTCGTTCTGTTCTATAGCTATAGACGCTGGGTTACAGGAACCAACTTCACAATCCTCGATGATAGTCTGTACAAGGGACTAAGGGAAGGAGAAGATAAATCACATTCACGTAATGCTGGTTGGCTTCATTCAAAGACAGGAAGTAGAAAGGGTTGAGGTTCTCCTCTTGGTAATCTTCCCTTCTCCGTCCTTCTTCTCTCGAAGGCTGAGGCTTTGGCAGGCGCACTGGCCATGCCCCCTCACCCCTTACCCCCAGCTGGGGCTCCTGCCTTTGTCCTGCAGGTGCGAGTCTACCCTGGGCTCCATCACCTCAAAGCCTGGTGACTGGCTTCCTATTCTGCCAAACACTTGGCAAGACATTGGCGGTAAGAATGAGTCACTGCACCTACTTCCTGGATGTCTACGATTAAACGAGAAGGGAATGTCACGGAAGGTAGCAGACCAGACCTCAGAGCATGTCAGTTCACTTCCCAATGGCACCTGCAATTCACCCCATATCTACAGCTTACGGTGAGTTTAAAATTTGGATCTTATAAACACACGCTTTTATTCCTCCTTCAGCACTCTCAATTTTATGTATGTAACCTCTAAATCTAATCCCTGGTCCAAATATAATATTCTTCAGAGGCCAAGTGTCACTGACCACATTGGGTCTCACCTTCCTCATTTATATGGATGAGAGGCCCCCCCACTCCACTTTCCTGCACACGCTCCTGTGACGTTCACTTGGGAGGAAGTATCAGGATCCCAGAGTTAGGACGGGCTCACAGCGCAGTGTCCTGAGCAGGGGAACTGGCAAGGCAGCAGCGATGCTGGACTGTGCAGGGCATTACCAGCTGGGCTGGGGGAAGACTTCCCACCCAGATGCTTGCGAGCAGGTGGACGGCAGTCTGGGGTGGGGCAGGGCCCTCGGCGCTGTGTTCGGGCCTCCGCCGGCCTAACCACCTCTCAGGACGACCTCCTCAGCCGAGTGCCAGTGTGGGACAGCCGGAGAGGCCCTCAGGTCTGAAGCCAGCAAGAAGAGCAGAAACAAATGAAATTTTAAAATATAAGTTTTTATTACCCACCTCTCTGGCCTGACACAAGAACAACTGCCTCCCCCATCACTACAACTCAATACAGAGCAGTGTGATGTAAGTGTCTCCCATTTACCCCTATTTCACGCTAGATTTACCTGATGGATGAGTGTACTTAAGTAAATAGCACAGATGATTTTAATAGGACAGGTGCTTTGAATGCACAGAGAAGGTCATTCCTGTTATTTCAATTAACAACTTAAGCTACAAAAACACACGAGGGTGAATTAATTTAAAGCCTCCATTTAATGCTACTGGTGAGTACATCTTTGGGCACCCTGGTTGTCTTGGCAACTCCAGCATCCCAGCCAGCAGAGCAGCCTCTGCCGGGCCCTCCTCGGCATGCACACGGTTCAGATAGCACATTAGCTAAGAATATGATGTCCATGTAAATGTTGAAATATTTTTGTTGCCATAGAGATAGGAAGAATGGCAAAAATACAGAAGTACTTGACATACTCTGAGGCAGACTTTTAATTAAAAGGAATCTCAGACGACAATGCCAAGATGGCCTCACGCTCCGCAGGGCTTTCGTGCTCACTCACTGGGCACCCGAGTCCCGGTCCCAGGAGCCTGGGCGGGATCCACGGCCAGTGAGGAGGTGCAGGGCCTCCGAGGGAGGCGGGGGCCATGAGCACGGGCCCTGCACTAAGCACAGAGAAAGAAAGGGAGGGAAGTCCAGGGAAGCCAATTTGCCTCATTAGTTCCGCGTTTCCTCAGAGATGGGAAGCCCAATCAGCCACAATTTTCCGGTACCTCCGCTGCCGTGGGACCTGGAGCGTGGGCAGGAATAACCTTGACTATGCCATGATCTATTTCCTTGTCAGCCTCTCCCTCTGTGGAAATACTACACTCTCTCAAGAGGAGGGATGTAGCGTGCCCCTGTTGACCAACGTGACGTGACGTGCGTGCTCTGTCAAAGCAAACGGTGGCGAGGGTGAGGAGGGAGGGTTTGCGTATTGCGCTCTAAATGGGGAATGGTTCTTCTAAAACCTGTCCTTCCAAAGGTTTATGGGAAGGGGAAAAATTCTAGTTTCTCCAAAATTAATGTTATTTAATTTTCATAAAAAATTTCATAGAAATTTCCATGAGGCTCCATCAAAGAGATCAGCTACTAAATATCTCTTAAACTGGTTATAGCCAAAGACCTGAGAAATGCTTGCAACTACTTTCAATACGGCACCCGTGATGGGGCAGTGTGGGAGAGGATGCAGCAATGTCATGCAAGCAGGAGACAGTGTGCTTGCTTTCCAGGCAGCACTGATCACCAGACCCACCCATTCCTCGTAGGGATCCTCTCCAACCTTGACTGTATGATCATTTCTCCCCTGCCCTTGGGCAGTTACTCAACACCAGAGTTCTGTCCTCACTCTGCTTACCTTCCCGATATAATCTAGTCTATTCCTCATGGTCAGCCACCCTCTAACACGATGCCTGATCACCCCTTCCAGCCTGGAACACACTCCTGATCTCTAGGCTAACTGCTAACCAGTTTTCCCCACCCAGATGCTTCACCCAAATGCCCCGCATCATAGACCAACTTGTTATCTTCCCTCCCTCTCCACTAATTTGGCTCCTCCCCCATCCGAAGTCCCCACACACATACCAACCAAAGACTGAGATCTTAAGTTCTTTCCAGGTCCTCCCCTCTGCCATCAGGTCAGAAAGTCACCAAGTCACTGATAATCCAGGTGACACCCCTCCCCAAGGGTGCCAGGGTTGCACACTTATCAAGACCAGATCATTCAGACTCTCTCTGCCAGGATTGTGAGTTTTGCAGCATGTGGCGCAAATAAGCAACAACCAGAAAGGGTGGGAGCCCATTTATTCTCCCAGCTGTACACCGTAGGAGGGCCCGTGTTTCCTCCTACCCAGACTCCTAGAGCTGCTCGGGCTTCTGTCTCTATCAGAACCTGGATCTTGACCCTTCCCTTTGACTCAGACCAAAATAAAAATCCTCTTCTGCTTAAATTAGCCAAACTTGGAATATAAGAACCCTGACTACTCCAGATTTTGCTGGAAGAAATATTCAGGAGAAACTTGGTGGATGGAAGAAAAGATGGGGCAGAGCTCTCAAAAACAGTCGTGCAACATTCTACACTGGAGCTGATGGTCCCCTTCTTGGGCTAAGTTTGCCTAAAGAAGCCATCTGCACATAATTTCCCTGCTGGACTTGAGGGTCAGGATTGAGATTTACTCATTCTCTACCATTCACAGGGTGGGGGGCTAACTAAATGATTTTGGCTGCCCAAGCCCTGCCACACCACTGCTGGGCCACCATTTCTCTCAGCTCCGAATCCCAATAGCACGCTATGTTCCACATTACCTAAAATCAGAATTTTCCTTCTCAGCGCAATGACTCATATGCAGTTAGTGTGCTCAGTTATGGTTTCTGATTGGCTCCTTTTTGAAAATATGTATTTCTCATAAGAGAAACAAACACATCCTCATTTGTTAACCGCATGCTGGGGAGCCACGTGTTAAACACAATAGGGTACCGCTGACACAAGTGGGAAAGGTCCAGACCCCACCAGCCCCTATACCTTCACATGGCTGGCTACTCCCATCCATTGGGAGGTGGCCTGATGTGAGCCATGCAGGGCACAGGGCACAGCATCAGGCAGCCATGGAGAAGTGACAGGAACAGGACAGTCCTGGCTGACACGGTGAGAGCAGGTAGGTTTGCAGGAAGCTACAGACGTGGCCTGGGTCTAGAAGTGCAGAAAGAATGAAGAGGACCATGGGCCTGGGATGGGGGCAGAGTGGTAGGGACAGTGGCTCACACTGCTGTTAAAGCATGAGGAAGGGAGCATCCAGACCTTGTTTGGTGGGTAGATTCACTTGTCCAGTTTCCCTTGGGAGTCAGAGAGGGTCGCACAAAAAGTCTGCAGGTTGTAAAGTAAAGGCCTTCCGGGCCATACGTTCTTTCTTGGCCAAAGAAACACATCACCACAGGAGTGTCAGATGCCCAGTTGCTGATGCCCAATAGGACGGCATTTCCGGAGAGCCCTGGCACAGAGGGAGGAGCACTGCACCGCTGTCAGCCATCACCCCACCATGGCCCGGGCGCCCTCCTATCCACTTGGCCTTTCTCCTGAAGGAGCCAAGCAGCCATTTTCTGGGGATCTTGGCATGACTTCAGCATGACCTCCTCACCCTTGAAAACCCAAACCTTGTATCGGCACACCCGCATCTGTCCTTCCCCTGACAGGATTGGAGGCACAGTCCCCAGTGCCACCAGAGAATGCCAAATCTAAGGTTCAGAACAATCTCGGAGCCAAGAGACACTGCCAAAGCCCTGCTCATGCTGCCCCTGCACTTCTGACCATGATGACCCACGAACAGACGAGAAGAGAGGACTGCTCTGTGCGGCGTCTGGGAGGGATGGCAGCTGGCCAGGAAGCAGCAGTGGGCTGGGAGGGCCGGGAGGCGCCCAATTCCAGCCCCGTCCTTGTGGAGGCTGCAGTGTAAGGCCCCCCATCCAGGGCATGATTGGATGATGAGGGAGTGTCATACTCAAGTGTGTGGTCAATGCGGGTGAGTGGTGTTGGAGATGTCTGCTTGACAGAAGAGGCTCTGGGGGCACCCTCACCTCCCCATGGGGTCCAGGCTCTGCCAAGCATGTTGGCCAGGAAAGAGAACGCAGCGTCCCAGTGGGAGTAATTGCACAGCTGAACTTACGCCAAGTCAATCTGTGCCTTTCACGAGCTCAAGCTAGCCACGCACCATGTCCAGAGGAGCCCCTGGGATGGCAAGGCTCCCCGCGGGCAGGCAGCCTCGTGGATGGGGAGCAGAGGCCAAGTCACAGAGGAGACGAGACTCCCTACCAGTCCCATCAAGCTCACTGGCCTTCACTTCTTCAGTGTAGACAAGAAGGCCCAAAATGGAGCTAGAGAAAGCCTAAGAAAGAAATTTGTCCTGATGCAAAGCAGGAACTGAGTGTATTTTGAGACTTATAAGGCACTCCACAAAACGCATCCTACCCTGATGCAGGTAACCAGTATGGCGCAGAAAGCAAGGCAGGTGACATCCTTCCAACTCTCTGAGGAATCATGAGGAATGAAAGCAGAGATTCAGACTGACCCCAGATTTCTTCCTGAACCCAGAATTGAGCCACTACCAACTCAGATGGTTATACTGAGAATTAAATAGTTGGTGGGGACAGATGACTTGGGGACCCTACTCCTATATATGAACCCTATATATGAGATGCTCAGCACTTAGGAATTACTAATAAATATTTATGGGACACGTAGGACCCAGTATTAGTCAGGTTCTTCAGAGACACGGAGCCATTAAGGTGTGCGTGAGTCTGCATGAGAGTGTGTGAGTGTGTGTGGAGAGAGAAGGGGACTGAAGAGTGGGTTTAGGTCAAGGAGTTGTCTCAGGAGATCACAGGGGCTCACAAGCCGATGTCTGTAGGGCAGGCCCGCAGGCTGGAGACATAGGGAAATCAACTCCAAAGGCTATCTGGAGGCAGAACTGCCTTTTTCCTGGGGGACCCCAGTCCTCTTCTTCCTCTTATTGCATGAGGCCCACCCACATCAGGGGAGGCAATCTGTTTTATTCAAAGTCTACTGATTTAAATATTAATCACACCTGTACGATACTTCCTCACCAATATTTAGACTGGTGTTTGCCCAAATATCTGGGAACCATGGCCTGGTCAAGTTGACACCTAAAATTACCCATCACCGGCCATGTCCAACACCACCTCCTTCCCCTCCTAGACACAGATAACTCTGATCCCCCTTGGGATCCCAGACTTGGAACCAAAGGGAAACAGAACACCTCCCACAGGAATCTGCTTTGCTTTCATTCCAGACAGAACTTATACCACGAAAGCATATTCTGACCATCTGGAATCTGATAAGAGTTTTGGATTTTCTCCACAGAAAATATACATACACATGAAAACTGCATATAACTTCTGGAATCCTGTGGCCTTCTCTAAGGCATAAATAATCTAAGGATGGATAGATACTAAATATAAGAGCCTTATATCCAAAAGCACTGGAGCTGCCTCAGGTTGGAAGGAAGGGAACTTCCTGGAGCGTGGGGACACCTCCAGTGCTGGACTGACAGGAAGAACAGGCGGATGCAGCCTGAGAGGCCTGCAGGGGAAGCTGGGGCTCACACTGGCACCTGTGCCACCATTCATCCCATGGTGGCCAACCAGGTAGGTGAGGTCACTGGCCTGGGTCATCAGAACTAAGCACCCAGTGTGGAAAGCCCCCTCCTGCTTCCAGTTCTGGGCAGAAAGTTGACCAGATGGCCCTGCCTGTGGCACACGCATGTCCCACATTTGCAAGTACTTCATAGTGTGCATTCCCACCCGTGGGTGCAGCAGGCAGTCCACAGTATGTCTGTGCATAGCAGTACACTGCTATGAAAATGGCAGAATTAAAAATCAAAGGTGTTTTTCTGTATTATTGAGAAAAAATGTTTGGATATTGAAAAAATTTTTGAAGGATATCTATAATGCCCCTTTGTTCATTTTTCCCCACATTTGCTCCATCTTTGCAATGCAAATGTTAATTGTGATTGCCTTGCTGGATTCTGCTGTAAAGGCAGACTCCTGCAAGGCTTCTCTTGGCTCTTTGGAGTCAAATTTCACAGCTCTGAGAATGAACTTCTGGGTCACTGGCATTTCTTTTATGGATGTGCGTGTGCTGTGAACGTCCCGGGGCCAGGGCACCTGCGCAGAAATGGAGCTCCAGATCAAGGCCAGTCTGAAGACTTCAGAGCCGTAAGGGAGGGCCAGGCAGAGGGCAGCAGGGACAGAGAGCAGGCCGGGGAGACCGCCTGCAGGTGACGCCCTGGGAGGTCAACACCCAGCGAGCCAGCACACTTAAGCAATGCAAAGACAAAAAGCTCAGTTCAGTAACGTCTCCCTGACTCTCCAACCGGGAAAGGGATTTCAACACAGGTTTGGGGACACACATGAGTCTGGATGGAAAGCCTGGTGGCCCTGGATCCAGTCACTGCAATGCCAAAGCCATGGAGAACCTGAGTAGAGCAGTGGCCACTGGTCCCCACTGACAGGGGATGCCGGCGACGCAGTTCCCGGAGGATAAGGATGGACGTGTGGATTAGGTCAACCAGCACCCGCTGCAGGTGAAGACCCAGGCTAGAGCACCCCGGCCCAGCGGACCGTACAGCCCATAACTCTTCTCACTCCCTCCTCTTCGGTCCCTGTGACACCCTGCACACGAGGTGGGACATGGCATCACCCCGAGGGCAGGTTGAGGATGTGGGAACACCAACAGTGCCCTGGATCGGCGGCTACGACACGTCCGTGCCCGGCAGCTCCCAGCTCTTCCGATGGCACCGCGCTCTCTCCTGCTCATCAGGGGCGGGGGCTGGTGATCCTGACTGGCAGTGTCTCCCCACTGCCCTCGGGGTGGGCGCCACCGCCACGCGGGGACAGGGACTCATTTTCCCCACAAGTGCCTCAGACGCTGCAGATGAGCACACCATGGCTCCACCTCCTCCCTCGTCGCCGGGATGTCGGAGCTGTTGATGGAGAAGAGCCTGGTGGAGAGTCCTGCTCTGCGGAGGCGGCAGGCGCAGAAGGCGCTGAGGGGGCAGCCTCGCCCCCAAGGGCAGAGCGGCCTCAGAGCGTAGGGAACCAGCCGTTTCTGGAGCTATGTTCTGAGCATTGTTTTAAATCAATGGTTTAATTAGACCCAAGTGACATTTCCATGTACAGGAGTGAAATGGCCTTGGGGACGCGCATCCACATGTCTTAATTCTGCCAGGAGTCTACACATCACCCAGTGCTTCCCAGGAAGAGAAGGCCATCCCTCCCGAGGCCCCACGAGCTCACCTCTGCAGCCGCAGGTGCGGGCCCACGTGTCTGTCTGAAAGCCGTGTGTATTCCTGCGCAGGCACACTGTGACAGCATGCCAACCCAGGACCCTGGAAGTCAAGTGCTCCAGATTCTGAGCCCTGGTGACAAGGGAAGCCACACGTGTCAGGAACTTAGTGCTTGGACCACAGTGTGAGCGCAGGTGACAGATGAGCATGCAGGTGGCACTCCTGCAGTGACGGTCATGGAACCAGCCTAGGGCGTGGAGAGGTCAGAGGCGCGGTGACAGCAGGAGTGGTCAGCTACCTGGCTGCTCAGCTCGGACCTACCGACAGCTCCCTGTCTGCCTCATTTTCCCTTCAGCCAAACTAAATACTCTCCCTTCTCATCGTCCATAAATGCCATTAACAGTTTCATTAATCACCTCAATGCTTCTACAGTCTCCCCTAGCAGCTCCAGAAGGCAGGGTGTCAGGTCGCTCAAAAATCCTCCCAAAATGCTCTACACAACATGCCCACCAACAGCGCAGCGCCAACTCCAGATGGAAAAGAACTGAAGCCACAGACCAACCCCCACCCCGACCCCTGGATGCCTGCAGGCATGTCAGGAGCTTCCAGGACACGTGTCCTTCTAGGAGACTGTCTGAGAGACCAGGCAGCCAAGCAACCAGCAAGAAAAACTCAAAGAGCCAGGTCAGCACATCAAGGCCGTGAGAGGTCCTCTGGCTGCCCTGGTTTGTGGTTGGACTTTACTAAAAAACTTCGCAGGAAACTTGAGACTCAGGACAGTGTGAATCCGTTTCTGTATTTGGGACGAGTGCAGCTGTCACAGCAACTGTCTGGGACCCAGCGCCTCCCCCCATGGAGGGCATTGGGAGAGACCAGCCAGGCTCCTGGACCTCCTCCTCAGCCCAGCCCTCCCTGTTTCTGGACGAACGCAGACACACCAGCACACACGGTGGAGCCAGAGCACCCAAAGGCGGTAGGTAACAGTAATCTGACCACAAACAGTGTCAAAGCTCCCAAGGACTGTGTTCTGCTGTCAACCACCTTGAGAGTCAGGGATGGCCTGGACATCACAAGACACGAAGCTAGATAAACCTTCTATTTTAAGGGCTTAAACAAAATCTGTGAAAGGATAATAATAGAGAGGAAGCAAAGGTGAAAAAGCTGAGGATCGCTGGTTAGGACAGCAAGCGCTTTTATGCCAGGAGGCACACGGAGTCAGAACAGGTTGTGTTAAAAAGTGAAGGACGTGAAATGCATAATAAGCAAAAGAAAGTCTAGTTTCGCTGGCTGTCATCACAGGATTGTCAAACATTTTCTACCATGTGACTAAGGACACGGTGGTCTAGAATGTTTCTCTGCAGCCCAGGGGTGTCATGTCCTGGGGCCATGATGGAGCCCTAGCCCAGGCAGCTGCACCACAGCTGCTCTCTCCCAGTCCTAGAGGCCCAAGCCCGGGATCAGGGTACAGGCAGGGCCTTGGTCCTTTGGAAGGCACTGGGGAAGAGGGTTCAGCGCCCGCCCAGAGTCCCCACTGCATTCCCCATGGCCTCTGCTGTGTCCAAACATCCCCTTTTATAAGGACACCATTATTGGGTTAGGGCCATCTGCCCCCAGTATGACCTCAACTTAACCAGTGATATCTATAGTTTCCAAAAAAGGTCAGGTTTAGGGCTTTCAGGGTTAGGGCTTGGACATGTCATTTTGGGGGACAGAATTCAGCCCACAACAGCAGGAGAGGAGCACTCTTCACGGGCGGTGGGCAAATTGCAGGCAACTTGGCCACAAACCCAATATCAGGACTCCACACCTCACTGGTTGTCACTGGATTGCTCATCACCCTAGACTCAGAGGTAAACAGAGGGACAGAGAGCTCGTGTCCCTGATGACCTGGTAGGAAGCTGTCCCGCCCCACAGAGTGAGCCCCACTCCTGGTGGCTGCGGGAGCTGGGAGCTCACCCCCTCTTGCGAGACAGAGAGAGAGAGAGAGAGAGAGAGAGAAGCTCCCGGACCAGCTGTTGCTCTCTGGACCAGGCACCCCGCAGGCAGGGTCTCAAACACGCAGCAATAGGATGGCCTGTCACTTTGAGGCAAACGCCTGGGAGCCCCAGTTACCGAGGATAAAATCTGAGTTTTCAAGGCAGACGTCCAACATCCTGAGCTTCGTTCCAGCCTTGGTGAGCCTGACGTCTTGGTACACGAGACTCTGACGATATTGCTAATGGCTGGGATCCCTCCAATGCCACACGACCACATCTGTGACCGTCCAGAAGAGCTACGTAACCTTCTCCAGATGCCAACGTGTGATGGTGCAGAGTCACGTCCGGGTGGAGAAGATCCATTCAGAGTGATGGATTTCGGCGTCGCGGGGCCTGCAAGCTTTCCTGCCACGGCTCCGGTCCCACCCTGCGACTGACTACCCCGCAGGCTCTTCCACATGGAGTTTTGCTGCTGTATCAGGAAAGGATGCCCCCAACTACAGGACAGGCTGTTGAAATGTTCCTCCCTTCTGCAGCCACACGTCTGCATGAATCTGGTTTTCTTCATCCACTTCAACCAAAACAGCACACGGCAGTGGACTGAGGCCGGAGAAGGAGGAGAATCGAGGTGCCTTCATTCAGACATCGAAGAAATTTGCAAAAACGTAAAACAATGCCACTCTTCTCACTAGCGATATTTGTTGGAGGAAATAGTTATTTTTCAGAAAAAAATGTTAACTATATTACCATAAAATGAGTAATATAAATTTTAATTATGTAATTAAAATTATAAGTAATTTTAAATTATGAAATATTTCAAATATTTCTGTTTTAATTTCTAACGCGGTCAATACCAATGGCTATAACCCACAGAAACAAAAGCTCTTTGGCATCTGTAATTTTTAGGAGTGGAAGGGCATCCTTAGATTAAAACATTTAAGAATGACTAACTTATTTCATTCTCTGGCTAGACTAATTCTGGAAACAAACCATTATAATCCTGCAAAATCTTCAAAACAGCTCAACTCACTTGATTTAATATCTCTGCCTTAAATTCTAATGGGATCATGTATTTCCAGCACAGCTGACAATTACTTGTACAACCTAGAACATCTTGCATACAGTAGGTGCCTCATAAATAAGAGTATCATGGATGCTGGATCCTAACTGCCTGTTTGAATCCCAGATCTGCCTCTTACTAGCTGTGTGATCCTATCAAGTTACTAACACTCTCTGAGTCTCAGCACGCTCTGCTGCAAGGAAGCACCAGGGCGCCTCCCTCATAGGGCTGCCTCGAGTGAGCATAAAGAACTGCAGCCAGTGCCTGACACAGAGCAGATACTAGGAGAGTGTTCACTGACATTATTATTACACAACAGAGCTTATGCTGCTTTACTGTATTGTCTCGAGCCCTGTAATTGTATTAAATCCATCGCTAACAACAGCTAATATTTACTGAGCACTTAGTACCTTCCAGGCAGTGCACTAATCTGCAGTGCTGTACTTAATCCTTGTAATAAGCAAGAGCTGGATTTTGAGCTCAGCACAGGCACCCTGCATGACTTCTCTGAGGCCACAGGGCTCAGAGAGGGAACCACAGCTTGAATTTAGTGAGGAAAAGAGAGCAGGTTTGGAAAAAAAAAAAAAAAAATATATATATATATATATATATGTATATATGTATGTATGTATATATATACATGTGTGTATATATAGTGTGTGTATATATAATATATATTTTATATATTACATCTAATATCTAAATATTTATTTATCTACATATATAAAATGTATATTTTTTATATAGAGAGAGAGTTCTTAGTTGGTGTCTAAACCTCCTAGTTAACATTAGTAACCATTGCAGGATTGATCCACTCATCCACATATTCATGTATTGAACAAATACTTATATAACACTAGGTGCTAACTGGACACAATGATGGGCAAGGCAGAGAGCCCACTTCAAGCTGCTTTGCCATGCAGGCACCATGTAAGATAACTGTAACATAAATATGAATATGAATATAGTACTCTAGGAGCAAAGAGGAGAGCAATTCACTTGGTTTTGCAGAAATCCAGGAAGGCTTCATCCAGGAAGTGACAAGTAAAATGGGTCTTAAGGGATGAGTAGGAGTTCAGTGATTTAGGGGGAATCCCTTGGTGGCTCTGCAGTTGAGCTTCTGCCTTTGGCTCAGGGCATGATCCTGGAGTCCAGGGGTCAAGTCCAACATCAGGCTCCCTGCATGGAGCCTGCTCCTCCCTCTGCTTGTGTCTCTGCCTCTCTCTGTGTGTCTCTCATGAATAAATACTTTTAAAAAATCTTTTTTTTAAAAAAAAAAAAAAAAAGGAGTTCAGTGATTTAGAGAGGGAGCAGCTGTGCTCAAGGTGGGCTCCCTGCCTGCTGGATAGAAAGGAATTATGGGTAGGCTGAAGGTCAGAGGGAGCCTGTCGTTGACTTTCCTCATTTCTGCTAGCCTCCCTAGTGCCGAAGCTCAGATAGACCTTATCTCAGCTTTGTAGATGCGTACCTTGTGCTGTCACTACTGGGCAAGAAATAAAGACTGATTTTATTTATATCCAATCCTGTTTGGAGGCATTGGCAGTTTATAAATGTACAGCTAACCGGCTGGCTTACTTCTCATTCACAACTGTTCTTTTCTTAGCTTCAATCAACAACAAACTAAGTACAAGGGTTTTAATGAGCTTTGTCTGGGTCTGGATCACACAGCGTTTTCAACAACTTTCTCTCCTCCGTCCTGCATCCCAAGCCAGCACATCTAAGAGAGGTGCAACTTCACGAGGAGTCTTTTCAGAGAATTGATGGTGCCCTACAATTACCATCTGAAGGTCAGGGAGAAAAGGGCCTTGTAATCTTCCCCAAACCCCATCACACTTCGTTCAATATAAATCTGTATTTACATTACTATAGGAGCAGGGACTATGGGCAGAAAAGCAAGCAAAGTCAGGAGAGCTTTGCAAAATGCTCTGAATTTTATTTCTCCAGATTTTGCTTTGACCGAAGGTGTCCATGCATACAGACATGGGCAAATTACAGAAAAAAACATAAGGAATGAAATACAGAATGAGGTACAGGACATAATGACATGGAACCTGTGTCCCCACATGAGATGATACAGAGCAAGTTCTTCTTTCTTGTGAAACAAAAGACTTAGAAGAATGAAACAGAAAGCCCGGAAATATGAACATCTCTCATGTGCTCAGGAGCTTCATCAAGTACAGGATCTCACTTTTGGTCTAAACATAAACATAATTCCTTAATGAATAACTCTTTCCAGGGAAGAAATTACCTGGCTTTCAGGTTTTGTTTCCCAGTAACTCACTATACGACACATGCAGTAATAGGACTATCAGTTGGATGGCTTTTTCACATACTAAAACATGCAGCCTTTTAAAGGTAACTCTCTTTGTGTTCCGTGATTATGCCCAGAAACTGTGATTGCACACTCAACATTGGAATCAGGAGGAGATGAGTTCAGGAGCTGTTTGTCCGCATCCGCCTCATGCTCGAGAAGTTCCCTAGGCTGAGGCGACAGACGGTGTTGCCGCTATGGTTTTAACGCCTTCCTTTGATAAATCCGGTTTGATTGGCATGAGAGTTATTAGGTAAAACAGACTGAAGCTCCAATGCCAATATTTTCGTGACTATTTTGCAATCGCGTTAATCAATGAGATGGGGCTGTAATTGCTGCAATTTCTCTATTCCTGGCTCCAGAATCACAGATATAATAGCGCTCCTAAGAGTTCCTGACAATTTGCTATTCACAAATGCTGTATTAAACATGCTACATAAAATTGCATCCCAACCTTCCATCCTTAAAAAAAAAAAAAAAAACTACTACAACAACCTCTTTCTGGGAATCCATAAAGCCCTCGGGTGCTAGTATATAAAGAATGGTCTCTCCAAATTCTTCACCACGCCGCTGGCTGAATCTCCCCTTGGAAGCCACGCTGGAATCTGGGCCTCATAGCCTCATAAGATTTCACAAATTCAGCTTCACTTTGGAAATTTTTCAGTTACTTTGGTGACATTGACAATTTTCCGTTTCATTATAATGCGACAGAATTCAAGCACCTGCTTAGCTTTTCAAAATGTAAATCTACTGAAAAATCAGAGAAAAAGCAGGTGTTCTGCCTTAATTGACAAAAATGAATCTCCTACCCAAAAACAAGCATCAAAATCCCAACAGAGGCTCCAAAGTCTCGGCTGCCATGGGAGGACACCGAGGCTCCAGCCCCAGCACGGAGGCCCACTTGGAGGGGATCAGACCGTTGTTTCTCCACTAAGCTGCCTTTAAAGCTGAGTAACAGCTGGATGTCGGATAGATCAGAATCGAAACATGAGTCACCCCCCCACCCATACCATTCCTCCAGCTCAGTCACGGCGACAGCGCCTGGTGAACGACAGTGCCCTTGAAATAAACTAATTTTGGAATTGGATGCAGAAATTCTATTCCACGGAGAAAAATACTTCCAGGAAAACTTGACTGTGCTTCTATGGTTTCCTCCTTTTAAATACACAGAAGACGGTTGGACTTGCAAAGCGTCTGCCCCACAGATCCAGGCAGTGCAGCCTGCCTGGTACCCCCGCCGCCTCCTTCGGGGATGCCAAACAAGGACCCTTCTGTTTCCTTACTCAAAATACTAAGTGGAGCTCAAAGGCTGCGGCGGTGGTAGACTTCAGGGTAGAGAAACACGGCTCTGCCTGTCAAACGAGCTCCAGGGTATTTCACTATGTAGCTAGTTCTGGGGCACCTGAGCTATGGATTCTCTGCGAATGGGGCGGACGGGGCATGGCTAAGTCCCAACCATCCATTTCTACCCAATGCCTGCTCCCTCGCCAGCACCATTCTTACCAGAGCTTAAAAATCATGCCATTAACTATTCTGAATTTATTTCGACAGCTGGCATTCCTGTTTAGCTAAAGCTAGAATCAGAGAAGTGGGAAAAGCAGACACGTCAGGAAGAATGGGTTAAGTGTCCGACACACCGAATGCAGAATCTCTGCCTGAGCAATTCGAAATTTAGCACAACTTCTGACACAAAAGCATTTGTGATTCTTAGCTCTGTCAGCGCGACATTTATGTCTGCTGGGCACAAGAAGGAAGCCAGAACGCTCTGCATCCGCACAGCACCAGAGTTGGGTGCAGGTAAGTCTTGGATAGTCAGGCATTTTTAACCTTGAGTTGGTAAATATTTAACTTCTGTGTCTCAGTCAACTGGAAAAAGGAAGAGACAGTCATACCTGCCTTGCTAGTTTATTGTAAAGATCAGAAACCCAACACATGCACATCATGTAGGTGGAGACTCTGCATCTGGCAGTTGTCGCCATGGAGAAGCCCCCTCCTCCTCACCCCGACCCAGGAGGCCGCGCCTCAGCCACCTAGCTTGACCACAGCTGGAGGAGAATGGATATATGTGTGTCTCCATGGCTCCTCTCAAACGGGATCTTGTATCAGTTTAAAACTCAGGCAGCAACCAGTCCTACCTCTGCCAACACCGACCAAGTTCTGTGCCTGCATCCCCGAGCGCCATGGAAGGAGAGGCGGTGCCAGGAGCTGGGGGCCCCAAGCCCAGCCTGGCCTGGCCTCCGAGAACCAGGAAGCACACTCAGGGCCTCGTGCCCCAGCCACCAAGCAGCCCCTCCAAAGGACTCCAAGGTTGTGCCCGAACATAGTCTGCCAAGCAGACTTCAAGATTTCAGATCCCACAGGGCCTCCGCATTGCTTCATAGAGGCCAAAGAGCGTATCCTGGGTCTGGGATCTCACCAAAGCTAGTGCACACTCTGGCGGGCACGTTGACATGTATGGGCTAGTTTCGTCTGCCACGGTGGTTGGGTGGGCTCTGGCACTCGGCCACAGAGACTGGGGTGCTGTCCCTGACGTCCTCAGGGCCTCACACAAGGAAGATGTGCCCCTACCCTATGTGACTTTCCAGTGCTCAGTGGGATGTTCATGTGAATCTCCCTGTCATGATATCAGGGCCTGCCCTACTCCACAATGGCCTCATCCTCACTGATCACATGTGCAAAGGTCCCATTTCCAAGCAAGGTCATGGTCTGAGTACCTGAGTGGACATGGTGGGGCCACCATTCAACCCAATGCAGGTGCAAAGGGTCATTCCAGACTGTTTGCAGTAAGATGGGAAGTACTAGGTCCCATGAACCAGTGACCTGGGTGAAGCACTTTCTAGCCTGGGACTCTGGGCACCTCCCATGGACCACAAATGAGGGGAGCTGCCAACCTTCTTTCCCTCCCAGCTCTCAGGGAACTCTTGTCACTACTCATTATAAATATAAATATGGCCAACTTCAGAAGGTAGCATGCAAGTTACCCTGAAAAAGCACATGAAGAAGTGCTTAGTAGGGGAGCTCACACACCACACATTATGGTATTCCTGGACAAGGCCACTGCTATGGGGTCCTGAGCCCCAACTTATGCTGTCCACATAAGCTGTGCAACCCTGAACATCGCACTTAATTTTCACACCCTATTCTCTCAGCCGGGGCTGGATGGAGCCAGTTACTCCCCAGGGTGTGGTAAGGCGGACTAGGAAATCGTAGCACACACAGTGAAGCTCTGGCTCCTGGCACAAACCCCTCGAGGCCGTGATCTCATGGCTGTTGAGCTGCCCCCACTGTGGTGGTCATGTCACCCTGGGGGCAGACACCAAAGCCAGCCTCAGCCAAGTGGAGGTGTGCGGATCCCGCAGCTGGCATCCTGTCCTTCCAGACGGTCCACGCAGGGGACAGGCCAGAGCTCTGGGTTCTCACATCAGCCAAAGCAAGGACACATGCTGTTACTAAGTGCCAAGTCATGAGAGGCTTGGAAAACAAACACACTATAAACCTTATTTTTATGCAAAACAGAATCACCTTTAGAAAAATTCAGTAGTGCAGGCTGACCATGTTTTGACTTGATAACAAGAAGGTACGTTTATTGAGTACCTCAAGTTCTCCTCTTGTTATGATTCAAATCTGAGTCCTAATTTATGGTTGTAACCAGGAGTTACAGAGGATTCTTATTATGGGCAGTCACACCCTCCCCCCAAGCCCATCCAGACACATCCAGATCAAGACAGATAGGAAGCCCTTTAACTCTATCTGGAAGGAGCATGGCTGCCTTCCATCATAGGAAAGTGCCAGGTCATCATGCAAAAATGTCCTGTGAATTCCATCCAGAATTCACTTCTCTAGAGCAAGTGATATAACAATTCAATCCATGGATTAAAAGTCTGCGAGGCTGCTTGCGAGAATCATTTAGCACATTCCGTGTATCATTGTATGTCCCAATCTGGCACCGTGAACCATAAATAATCCTATCATTTATTAATTACATTTCCTAACCTAGTCAAGAAGAATCCTGCAGTGTGGAGCAGTGGATCATGAATAAATGGTTCATTGAAAAGCAACTCTTATTGCCAAGTAGCTGTAAATTAGGGTATGATAATTACCCACTTTAACCTTTTAAACAGGTTCCTCTAAAAATCTCCAAGATGGATGTTTTATTATAACAACTTTGACCTCCACCACACAACAACACAATTAGTTTTGCACCCTCACAAAGGGATGCTTTGATGAAAACTCGGGTGTACCACATTATTATGAGGCATTATCTGCATAGGTATTGAATATGGGTGGATACACACGTATGCATTATACACACACAACATTCACAGATTATGTCCTACATCTACTTGAAGTATAGATCTAGCTAAGTGAAAATAATGAATAAGCACAGACTGTAATTACATGAAAAGGTGCCAGCTCTGTCATCATAACCCATTGTGATGACAGTCGTGTGGAATGCGCTGTCCCCAGCACGCTAACCCCACTGAACATCTCGTCTAACATCACAGAAACCACAGAAACACAGCAACCCACCCGATGCATGCGTCAAAGCTGAGAGGCGACCCAGCCTCCCCGCAGGCCCCAAAGCCCCATCCATCTGGCGAGGGGGGGCTACTACCCTGTAGGCTCATGTGCTCAGACCAGAGAGGTGGTAGCAGTGCCCCGAGCCCTGGATTTCTGGCCTGCTCCTGGGCGGAGGCCTGTGCTGCTTGCTGGCCTGCGGACATATGGCCTGGCTCAACCCACACCTGTAGACGTGGAGTGACTCCTGAGACAACGGACTCCTACCTCCAGGACGATGCAGTCTGTTTACTACTTACTGTTTATGGCACCTTCCTCCCCCTCTTCCAAGAGGTGGATCTGCACTTGTCACCCCGACTTCTGCACTGGGGACAGGGAGGCTGGGGCTCACCCCATAGGCAGCACAGGCCCTCCATTCTCCTCCCCCTGCACACATGTCCATGTGAAACAAGGACGTCAAAAGCAGAACATTTGACAGCCCCATGAAGTGGGTGCTGCCTGAGAGCAGATTTAAGTTTTTCGAAGAGAAAAACTGGTGGGGCCACTATGGGAAATACTATGGTGTTTCCTCAAAAACTTAAAAATAAAATTATCCTATGACCCAGTAATTACACTACTGGGTATTTACCCAAAGAAAATGAAACCACTAATTTAAAAAGATACATGCATGCCTGTGTTTACTGTGGCATCATCTGCAATAGCCAAGATGAGGAAGCAGCCCAGGTGTGCATCCACAGATGAAAGGATAAAGAAGGTGTGGTGTACGTGCACAGTGGAATATTACTCAGCCATAAAAGGATGAGATCTTGCCATTCTCGATGACATGGATGGACATAGAGGGTATTATGCTAAGTGAAAGGAATCAGTCGGAGAAAGACAAATACTTTATGGCCTCACTCACGTGGAACTAACAAAACAAAGAAAGAAAGAAAGAAAAAAGAGACTAAAAATCCAGACTCTTGAAAACAGAGAACAAACTGGTGGTCGCCAGAGGGGAGAGGGGTGGGGGCACCTGAAACAGATGAAAGGGATTAAGAGCATGTGCACTGCGATGGGCGTTGAGAAATGGACAGAACTGCTGAATCACCACACTGCACACCCGAGACTAACATAACTCTGTACATTAACCACACGACAATAAAAATAAATAAATAACTTCCTTGAGGAGAGGGATGGAGGAGGGACAGAAGAGAACACACAGTGGCCAGTGCCAGACACTGCCCCCTGCACAGAATCGTCGGAGAACCATAACCCTATGGTTAGGAGGAGCACTGACTGCTCCGATTTTACTGTAATGAGGCGTGTCCTTCCACCGTAACTGCCACTCCTTTCTGAAGCTGTAGAGCTGGCCCAGGAGAAGGACCCTCGTCCCACAAAGCCCCTTGACCCCTTGACATAAAGTCCTGACCTTGTAGCCATCTGGCGGAGATGGAAGGAGGAGGTGCATGGCAGGGAATGGTGAGAATGAGAGGGACTTGGGGATCAGCAAGAGCCCCTGAGGAGACAGGAGAGGCCTGCTGGGGCCCAGGGGTCCAGGCTGAGCCCTGCCTGATGTCCGTAGAGATCTGCCTCACTTTGGGGCCACCTCTGCCCATCCACACCCAACCCAGACCCTTCAGCTCATCTTCTCTTCCTCAGAATGGGTCAGGCTCTTGTGTGCTTGTTTTCAGGGAGCCAAGGGAGGGCTTGAGTTTCATCTCTGGGTCAACGTGTAATAGAATAAAGGGTGCATGACGAAAACAATCCAAATGGAATAAATTTAGCAAAGCATGAATTAAGAGGCAGAGATGACAATGAGAGAGCACCCAGAGCGAGCTCAGCTTCCCCGGGGCAGAGAGCACGACTCCCTGGAAGGCTGAGCAGAGGCTCCTGGAGCTCTGGAGGGTTCTGAATGGTAGCATCGTACTAAAACCACAGCATCCACAAGCAAGCTGGTGCTGAGAACATAGAGGCTGCTCTCTGGTTGTAGACGCTGCAGTCGAGGCAGCTGGAAACACCAGCAGGTTGGAGGAGGTGTGAGATGTGGGCAGATGCAGACTGTTCTGGGGGGAGAAGTAATTGGGCAACAACTCAGGAGCCTTCAATGTGCTCATGCTTCTTGTCACCGCAATTTTACTTCTGAAGATCTGTTCTCAGAAAATCATCCTTAATTCAGAGATTTTCACTGTGAGATAATCCCAGCACCGTAAGACGTGGAAAGCAAGTACACGCTCAACAATACAGACTGTGGCTGTATGCTAGAATGTTCTACAACCACTGAAAACCGCTGACAAAGAGTTTCAATGACATGGGGAAATGCTTATACTATAACACTACTAGAATAAAGCCAGGATACAAAACTGTATTACGCTAGGATCCCAGGCCGTAAAATAACCAGCAGAATGAGAAACACACCGTTATTGTAGTTGAATGCTACAGCTGCATTAACCATCCTTGCAGCTGAATAGCTCCTGCCGATCCCCACTCTGCTGTATGCTCCATATTTTTTTATAATAACCATGAATTACTTTAAATGTAAAAAAAAAAGTTTTATTTTAAAAGGGATGATGTCAATTTACAAATAAAAAAATCCAGAGTGAACCATCACATACGTTTTTACTCTTCATCTTTTGAAGTCAGTGGAGAGCAGAACATAGCTGTGGACTAATTTACTAACAGAGCTGTTGACGAATCAGATTGGGTCCAGGTGCCAGAGCATGCCAACAATTAATGACGATAATCTGATATTAACGTAAAAGTAAGCAAATCACAAATCTGGGTAGCTGCTACAGTGCATTTGATTTCCCCAAACACACCTTAACCTGTGTCTGATGGCACAAGCCAGGAAACACTCCCAACTTATCCATCTCTATACACGGACTCGTCAGTGTGTTTATGAACATGTGCATATATATGGATATGGCTGTTTCTACAAATATTTACATGTGTTTGAGTGCATGCATACATATGAATATATGTGCAGATGTACATGGATACGAGTATGAATGTGTTTATTAAAATGTGTATATGAATCACTTCTGTGAGCACACAGATACATGTGTGCATGAGCATGTGTTTACATGCCCACGTTTATACATAACGAATACATACATGCTTATGTTTATACCCACACATAACAAATTCTTTCCTCAGCTTCCAGCTACGTAATTCCAGAAACTAAGCTTTCTCTCAAGGCAGCTGCTTTGATTTGACAGTGACACTTACTACTGAATGAAACTGTATAAGACAAAAACAAAACTGAAAGCCTCAGCTCAGAACAATTCTAGTAGTTCTGCACAAGCAGATATAGTCTGCTTAATTTTTTCAACTTTTAAATAAATCTTACACCTATCTGCTTAGAAAAAAGCTCTGGTGACTTTGATTTATACTTTTGATAATTTGAAATGATGACAAATTACATGCTACAGAATTCCTTCTGTGTGTCCATGACTGTCAACAGGACCGTTAAGGGAGGAGCTCTCTGCTGTACAAATCCACTGGGACTTTGATTAAACTTTTTCAGTGTCACAACTTCTAACTCAATTGAAGCAATGAAGCCCTAGTCTAAAGGAACATTTGAGAAAGGTTAGCACAACAGAAGAGTCTACAATGGAACAAATATCTTTTTAGCCTAAACAGCAATAGACAGTACAAAAAACACGATTATATCATCAGGAGCTTTCTTCTTTACCCATCGGGGGGTCTGTAATTATGTCATAATTCATATTTAATTGTTTCATCTGAAGACTATTATCTCATTTCTTCATGATTGTCTTATTCTAGCTGTTTATATTTTTTCCTATTCAAAATGTCATAATCTTCAGACAGACATGCTAGCTTAGAAAATATTAGTTTTGTCATGAATGATATATGTATATGATTTAATTTTTATTTTAACTTTTTAAGAAAATTGAACTGTAATTCAAAGATGTCTTGTGTCTTAACTATAGGACTCTCCATTTTGAATGTTTTAAAATATCACACTGCAATGGGCATTCACAGCTATCGCTCCCTTTATAACAAATATTAAACACTTTTTTTTGCAGAGTATGGTGCTAATTACTGTTATAAATATTTTCGAATAGAATAAAAAAATGCGTACCCAACAAAAAACTACACTTTCTTAAATGCACAAAAGAACTGAAACCCAACATTCCTACTGAGAAGTAAAAGTGACATTGGAATGGCCTTGTTCTTTGGAAAGTAGTCATTTCCAAACTGTAACAGGAACATTTTTATAAAATAGCTTTGTGAAATTCGAAAGACTATTAGTCACAGTTTTAGTCTCTGTTTAGACCTAACGTTGGAGGAAATGGAGTTTTGATGAAGCAAAGAAAGAAAGTCTGCCTGCTGGAGAGGGAAGTTTGTTCCCAGAGGCACTTCCTTGAGTCCCAGAGCCCTGGGCTGCAGGTGAGCTCAGGGCCCTGACCAGGGTAAGTCCTTGCTCAAGTTTGGAAAGCTACCCCACATGGCTATCTTCTGAATAGGAGAGCACCAGGGAGTACGAAGAGAGTTACTGCACGCTGTGCTGGTGAGGGGTAACACAGGCTCTTTGGTGGGGCTAGAAGGCCGGGAGGGCCCAGCTCTGGTGTTGGACAACTTCCATGGTGTGAATGGTCCCACCACAGAGGATCTGTGACCATCACAGATCACAATGACCATCACAGAGGATCTGTGACCATCACAGATCACAATGACCACCGTCATTGTGATGGTACTCACATCTGGGAGTTGGGAAGACAGCGTGGTGGCATGCCCCCCTATGGTACATTTACCACACCATGACCATAAATAACTCCAGGAGTAGGGACAATAGTAAAATGTAGCAAATGTAATTGGAGTGACGTTTTAAGTACTTACTACCTGCGTTTTTCACACAATTTACCTAATTCTGAGCTTGCCCAATTTAATTTTTAATAGTGGCTACCTTTAACAATATGCTCACAAAATTCCTGAACATTTAACAGCTGGTTCTCAAGAGGCAGTGTCGGCGGACTTGCACCGCTGTTTACTGCCTCGCCTTCAAACACGCCTGGAGCCACGGGCCACCAGACCTGCAAGCAGAGCCAACAAGGAAGGTGAGATGAGAACAAACAAATAAGAGGAACTAAGGCAAGGATCACAAGAGATTTTTTTTTTTTTTTAATGCTGAGGAGAAATGTAGAGATGTTGCATGTTAGTCACCATGACATCCAAGTCACACTCCATGAAAAAATAACAGTTCTTAGGAATTAAAAATAAGATTAAAATTAAAAATTTTACAGAATAAAAAGATCAAATTATTCAGAAATTAGAACAAAAACTAACACAATGGAAAAGAGAGCCAAAATAAGAAAAATTAAGTGATCCCTACAAGAAATAGAATATTTGAGGGGTATAATTTCAGATAAAGCAAATAACGAAAATGTAGAGGAAGGAATTACAAAAGAATTAGACAAAACTTCCCAGATGGAAGAATGTGAGTATCTAGGCTTCAACAACCCACCCACAGGATGATGGACAAACATCCACAAATCAATGTAAAGGACCACACTCTTGAAGCTTCAGTATCCTAGGATCAGAGGAAGATCCTTTTTAAAGGCTTCTAGGGATGGAGCACAAAGGAGTTCATTACAGAAATCCAGAACCAGAAGGGCCTCAGGGCTCTCAGCACCAGCAGCTGGGAGGTGAGAGGACAACAACTTTGAAAGCTGAGGGTAATCCCACACAACCTAGATGTCTATCCCCAGCCGACCACCAACTAAGGACATGTGCAGAATATAAGCCAGAGTTAGCGGAAGACATGACCTAACAAAAGGACAGGAAAACCACTAGTAGTCCATGTGGGATCCAGGAAACAGGATCTGGCCCATGGAGCGATTAAACCGTAGCAGGATGGCCGGGGCAGAAGAGCCCAGAAAATCAGCCAGGTGGCATGTTGAGACGGCAGTCAGACCAGATGGGACAAAGCCAGCCTAATGTTTTGTATTTAAATTATAAGTATTTACAGATAAATGTAGAAAATTATGAAAATAGAACAAAACAGCTCCAGGAACAACTAAAAGAATGAGGAAAAAAGCTCCATGTTCATGAAAGTCCAGAACTCAGCACCAACGTCAGGTAGGTCAGCAAGTTCATATCAGTCTTGGGTATCAGTGTAGCCAAGTGTCAAGTAATACTTTAAGTATTCCTATCTGGAGAGGACAGGGCACAGAAAGCATGCTTCTGAGGAAGTGAAAGGAAGGTAGATCTTCCTTATCCTTAGTAGGTCAAAAAATAAGACCTAAAACTGGAAAGTCAAGAGTAGTGTAAGCAGGGCATTGACAAATATGGAGCAAAAGCAGAGAAATAGCTAGAAGCCTGGAGAGAGAGGGGCCTCTGCATTCTGGACACTAGAGGTAAGGAGGGGAACCAGGAGGGGTACCAGGAGGGGTACTTCACACCCTCTGACCCCTGACTGCTGAGAACCCAGACCACGGCAAGCAAACCACGACCACCATCCCCCTCCAAAGCTATGCAGACAGGCACAGAGCAGTCCTGCTGGCCAGTTAAGAGCTGCCAACAATCACATGGTGTGGTTGAGGATCACAGCTTCATCTAGAAGCCATCGGGTGCACTTCAAATGACATACACTCAGACCTCTTGCCCTAATAAGGTCCTAAATGTTGAGTGGTGGTGGTGCTTCTGGGGCCTCTTTACAAAGGGCCAAAGGACCTTATCTAAAGAAATGCATTCCTTTGGGTGGCATGGTATTCTGGAGGTGCACAGAAGACATAGCAGCTCCTCACCTTGCCCCATGAGCATCTGTCCTCCCGACTGCCCCTACGTAAAATTATCATCCATGTTGGACCCTGCTTCTGCACTTATTTGGGCTAGAGGTGGTGGCGTTCACAGTCAGAGGAGAGACTTCCTATCTTGAAAACAAATAAATGCTACCATCTGACTTCCAGAACAGACCCACTTTGGGAGCCAGCAGGTGACATTTCAACAGTATCCAACAAAGGGAGTGAAGTGAGCAACCCTACAAATGAAAGGTTTACTCCAGGGCACCGAATGTTTTAGCTGGGAGGAAAACCCCCAAAACCACTGCCTTTCAGAAACAAATTTTAAGAAGCCTGCAAAATGGCAGCATCCATCTCTGAACAGACTCCCACGGAACCCCACCCTCAGTGACAATCTCTCACTCCATGGTGACATCCCCATTGTGAGGCCCTGTCACTGCAATGTGCCATCATGTATTAATGCAGGCATCACAATGCAGTATCAGAGTATTACAACTAGCCTCACCTTTCTGGGGCCTCCACTGCCTCCCCTGCTAGCACACTGGGGCTGGGGCTTGTGGAGAGCAGGCCCATACGTCTGAAGGGGTCAAGATATTCAGGGGTCTGACAACCACCTGCCGAGTGACCTTGACCAAAGCCATGTAGCCCTCTGCTTCACTTTTTATTTGTACTGGACAGTAACTGTATTTTGGGGGAAATAATAAAAACCAATATGCTCAAGTGGGTCCTTAAAAGACTGTTTAATTTTAATTTTTCATCTGTAAAGATGCCTCATGAATAAAACCCAGACTTAAAGGGAATGCTGAAGGACTCTGGATGCTAGAACATTCCTTCTAAGGTTGTCACACTGCTAATGAGGAGAAGGTTTGGGCAGAGGGAGGAGAGCTAACTGTCTGGGGCAGGCACAAGTACACATGCTTCTCTACCACTGGCTGCCCCCTCTGACACTTGGATCAGAAACCAAGGCAACTTCCTTAAGAAGGTGAACGTGACTGGCCTCGAGTTTTCTGCAAAACCTTAATGGCAAGTGAAGGAAATTATCCCCTGGTTTAATAATGCAGCTACCTCAGAATTCTTCTGGAGTAAGAAGAAAGAGTAATTGATTCATGATTAATAAGTGGAGCCATTATTCAGATAAGAGAAGAGCAAATCTTTATTTTTTATCACAATTTTTTTTCTGAGAGACAGGTACATGAAAGCATCTCCCAGTGCAGAAAGGGACAGTGACCCCACAGGGGGACGGGTGGTCTGCATCTCCCAGCCCTGCCCTGCTACCAGTGGCTCAGCCCTGCAGAGCTCACAGCGTGCCCACAGGCCAACAACCGTGGCCAGTGAGAGCAACCAGCAAAGAACGGGCCTGCTCACACCCTGTCCCGCACTTAATGGCTCAGAATCAGGGACTTTTAAATTTCATTTCATCTTCAGTTTAATTTTATTTGACATTAGTATGATGGGATTTTGCTCTAGAGATGGTGTTGAAGCCGGAAACTAATTCTTCCTAGCCAACTCTCAAAGTGAGCTCACAGAGAGGACAGAGGATCAGCTGACCCACCAGTTAGTCATCATTGGTGCACCTGACATTTTGCATTATTTTTCATTACCATCCTATATGATTTGATCCCTCAAACTTCTAAAATAGATTTAACTTTGAAAAGAATTCAATACTCAATTAAAATTAAAATGACAGAATAATCCTTGTTTACAAATAGTATACTAATTGCAGTTTGCCAAAATGATCAACATTTGAACTAGGTTTGAGTTAAAAATAGCTTTGAGAACATCCCTACAAACAAGGGAAGCAGGACATCCCCAGAGGGAAGGCTGAAACTCTGAATGAGGGTTAACTTTGGGTTCCTTTCCTGGCTGCCCCCATTTTAATGACAAACAGAAAAGCCCATCTAGGACACAGGTAAGTATCACGGAAACAGGACATTTGGTATGTTTACATGTTTTCCAGATTTCTTTCCCAAAAGGTGTGTGACTGAGATGATGGGACTTAATGAGCCATTTGCAATCTTGAGCAGAAAGTATTCTGAAATAAAGCAGGTGTCGAGGCAAGGGCTCCTGGGCATGGGAGGAGCGTCCCATCCCTGGTGTCCTGTGCACAGTGGAGGTAGTAATTGCTACCATGTGATGAGGAATACACATGTGTGTGCAACAGGTGAATCCCATCAGGCTTGTTCATTGAGACCCAGTTTGTTTTTGTTTTTGTTTTTTTAATTTTTTTTATTTATTTATGATAGTCACAGAGAGAGAGAGAGAGAGAGAGAGGCAGAGACACAGGCAGAGGGAGAAGCAGGCTCCATGCACTGGGAGCCTGATGTGGGATTCGATCCCGGGTCTCCAGGATCGCGCCCTGGGCCAAAGGCAGGCGCCAAACCGCTGCGCCACCCAGGGATCCCTGAGACCCAGTTTGTTAAAGGGGTTGGGGTTCCCATAAAGCACCAGCAAGGGGTTAAAATGGAAATCAAGGAGGGACAGTTTACAGAAAGACTTTAGTCTGTACCTAATAGTCTGATCACTCATCAATAAAAGGAATCATTAACCTGATAACAACGGTAAATTAAAATCAAAATAGAACAACTGAATTTTCACCGGCCGTGAACTGTTGGGTTATCTCCGCGCGTACTGATCACATTGCCATGAATCTGGACCATCCCCAGATGCAGGCTGCACCCAGACAGTCTCCTCCTTCTGCACAAACCTGGTCACCAGCACTACGGTCATTGCTAACGGCACCATGTTTTCTCCCAAGCAAGACACATCTCCTGGGTCCTTGCCAGTCCGTGCATCTTATTATTCTGCATATTCCATTAGCGTTCCTACAGCTTCCACACACAGGTCATGGCCTCTTCCTGGTCCATCCTGTCTTCCCTGTGGGGGGGTTCACAATGCTTCCCTCCCCAAGAAGATGAGCAGCAACTCGTTGGTACCCAGGGCCCAGGAAACACAAAGTACAGGACTAAACAACAGGTCACAGGGCCACCCAGTCTTGTTATTCTCTCTCATCTTTATCTCCTGTCCCAGCCAGTCACAAAGTCCTGTCTTAGCCACATGCCTCTCCTTTGCAGCCTCACCTTGGCCCTGAGTTCATCTGCTGATGATCTAATCATCTAGTTGCTTCCAGAACAGGTTCCCCAGCTCCAGCCACTTACCCTCCCTGTAAGACACAGTCACTGTAGCAGCATTACTAAAAGAGAATTTTTATGCCCATTCTCTGTTCAGAAGTAGACTGTGGCACCTTATGGTCTATGACATTGGCTGGTGTCCTCTGCTGGGTCTTTGACCATCAGGTCCCACTTCTTCCTCACTGGCTCAGGGCTCCACTGTGCCCTTGGACACATACATTCCTTCCCAACCTCCAGGGAAGCCTGCTCTCCACCTGGGGAGCCCATTCAGCATCCAGCATGGAAGAGTCTGTGCCCACGTCTTGCTGGAGCTCTAGGAGTGTCGAGCAGCCTCTGTTGCCTTCAGCTCCCAGGCCCATGGCACTGGGCCCACATCCTTTCTGACACTGGCAATAAGCCACACCATGCCCCCAGTGCAGATGTACAAGGATCATGAGGTGCTGGTCCCCACTGAGACCAACTTGGTGCCTGGGACACAGAAAGGGCCCTGATTTTATGAGTAGAGGTGGAGACCTGCATTTGAACCTGCTCTGGAGAGGACCCATCTGAGGGTGCACACGGGAAAGCACAGATGGGAAGGGTGGTTTACCACAAGGGCCTCATCCCCTCCAGCTCGCTACAGCTGGCCGGGGCTCATAGGCCACATCCTGCTGACTGATGAATGAAGGACAATTCAAAAGCAGTTGCCATGGCGTGCCAGGTCTTCCCCATCAAAAAATCAAAAGCATAATTCTTCTGCCATCTCCTTAAACAATCAGGTATCACAGAGT
Source organism: Canis aureus (assembly GCF_053574225.1). Taxonomy (NCBI): domain Eukaryota; kingdom Metazoa; phylum Chordata; class Mammalia; order Carnivora; family Canidae; genus Canis; species Canis aureus. The sequence continues at coordinate 1,936,861 of NC_135627.1, forward strand.
CCTGGATGGAAATAAATTCACCCAAAATGTTTGTTTTCTAATTTGGGTGTTGGTCTCAGAGCCAACCACAGATACACCTTCCTAAAACACGGGTAATAGTTAGGTCCAATTCATGTCTCCAGACCCAGTACATAACGATAACATCGTTAGGATCCTTACTTTTCTAAATACGATCACAGCTGACATCTGATCACTCTTTAGCAGTTCGTAGGCACTTTTCCTTGATTGTATAACCTTCACTTTCCAAGTAAGGAATCTCCTAGGAGTCACCCAGCTTCTGAGCTGCAAGGCTGGACTGCAGGCTGAGCAGTCTCCACTAGGCACAGCTGACACCAGAATACCAAGCATCACTCCCAGAAATGTGGTCTCACTGACCTGCGGCTGCCCGTGTGCTTCCAAGCCTCCCCTGTTCCTCAGGGACCTTTTGCTGATACCTCATCCTGGGCAGAGCTGCCCCACATGATTTCCATTCAGTAGAAGGCCAGGGCCGGGGAGGACAGGAGTGTGGGGGCAGCAGTCGCCAAGAGGCCTAGGAGGGCAGTCAGTATGCCCACCAAGCTCAGCAGGGTTGCCAGGTAGAGAGGATAGCCTTAGGCATGTTGATATGAGGTCCTCAGATGGCACATAGGTTAAATCCCAGCTCTCCTCAGCCTCCTCAGACTCACGTAGCCCACATGTCCCTGGCCATAGAAACAAGAAGGAATGAAATATAAGGCCACACACTTCATCATCCCACTCCCCATGGTCTGAAGGGGGAGAAGCCCAGACAGAGACCACAGGAAAGATGCCAGTATCTGGGTCCCCCTGTTGCTGCCCAGCCTGCCCAGCTCCCAGGAGGGCACACTCCCCGGCACCTTTCATGTTACCATGAAATGTCAACTCCATCTACGCCCAGGCCGCTGGCAGCAGTGAATCTATACACTGACGACTCCATTATAGTTCTAGAAGGACTTACCCTGATCCTGTCCACGCCCACGTCACAGATATTCAAAGACCAGGGGGTTTACTGTGGATGAGATGACTGTATTTTTAGGGCATTTTTTAGAACATCTGAAGTTAAGGGTTCTGCTCAAAAGGACTCTGACCCTCTGTCACCATTCAGTGCTAATGGAACTGGGTTTCTGTCAAAGAGCATTCTAGACTTCTGTGGACATGAAGAGCGTGAATAAAGCAGAAAGAAAGGGAGAGGGAATTGGGACAGAGGAGACGAAGGCAAGGACTCATGCCTGCTGCGGGGGCCCTGGAGAGGGCACAGCCGCACTGGAGTCATGGGGACCAGCCCCACACTACCGCATCTTCCACCGCCACGTCCGTGCGACTCCAGTGGGTGCAGGAATAACAGCACTTAGGGGCACTTTGGGTGTGTGGCTTAGACGGCCTCATGCGGTTCTCCAACACTGAGAACCAACACGTGAGTGCTTGCACAACACAGCCCCGTTTTACAGATGAGGAAGCCAAGGCCCAACCTGGTGACTTCAGTAACTTCCCCAACGTCAGGACTAGCTTACCTTGCTGCAGGTGGCTCAGAAGGAACAGCACAGAAACCCCAAAATTTGAGCCCACTGAGACCCTGCAGATGAAGGGAATATTCTAGAGCTCATGCCTTTTTCTCCTCTGTATTGTTGTTAACGTCACCTTCACACCTCCTAGGAAAGGAGATTTTCTCAAGTCCATAGTAACTAACACAAACTTCTCAGGCCTAATCCAGAGACTCTGTTTCTTCCCACAAACAGGAAGGAAACCTCAGGGATGCCCAGCCATTCTGGCAGTCTTTTCTCCCGCTGATGTAGAAATAAGTTAGGGGCAATTGGGGTCAGGCAGGGAAAGATAAGGGAAAGGCCCAGAGTCAGGCTCCCAGGAATCTATGGGCTCCCTTAAGTCCCAAGGACACCAAAAGGAGTCAGGCTCCTACCCATCTCAAGAAAACTGAGATGAGACAGTAAAAACAGGAAAAAATAAACCCGGCTCCCTGGCTCCAAAATGTTAGGGAGTCTCCCCCTTTAATGGCTACTAAGTGATCACAGAAATCCCAGATGCAGAGAAATGTTATGGGGGAGATATTAACCAGAGAGAAGGGAACCCTTGTTTGTGCTCATGTCATTTACAAAGAAACACTCGTTTGTTACAAGTGCACCATGTTTGTCCTAAACATAGACATGATATTTACAAACACACCGGATAGTGACAAGAAATTTACCAGGTTCCCTGGTCAGTTTCCTATAAAAGAAGGTAAAGGCCTCAGTGGCAACCCTGCTGGGACCCCTCTCACTCTTGAGAGCTTTCTTCATCTCTGCTTAATACATTTCTATCACTGTGCTCACTCTCTGTTGTCCTCGAGACTCATTGTTTGACTCCATGGGACAAGAACCAAGCACCAAGTTCTCCCGTATCACCGCTACCCTGGTTGCATGGCCATGAAGCTGGTCCCACCTGATCCTGGCAGGTATGTGTTCCTCCCCCCCACCCCCAGAAAGCTGCTCAGGGCCCAGCCTTCCCCACGGGCTGTCGGGACCAGGGGAGGGAAACGCCTCTGTTTGCTGACGTTGGTGACAGCCGGTAAAAACTAACCACAAGACTCTCTTCACGGTTGGGGCTCCTGTGTCAAGCTTAAAAGCGCAGGTTGTAGAATCTCATTTCTCCTGGGATGGGCCAGAGCCAGAGCGGTGGCCGCAGGGGCCTGGCCCATCCCACCTAGCTGAAGTCACTAATTAATTACTGAGCACTAGGCCTCTTGACAGGTCTATGCAGAGCCAAGCTTCCATCCCAGATTTGACACAAACCAACCTGAGAACGAGGTGTCTGCCAGAGGCCAGGGGGCCTGGCTCCGGGCTGCGAGGCCAGCAGAGGGCCAGCCTGGGAGGTACGCTGCCCTCCAGTCTTGAACATGAGCACGATGACAGATCTGCGATATCGTCGCAGACGTACTGAGCACAGGAAATTGACAGCAGCTCCAACTAAATTACAGCTTAAAAGACCAGGAAGATCCCAGGAGATGTGGCCAGCCACAGAAGGGAGCCATTGACCAGGCCCAGGTGACACGGAATTGGAAATGGTCCCTGCCCGATTAGCATAACAAAAGTTCCAGTGTCTAAAGAGAAAGTCATCCTGCATAAATGAAAGAGGAAAAAGAAGCCTATTTTCCTATAAACATAGTTATCTTTAGAAATGTCCAGTCTAAGGTAGATCTGAACTGTGTCATAAAAAACACCACATAGAAACAGCGTCTTAAATAATCCTTCTCAGTGTGTATTTATTTATTCCTCTTGTGTCTGCAGGGAACTGACCGGCTCTCTAAAACCACAACAGACACACACACACACACACACACACATTTTCCCCCAGTCTACAGAAGACCAAAGGCAGACTTGGCATCACTTATTAACCAAAAGTGAAAAGTAATTCAGATACATCAGACTTATTCAGGAATTTTTTTTTTTTTAAGATTTTTATTTATTTATGATAGTCACAGAGAGAGAGAGAGAGGCAGAGACACAGGCAGAGGGAGAAGCAGGCTCCATGCACCGGGAGCCCAACGTGGGATTCGATCCCGGGTCTCCAGGATCGCGCCCTGGGCCAAAGGCAGGCGCCAAACCGCTGCGCCACCCAGGGATCCCCTTATTCAGGAATTTACTTTATACCATGGATTCAGAGATTAGCCCTAGCTATCAAAAAATGTTAACTATTGTTATTATTTAAATTCATTGTAAATTATCAGAATGAGTAGCCACACAAAAACCAAAGCAAAATAAGAATTAGAAGTAGATCTTGGAAAAAAAAAAAAAATCTTGTCCTTCACTGTTTTATTCTAGAATGTACCTGAAGATCCGTAACACTGATGCTTCAACTGTAAGCTCCGAGCGCTGAGTCTATTCTGTGTGCCGGCACCACTCTAGGCAGTTCTCACAACCAGCTTCCAGGTGGTATTGCTGTGCCCATTCCACAGATAAAGAAGCTGAGTTCACAGAAATTAAGTCATTTAACAGGTCACCCAAGCCAAACTTGCCTTATGTAGAGATACATTCAATAGGAATCTTCTATTCAAAGTAAGCTGTGCCTTTTTCTACCTGTCCTATTTGCACAGTGAGCCTTCGGCCCCCCTCCTGTCCTTTCACGGAAGCACTGCTCCTGGCCCTGAGCAGCAGGTTTAACGGGCGCAACGAGCCCCCGGTCACGGGTGACTCTGCCCACTGCGAGCGTATTCCTCCGTCACGTGAGGGCACCTAGAACAGGAGGCCCCCGAGCAGCACAGACTTGGCTCCTTCCCCGGAATGTCCCTCTGGTACCCTGGGGGGCGCGCGGAGGTGAGGGATGCAGAAGAGGGCCGGCGTGCCGCTAACGTGCACAGCGCTGTTTGACCTTGCTCCTCGGACTCAGGGTGAGCAGTGTGGCGCTGGAGAAGGGCAGGAGGGTGGGAGGACCATGGGCCACACGGGCGGTCCTGTGCTGTCAGGTGCACGGTGCACATCGAGGGCATTTAGCTCTGCCCACGTCCTCTAGGCAAACATGAGGAAGACCATTCGTGCTCCAACGTGCTTTTCCAGAGTCGCTTCCTGAACTAGAGGCTGCCCCAATGCCAGCCAGCACCCATCCCACCCCGACTCCCGTCGCTCCGCTGCTGCGCACGCCCACCCAGCGGCACTGCTCTGGGCATCTTGCTCCCGGACCGTGCGGCCCCCTCACTGGGCTCAGCCGCCCCTCTCTCCACTGGCTGGGACCACAGCCTCTGCTCTGCAGCCAGAGTACTGCCTTCCACAGAACCAGCCTTCAAACAGCAGTGTCCCCCCGTCTGGCCCTGACCTCAGATTCCACCTCTCACTCATCCAGCCGATAGTTATGACTGTCCTGTGACATGTGCTGGCAAAACTCAGATACCACACCGGTGACACCCACCCACCGCCCCGTGCAGCCGGGCCGCTGCAATCACAGATGCTGCAGCAAGTCTGGGGAACAGCCCAGGTGTGGCCGCCAGACTACACCACCTCAAATGACCGTGCAGGTCGGTCAGAGGAGTCGGAGGAAACTACTCTCTTCAGAAAACCTCAAACTTTTGATTCTCCAGGTATTTGTTTCAGTTCTCTGTTTCAAAGGCTAGTGAATTTTTCTTCTAGGTGAATGCTACACGAATATGAAAAGAAAGCTGCTTTGAGGGGCACCCAGTTCTGAGCCTGCCCAGGAAGCCACGCTCTGGCATGAAAACAGGAGTTGTAAGTTGCTCCTCGAACCTGACGCGTGCCCACTCCAGCACCTCGCAACGGCACCAGGTGCGAATCCCAGATGACAGATTGTGCGTGCCTGGTCCGGGGCTAAACCCACTGCATCTGTTATGCCGTCTCACCCTGACCACGGCCTACACGGGAGACGCCACGGTCCCTCTTGATGGAGAAAACGGAGGCTTGGAGATGCTCAGGTATGTCCTCCAGGTCACACAGCTGCAGAGCTGAAAGGGGAAACCAAGTACTGGGGCTCTCAAGCTTGCAGCCACCACAGAGTCATAAGCACCTCAAGAAGGCTGATGGCTCCAAGAGGGAAGGAGCCCCCCCTCCGCTATCTTTACCAGTGCCTCTCCCCCCTACAAGCAATTGGATCAGTGTCATTTTGCACTGTGTTTGAAACTTGGTTCCCATTAAATATTGCTGTGGTGGGGGCAAAGAAACAAACCAGCATCTTGGCATGTTGTTGCTTTTGCTTATTTACATTTTATAATTTGTCAATTATACTTTTATTCTTGTTGACTGTTAGATGTTCTTTCCCACCACAGTTTCAGAGTTCCACTTGGGCCTTTTTCCTATCTAAAGAGTTTAAAATAGACCCTTTTAGTCAGTCAGTTAACTAACTCTTGATTTTGGCTCAGGTCTCGACCTCAGGGTCGTGGAATCAAGTGTGGCGTGGAGCTCCATGCTGGGCATGGAGCCTGCTGGAGATTCTCTCTCTCACTCCCTCTGCCCCTCACCCGCACTCTCTTTCTTGCTCTCAAAAATAAATAAATAAATCTGTTTTAAAAGAAATAAACTTCGAAAAAATCTATTTTGATATTTTCCCATCTAAAATAGAAAATAAATCTTTCCTATCTGAACAGTGACAACAGAGAGATAAGGGGGGGAATATAGATACAGGGAGGTTGCTTTTATTTCTGTGACCTGAACAACCAACTGTAACAGATCAGCCTGTGGTATTTCTAGATCACTGGCCTACAGATGTGCACAAGGGCAAGGCTGCCCCATTGGACTTTCTGCCATGATGGGAATGTCCCACACCTGCTTCATCCAACGAGGGGCCAGAAGCCATGTGTGGCTCTTTGAGCACTTGCAATGTAGCTAGTGTAACTGAGAAATAAACTAATATATTTTAATTTGAATTAACTTGAATTTGACAGCCACTGGCAGCTAGGAACTGACATACTGGACAGTGCAGCTCACCGGAACACAAAACAATCTCCATTGGAGGCTTTTCATACAGTCCCTCCTCTGCTGTTCCTCCGCGAGTTCCTTTGGACAGATGCCCTTTGACGAGCAGCCACCGTGCATCGTACATTGTCCAGCGATCCTAACTATACACATTGTTTCGCATCTTCTGTAAAGAATCCCTTACATATGCATTTAAAGGTGACTTTTAAAAAAAAAAACATTGCGCAACTCTGCATATGAATAAATTCACACGTGTAAACAACACGGACAGATGGTGTGTCCTGTTCCCACCTTCCAGACACCCAAAGACAAGACCGAGGCTGTCAGGCTGCCTCCTCTGCCTCAGTAACCCACAGAGCCAGCTCCCCTCCCAGTAGGCATGTCTCCAACATGTGAGGGAGGGCATGTGCCCGGAGGTGCCCCTGGGCCCCCAACACCCCCGGCCAGAGTCCTACCTGGGCATGCTAGTAACCCACATATGCCCAGTCAAACGAAACGAAACACATATGCCCAGCACAACTTCTGAGCCCAGCTTGGGGCTTAGGGCCCACTCTCTTGCTAATTCTGGCCTCTTGGGCTCTTGGCTCTACAGGACCCACCTTCCTTGTATCTCAAGACCAGCTCCTGGCTGTCCTGTGTCTCCGGGGGTGTCAGCCTGAGGCTGCGCCCCCAGGCCTGTCAGCCTTCCCAAGCCCGTCTGTCCCCAGGCCACCCCTCTGGTGTCTTGGCACAATGACTCTGAGCCCCCATCCTCTCCAGTATGCATGTTTCTAAGCCACAAACTAATATACATAAAGGGACACATGATCTGCAACTTTTTCAGATGTATGGATCCGTTCATAGGCAAAGTCACAGAATGTTTACAAAATCACCTTTAAGTGCATATGCAATGGATTCTTGGTGGAAAATACTAAATGATGTGACATTATGATAGCCAGGAATAAATCAGGTTATACAGTGCCTATTGCTAGAGAAATCTGTTCCAAATTTAGTGTCTTCTACTGAAAAATTTTCTTTCCTCTTTATCCAACTTCCACAGCTCATCACCACACCTGGATGATGGCCACTATCCCCCTGGGGAGACAGGCACCACATGTCCACCCCTGGTCCCCATTTGGCCAGCTGTCCTTTCTTCCCTGTCAAATGAGCCTCCTTCTTAACAGTTTATGGCACCTGCTTACTGCAAGCAGAGTCAACTTTAGACACTTGTGCTTGCCATCAAAACCTTATGTAACCAGGTCACTCCAACCTCTCCCACCCAGTGTATTTCCCACCATCTGCACACATAGTTTTGAGGACATGACAGCCGAATTTCCCACCATCCAGTGAACACCCCCACCCACCACCATCAGCCACACTGCTGAGACCCACCCCTGGACATCAGAACCCCACCAGATCTTACAGCTCATCCAGTCTTATTTCCTATCTGCAGGCCTTCTCTGACTCATCCTCCTGAAATCCGTCCATGGTTTCTGCGGAGGGACCTCGCAGCACATGGTTGAGAGCAAGGCCTCTGGACCCAGACTGATGGGGGCAATACCCCATAGAAGCGGAGACCCTTAGAGAAGCTACTCAACACCCACTTCTCCCTGGATGGCAGGATGGGGGCTCCTCCCAGGAGAGGCTTCTCCTCCACATTCTGCTGTGCACACAACAGGCTCAGCACAGTGCCGACACAATAGGAGGCCATGGGAGAGCTCCCCAGATGGAGGGACGGTCAGGCCGTCAGTTCCTGTAGCTCCACTCATTGCTGCAGGCCCGGAACAGGTGGTACCTGGAACACATGCCCCTAGCCACCGTGCATTGGCCAAACACCACCAATACCACTGCAGAAGTCCGTCTGTCTCCATTCAGGAGCGTGTCTCAGACTTCAGTAGATGGCACAGTTGACCACCCAAAGGCTCGTCCTTTCCTCGTGTATGGAGATACAGGGAGTGCTGGGTCTGCATCTATTCCCAGCTGTGGGGCAGCTTCTTGCACAAACGGCTGTAGGTTCCACATTTCTTCTCAGCTGCCACCTCCCTGGGTGGCAGTGTCCACTCTGACCACTGGGCTCATGCTGCTCCCTGCCATCTGCCTCTCTCAAAACTCTTAACTGCTAACACCAGTGCTAGAGGCTGAATCACGTCCTTGATGATGCCTCTCTTCAAGCCCTGACCCCCCCAAAGCACAGGATGTGACCTTATTTGGAAACAAGTTCACACTGGGGGCAGGTGGCCCTAACCCAATGACGGTGTCCTTATAAAAGGGGAGGTTTGGATACAGCAGAGGCCACAGGGAACGCGGTGGGGACTCTGGGTGGATGCTGGACCCCCTTCTGGCACCTTCTGAGGGAGCAAGGCTCTGCCTGTGCCCCGATCCTGGGTCTGTACCTCCAGGACTGGGAGAGAGCAGGTCTGTGGTGCAGCCGCTCGGGCTGGGGCTCCATCACGGCCCCAGGACACCTACACAATCAAGATCTCTAAATATGTCAATACTCTACCATCTACATAACATATATTCTGAGAGATAAAGCACGTAGCTCTGGTGGTTTTCTTCCCATTTGGTTTTTCTGAAGTGGCATGAAGCACAGCCTGACCCCTACCTCTGCATCTCCCAGGCGATTAGCCCAGGGTGATCAAGTCCGAGTTGCTCACAAACGTGTTAACTTTCCATCAGGACACTTTACCCAGAGAATTTGTCATAAATCTACAAAAAGCAAAGCTCCCTCACCCCCACACTTTAAAACACGATCAAATTTGCAAAGATCTGTGACCAGACACTTTCCACAAAGCCGGTTCAGCCATGCCCCTCCGCTGGTGGGGGTGCCTCCGGGTGGATGCATCCAGCAGGCGTCCAGAAGCGACAATGTGCAGATGCGGCTGGCTGGCGCCCGCCTGGCTCATCTGCTGTTGCAGTGGGAAAATCGCGGCATATCACTGCTGCAATTAATCCACATTTCTGTAGCTGAAGTCACAATACTCATTTCAGGATAGAGTTGGAGTGAGGAGAGCCTATCTATATCTGTAAATGAATGATATCATTATTTTGGGAAATGAAAGTTTAAGCTCTGTAAAACATGCAATCCCATGGAGATCTCAGCGGAGGAACTTGGGCGCGCAGGTGTTCAACGTGATAAGGTACGTCACCCTTTATCTGAGTACTTGCAGGCAAATATTAACATAGCCATGAATTAAGCTTTTAATCCCCTTTATTATAAATTGAATATCTTTATTTTAACAAACATCAACAATGCGCATTATTGTGGTCCAAACTATTCATTACTATTCCCCACAGCGCACCGTTACATGATACGCCACAATACACGTGTTCCTGGAGCTGCAGGCGTCTGCCTGAACACTCCACAGTTTCCCTCCTTCTTCCTTCCTCTGAACAAAGACGCGCTCCGTGTCGGGAAGGAGGGCCTGGCTCCAACGGCAGGCGGGAAGGCTGGGAATGGGGTTCGTGTTGGAAACGTGTGTCAGGAATCAAGTTTTCTTCCTCTGAGATACTGAGAGGAATCAGCCTAAGATCAGAACAGCACACCTAAGGGACTGGTGGGGACCAGAGGCCAACGAGGGCTTCAGGTAGGGCCTAGAGAGGATCCAGACCATCCAACATGCCAGTGACATGCAGTGGCAATCTAGCTCATACGGGAACGGGGGGCCTCCAGGACGTCACCTGAAGCATAGAACTTACTCATCAAGTCAATGTGGTGCGTGTTCCAGGAGCTTCTATGCACACGTGGCCTGGGCCAGACCTGCAAGATGCAGGGTGGAGTCAGGGAGCCTTGGACTTTAGCTGGGCGGTAGCGCGAACCCAAACAGGACAAAGGCAGAAAGCACGTCGGGGCCTCATAGAGGCTCGAGAAATCCAGGAGGATCGCAGACCAAGGTAGGCTACAGCTGCAGACAAAGGTGTCATGGATACCGAAAACACAGAGACACTCATGGCAGGAGATAAGTCAAATAATGAAGCAGCCGCAATGGGTTTGTCCCATGCATGACTTTGTAGGTCATGATCCTCGACAAGGAGGGGACCAGGCCTGCCGGGGTCAGCCAACCTGTGGAGGGCACTGTAGGTCTGTGATGCCTCCCCAACCTCACAAAGACATTTCCCAGCAAACTATGCCCACAGTCTTCACATTTGACGTCTTCATCCTCGAGACCAAGAATGGTTCTCCCCTCATCCCCCCGACACACGTGTGCACACATGTGCACACACATGCACAGGCCCATGCACACATCCACAGCCCCAGGTTTCATGGAAAACAAAGTAATTGGAAACGGCACCCAAGATTTTGTCTTGGGTGGCATGCTGGCTGCTGGTCACTCCCTGCCACATCGACCAAGGAGGTGACACGAGGTGGAGCAGCACCTCCGAGCAACAGCAGTGACACCTGGACGACGCGTCTGCCAGGGAAGGCATGTGCATGTCAGGGGCGAGGGGCGTTGGGAAGTGGGCTACTGAAGCTGCTCCTCATGGGCAGTGTGTGCTCTGCAAGTTTAAAGAGCCTTAAAAATATGGTCCCAGATGTCTCCATGTCCCAGATGGTGGAGGATGGAGACCACAGACCGATGTCCACGCTACACAAATGCTACAAATCCAGGAACTTGGAAGGAACCACAGGTGAACAAAGACAACTGTCTGGGAGCATCAGCATGAATTCACCTCTGGACACGCTCCCATCTCTGTCCTGGCCTCCATTATAATTCTATTTCTGTCCCCTGTATTTTCAGAGATGTTATTTCTCCAGCTAATATTATTAACTAGCCTCATTATTGCCAGATGAAACCGAGAGGATGTTTCTCCAACAAAATCACCTAGAGATCCAGTTTAATCTGTAAAAAGACCAATGCCGATAGCATAAATGAACGAGCTGAGGGTGGCCAGATGATGCCTGTGAGTGTCGTTTGTTTTAAAATCTGTATGTCCAGTTTAGACAATTCAGAGTACCCTTTATTATCCACAAAAAAACCTTCTGATTGTTTCATTCTTTCAAATGCTACCTATTTAAGTAATTTCTCCAGCTTTATGTATTGCACTCTGTTATCAGCACCAAGAAGTGTTTGCCTGCCATCCCGAAGGCAGTCCTCAAGGCTCCGCGGTAGCTGAGAGGCTGGCATCGTCACCACGACATCGTCATCCTCCAGCTGGGGCTTTGGCCACCCCACCTGGGGAGCAGACCACACATCGGCAGGTGGGGCCACAGGCTTCAGGATGGGAGAGCACAGCTCTGCCTGCCCCACCATATGGTCCAGGGGTCAAGGACCCCGCCGGGGTCAAGGTCTCCTATAAGCCACGGGATGACATATACTCTCAGAGGAGGACGACTTCCTGGGGAAGCTGGCAGGATGTGGCCAACCATGCACATCTCTCCTTGAAGCAAATGAGGATGCATTCTAAGCAGGACCAGTGAAGCATATACTGTCCATCCTACTAAAAGCTGTAAGTTTTATGGTCACTTTGTAAGCTTAAGTTTGCAAAACTCACATCTCAGAAGGTCCTTATTTTGAGAACTTTGCCTGAATTAAAGATGCAGGAACAGCAGGGTCTTGAAAATTACTCTTCACCTGAGCTCCCTGGTTTCAAGCCTGGCAAATCTCTGTGCATTTCTCCCCCACCCCATATGTTCTTTTTCTTGAAGAAAAAAAATAAAGCAAAGTTCTGTGTTAAATGTATGTCTTACACTTTACCAATTGGCTCTATCTTAAAATGAACACATATATAAATTTTTAAAATTACAAACCTTAGGTACAACTAGAAAATGAACTTTCATTCATTAAATTATTAATAACAAATATTTGCTTTGCCTTGAATTTGGGTTCATAACCACAAAATCACTATGTGTTCTTCTCTTGGAATCAGAGGTATATTAGTCCCAAAAAATTTGGCATCGAGACTCCTTGTATTTCTAATTTAGCTTTCTAACTTCATAGATGCACATGCTATTTTATGTATTTATGTTGGCTATGGCACTTCATATCCAACAACTCTTTCTTTAATTCTCCTTCATGCTCTATCACTAAAGTAATTTCTCAAAAATGCCAGGTACCTTTTCTTATAAAAGTCCTGTTTTTCCCACTTCTATGGAGCAGAAAGTGAAAGGAAAAGTGAAAAGTTCTGTAGCAATTTGATGGTGATGATCCATGTAATTCCTTAACATTTCCACGATTCCCAGCTCCTGCTCCTCCAATGACCAAAACACCTCAGCTGCACAAAATTACACTGAAAACTCATCACAATTCATGCTCTGATTAGTAACTCACTTCTCATACCAATCCTATAGCCACAAAAGTCCCGACATACACCCAAACCCGGTTCTACTGAGATGTAGGTCTCCCACATGGTGGGCTGCTCCCCAGAGTCTGCGGCACCTTCGGGGACAGGCTGAGGACAAGCCCTACTGATGTCACCCTAACAAAGCAGGACTATAGCAACAGTGGGGGAAGCTAACATCTCCCCATGTCCTGCTGAAAGTCCAGATATGCCTCCAGCCTGCAGGACACCCCAGGACGGATGGCTCAACGCCTTCAGGGGCACCAGGCTTCTGGCCACAGGGTGGGGATGAGGACTCGGTGTTTCCTGGGGTCAGTTTCAGATGGGGAAGAAGTTCTGGGCATGGACGATGGTGATGGTCACACAGCGATGTGAATGTGGTTGATGTCACTGAACCATACACTGGCAATGGTGAAAATGGTGAAAATTTTATTTATATGTATTTTACCACAATTTTTTTAAATGATTAGAAAAAGCAGCAATCGTGCTCTGACATTAGTTTCAAGCATAGCCTCAGGGAGCCACTAACTTCCTCAGACTTCAGATTGCTCTCGTGCAAAAGGAGTATTTGAGGTTTGTTTGTATTTTAAAGCCACAAAATCTACTTCTGGGAAATATCTGACACAACCCAAAATATCAGGTTACTGTTGCCTTTAATCTGTGCCAGCAGACCAAGAATAGTGTCTGTGGTCAAACTAATCTGCATGGGCCACGTCAGAACTTCCCTGGTCCAACCACGCAGCTCAACACAACCCAAGAGACTTACTGACATGGTTTAAAAACCACCAGGATGTATTAGTCAGTCTCCTCAACTTCTACTAAGCATATATGATTCGTGATTTACTCCACTTGAGAGATGGAAAACATCCAACGAGAAGCTGCACTCCGGGCCCAACAACAAAGCCAGAGGACCACACGCTGATGCCCCAGGCTGCTCTGGAGCAGGTGGCAGGTCTGCACTAACGAGTCCTGTGATCATCTGATATCCAGCTGCCCAAGCAAACTGCAGCTCCACAGACGTGTCCACGCCCCATGTGTGGTCACTCTGTTGACTGCCAAACAACCCGGCCCTGGTTCTCTGGGCATGAGACGGACATGCCCCTCCTGACCCGCTGTGTTCAGGAGCCCCAGGGCGGTTTCAACCAATGGGCTGTGAGTGGGATGCCGTATGTCAACTCTGGCCCCAAGCTGCTGGAAGAAGGCCTCCCATGGCCATGCTCTGCTCTACCACAGCCAACAACTCCACACAGGGCGTCCTGGCAGGAAAGACACAAAACCTTGAGAAGTCTTTGCTGTTCCGGGCCACTGAGCTCTGGGGGCAGCTGGCTTCCTTCACAAGACTTAGCTTGTCCTGACTAACACTTCATGCTCAGTGCCCGGTACCTAGCACTCATCCTAAGACTGGCTAAATGAATAAATCACACACACACACACACACACACATGCACACATACACACACATTATAATAAGTTCTACAGTGAGTTCATCCAAACATACCCAATGAGCATATTCTCACTGTCCTGGATGACATGTGGCATCTATTAACAACTCTTAGGAGCATCTGTCCTCAGAGTCCAGCTCTTCTGGCCCACTCCCTGTCCCTGTGGGAAGCCTGACATCCTCACCTTTGTCAAAATTCTGGGAAGGAAGATCAGAAACCAAGGGCAATCAGGTAGGTCATAGTTTGGCTCATAGAAGACAGTGGCTCGCATAAGCTTTGATACAAGGGGTGAACTGAGGAGAGCACTGGCCCAAAAGACAGGAGCAGGTCAAGTAGACTATGAATATACTCTTATTAATCAGAGTCTCAGGACGCCTGGGTGGCTCAGCGGTTGAGCATCTGCCTCTGGCTCAGGGTGTGATCCCAGGGTCCAGGGACCGAGTCCCACATTGGGCTCCCCGCAGGGAGCCTGCTTTTCCCTCTGCCTGTATCTCTGCCTCTGTGTGTCTCTCATGAATAAGTAAAATCTTTAAATAAAATAAATTGACAGTCTTCTTGAAGTTGAATCTGTTATTATTTAGTGTCAGTGTCCAAACTGGTGAAGCGGAAGGAGGACAGTTGCCATAGGGCAGCTTCTGTTGTTCTGACTGCCTTAGGGTCAGAACACCGCCCAACAGTTTCTAGAAATTGTTGCCTGCTCAATTAAAAGAATGTTTATCCCAACACCGGCTCTTGAGGTAGGCAGCCAAATGTGTCAGAGACCGGATGAAGGTATTTTATGCCATACATGTGCGTGGGCACAGCTTACTAAAATGAAGATGAACAGCCCTGCGATTATGGGCCGAGGCTCTTCTCTGCAGCATTCCCTCATGGAACAGAATTAATTAGAACTCACAAGCTAAATAAACCACTGCAGGAAGATTATCTCCCTCCATAATTGAATTGTGAACTCTGATGCTTATGAGTTCAACTGTCTTAAATTAATGAGCCCTGTCTGGTGGGATCCCAGGCCCTTCTTAACATGGAAATCATACACCCCTCCTCAGCTGTTGCCTTTCTGGAGACCAGTCCTACTGGTTGCCACAGTGGCCCATTTACTTTTCTAAGAATTAAAAGTCTGCTTCTCAGGACAACATTGTACATAAAGAACATACAAGGTTCTATTTATCAGATAGATGACTATCATGTTCTTAATCATCTTGTAGGACTCAGAATGGGATAAAACAAACACAGTTACAGCTTTTATTGATTTATCCTTAACCTTTGCATATGTGAGACTAATCCAATCTAGGCTAAGATATATGTGCTCTATTAAAAAATGCTAGTGATTAACACTTATTCAAAACCTGCCCTTTAATACTATCTCAAGGGTCAGAAGGGCAGCAAAATTACTTTGTTGAATAGCATAATAATTTCAGTAGGGTAAACACAAGAATGTTTGTAACCTCATCTATTTTTGGGTGAGCTGTCCATATGCTTTCTCCCTACTCCGTCCCCTGGACAGACGGAGAAAAGCAAGTATTTCCCATTGCAGATGGCATCATCACTAACAAGGACTTGATATATTCTAAAATTAAGCTCCACGTTACTGATACTAATCACCATTATTCAGCTGGTTTATCATTAAGGACCTCATGCAGAAAATTAAATAATTAAATCATTCTGTTATCACTGAGAGCACTTTACAACTAGCATCTTGGGAAGTTCCTAAGCATATGACGTTTTTTAAAGTTGCTATACGGGTAATTTACTAACACTTTTTTTCCTGCTGGTGGAGGTGAGTACCTGCTATAAAAGTTTTCTGGGTTTTTTTTTCCCTAGGCTAAAATAATTGCAACCAAGCCGAACTTTATTTCAAAGCCTTAATCAATGGCTAGTGGGCAATAGAACCCACTGCAAACAGAGACACACCTCATCCATAGCCTTGGCCTCCGCAGGCAGCTTGTCTGGCTCTGCTGCCCCAAATCCACCTGTTGGTCCAGAGACCAGATGGAGGATGGATGGGGAGAGAAAGGGGTGGAAGAATAGAGACTGAGTTTGGAGAAGAAAGGAACCTGGCCCTTAGCAAAGCTTCCTGCCACAGCTGGGCTCTTTCCCCAGATGGTCTGGGATAGTCATCCGAGGGCTAGGGCAGAGACAGTCCTACACGTCCCTACTTGGGGGTGTCCAAAATGCTTCTCCACTTGAGCCCTGTGGTTGTGATGAAGACGTGGTAGCCAGAATCTTGGACCCCAGGCCTGGTGTGGGAGCCCCACCTGCTGGGCCTCAAGGCCACCCCACCCACGTTCTCTGCATCCTGAATGAAAGTTTTGTCACATACTAAATGGAAGGTGATAACAACGCCTTCCTCCTAAGTGTACTGTGAGGACTCCTGTGATAGCATGTATAAAGTGCTCATGGCATATTTAAGAGGCAAATATCAAACATGCCTGCCTCATAAGTAGGGCAGGTGCTGTGATCCCACCAGTCCTACCTCAGAAGTAAAGGGCCTGCTCTCCAGATGCAGCCAGTGCCACCAGCAGCTGGCCCTCAGCTCTCAGCCCTTCTCGGAAGCCACCTTGTCCCCTATCTGGGGATAGCCACCTGGTTCACCCCTCTGAGTGCAGCCCACATCGAAAGCAGTCCACACAGGCCAGAAAGGGTTGGCCCTCTTGCCCCAACCCAGGAAAGCTTAAAAGACCACACAGGCTCGGAGCACCCCATGGGGCCAGCTGGGGCCTTCATTGAGACCACAGCCAGTCCCATTTCTCCTGGGTCCCCCACATCCTTCCTTCCTGTCTTCAGCTGAGGGTCCCCAGAACTCTCCCAAATAAATGTCCTGCACACTGCCAGGGAACTCAGGCTCCAACAATCAATCCATACTCTAAGAACATCTGCTCAGGGGATATTTCTACCGAATCATTCCACATGCATAAATCCTGAACCCACAGCAATTCCCAGCTACAGGCAGCCAAGAAAACTCTATGGAGGACCCCCTAAATCTATCTCTACTCTACACAACCAGAGCCTTGAGACTTTCACTGAGGTCTCATGGCAGGGTAGGACACATCCCCTGGGAGCTTTTGTGGAGAAGCTTCACCCTCATGTGTTCCCTTTAATCTTCTACAAAAGGGATGCTATCTTCACTTAAGGCTACTCCCACCAGGCCCATCATGCTCTCTGAAGGACTCAGGTACCCCACCTACTCTGGGATAATGCAGTCTGCAGGACACATGCAGGTCATCCCAGCAATGCATGGTGAACAAGGAACAAGACAAGAAAACGAAATGGGTGCATCAAACCTATGACTTCATTCACGGTACTGCTCACTCAAAAAATAAAATAGTAATCTAAAAAATAGTAATTTAAGTTTTTAGACAGAAATTAAGTTGAGGAAAATGCTAATTATATACTAGTGATGCTCAGCAAAACCATTGGGAAGGTGGTACAAACATGAAGGTGTTTGAGGAAGCGGCTGGTACCAGCTGTCCATTTGGAACAACACCACACAGCTTCAAAGTAGGCTCTGCTCAGTCAGGGAAACCTCACTCAACCACTGCCTGGAAATTAGAGCTACCAGGTGTTTGTCAATATTTCATAGAAAGAAAGGAAGGCTGTTGAAGAATGTGCTCATCCAGTGCTCTGCTTGGGGTCAGCCAGACCAAAAGCAAGTCTAGAATTATTTTGACTTTTACTTAAAGTATTGGACTTAGGTTTACCAGTGCCCTGTAATAAGGGCGCCATGAGAAACAGCTCATGAAAGCTCATGAAAACTGTCCTCATAGCTACTATTAGCACAACATTCAGCACCCTAGATAGCCATCTTTCATGAGGACCCACAAGGATCCTTAAGAGAAAAGTCTCTTAAACGTAATACCAGGGATGATGGGGCACCTGGGTGGCTCATTTCGTTAAGCACCTGACTCCTGGGTTTGGCTCAGGTCACAATCTCAGGACTATGGGCTCAAGCTCTGAATCAGCTCCATGCTAAGTGTGGAGTCTGCCTGGGATTCTTTCCCTTCCTTTACCACTGCACCCCACCCTTAAAAAAAAAAAAAAAGAGTTAATACCAGGGATGAAATCCTACTAAGTGTTAATTATTTGCATATTTCTTGTGTGCTTCTAGACAATATGTGTCTAGACTTCATATTTGGATTAAACCCCCTCAAAGTAGAGCACAGGATTTTATACCAGTAGGAATGCAAGAAAAACTCATTAAGTAAATGATAAAAGACATTTTTAGAAAATAGAGAACTTAGTTGAGTGATAAAAACAACTAGGCCCAAGTTAACAATCGTCCTGTGATCTAATGAAGATCCAGAAGAGGGAGAGGCAAGAGGATCGGTAAGTCTGGTGACTGTTTCCATGAGGGAGGAGACCCAGGCAGGAGCCAGTGCTGGTGATGCCCACAGAAACTGGAATGGAAAATCGAGTCCCTGCACCCATGAATTCCATTTGGGACATGTCAATTACATGTACAAAAGCACTGTCCAAGCTTTGAGTCTCTGATTGTCACCAAGAGATAATGTCAGTCAAGGTCCTTGTCCTCATTTTACATAATGTGTGACACCGAACAATCCACCAGTCTTAGCTGGGGCTGCTATGACAAAGGACCACGGGCTGGGCAGCTTAAGTAAAAAACATTTATTTCTCACAGCTTCAGAGCCTGGAAGTCTGAGATCAGAGTTGAGTTCATGGTGAGGTCTCTCTTCCCAGATGGCTGCCTTCTCCCCTGGCTGTCACTGGGCAGATAGAGGGAAGGGCAGGGCTCTCTCTGTAGGATGCTGATCCCATCATGGGTGGCTCCCAAAGGCCCACCTCCTACCACCACCACCTGGACAGTGGGCGGGCAGGGCTCTCTCTGTAGGATGCTGATCCCATCATGGGTGGCTCCCAAAGGCCCACCCCCTACCACCACCACCTGGGCAGTGGGCAGGGACACAAAACTCTATCCACAGCAGGCTCACTCTGACAGCACAAGCAGTATACCATGAAACTGGCTCTCACTGGAAGAGGGCACATTTGTAGGAATTGTGTTTAGTGAAAGAAGTGCAGTATCCGGCTCAGGGGTAGAAATTCTGATTCAAGCTTTGACTTAAAAATCAAGTTTCCATGACAAGAATTTCCCAGCCACAAAGGAGACCCCCAGAGAGGGGTGAAGCTTGCTCCTGTACAGTCAGTAGGCCCCAGCCAGGGTTGCCAGATTCATCAGCTCAAACCCTGGGCACCTGGGTAATTCTGGATTTCAGATAAACAGATAAAGTGTCCCCACAGGACATGCATATCCTAAAGAATTATTTGTTGTTTATCTGAAATCCAAAGCTACCTGGGCATCCTGGATGTTAACTACCAACCATACACCCAAAGTCCGATTAGACACTGTAAATCTCGCTTTCCAGAGCCCATGAAGCCTTTATGTGTCATGCAAACTTCCTGCCGAGGGTGCTTCTTCCCTCCACAACAGGGCCAAGAAATAAGCCGTCAGAGAGGCTCACTTCAAAAAGTGGGAAAAAAAAAAAATAGGGCCTTTGGGCTATGCTCACGTTAAACCTACAACTGTGCCATCAGCAAATTAAAATCAATTGAAATCAATTTAGCCGAGATAAAGTCTCCCTCCCAGGCTGAGGCTCATCTGCTGTGCTAACAGCTCCCAGCGATGACACAGGTGCTTGTAAATTAATTAGCCTGCTGAAACACACCTTAAATGAATCTCCCAGAACTCCCTGGCAGGGAGCCATCCTGGTCCCACGAGCTGATCAGCGTCTGTAAATATTGAGATTTGATAAAGTAAGCGCTGCTCTGGCAGCAGATGGCTGGGGATGATCTGTTGACACTGCCAGCAATGACTCACTGTGAAGACTTTACTCCGTAGGCCTCCTCTGGGAGCCGCTGGGGGACCCTGGCCCCTCTGCAGCTATTTGCCTCCTAATTGAAAATCCTTATTCCCAGATGGAGCCAAATGCTCTGCTCCAGGCATGGCTCTGCGCTGCTTGACTGTTGGTACGTGGGTAATTGCTTTCAGTAATGCAGGTTAAATGTGACATTTAGAGCTTAATAAACATTACCAAGGCCAAAGCCGTTTATCATTCTTACACTTTGGGTTGTCACTTCTAAGGGGATTCTCAAAATTCATTTGAATTCTTGAGAAGGAGACAGGCAACTCTAATGCAAAGTCACTGCCAAGATATCTTGATTTGTTAGGAATCCTTCCCTCCTCCTTTCCTTCCCTCCCTCCCTCTCTCCTCCCTCCTTCCTTCCTCTCTCCTTCCTTCCTTCCTTCCTTCCTTCCTTCCTTCCTTCCTTCCTTCCTTCCTTCCTTCCTTCCTTCCTTCCTTCCTTCCTTCCTTCCCTCCTTCCTTCCTTCCTTCCTTCCTTCCTGGTACTTTTAAAGGATCTGTTAACAAAAACATTCCAAATTTACCTATCGAGCACTGTGCCTCTCCTTTGTACTTAGAGAGTTGGTGAATAATATACAATCAGCGGCTGTTGTGTACACAGCACTTAAAGCAGATGAGCCCCTCTGCACCTTGTGTGTGGGGCGTGGAGCTCAAAGTCACTGCCTCTGAGTAGCAGGAAGGAGGAGACCTGGAGGGAAAAGACTGTCAGCCTTGGCCTGGCCTCTCTGCCGATACCAACCACAAACGGTTTTAAATAGAGAAAGAGAAAACATTCCTTAGATCACCAGCTTGGAGTTTCTCTCCATAATTATTTCTCACTAACAATGGAAACAATTTCGGAGCTGGCCTTCAGGAGAAGCTACCTTCCAGAAATAAGGGGCCCCAGAAAAGAACAGCTCTGAGCTCACACAGGCTTTCCTAGCAGACCTGCTTCCAGAACATGCCGGAGATGCTGACAGGCAGCAAAATTCACAGAGCTTTGGGCTTCCTATTGGTAGAAATCCTAGAAGAAAGTGCTGTGCTGAATCTCCCATTTACCTGTTCATCATGAGTTCCCAATTTCCTCCATCCCTTCCTCTCAAACAGTTGGTCACATTTAAGTCTGGCGCTGTGGTCTGAATGTCTTTGTCTCCCCCAAATTCGTACGTTGAAACCCCACCAGCGGTGTGATGCTGTAGGAGGGAGGCCTATGGAAGGTGCTTTGGTCATGAGGGTGGGCCCCTGGGGATGGGATTAGTGCTCTTATAAAGAAGACACCCTCCCTGGGGCCCCCTTGCCCCTTCCACCATGCAGCAAGGACACAGTGAGGAGACCCACCTGCCCCCCACCCTGCACCCTCCCCAGAACCCAACTATGCCAGCTCGCTGACCTTGGACTTCCAGTCTCCAGACTGTGAGCAACAGATTTCTGCAGCTCCAGCCACCCAGTCTACGGCATGTTGTCAAAGCAGCTTGATGGATGAACACTACTCAAGTTTATCAAGTACAACTAGTTTAGTCCTGGCACATTTGTCACCCCCGACATTCCTGGAAAGGATGTGGCAGGAGGCAAAGCCAGTCTAGAAACCATATCCAAGCTAATCAGGGGGTTTAGCAACACAATTAATATTTGTTTTGTTTTTCAAGCAACAGTAATTTTCCACTTGTATTCAAAAATAAAAGGACACCGGTCCATTGGAGCAAATGAGGAAAGTTCCAAAAAGCACAAAAAGGAAATAAAAATATTCAAGATTTCATCATCCACATATAACTTAAGCTCTTTCTCCAGGTAAGCAGCTGGAGAAAAAGATGAATATGTGGGGTACAGGTTTGAGTTGTCATTGTCACTCTTTGCTTCTCCTTGACATTTGCCATGCACATTTTGCCATGCCATTTTATTTTTATTTTTTTTTACATTTTTATTTATTTATGATAGTCACAGAGAGAGAGAGAGAGAGAGGCAGAGACACAGGCAGAGGGAGAAGCAGGCTCCATGCACCGGGAGCCTGATGTGGGATTTGATCCCGGGTCTCCAGGATCATGCCCTGGGCCAAAGGCAGGCGCCAAACCGCTGTGCCACCCAGGGATCCCCTGCCATGCCATTTTATGCTCTAAACAATAATTTCTAAGGGCTGAACAGCATAGCACTTCATCAATGTCATAGTTTACATCTTTTAAGGAAACATTTAGGCTGTTAATAATTTTTAACAATGATAACACCATGACTATATTACTATATAAATATTGTGCATATTCTTGATTCTCCTCTTATGATAAATTCCATGATAAGAAATTGCGAGGTCGGGCAGCCCAGGTGGCTCGGCAGTTTAGCACTCACTGCCTTCAGCCCAGGGCGTGATCCTGGAGACCCGGGATCGAGTCCCACATCCAGCTCCCTGCATGGAGCCTGCTTCTCCCTCTGCCTGTGTCTCTGACACTCTCTCTCTCTCTCTCTCTGTCTCTCATGAATAAATAAATAAAATCTTTAAAAAAAAAAAAAAAGAAATTGCTAGGTCAAAAGGTAACACATTTATACTTTACAAAACTCTTAGGGTCAGACTACACTCCAAAATATTCCTAGCAATCTTTAGTCTGGCCATAATGCCATGTTTGCCTCCTTTCCCTCTCAGCACTGGGAATGCTCATGTAAGTTCTCTGCCAGCTTGATAGATAAAATGACATCTCATTGTAACTGGTATTTCATTAACTGCTAGAGAAGTTGAACATTTTAAGGAAGTTATCAGCCATTTGCACTTCTGCTTTTCCATATTGCCTTTGAGTTTTCCACCAGATTGCATATCTTCACTGTCTTGCCTTATAATCCCTCTATGTAGTATATAAAATATGCCATGGCTTTATATTTGTTGCAAATATTTCACCTGGCTTGTCATTTCATGTTAATTTGTATATATTTTAAGGAGATACAGAAGTATTTCTTCTTTGTTATTATCAAATCTCTCAAAATTACTTTGCTCCCTTTAGTGTTAAAAAATCCTCCACATCCTAAGACTGATTATATAGACATTTGTGTTCCCTTTTTCTTATTGAATGGTTTAATATTTTTCATTTAATCATTCAACATACTGATTTTTATATATGATATATGAAGTTAGGTAATCAACTTTTTTTCTCCAAATAGTTAACCAATTATTCCAGTATTCTATATAGAATAATACTCTTCTTCCTCACTGATTGAAATATTTCATTTATCATAACTAATTATATATTTGAGTCCATTGGGGAATTTTCATTTTTGCCTATTGATCTGTCCATCTGCTCTTACGGTAGCAAAATGCCATCTTAAGTATTACAGCTTTACAATTTGTGTGAATATCTGATATTGATATTTCATGAGTTTTTATAAGTTTCTTAGGGTTTTTTTTAAGATTTGATTTTCAATATAATCTCTACACCCAACATGGGGCTCAAACTTACAACCCACAAGATAAAGAGTTGTAGGCTTTACCATCTGAGCCAGCCAGAAATCCCATGTTTTTTTTTAATTACCAGTTTATTACATATAAAATTTAAAATACTTCTTTCATATTCTAAGAAAGGGCCTATTGCAGTTTTGTAGAAATTGTCTTCATGTTATCATGGTCAGCCTGCACTACTGTATTTTTCTAAAGGTGATTTTATTTTGCATAAAAACAAAGTGGGTTTTTTTTTTAAAGATTTTATTTATTTATTTGAGGCAGGGAAGGGGTGCAGAGAAACAGAGGGAGAAGCAGACTCCCTGCTGACCGACACAGGGCTTGATCCCAGGACTTCTGGACCATGACCTGAGCCAAAGGCAAACACTTAAACTGAGCCACCTAGGTGCCCCACCTCAAGCCTCCTATAAATCACTTTGTGGAGGCAGGATACCTTTACAGTATCAGATTTTTCCAACTGGGGCAGGACATGTCCCTTCAATCACTTTAGTCTTTTTTTTTTTTTTTTTCCTGTCTTGCAGTAGAGTTATACTTTTCTTTAGTTAGGTCCCATACAGTTCTTGTCATGTTAAATCTTAGGTAAACTTTTGCAGTTGTTGCTGTATGAGTGGAACGCATTCCCAGTTACATTATCTGACTATTGCTGGTATATAAGAAAACTCTCCATTTTGAACATTTACTTTGTGACTGGCCACCTTACCCTACTCTGTTATTATTCCAAGAGTTATTCCATTGATTCTCAAGTTTTCTAGGTAATCTTAATCTGAAATGACATTATTTTCTCTCTCCTAAAACTGCCTCTTTCCTTTTTCTGTCCTATTTTATCGGCTGAAACTTCTAGGACAAAGTTAAACATGCACAATGTTAGTGGGCTTGCACATGTGTCCCCATGTCAAAGCAGCACCCCCATGATTTCAGCAGTGACGTGGTGCTGGCGTTCTGTGAAAAGATAGACATCTTCCATGTTGATGAATGATCCTTCCATTCCACTTCTGTACATCTCCAAAATGCCTTCCATATTATCTTCACACCTCCAACCTATAGTGTTTTATAGAAAATCCCAATATTCTATTTCTGACTCTACTCATTCACTTGTTAATTTGCTCACTCACCAAGTATTCCATTTTCTTCATTTATTGCAAAACAAAACAAAAACTCCACATCAGTTCTAGATTCATAATCTTGCAGAGATTTTCTCTGCCCTAAATCTGGGCTTCTCTATGCTCCCAGGATAGCCATACACATTCCTAAAACCCACCCATTGGTCTGGGTACTGGCTCATCTCCAAATATGGCCCATGGCCATGCCTCCTGGGCTGGACCTGCATCCCATAAACAAGTAGAATGTGCTGGAACAACACTGTGCTAGGCTCAGGCCTAGCTGCTAAGAGGATCACACCTTCTGTGCCCTCTTCTTGGAACATGGTGTGTGGACGTTCTAAACCACTGTGTAAACAGTCAGTACTCCTACTGGAAAGATCAGAGAGACCATGTGGTCACCACACAGCATCAATGGCCCTGCTGAGGCCCCTGCACCCCAGCATCAATGTGCAGTCAGTCTGCAGATAACTCCAGCACCTTCTGACTACAATCACATGACTGACTCCAAAAGATTCTACACTC
Organism: Canis aureus; assembly: GCF_053574225.1. Taxonomy (NCBI): domain Eukaryota; kingdom Metazoa; phylum Chordata; class Mammalia; order Carnivora; family Canidae; genus Canis; species Canis aureus. Next base: position 1,961,875 of record NC_135627.1, read on the forward strand.
ACTGAGCCCAGTTCACCTACAGAACATAAGAGGTGGGGCTGCTGTTTGGGTTGGTTACACAACAAGAGGTAACCAAAGTATTTTGTACCTCATAGATTCACTCCTCTATCTCCCCAAATAAGCTGAAAGCTCCTTGGAAAACTTAGCCAATTGTGTATCCCTACAGCTGTGTCCTGGATTTCACAGGCCTGTGGAACTGGGGCTCACACAAAGCTCAGCCCAGTCAACCTAGAGCTGTTTACTTAGAAGAAATGATAAAATACAAGTTCATTTCATGATCTGTCAAATTAAAACCAGGCTCACAGTTGACATGAATCTTCAGATTTATCAAAGATTCATTAAACCATTGATAATGGCTGTTTCCATTCAATTCTGTGATTTATTCCTACAACCTGCTTAGATGATAAATTTTACCCAATATATAAACCTCATAACCAAGTTTGCTTACAGACTGTTGTAAAACTCAAGCAAACTCATGAATGCAAAATGTCCATAAATCCTCTATCATCACCTACAAATGCCAGGAACTATTATTAATTGTCCTTCCCTCAGTTTACCACTATATAAAACATCTGTATGTTGCCAGAGGCACTCAGGAAACATTAAGATCTATGCAAGAGTCTTAGGCTCAGAGATCTCACAGCATAGCGAGGGAGATAGGTGTGCAGAGAAACAACTGTAGTCCAAGGTTGGAAGTCATGGATCTGTGGGAAGTGCCAATGAAGAATTCAAGGAAGGAAGGAGATGAAGGGTAAAGGGTAAGAAAGGGGGGACATTTCACCTAGCCTTCAACAATAAGTAGTCTGGGACATATGCAGGTGGGCACAGGAGTATTCCGTATGGGGAAATGGCCCCAGCAAAGACACAAATGTGCATACAAGCAGGTGTCCATGGGAAAGTCCAGAAGGTCAAGTCCACAGGAAGAACTGCTGAATTTCAGGATTTAGAATGATAAGATGTGTGTCACTGTGTTGGGAAAGTGATATGAAGTTGAGAAGTCTGCAGGGAAGAGAGGAGTCAAAGGAACCGATGACACATTAGACACTGTCTTTCTGGGAACCAGAAGTAGAATATCCTGGGTTCGTATCGGCCCTCAAGTCCTACAGTGGAAGAAAAGATGATCATGGAATTTTCAAACTTAAGAGCAGCAGGGAGAGGGAAAACAAGCCAGACAGGCTCGTGAGCTACAAGGTAATTAAACTGAACCTGAGCCAGTGAACAGTGGAGACAGTTGGCCAGTTGTTAAAGTACTGAAATACTCCCTGCTACTGGGTGGATGGCCACAGCCTAGGTCCCTGTGCACCTCCACTGCACTGACCACCCTGAAAACCCCACAAAAGTTGAGCCCTGGCTGACAAGGATCTCTTTAAAAAAAAAAAAGATTTTATTTATTTATTCATGAGAGACACAGACACAGAGAGGAAGAGGCAGAGACACAGGCAGAGGGAGAAGCAGGCTCCATGCAGGGATCCCGACATGGGACTCGATCCCGGGTCTCCAAGATCATGCCCTGGGCTGAAGGTGGTGCTAAACCACTGAGCCACCCAGGCTGCCCTGACAAGGGTCTCTTGGACACACTCCTGTGTGATGCTCATGCTTATTCCATCTGGTTCTATCTCCATGGCATACCAGCTTATGGATATTTTGAATTTTACTCCTGTGTCACAGACTGTGTCCCCCAAAATTTGTGTATTAAAATTAGTGATGTGATGTGATTTGTTAGGTCATGTGGGTGGGGCCCTCACAAGTGGGATTAGTGCCCTTCAAAGAGGCCATGTGGAGAGAGATGATCTCTTCCTCTGTCCACCAAGTGAGGACACAAACAGATGATGGCCATCTGTGACAAAGAAGCGAGCCCTTGCTCACCAGACACCATTTGGTGGGCACCTGGATCTTGGCCTTCAGCCTCCAGAACCGTGAGGAATATATTGACCCTGTTGATAAGCCATCCAGTTGGCAGTATTTTGTTGTAACAGCCCAAGGTAACATACCTAATGGAAAATTCCATGTTTGACTGGTCCAAGGAAGCTCCCCCATAAAACAGTTTCAACTTCCAGAGAGCCAAGCAGGGGGAGAATGTGCACCGCCTGGCCAAGAGGAGATACCAAGGCCCTGTGGTGGGTGTGCCAGAAGATGCTGGGCTGCAAGAAGGAAGAAGACAAACAATCCTAGGACCAACATCAGAAGGCACAGTACCCAGTCTCCTGCATTAAGGGTTTGAACATCCAAGACAGGCTCATGCCTTGGGCCACTAGGCCCCCACTGGGTGAAATGGAGCAGGCCTCACCCAACTGGCACAGTGCACTGGTTGACCTTTAGGATTGCCCTTGGTCTTTGATCCTCTACAAAAAGAATTCAGAGCACTCCACCTCACTGAAGTCCTCTTTCCACCACCACCCCCGACCCCCAGAAAATCTACACCCAGAAAGGTAAGAGGCCACTGACACACAACGCAAGTGGCAGGAGCCTTCCTCACCGGCCACATTCAACCCCAAATGTTGCCTGATTCCTAAACATCCTGAAACACACAGGCCCCTTCTGTTTGTGTCAGGGGACCCTGCCGGGGGGAACCATCCATCTGAACCATCCATTCTGGAGACCATTCAAAGATCTGGAATACATGCACATTGTTAATCTCCCAGAGGCAAAACTTGAGACTGAGAGCTGGGAGGGAGTTTTCAGGAGGGAGTGTCCTCCCTGGGGATGAGCCCAGCCCTGCCCTTCTGCAGCCCTGTGGGAAAGTCCTGGCTGACCCCCCCTTGTCTGCCAGGGGTCAACCTTTGTGGGGTTTGAGGGGTGGTCAGTGCAGTGGGTGCACAGGACCAAGGCTATGGCGATCCACCCAGTAGCAAGGAGTGTTTCAGTACTGGATTAGGGGCTAGAGCTATGGTGGCTCTAGCTCTTTTTTTTTTTTTTTTTTTTAAGATTTTATTTATTCAGAGAAACACAGAGAGAGAATGAGAGGCAAAGACATAGGCAGAGGGAGAAGCAGGCTCCATGCAGAGAGCCTGACATGGGACTTGATACAGGGTCTCCAGGATCATGCCCCGGGTTGCAGGCGGTGCTAAACCGCTGCGCCACCGGGGCTGCCCTATGGTGGCATTTTATTTAAAATGATAAACAGCAAGGCCTCCACGGGCCAGGAGTATGGGCAGTGCAGAGAGTGCTTAGGTCTCCCCAGCCAGACAGAGCCCCAGCAAGCTGAGATCACAGCTTCTTCCTGACTGTGTCTGGGCCTGACCCAGGGCCCTGGGCGGCGGGCAAGCAGAGTAATGCACTTGGGACCGCAGGTGTCCGATGTAGAAGCGACTATGGTCCCAAACCACAAACTAAACTCACTAAACTGTGCCGAACACGGCTCTGAGTTTACAACAGCATCTGGCGGTTTCCTTCTTGACTCCTTGTCTCAAATCCGATGTCTGCATTTTCTCTAAACTATAAAGCAAATGCAGTGAGACGTTGCTTGCAGGATTCTTCTTTTCAGCAGTCTCGCCCCTCTCATCTTGCCACCCTTCGCCAGCATACTGTGTATCAGCAACCCCTCTGGGGAAAAGAACTTTGAAAACCTGTATAGTGGATGCTAAGTGACTTAATGGATAATAAAATGGCTTGTGCTTCAGAGACTGCTATTTAAAGACCAACTTGACATTTTATGTAAAATGAACACCAGTTTTTATAGAAATCATGGGACCTTAGCCAGCTTTCCTGCCAAATTTGCTATTTACGGAGGATGTGTTTCTTCAAAGCAAGTTAGATGCCACTTGTGAGACTCCTTGAGAAGACGAGGACAGCTGTTCTTCTCACCCAAACCCCGGGTGAAAAAAGAGGACAGGCAGCCCAAACTCCGCAAGGACCCACACGGGAAGCTGCAACTGCAGAAGAGCAACCCTGTGTGCTGGCGTGCACTGTGGACAAAAGCGGAACTTGAGCTTGGGGCCCCGGTGGTGCCGACCTCAACACCGCCTCCTCCAGGGCCGGCCCCGGCACCTGGCCCACCCGTCCTCTCCGGCCCGTGTCCGCCCCGCTCCTGGAAGCTGCACCCCCGCCGGGCTCCCCGACTCCTCGGCCCCTGCTCCTGCCTCTCTCTCTCTCTCTCTCTCTCTCTCTCTCTTGTCCTCCTCCCCACGCACCCCTACAACCTCCTTCTAAGGTGCGGCTCTCCCCAGAGGCACCTGGCTTGCTCACTCAGGGGAGCAGGAGACTCTTGACCTGGGGGTGCTGAGTTTGAGCCCCGTGTTGGGTGGAAAGGTTACTTCAAAGTAAAATTTTTTAAAAATGAATAAATAAGTAATAAAATATAGTACAGCTCTTCCCAGATGAAGTCACCCCAGGTTCCCGGGCCTTTTATGAGATCTGACCTCTTAGCAGGACAGCCAAGGCTCTTCCTCGTCTGGCCTCAGTTTACCTGTTCTCTACACGTTTTGCAGCGGGGAGGTGAGGGCAGGCTTTGTCCCTCTGGTGGACAGAACTGGCCCTCTGGGATCCTCTCCCATCCCCTGCAGCCAGCTTGGCCATGGCACACCCTCCCACTAGTGAGACAGAAATGAGCTGGGCTGGGGGCTGAGGGGGCTGAGGATGGGCTCGTGTGGCTGGTCCCACCCCATCACTCCCTCTCCCAGCTCGGCAGCAGATACGACATCCCAACACCAGTGTCCTCTTAAGGCCACCAGGTCACCAGGCAGGGGGAGGAAGGTCTGCAAGCTGAGGGTGGAAGCCAAGGTCCCTTGTTGGGCCTCCAAGCAGCTAAGCTGCACCAGGAGCTGCCTGCCTCACACTCTTGTCTGGGGGCAATGTCACCCCAGGGAGCTCCTCCAGTACCTGCCGCCACGGGCATCCTGGCTCCAGGCACACTCCAGCCTCGGAGCCTCTGACACCCTCGTGCCCCTGTAACCCCGCTCCTGTCCCCCCAGTCCCCCCTGTAACCTCGCTCCTGTCCTCCCAGACACCCCCTGTAACCCCACTCCTGCCCCCCAGGCCCCCCTGTAACCTCACTCTTGTCCCCACCAGAGACGCCCTCTGTGGAACCCTGCTCCTGCCTCTGAGCGTGTCTCCCCTGGCATCAGGAGTGTTCCCACCCTGGTCTCTCCTCCACTGACAAGGGCTTGAATTCCTCACCGTTAGAGCTTCATGACAGGACAAAAGAACAGAACTGCCAGAGGTAGAACTAAAGACCACTTCCAGGCGCTGGGAAGGCAGAAGGGGGAATGAGGGCACAGCCCAGATGTGACAAAGGCTCCCCGCCCGGTGTGGGAGGAGACAGGCAGCACATTCCATTGCTGGCCCATTCCAGATCTCGTCCTGCCCCCTGTGCCTCTCCGGGCCACCATCACTAGGCCACCTGGCCTGTGCCCAGGGCAGGGGGGACGCGTCGGGGCCTCAGGAGGCAGTGGGAAGGGGTGGTGGGTGGGGATCCTGTCCAGATATGGGGGCACAGCTGAGCTCCAGCCCGAGGCATTCCTAGAGGCTGGCCAGAGGGACGGGAGTGAAAAGCTGGTCCACACAGAGGGAGCTGTGGTTTCCAAGGCCGGAGGACAGAGGGACATCGGTCCACTGTGATAACCAAGGGTTTGAGGAAGGCTGGGGGAGGCGTTCCACGGGAGGTGGAGACAGGGAAGGGGCCCTGGGTCATGCCCAGGTGGGCAGCGGCCTCTCCCTGGGGTCATGACAAGAGGCCTTAGGCCGAGAGGCCCCTGAGCCAGGTGCTGCTCTATGTGCTTGGGCACGTGGCTCATGTCATCCGTACCTGGCCCGAGGGATGTGCTCTCTCGGGCAGGGAAACACAAGCTTGCAGAGGCTAAGTAAGTGACCCCAGCGTCAACGTCGGGGTTTCTCAACCTCGCCGTCACAGACGTCCTCAGACATACAGGGGTTTGTCAGGGGGACTGGCCTACACCTGCACCTGGGCGATGACCAGCATCCCCAGACGCTGCCAACCAGGTGCCACCGGCACCACCCACACCCACTGTGACAATCAAAGTGGCTCTGGACATTGCCAACATCACAGAGGGCTCAAAATCACCCACAAGAACAACTAGGAGGATTTATTGGTGAAGCCAGATTTAACACCAGAACACCCAGGTCCTCCTCAGGCCCCGTCCCAGTAGACACAAAATACAGCTTTAGTGAAACCAGGGAGGGAAGGGGCAGGTGAGAGCACAGATCAGACTACAAGGGGGGTAGCAAAGCCCCTTGCATCCTTGGGCAGGGTTCCACTTCCCTGGGATGACAGGGAAGCCCTTGGAGAGGTTTTAGGAAAGAAAGGGACACGTGAGCTGGTTTGAAGGCACCTCTAGCTGGCACGGACAGTCTGGACTCCAGCCAGGTTTGAGGGCTAACAGGAGGACAGGGTGGCAGGTGACAGAGCTGGGGGCCCGACCCTCCCGGGGGCTGATGGAAAAGCCCTACACCTGGTTCCCATCTTCTTTTTCCACAGCATTTGGGTTTTCTCAAAAAAGCAAATGGGATCGCATTTATCCCGTTTAAAACTCTGTAATGATACGTTCTTTCCCTAGGTTGGGCAGCCTAAGTCAGCAGAAATGTCTTTCCTCGTCCTCTCCTAGAGGCCAGAAGTCCCACACTGAGGTGTTGGCAGGGCTGTGCTCTCTCCGGCAGCTCTAGGACAGGGACCTCCCTTGCCTCCTCGAAGCTTCCCAGGTCCCAGTGTCACCCACAGCCCTCGGGTCTCCCGGCCTGTACACGCCAGGCTCCATTCTGTAGCCCCATTACCACATGGCTTCTCCTCTGTCAGTCCGGGTCCAGATTTCCTCTTCTGATGAGGACACTAGTCATATAGGATTTAGGACCAGCTCCAGTGGGACCCCACCTTGACCTGAGTACGTGTGTGAAGTCATGTGAGACTCTGGTCTTAGTTTTGTGGGTGCCTAATTATGTGTGTCTGCTAGGCACCGCTCCAAGTTTGCCTCTCCCTGAGTTTTGGTCACAGTGCTGTGAAACCACTGCTCTGCTGGGAATTAGGGGGCTTTCAGCCCATGACAAGGAACTCACCTACTAGACGTTAAACCCCTGAAGACAGATTTAAGTCCCCGTCATTCTCATACCCTGGCATCGAGTCCATGTGGGGCTCACCTGGCGCCAAGTCAGGGGACAATCAATAAGCATCCATCGCGCTCAAGCCTAGCACCGCAAGAGCACTTAGAGGTCACCCTGGCTTCCAATCCTACCAGGTAACGGAGGAAAATTCAGTCAGTGCCATTTAAATAATAAAAGAACAAGTAATTGCTGATTATGTTGAGATAAGAAAAAAAATCTCCAGTGGCAACGAGGTCAGCAGTGGCTTCCTTGGTCCAGGGAACGTCACTTCGTGGAGAAGACTGGGTGGGAGCAGGCCCCGGAGGTGAGTCAGATTTAAGCAAACCCTTCCCCAGGGTCCCGTTCCTTCATGAACTGAGAGGTTCCTGAGGACAGGGCTGCTCTCCTCCAACAGTTCTGGGTCTTCTGCTCCTATGCTGTGCACGCAGGAGGCGATCAATCACAACATGACAATAAGCACACACAAAAAAGACATTAAGCTCAGGAAGAGGGTCTGAGTGTGAAGCCAACAGAATGGGACAGAGGGAAACAAGAGGTGCCAAACTGTGCAGACAGCAGAGCTAGTGGAGGTGAACTAAGAGAAATGTAGTGGAGAGTAAGGCAGGGTTGAGCTCCAGGACCCCGTGAGCCGCCAGCGCACCAGGAAGCAGGCCTAACAGAACCACAGCAAAGCCATCTGCTCCTCACCACCCGGTGCAGAGTGTAGGCTTTCTTAAAGATCAATGCTTTAAAAGCATTTTGCATCCCTAAATACATACATCTGCAAACCACATACGTGCTCTCTGCATCTTTCTGTGGAGCAACGCTCAGAAGGAATGTACTCCTAAGCAGAAAGCAGAGCTGGTACCTGGTGTTTCCTAATAATCAAAGTAGGTGTTTTGCAAATATCAGCCTAAAAGTATATGAAGGAGTATTGCCAATGTAGATGGTACTAATTACCAAATGATAAAGGGGTTCTGTGATCGATAAATTTGGACCACAAAAAGCTCAAAAAAATCAGGCAGATCTTCACTATTACATTTCCCAGAACCTCAGTAAACTGATGACCAGAAGACTCACCAAGAAGGTTGACTGTACATCACTTCATGAATTTATTTGTCTGGAAAGTCTTTTCACATAACACTAATGAAATGGGAAGGAGAAGAAGAAGAAGAAGAAGAAGAAGAAGAAGAAGAAGAAGAAGAAGAAGAAGAAGGAGGAGGAGGAGGAGGAGGAGGAGGAGGAGGAGGAGGAGGAGGAGGAGGAGGAGGAGGAGGAGGAGGAGGAGAAAAGAAAGATGTTCCTCGGAACACAGTTTTGCATATGCTGATATCAAGAAATCCCAGGAAAACACTCTGAAGATGAATTAGATCCACCAGAAACAAAAATGATCAGGAGCAGTAAACCAGCCGACTTGTCAAGATGTTCTCAAAGTGCCAAAACAAATAAAACCTGACCAGAAAAACATCCCTCACTGCCTCTTCTTACAGATTTTCTAATGCTTTTGAACAAATTAAACAATAATTCTGAATTTCAGGCAGGGTAGATTTCTCTCTGGCCACAGAGCATGGCAACGTTGGTCATGGCACCCAAGACCCATCTCTTTTAAGAGAAAGAAAAAAGGAAAAGAGGGATCCCTGGGTGGCGCAGCGGTTTGGCACCTGCCTTTGGCCCGGGGCGCGATCCTGGAGACCCGGGATCGAATCCCGCATCGGGCTCCCAGCATGGAGCCTGCTTCTCCCTCTGCCTGTGTCTCTGCCTCTCTGTCTCTCTCTGTGTGACTATCATGAATAAATAAATAAAATCTTAAAAAAAAAAAAAAAAGGAAAAGAAACTTGGCTTCAAGCACTGGATGGCAGTGACCCCATGATAAACTGCTGAGTGACGCTGAGTACAGTGTAAGTGGTGACTATTTGGCCCAGACTCAGTAGGATTGTTTCCTTTACAGAAGACATGGCTTTTTCTTTTTGACATGACACTCCCCCATGGCTAAAACTGTTCCCTATGTGCACCATTGTCGAGATTCCCCTCACAGAACACTTTTGAACAGGACGGCCAAATAGATCCCATTGCAGACTCCCTCTGAAAGAACATGGAGCGCATCCACTGGGAGAGAGTGGAGAATGGGGACAGATCATTAGGGCCCTTGCTTACAGGCTCCTCAGTCTCTAACTAGCTGGGTGTGTCTTAGCAGAGTAGGTTAGCCAGCTTCTCAGATTCCCTCACAGAGGAACCCCCCAACCCTGAGGGCTCTGTTGGAACAGACGGCTCACATATGTTACAACAATCTGAAAAGTGCTGAACATTTTAGGAAGTGAGCAAGCCAACAGGTCACCCCATCACGATGATGAGGCAGATACGCAGATACCCATCTATAACCAGCACAGAGGAGTGAACTCGGGTAAACGTAGGGTCAGACAACCTGGGATTGATCTCATTTCTGAGCCTTGAAGCTATGTGACCTTCACTCCACCTCCTGGGGCCTCTACATTCTTTGTCATCTAGAAAATGAGCAAACCAGGCTGGACAGTCCAAAGGCGCCTGACATGCTAGACATCTCCACCGTTCCTCACATCTGTCATGGTGGGCTTTGACAACTCAATGTGTTTCAGAGTCTGTGGGCTTGTTTTGTAGGCACGGAATTAACATGTCTGCATATCTGGCCCTGAACACCCAGTACCCTGCAGTGCTTGGCCCCAGCCCAGCGGCCCCCACACAGGGAGCCCATGCCTCCTATGAGCCCAGTAAGGGGGTTGTCCTGGATAGATCATCCATTTGCACTGAGTCTTCAACAACTCAGATGGACCAGAACTGGAAAGACCACGCTAAGCATGTTGATTGCCAGGCTTCCCACCTCAGTTAGCTAAGCTAGAGGTCTGAACTATGCACATTTCCCTTCCGCCATGTTCTGGCCATGGTCTTGGTCGGGCCCATCACTCTGCCCCTCCTGCAGCCTCTGAACCACTCTGCTGGCAGCTCCGTGGCCAGAAACCTCCAAAGAGCACAAGTTGATCTGAACATGTTCCCATTCTAAGGCTTCTACTCGCTGTCTACACTCCTTATCCTGACACACCAGGTGGGGTCTTTCCAACCTGGTCCAGCTCCCCTTCCAGAGGTGTCCCTGACGTGCCCTCAGATAGTGCCTGGCCCACTCAGGACACCAAGCACATGCACATGCCATTCAACTGCCTGCCACACATTCTGTGCTCCCTCCTCTCTGCCTGGAAAGTCTGGCTTATCTATAAAAACCAAATCAGAAATTCAGGAGCTACATACTTGGCACATTCCTGACCTCCCTTTCTGGGTCACTCCTCCTGGGCCCCAGGAGCCCCTTGGCCTACACCTCTCACTGCATTTATACCCATCACCCCACAACCACCACCACCACCACCACCACCACCACCGTATGATATGCAACAGCAACTTGGGAAGGATCATCAGAGTCTGTTCTGCGTCCTGGCACCTGGCACAGTTCCAGGGGCACCGTGGGCTGTTTGCTGAAAAGGAGGCCCCGAGTCACAGCACCCAGACTCTGAAGCAAAGGGCTCCCACCTTCTTTCCACTGCTCTGGTTCCAACAACAATCCCTCCCAGTAAAGGCAGAGGGCATGAGTCTGGGGTGTTTTCTCACTTTGCTGATAAAGGACACAAGTGCTAGGAAGTGAATCATCACACAAGCATCACACAAGCAGCCAGTGGCACCGATGTGTCCCAAGCACCGCTCCCTCTCTATTTCCTGCTTTTCACAGGGCTGTCTTCTCTCCATCACCACACACAGATGGAAACCCAAAAGGAGGCTGAGGCAGGTACCGTTTACTGACAACCCAAAACAGCAATTACAGGACAGACGTTAGAAAGCCTTATGTGCTCTGAAAGGAAAAACGAACCACAAAAAACATTTCTAAGATAGAAATATCCACTGCTATAAGTAAGAGCCAACTCAAAGGCAACTTTGTAATGAAATAGCCAGCATACATTTTTGTCACCTTATTATGAAATACTATTTAAAATTCTGATTTAGGGGATGCCTGGGTGGCTCAGGGTGTGATCCTGGCGTCCCAGGATCGAGTCCTGCATCAGGCTCCCTGCAGGGAGCCTGCTTCTCCCTCTGCCTATGTCTCTGCCTCTTTCTCTGTGTCTCTCATGAATAGATAAAATCTTTAAAAAATAAAAATAAAATAAAATAAAATTGTGATTTATGTCATAAACTACTTACTGAAGTGTTTCTTAGAATGGGCATAATTTGAATAAGGTCAACAGGAACATTGCATAAAGGCTTGAAAGTACAGACAAAGCCAAGAGAGAAAAGGCACACGCATGTTACACAGGAATGTACTGACCAGGTGCAGACCTAGCAGGGGGCAGTGTATTGTCTGTGTGACCTTGTGACACATGACATCATAGCAAATACCGCGTCACACATGTAAATGAGACAGTAAAGACAGGAATTTTAAGGAAAGAAACATAGTCAAGTGTTGAGCCAAGTTACGTGAAGCCTAAACACAAATCAAATCCCGGGGGGAGCATCTGGCCCGACACATGCCCACTTGTCAGGTTCTAGGTTCCAGGAAGGGGTCAGCAAAGGGCATAAGGGCAGGCGGCAGGAGAGGAGGGCCTTCACGCAAGAGAGAGCCATTCAGAGCCAGTGCTCTGTTTTATAACATTTTGTATATTCCCCTGTGCTATCTGAGAAAGAGAGAGTAATGATAAAATCTACACACATGCATAGTTTCAAAAAATCAACACAGTGCCATCACGGAACTAAGGGGAAGTAATCATAACAAAAACACCCCGCATTTCAACAGGCTAGTTCCCCGGCGTAAGCACACTCAAAGGCATGCCGCCGTCACCCCACGTTTGTGCTGACGTGTGACCCTGACGGTCACGAGGGCCGAACAACACAGACGTGTGCACGTGGTGACTCCAAGGTGAGTGGTGTTCTCATCAGGGAGGCAGCTTTTTGAAAGGGTGGCCAACTCTTGGTCAAGCCCCAAATAACATCAAGAATAGCCTTCCCTTATTTGAAGTGTTTCTGAAAATTAGCATCTATTAAAACTGTGTGAAATGGTTTGGAAAATGCCAAGGAAAAGAACTTGGACCAAGACTCAGACACTGAGCAACAGGGCCTTCCCCTTCCCGACAGAATGTGAAAGCTGTGACAGAGGATGCTGCGTCCTCACGGGGACCATCCCTTGCCCTGCAGAATGGTGACCAGGCCAGGGGGGCCCACCCCATCCACGCAGCGGCTGAAAACGCTGCCCTCCATGGAAAGTAGGGCACTGACTCATCCAGACCCCATGGTGCTAGCAGGAAAGCCGGGGTCAGAGAAGGGAAGCTGGAGGAACGAATCCAGAGCGGGGAAAGGCTGCAGAGATGCGGGAGGGTGCAGCTCCGTGAGTGCTCTGCCCCCTTGAAAACCAGGGATCCAGCTCCACTCCACGAAGCTCCACAACCTCTGAGACAGAGAATCCAGCTGGGCCTGTGATCTGCCGTCCAGAGGCACCCAGCCACCTGCGGGGAAATGACAGGAGGGGGCGCACAGCCCTGGGGCACCCTGCAGAGCCCGCCAGCCACCCCACCCCCGTCCGCCCCACTGGCTCTCCTCACAGATCACATCCCCAGTCCAGCCCAGCTTCCTCATGCCAAAGATGTGGCGCTACAGGCTGCCACCCTGAATGCCATCTGAAGGTAGATAATTTGGATGCAGTATCAACGTGAACTCGAAACGACCCACTTGGACACTCGTCGTACAGGCTCCGGGTGAGCTGGCTCCATCCTGGCTCCCCTGGAAAGCCTGGCCCTGTGTTCCTAAGACAGAAAGTGCCTGGCTTCTCCTCAAGGTGCTGACACAAAAGAAGTCAGTGCGTGTCAGCCAGCCTGGCGAGCGCCAAAAAGGATGGGCGGGACAAGGATCCTAGCTTCCCCTCCCAGAGGACTTAAGAACGTGATGGGTGCTGCCTCCCACCCTGGGGTCCGAAGCACACAAACTACTTCTCAGGGGTTGCTGGCAAAGACAGTCAAGGTATGTGCAAGAACCCATATTTCTGTGAGCCCCTCGAGCGTATGGTCCTTCAAGGTGAGATATTGACCATAGGCTTATGCTGTCATCATTTTGTTTTCAGATCAATACATCTGATGGGTGTTCTCGATGGAGGTCAGTAATGTCTTGTTACCCACAGCCGCATGCTATCGCCGCGAGAGGTTCGCAACTGCCAGCCGCTGACTGGCACCGTGGCCGCGCACACATGGGCCCGCCCCGGCGGCTTCTTGTGGGAAGCAGGAGCCTCGGCCAGTTGGCCAAGTGACTCAGCGGGCACAGTTCCGGAGTCATGAGTGCTGCTCTGACAGGGAGAGGTGAACGCAGAGGGGATGGCCACGGAAGATGTCCCACACTTGCTGACACAAACGACCATGACGCCAAGGCTCAGAACACGCTCGCTCACCCAGTGAACGTTTACTGAGGCTCCACGACGTAGGACCAGAGCAAGTGCTTGTGGGACAGAGACCAACATGCCCCTAGGCAAGGTGGTCTGGAGAGCCGGGGCTGCGGTGCACAGTGCGAGGAAGGGGCCCACCGAGGCACTGGGCCACAGGAGGACCACAGAGCCGACTGCCTGGGGCGTCGGTGGATGACATTCCAGGCAGGAGAGGTATGGTGACTGGTGGTATGACGAGGCCCGACACAGCCAGGAGCTCCAGGTGATCTGCCCCCTCTCCCCCCCCAACACCCGCAGAGGGCACAGGTCACAGAGTGTCAAGGGGAGCCTTGACAGGAAGGGTTGGCTTAGAAAGGCCTCCACTGTGAGTGGGACGCCGAGGCTGAAGGCCCTGCAAGGAGCGGATTGCGGGTAGGAGGCCGGCCGCTGGCAGCTGGCTGGTGGAACAAACCCAGGGAGACACGGGGCGCTGGGGACGTGAGGCCCAGATGCAGGGCAGACGAACACCGAGGGGCATTTCCCACGGAGAAGCAGACGGGGAATCCTCGTCACTGCACAGGACAGAGCAGAGAGCACAGGGGCAAGTGGTGGTTGGGGTCTCACCTATGTCTTCATGACTTAAAAAGTGCTTATAACCTATTATAAGTGCCTGCAATAGACCGTGTCATATTAATACTGAGGAGAAGATGGTCTGTGACAAGATGACTTCTCCGGATGTTAATATACGGGAGACCATGTTGTTGGCAGGAGCCGGCAATGGATGTTTGGGGGGTTAGTGTGAGAGGAGTGTTTACAATGTCCTGCTCAATCTCACTGAACCGGAAATGCTGTCCAGTGAATTCTGGAATAGAGGAAACAGAGTTTTGCAGTAGAAAGTTATGAACTTGCCCTGAACTGATTTTAGTGTGACAGCAAAATGTCGCTCCCTCAAAATGTCCCACATCAGGTAACGGAGATGTGACCTGGAATTCAAGAATGAGGTCTGGAACAAAGAGGCACACAATGCATAGCCAGTGGGAAGAGCGGTTGGATTTAGTGGATTTCTTTAAGGGCTTTGCTTTGATTTCATCAAGGAACTTTTTTTTTTTTTTTGGCAAAAATGTCACTATGTCACATGTTCAAGTGTCAGCTGCCGGACCTCCCTCTTGTGCCTCCTTGCTCCCGTCTGAAAGCCTGGCCGTCTAAGGTGAGCAGGCAGGCAGGTGGAAGAGACAGGCACAAGTGCTCGGGGACTTGAGGGCGGCAGGGAGGGCGGTGGCTCACTCAGCCCCACTCGGGAGCACCACCGGCAGAGGCGTGGGGACCTGAACACGGCTGGATGATGCCTACTGACAGGTGGCCCGAGGCACCTGCAGCAGAGCCCTGGCCGTCCTCTCACTAGAGTGCGGACAGCCCGAGCAGGGGACCTGCGGCCCTGCGACCCACAGCCAGGCCAGGCAGCGAGGACCTGGGTCACAAGCAGGTGGACCGCCTGGCTGAGCATCCCACAGGGGCTCCTTAGAAGGACGATGGACACAGCCAGAAGCCAGGCAGGCCAAAGGGATAGGCCATACCCTCCAGACACACCAAGAGGTGGCCACCAAAGAAGCACATTTCTTTCATTCGGGAGCTTTCCCTAGTTAAGACTAAGGAAGCAGCGGCCATTTGGTGGCTAGGGTATCCATACCATTGTTCAGGGGAACTAAACCCTTGGTCTGCTTCTAACAGGCTACTTTTACTTAATGTGTGAGACCAGATCTCAGGGTTCTCGTCGCCCCCAGGTCCCACCCACTTCAGGCAAGACTTAGACAAGGTAGGGACCCTGCCCTCAGTAACAAGACAAAAGCAAGATGCTGTATCTGAATTCTACAAAGCACTCGTGTTTATTTCATGGGTCCAGCTGTAGTGAGTGGGAGCTCGTCATGTCACATGGAGCCAACAGCCTCCATGTGGTCATCAGACCCCAGGAATCTTGTGAACTTGCGGACCCCGAAGCAGGGGTAGAGTCTGGGACTCTGCATTTCCAAGGCCTCCAAGGGATGATGGTTCTGCTGGGCAGAGACCCCCTCTGTACCCAAGTTAACACCATGTACTGTCTCAGATCCAGAAGACTTTTCCTACCCACCCCCTGCCCCACATAGGCTGGAGAAATAGCCCTGCTCTTTCCTTGCGATTCAGTGTGTGCCTGTGTCTGTGTGATGTCCACATTCCAGTTGTCAATGTATAAACTCCCATCCCACTAAGCCAAGAGAATCTTGAACACTGGGAACCATAAGCTTTTCATCTAGGAGCTACCAGTGACAACACCTGACACCCAGATGGTCCATCATTGTTTGTTGAAGAGATGGAGAGATGGAAAGACAGAGGGATGGAGAGAGGGACAGAAGAAGGGAGATTAATGGAAGGGATAGAGGGATGGATGAAGGGGAGGAAGGGAGGGATGAGGGGTGAAGGGAGGGATGGAGGGGTGGAAGAGGGGTGGAGGGATGAAGGAAGGGAAGGAGGGAAGGGTGGAGGGATGAAAGAATGAGGACAAGAGCACAGATGGATGGATAAAGTGAGTAGGTAGATGGATGATGAATGGAGGGAGGTATAAATGGAGGGAGGGATGGAGAAATGGGTGGAGGAAGGGATGGAGGGAGGGGGAGAGGGAAGGAGGGACAGAGTATGTGGTAGATGAATGGATGACGGATGGATGCATGGACAGAGTGGGTGGCAGGATGACAGATGGAGAGGAGGAGTCAAAGGCCTGGTCGAGGCTCTGCCACTACTTATATAATCATGGGCTAGTCTGCAAACCTTCTCATTTTCCTCCTCTATAACATGAGGGACATGTGGTTTCTAAAGGCTTCCCCAATTCGAATACTATCACAGCATCCACTAAAAGGTATCGACAGCTCTGAGGAGCCCCCAGCCGGGGTCCCTGCCGAGTCTGCTGAGCCACTGGAAGCTCCCACCCTGGAGTCCCACAGAGGGGTCTGCACCCCAGCCCTGACAAGAACCTGCTGAGATTTCGGTCCACCTGTTTCCTCATTTATGGGAGGTCAGTAATACAATGACTCTGCTCACACAGCTGCTCCACGATGATGCTTGTGAACCTCGTGAGCTCCGACTGTTGGCTCCAAACTGCCCCTGCCCCACTTGCTGTCACTACCACCCCTCCCTCTGTGCCCAGACACCCCCTGCACCCAGGACTGGGAGCCCACCCAAAACCACCTGAAGGACTGTGAGACAGACTGCAGCCCCACCCTGCAGGTAGTGATGCAGTAGGTCTGGGGTGGGAATAAGAGTTTGCATTTCCAGCAAGTTCCCAGGTGATGCTGAGGCTGCTGGTCTGGTGGAGTCTGCAGAGTGGCCCCCAGGATCCCCACCCATGCCTGCCCCTGCCCCTCTGTGAAGACAATCTGTATGATCTCCTCAGGAGTGAAGGCAGGGCTTGGGAATACAATAGGGTTTCCTGTGATGCGCTTGGGGAAAGGTGAAGGGGTTCTGCAAATGGAATTACAGCTCCTAAATCAGCTGGCTCTGAATTAATCAAGGGGAAGTTTAGCCTGGGTGGGCCAGACCCAATCAGGTGAGCCCCTTTGAGGTTCAGCGCAGAGAAAGAGGTGGCAGCCGGCCTGCAGGAAACAGGTCTCCGTCTGCAGCCCACACAGCTGAGCCCCCCCGAAGCAGAGTGAGCTCCAGAGGAGGTTACGGTGGCCGATGCAGGACGCCAGCCCCGTGAGACAGGCTCAAGCTGAGTGGGCAGCTGCATTGGGCCTGGGCCTGGGACCATACCCTGGGACCACAGAAACCAGAGATGCTGCCCTCTGTGTGCCAAGTTATCAGGTGGCATCAGGAGATGAATACGCCTGGGGGCCGCACCAGGGCCTGGGTCCCTCCCCGGGACAGTCAGAGCTGCTTGGGGGCTACAGCCTGGACACCAGGACACGTGAAAGCTCCACGGGGGAGCCTGATGTTCCACCAACACAGCCACTGTGTGCTGCGGCGCTTCTCAAACTGTGTGCAACTAACGCTGTGGGCACCCGCCATCTGGACTCCACACAGGAAAGCTGTGTTAGAAGAACATCTTCTGCTAATTTGGGGATGGGAGGGACACTGTGTCATTGGAGGAGCCACGTAAAATCTGACTGGGTCTCAGGGGCTCTCCTTAAACCCTCTGCCCACTTATGGGTCCTCCAGCCGATGCTGCTGGTAAAACGCACTTTCAAGATGATCTCCTGAAGCTACATTATTGAAGAGGCACTTTTATGGGGCCAGGATGTTGCTCTCACCTTCAACCCCTCGGTATGTTTTTACTCGTAGGAAAATGCTACCATCATGGGGACAGCACTTCCACATAACTCTGTCAGCCTGATTAATTGTAACATTCCCATAGAGAATGAGACTCTATTTAAGAATATTTACAGTGAAGATAGCTTTTCACTAGGATGTTTCCCATCAATGATTATGAACTTTGAGTGATTATGCTTCTAATTTCCATTTTGCCCGCAATTTCTTCTCCACCCATGTGAACCATTCTGGAAGAGAGAGAGGGGTGACATGCATGGCCCAGGACCTTTTATTGTCTTGACAATTGTATGTCATAATGTGTTTGTTAATGAGTTGAGTTTTCTGTGAGCATCTTGAGCGCTGACTGGGAGCTTCATGCCCATAGACTATTCCTCACTAATGCCAGCTGCTTCACTTACAGAGTAGGATGTATCGAACGCTTGGCAAACTGTCATGAGGGCTGAAGTTCATTCGATGCCAGAAAACTGTCAGTATTCAGATAAGCTGGAGAGGAGCATCCCGGAGACCCAGCACGCCCTGCCGTCTAGGCCCAGTGAGGCTGGCTTACGCATGCAGAGCTGCTCACACCCACACTGAGGCTGCCACCAGAAGGCTGGGGACCGCCTGGAGTCCATCCCTTAGACAACGATGAGCACTGTGCATGCTCAGGAGACAGAGCACAGGTGAGGGTAGGTCTCAGGCAAAATGCTAAGCCCACACCAGGAAACACACAAACAGTCCAACAGTGGCTGGGTTTACCTTCCTTTCCAAAGTGCAAACTAACCCTGCTCGTTGGTCTGCATCGAGCACCCACTCAGGGCTGCAGGTGGGCTCGGGGGGACTGTGCCACGGTCTGCTTGTGCAGGCCAGTGGTGAGCACATGGCCACATGTAACCGCACGTCTCCTGCTTGTGTGTCCGCCCAAACGCTCACCATCACACTGCACGTGTGTCACTTACGAGCAGACCAAGTCCTCACCCTGCCCTAGAGAATAAAGAACAACTCTTCCTCATGGATCTACCACTTTCTGTTTCCTAAACTCCCCTCTCTCCTGTGACAGAAGCCCGCTCCTGGGCTAACGTCATTTTGGGGAATCTTCCCTGAGTTCCAGGGGTTGGCCTGGAGGCCGCGGGTCTGCTGTCGTCACCTGCCTGCCCTCAGGCATGTCTGTCTCACTGAGAGCAGGAACCGAGTGGTGTGGCCTTTCCCACCTGAGCAGCACCCACGAAAACTGCTGGGCTGCGGCAGTCAGCCTCCCTGGCGTGTTGACCACAGGTTTATAGACCTGCTCTGCCACACGAGCAATGTCACAGAGCCCCAGGCCTCAGCCCACTCGGCTCACCTGACCTCGCCCGGCCCGACTCCTCTACCTGCCCAAGTGACAACAAGGACCCTCGACAGCTTCATGCTGGCCTGAAATGACAAAGCAAAGCACCAGGGGCTCCTTGCAAGGAGGAGGCTAAGTGACGAGCACACTCACCAACCCGTCCTGGGAAGCATCCCTCCCATCATGTCTTCATCTGTCAGCACACGCTCACATGCACACTTGTGCACACGGATGTGTACACGTGTTTGCACATGCTGCACACAGCACACACTGCACACAAATGTGCACACAGTGCACGTGCGTGCTATACACATGCGTGCACACACACATGTTCCCCTCTCAACCGTATCTTCCCTCTCTGAATGGTACTAAAGCACCACAAACGTAACACAACTAATTTGTTTTGAACACTGACTCCTTGCCCTCTGATGCTGCCACACGCTCCATCTAATCCTGTGCACAGCTGATGAGGGGGCTGCTTTAAAAACCTTTAGCCGACAGCACTGGGAAGAGAGCCGAGCTTCCTAAATGTCTCACGGCAGCATTGGATTTGCTGACTCTGGGGTCCTTCAATGCAAGAGAACCATGTGGTGTCCTGCAGGTCGCATAGTCCCTGCTTTCGACCAAGGTAGGACAGGCTGCATGGGTCTGCGGCTCGGGCAGGCAGGTCCTCAGTGACTTTGTGCCTATTGGTCTGTGTTTCTAAGTTTCCTTGGTGAGGCCAAAGTGCAGCCAAGAGCCCTTGATATAAAATAGCGAGGCTCCAGGGCGTTTGGCAAGAATGCCAACCAATCCCCTTCTCCAGCCTCCATCATGAGGGCTGTGGACCAGCAGTGGAGACATCCCGGGGGGCTAGTTGGACAAGCCCCACCTGCACCCAGGGCACCTGACAGGTGTGAAAGCTGGGGGCACAGACATACGGCTCGGGGGGCTCACTAGGCTCGGGGGGCTCACTAGGCTCAGACCAGGATCTTGAGCATCTACTTTGAGCCATAAGTCAAAGGTCGCAGCTGGGGGAAAGAGTAGCGCTCAGCCAGCAAGGGTGGCACGTGCCTGAAGAAATGGAGAGCAGCTGCCCAGGAGCCAGAAATAAGCCTCCACTTTTGGCCTCGTCCCCTGCGATTTCCACAAACCGGCCAAAGTGATCTCTCGGGAAAAAAACAAAAAGAAAGCATGCCTCACTGTGTCACCCCAATTCCTAAAATGTATCAGCAGCTGCCACGGCTCACAAACTAAATACAGAACCTTCCACAAGACCCAAGGGCCCATCTGACCTGGCCCGTATCATGCTGCTCCCCCCTCCTGCCTGATGTCTGACCACCCCCTCTCCCTCTAAGAGCAGATGCATTAAGCTCCCCATGAGGACGTGGCCATCCGTCGTGGCTGTCTCTCCGTCCGCCACAGACAGGTGTGGGCCTGACACCAACTGGTGTGCCCACACCGTCAGGGCCCCAGCCACTGCAACCTCAAAGATGCCCTGACTAGGTCCATATGCTCATGGGGGACCCAAGTGGACCTAGGACCGCAGGTGGAATAGAGACCCCGTCGCCCGCCTTGGACGAGACACTTGGTCACCAACGGGGAGCTGTGATGTCCTGAGTCGACGGTTCGTTAAGCAGTGCTTGATAAAAAGTGAATTTAATTACAAGGGCACTTAGGTACTCAAATCACTTTGATGCAGTCTTTACACTGGATGTCGCTTTGGTTATCACTACAAATTAGAATCAAATGAATAAATATGTTATTTAGAAGTTACTTTTTCAGAGAAAGAGAAATAAATGAGTGGATTGAACACCTGCAATCTTCAACTCCAAAGGTGACTTCTTTTTTCTCAGTTACCCACATCTGAAAACAAGAGCGCGGGGCTGGCAGGACCCAATGGGTGCGGGTCTGCGCCTGCCTCTCCGTCATCTCCACAACCTGAGACCTGGAGCTAATCCCACTGGACTTTCCAGAGCCTAAGTTTTGGCCAAACCAAAGCAGGCTTTGAAAAGATTCTGGCCAGTGTTTATCTCCTCCAAATATTTTTCTCTCCTTTTCCAATTTTAGTCAACTCTTCCCTGCATGTTTATTAAATACCTGCTGTTTCTGTGCATTCCTTGGGCTTAATTATCTTTAAGTGAACTATTTTACCTCTGTTTGGTTCTGAAAGATAAACAAGCTGGTTTCCATTTCCACCAGCCACCGACGTTTACTAAAATCTCAGGGAAACAATCCCACTGAAAGGAGGTGCCCTGAGACACCCTATATTTTTATGCCACTTTCATTAACGCTGGGCTAGTGAGGGAGTCAAGTTTCCCACACAATTAAGAAGCCAGTGGGCCCTTCCACATCCACGGGCTGGCTGCCGAGTGAAGATCTTCTGGGAAACACAGAAGATGCCACATTCGAACACGAGCCCCACGTGGCCTCCTGACACCCGCCGCCCACGCTGGGCCTCCTCCGTGGGACCGACCAGCCAAGGTGCTCCCTGGTTTTCAGAACATTTGTCATTTACCTTGCAGTATTTTGTCCATACTAATTGAATTAAATTTAAATTTATTTTTGGTTAGAAAATATAGTTACAATTTTAAGTTAAGGCTGCAGGCCTCCCCTGCCCCGCCCTCCTCTGCCCTGCCCTCCCCTGCCCGATCCAGGGAGGCCACACTCCTTCACCTTCCCTGCGCTTCCATTTCTAACCACCTTCTATCCTTTCTCAATGGCCACCCCGAAAGTGATCCCTCCCTCTCTCCTCTCGCCCTGCGAGGCTGTGTTCCTTCCCTGCACGCCCCACTCTCGGCCTGCCCTGCACAGTCCCTAGGAAGACCCTGCTCACACCCAGGCCATGGGGCCCCTGGGGCTCAATCGGATTCCCAGCCCACATCCCACCCCCCACCCCACCCCCGCTCCATCTGGTCAGTTAGAACTTTCACTTTAAAATGTTTGTTTGTTTGTTTGTTTGTTTAAGATTTTATTTATTTATTCATGAGAGACACAGAGAAAGAGAGGCAGAGACAGGCAGAGGGAGAAGCAGGCTCCATGCAGGGAGCCCGACATGGGACTTGATCCTGGGTCTCCAGGATCACATCCTGGACTGAAGGCGGCGCTAAACCACTGAGCCACCCGGGCTGCCCAAAATGTATATTTAATTAACAGATAAAAAAAAATAATAATAATTAACAGATAAAACGGGAACCGTGATCCACTGTACTGTGATTTCACAAAGAACTCTTTCCTTGGACACGGGCACCACCCCGCCCCAGGCTGTGGTGGCATCTCGCATACCCGGGGAGGACGGCAGCTGGTGCCCCAGGAGCACGGCCACGAGGCCAGCCTGCTGCAAGGGCTATCGACATGGCAGTCTAGCAGTTGGACAGATGGATGGTGCAGGAGAGGAGGAGCCCAGAGCCAGCAGGCCTCACAGACAGGAGAGATCCCAGGAACTCGAACTCAGGCCCGGGATCCCATGGATAGTGGGGATGGACCCCACTGAGCCCCAGCCCTGGGCGTGGGGGGAGGCCAAAGGGGCAGAGAGAGGGGCCGTAGAGGAGGGCTGTGGCATCTTCAGCACTAGGAGAAGCTGCGAGTCTCAATACTGGGAAGACAGTCATGGAAGAAGCCCTCCTGGCACTTGCAAGGTAGCAACAGCCCCGGGGCGCACAGGAGTGTGTGTCCCCCGCTGAGCAGTCCGAGAAGGGCAGGTCCAGGCAGTCTCAGGATCCACCATCCACCGCAATGTGGACGTGATGTCTCTCACTGCTGGTGGATGTGAGCACCGAGGACAAGCCCCGTCCCGCGGAGGCCCTGCTCACACGCGGCTCAGTGCTCACACCAGCACCGAGTACACGTGTGTCTCCGTCCTCCTCAGCAACAAGGAATGGAACAAGGCGCCGAGGTTGTGTGGGATCCCTGTGTCCTTGTAAAGGGGGACAGACGGTGGGCCTCACAAATTCATTCTCCTTCAAAGCCACGCAGGGCTGACCAAGTGAGAGAACCAAGTGATCACGGGAGGTCCCTGGGGAAATGGGCCAGTGGACAGCACTCGGCAGAGCCAAGGCCCGGCTCAGGCATCACTGACACTCTGGGTGGACAGTCCCCTGTAGCAGAGCTGCCCTGTGTCATGTAGGGTGTTTAGCAGCATCCCTGGCCTGTCCCCATGAGATGCCAGTAGAACCTTCCAGACACCAGCAGGGTCCGCTGGGGCCCCAAGCAAAGCACTGCAGAAAGAGCACCTCATGTTTATTGCTCAAGAGTAGAGCTACTGGGGCACCCCTACATTCTTAGCAGGAAAAGGAACTGGAGCACCTGTCTCTGAAACCATTAGCCAAGTGCTTATAAAGCCGAGCGTGGACCTACCCCATGGCCAGCCGCCCACTCACAGAGGGATGAAACACATGCATTCCAAGCCTGCACACGAGTGTTCACAGCGGCTTTGGAACACCAAAGCTGGAAATGACCCAGGTGTGCTTGCACAGGTACACGGATAAGCAGACACGGCATGTCCACAGCACCGAATAGGACCTAGCAGCCAGAGGAGCCCCCCAGGGACTCCCTCAGGAGGCATCATGCAGGGCGAGAGACACAGCCTCCGAGGCTGCCGGACCGTTCAGCTTAGGAGCAGAGGAGAGGCCCGGGGTCCCCGGGGGCAGGGGTGATGACCTAGGGCCACCAACCTGTCCTGCTGATCCTCCTTGAACGTTCCTGGTATTAGCACTGGAAGGCCCCCTCCCTCTGTGGAAACTGGGACGGTTAATCGCCGTTGGTGGGACTGTGGGGCCATCACGAGGGTGTGGAAAAGAGGGGAGCGCCCGGCATCCTGACAGCTGCTGCGTATGAATCTACGCTCCGTTAAACTGTAAAACTGTATGCCGGGGCGGGGAGCCTAATTTTGTTAAACATTAATTTTTAAAACAAAACAAAAACACACGAACAGAATCTCTTCTGAGGGAGGGTTGCGGTGCTGGCTCCAGATCCCGATGGGAGAAACTGACTCTAAGTCCTGGCTGGCTTCTCGGAAGTCATCCTGACCATGCAGCCCGAGGGCACAGCCCGGATTCTGACAGCTTCCACACAGGCTCCCCATGAGGTCCACCCTGACTCCCCATGAGGTCCTGAATCCCTCCACCCTCTGGGTCGGTGGGTTTTGGCCGCAGCCACAAAGGTCTGCAAGGCAGCTGGCCTGGATCTTCGCCGTGTTTTCTTTAACTGGAAAACAGGTACAGGGAGAGGTCATGTGACTGACTTGTTCAAGGTCATACATGCCCATGATTGGAGGTCACATACCGACTCACTCAAGGTCATCCACACCGGGGTTTGGAGGTCATGTGACTGACTCCTCAAGGTCATCCATGCCCCATGTGGTCCTTCCCCAGCACACTGTCATTGGAGCTGCACATACTTTTCAAAGTAATATTTTTGGTGGCCACAAAGCTAGCAGAGGTCACCATGGGCCATGGGCCATGGGACCAATGGGAACATGGCCTTTGGGCTCCATGTCTTAGAACCCCAGTGCCAGGGCATCAGGATCTTCTCACTCATCAGCTACTCATTTTGGAGAGAGTTGGGGCTTTCTTACCCTCTGGACTCCAGCCTCCCTGGCTCAGAAGGTGAATGTCTGCCATCTCAGCACGCAGAGCTGCTAGGTCAGGCAGCCGCAGTGGACAAGGACACGTGTGTTTGTGAGGCAGGGCACCTGGACACATCTGAGGGCACAGCTGCGGATGTGGTGGGCAGCAGGAATGCCCCATGCCCTTTGGAAATGGGTCTGGAAGCAGGCCTCCACATCAAGGACAGAGATCCAGGGGTCTTGGCGGGGTGGGTGGGAAGCAGCATCTCCTGTTGTTGCCAGCTCTGTGAGGCACGAGCTGAAAGCAGGCCACTGGGAAATGTGAGGACCTGTCCTGCATCCCCGTGGACCCCTGCCTGTGCTGGTGGGGAGCCTGGTCTCCGCAAAGGGAGAGAGCTGTCCATGGCGCCCACCCTGAGGTCACAGGGCTCTCCAAGGGCAGCTCAGTCGCCTGCAAGGCCCCAGGCATCCAGCTTCTCCCTGACATAGGGGTGGAGGCCTCACCCTCTGCGCACCTCAGGGAGATTGTAAAAGAGGCTGGGATTCTCCAGGGAGGTCATGTGGTTCCTTCTGGATGGCTGGCTCAAGTCCAGGGGTGACAGGTGTTCAAATTCTGCAGTATCCCTACCGCATCCTCTACCAAAATCTGCAGGGAGTCTTCCAGACCCCACCTCCACAGAACAGACTTTCTGTTTCCTGATTATTATCTACAAGCAAGAGGCCAAAAGCTGCAAGTGAATGCAGAGGGACTGGGAGCCACATCTCCAAGACTCAGGGCCTGTTCAGCCCTGACCTTGGGGGAGGCAGACCCCCAGCCCCAGGGCAAAAACCAGAGGAGGAACACCTTCTGGTCCCCAAGGACTTGGAGCAGACATCAGTGAAAGAAAGTCTTTCATAATGTTTTCAGAAAGTGCCATGGGAGTGGATGATGATGACTAAGATGATGATGAGGAGTGGGGAGGAGAGACAGGAAGAGGGGGAGCAGGGGCAGCAAGAAGGGGAGGAGGGAGAAGAAGAGGGGGGAGAAGAGAAAAGAGAGGGAGAGAAAGAGCAGGAAGGGGGGAGGGAGGAAGGGGAAGAAGAGGAGGAAGAGAGGGAAGAGGGGAGGGAAAGAGGAGGAAGAGGAGGAAGAGGAGGGGCAGGAGGAGGAGGAGTCTCAGCCTCCTCAAGTCTGAAATGCAAGGGTAGGAGTAGGGGTGAGACAGGCGGGGTGGAACCTAGGATGTCCTAACAGCCTGTGGCCCCCCCTCGAGTCCATTGTAAGGTTCAGTCCTAGGGCTGGTGTGTGGGTGATGCATCACCTTCATAGGCCTCTGGAACCTGCATTCAATCATTTATTATGCAAGCGACAGCCCTCTACAGACGCCTGGGATCACAGCCAGGCAGCACAGCCTCCAGTCTGCCTGTTCTCAAGGGCGTGAGGGGCTGCCCCACGTCCTCCCGTGCCTCTGCTCGGTCCAGCACTGTCGCTGGCATTTCTTCAGATGAGAAAAGATCTCTCTACCCTCAGTTTCAGTTTGGAAACACAACCCCGTGACGCAACTAAGAAAAAGCACATTTCGCAATTTATTCACGGTCACCAGTTCTCCCTTCCTACAGATTGTGGGGCTGAGCAAAGACCTGGCACTTCCCTCTCCAGGTAGAAAACCTCACAGCATATATATAATGCCCAACTATGCAAATGTGGCCAAGCAGTAATTGCCGCGGGAACCGGAACACTGAATTTCATGACTTTTGTGCATTTGAATTTTCTACCACCGTAAGGCTGCATTAACGAAGGGCGTCTTCTTTTGCATTGAATTTATACCTAATGTGATTCCATTTTGCATTCTTTACATATGCAGA
This sequence comes from Canis aureus, assembly GCF_053574225.1. Lineage (NCBI taxonomy): Eukaryota > Metazoa > Chordata > Mammalia > Carnivora > Canidae > Canis > Canis aureus. The sequence goes on from NC_135627.1 coordinate 1,988,311, forward strand.
TGAGGTAGCTATAACGTTCCTGATGCAAAAACTGTTTCTGCTAAATCATATCAAAATGTTTCACGGATCAGACCAAAAAGTGTTGATATATGGAAATTGCTCTTTTTCAAAAACTGTCCTTAAAATCCAAATGGTATGTTTTGAATTTCTTTTCTCTACATCACACCCTCCCCAGTATTTATGAGAATTAGAGGAAATGAATAATATATACTGATGCCGTGGCCCAGGGGCAGGGCGGCCAGGACCAGGCTCCTTGTAACTACCTTCAAAATAAAAGGGCCGGCGAGAGGGCACCCTGGTGGGTGGAAGAGCAAAAGTTAGCATTTAGAAGATCTGAGATGTGTCCTCACCTCACTGCCTCATGGGCAAGAGAATAACTGAATAGCACCTCTCTTAATTAATTAGATGAGATTTATGTTTCTTATATACAAAAGAAGGTCTGCATGGCTCAGCCGTAGGTCTATTTTTAAGCAGGATCAAGGCAGAGCAGCCAACTGTAAAGCGTGGACCTCTGCAGGGCTCCCCCAAGGGTGTCGTGGCCCAGGACACATGGACACATGGACACATGGACACATGCCCACATGCCGGGAGGAGCCCGAAACAATCTCCCTCCACATCACACTTTCCCAATTCCTCAAGCAGACAAAACCGCAACAAAATCTGTCATGTTGTGAGAAAGAGCCGCTTTAGGTCTCATGCAAAGAAGAATTAACATGAATGTGAGCACAATTACAGAGATTAACGTAATTAGAAGGAGGCAGAGTCGCCAGATATCAGAGGCACGTCCTGAGCACGCCCCGAAAAGCAAGGTGGAGTGTGGGACAATAGTCTTTAAAGGACGGGGTGGCCTTCCCAGCAGTTAATTGAGTTGAGCTGAAGAGGGAGAGCTTGAAAAGCCGAGGGAGGTGCATACCGACCCGACCCGGGGAGAATGCTAACACGCGCACACACACACACACACACACACACGCACACACACACACGGAGCAGGCGCTCTCTCCAGTCCACAAAATTCCCTCGTTCAGAGCCTAGATGGGCCCGAGGCTGGCGGGCGGAGCCCGTGGAAGGGCCGAAGGGCGGGCAGACCTGCCAGCGCCCGCAGCACAGGCCCGGCTCCTGCGGCCGCCGCGCTCGCCTGGCCCAGGGCGCCCGGTCCTCCCGGCTCGCCCGGAACGTTCCAGGTGGTTTGGGGCTGAGCCTGTGAGGTGGGCGAAGGACGGCTCAGCATTCTTCCTGAGGGTGACTCATCGTCCTTTGCTTAAAAGGAGATCCTATTAAGCGGCCCTCAGCTCGCGCAAGTTAACAAACTCGGGCACAGGCGGGCCTGCGCGGCGGCTTCGGGCTGGCAGAGGGCTCGTCTCACTGGGGGCCACTCCGAAAGGCTCTTTCTGCCCGTGGCTTCCTCGTGGGCAGGAGGGGCGCCTGCCGGAACCAGACGTGGAGACTAACACTGCACCTAACAGAGCAATACGCCTTTTTCATCCACACGAACTGAGGCTTTAAAATATATATGTATATAATTTTTTATTATATATATATATATAAAATGGCATTTGGATAGCATTTATGTCATAGATTCAAACCCGACTCTGGGTAACTGCTATTGATTTGTGCTCCCTGGCGTCCCTGCACGCGCACTGGGTGCTCCGGATCACCCCCACCCGGGATGTTCGCACAAAGCTGGCTGCCCGCGTCTCCACGCGTCTCCCAGGGCGGGAGGGAGGAACCACAGACGGGCCGGACATTCCTGTTTCCAGCGCGGCTCTGGCAGCCGTGACTGTAACATTTATGATCGTCCCCTATGTACTGCTCTCGCTCTTTCATTAATAATTTAATGTTTAGAAAAACACAAGCTCTTCAAAGCAGAAAGAATCCATTCAAAGCTAAATAAACTATTTTTGTGTGTGGTAGAGTTAAATGTCTTTGTGCTGTGAAATGCCAGGTGCGTGGCGCAGGCCCGATTCAAGCTAGCGGACCCGGAGCGGGGCAAGTCCGGCGGGCAGCCAGCCTCTCCACGCCCTGCCGAGACCAACACGCTTGAAACCGCCTCCCAGTGATGGAGAAGACGCGCACACGGAATCCTATTTTGAACCTGATCGCAGGAGTAGACGTGTTGATTTATAGAGATTTAATCAATGACAAGGGTCCCTCCCGGTACAGCTCAGATGGCTCCGCCACAAGCAAACTGTCACCGCAGTATTTCTGAAGTTAACAAGGTGGAGCCCAGACCCCACCGATGCCCTCGGCACTCGGAAATTGCCATTTTGACTTAATTACCAAACCTTTGCTTTCTGAATGGAATTGTGATAGAAAGATACAAAACAATTTGTCCTCTGCCAACAGAGCCTCCAGTGACACTGGTTAGAAATCTCGTCACGGTCGGGCCCCAAAGGCCCGTGCTGAGACACACAGGTGAGGCTCACAGGTAGAAGCACACCACCAGCAGGTGCCCCTGGAGCTGGTCGGGACAGCAGTCACACTCCCCCAGGACAGGGCCCTGAGGGGACGGAAGGTTCTGAGCCTCCACACAGCCCCAACTTCTGCTGGGCTCCATCTCTCTTGCCCCCACCTGGGAAGGGGACCTCTGCCCTTCTGATCTGCCCTCTGCCCTTTGACCTAGAAGGCTCACTCAAAATTCAGTTCAGAACGACTCCAGTGACTGGTTGCTCTTGGGCAAAATCTACATCATCTGCTGTCAAAGATTGCCAAACACACGCCTGACTCCGAACCGCCCCCCCCCCCCTATTTCGGGAGCATGATCAAAACACCAGAGTAGGGGCAGAGAGGGGCTGAGGAATCTCGCCCAGGCTGCAGAAGACTCGGTGCCAAGATGAAGGACGAAGAGGCAGAGAACCCTCCGCAAAGGTGAAAATCAGATCTTCTTGTGAGGATGCAGCCAGAAATGCCGAAGGTGATCCCCGGGAAGTCTACAAGAGAATTGTGTCCAGCCGCAGAATTCCAGACTTGCTTCCCCACCCCAAGACGCACACGTGGGTTCTGGCTGCCGCCTCCCAGCACGATGCAAAGTTTGCCTGGTGTCTGGAGGAGGTGTGCAGTTGTCTCTTACCCTAGGATTAAAGGTGGGGGAGCAGAGCCAGGAGGAAGGCAGCGGCGCCGCAAGAACAAATTCCTTCAAAATCACACTCTTTTGTTTATACTATTTTTTAAAAACGATTGTGACTTTTACTCTTAGTAGACGCATTTATAATCTCCAAGATGAATATAAATGCTACCATTTCTCCTTAAATAGAACCCAATTTTAAACCACTCCCAACTTCATAAATTTGCCTAATCGAGGATGACAAAGCACACAACACACTTGCAATACGGCAATGTCCTATAGAATTCGTTTCTTCTCTTAATAAGAGTCGTTCAAAAACGAAACAGCCAAGGCATTTTATTTGAACCCAAATTATTTTAAGTAAGTTCTCGTGTTGGGTTTTCAAAGCTTCCATAGGAAAAGTTTCTAATGCAATTTTTTTTTTTTACTCCTAACGACTTAATGTTTAAAAACTGAGTTACGCCGCCAGATTCAAAGATCACTTCGTTCCCTTAAAGGTAATGTGCTAGTTTGCCTCATTATAATAAACACCACTGTTTTTACCCTTGCAACAGTTCCCCGCTGCATTAGCATATTGTGGCTGAGGTATTGTTTTACTCTGACCTGTATAATAAGTGTCACATTAGCAAGACAACAAATCAAACGTTTGTTAATTTCCCCCGCTTTCCCACACAGCTGGCGGTGTTATCATGTCACCAGATTTTAATTAATATGATAAGTAACACTTGCAAGACAACAGCCGGATTTTTTTTCCCCTCTATGCACGCGTGAGTGGCTATAAGCCTCCTGTGTGTGTGTGTGATGTGTGCGTGTGTGCACGCGCGCGCACGTGCCTGCACACACGTGTGCGCAGACTGGAGGCAAGGGGAGGAAACCAAGATGATCACAAGGGCCTTCTGCAACAAATTAGTCACTAAAAACATTCACAGCCCCACACAATGCTATTTCAAATCAAACTTTCATTGTACCATTTTCTTTTGCTCTTCCGGATCAAAGACCACCACGCACCAATGCATAATTAAAATCATAAAAACATAGAATAAAATGCGCCAGTTTTCATACCTGGGGTAGCTGTGTTTAAGGTTTTAGCATTTAAGAGAGAGGCGATACTGCTGTCTTCCAAGAGGCTTAATTGTGATTTCTCCAGCCTCCACGTGAATAGTAACAAATACATTTCTGACTTCTACAGAGACCATTGTGAGCGCTTTCCTTGTGCAAAGGTCTGATCTGCACTGTTCTTGGGCAAGTCAAAAGTGCCATCTATTTGCAAAAGCTAGAAATGCAACCAAACCGAGACCGGAAAATCCTCAACCTGCTCCAGCCTCCGGAGGCTCTGACTTTGCTAAAGACAGACCCAGAAACGGGGGGGGGGGCTCAGCAGGGGCAGAACACCACGGTGTTAAAATACTAAAATGAAAATGCATTCCCATAACGTTTACACGGTAAAGTATTTTACAGTGCTGTGCCAAATTTTTATTTAAAACTCTCTCAACACATTTTTTTATAAAAACAAAGGCAGTATCTGATTCCAAATAATCCATGTGCTGTAAAACGTTACCTGAGAATGAATGTATTTTGCCTTTAGATTTAGGAAAAATAGATTTGTTTCATATTTTTTACTGATACAGTAGAAATTAAGTATATAATGAAAAACGAAGAGTAGAAAACTCTTAAACCATTTCTGGAGAGAAAACGCCAATAAGAAAAGTGGTATTCAAAATCAAGACTCAAATGCTTTCTGATTTTGAATATTCTAAAAAGAAAGGAAACCTCTTTCTCTTGGGAATGGAAAGCAGAAGGCCCTTTTAAAAAGCTGAAATTCTTCCAAATCTCCTTATTGTTATTTACCTTAGCATTTTTCCTTCTGTTGCAAAATACAAGATTTCCCCCAATGAATCCCAAACTCTAATATTCCACCCACATAAAATTAAGCCCCAGAAGCAGGATGGCACCTAATTCCCTACAAACAGCTTTTTCTTGGAGTAGGATTAAGCACAGTAGCAATTTCCACAAGTGTGGGAGGTTTGTGGAGAGGCTAAGCCACCAAACCCAGTTACTGAATGTGCTGGGGCTTAATGCCCACCCTCCCCATAGCACCACCCACAGGACCCCGGGTTGCAGAGCAGGTCTTATTGTGGGTTCCTCGCAGGGGTTCTGACTGAATCTGCAAGAAGCATGCCCAAGGACTTCCTTCCTCTCTACAGGCCACACAGGCTCACCTAGATGGCAGGTGGGAGACTATGCCAATGGGCTAGTTCTGCAGAAACCAACTCCAGGGTCGCTCACCTGTGCATTCAGAAAATGAGTAGAGGACTCACTGGAGCACCTCAGGTGACACCCAAGGCAGGACCTGCACCTGCAGGGAGCCAAGGGCCCAGGCCATCCTCCAACACACACCAAGGCGTCCTTGTCCATGGCAGCAGTGCCTTCTGGAAGGACACCACAAGGTCCTCTTCTCTTGTGACAGTGCCCAGGGCAGACAGACACCAGCTGTGCTGGTCACTGACACTGGCCGTGGGTGCTCTGTAGCATTCTGAGGGCCATGGGCCCACAGGGGTCTCAAGAGGGCCTTTGGCTGCCCCCAACCTCACCCAGGGAGAGCCATCTCGCCAGCTAATCTGAGGCATAGGGTAAACCCCAGGGACCTCCCTGGGATCCGAAGAACTCTCCCACTTCCTCATGGAGGTAGGACCTGGCCCAGTTCTGCCTTCACTTGTGACCCAGCTACAGAAGGGGATCAGCAGTGCCTTCGGGGCAGTGCTCACCTTCTTTCAAGAGAAACTCTGGCCCAAGAGGGCTCCTGAGCAATCCCCCAAAGAACTGCAACTTCAATTATTTTTGTAAGGAGGAGTCTGGTACCCAGGATGCAAAAGAACTTGTATGGCCAATGACCATGACACACAAAAGAACTCGTAAGGCCAACAAGCATGACATGTAAGGGGCCTGGGAGTCAGGGCACCTGCATGACCCTCTCAGAAGATCGCTCATCGGCAGAGACAAGAGAAGCTGCTGGGAGCTTCAGGCAGATTTCCAAATAAAAACTCAAGAAAAACGGGATCCCTGGGTGGCGCAGCGGTTTGGCGCCTGCCTTTGGCTCAGGGCGCGATCCTGGAGACCGGGGATTGAGTCCCACGTCGGGCTCCCGGTGCATGGAGCCTGCTTCTCCCTCTGCCTGTGTCTCTGCCTCTCTCTCTCTCTCTCTCTCTCTCTCTCTCTCTGTGTGACTATCATAAATAAATTAAAAAAAAAAAAAAAAAAAAACTCAAGAAAATACATGTTTTATCCTGACCAAAGAGGGGCAGAAGAGAGCTGTAACATGTGTGAGAGGAGCAAAAGAAGAACCAACCCAATTGTGCAGTTGATGCTTGCAAAGGGCAGCAACCACCAGAAACATCCCTCGGGGAAGCAGGGCCCAGGGCCTGGCAGCAGAGAGGCTTCAGACCAGAACTGGAGGGAAGAGGAGGAAGACAGCATGAGGGCAGGGGAGGGGAGGAGAAGGAAAAAGGAAGAAATGAAAGAAGGAAGGAAGGAGGAATGATGGAGGGAAGATAGAGGGAGGGAAGGATGGAGGATAAGAAGGGAGAATGGAAGGCATCTAATACATTGAAGCCAGAAATTTCTAGAATCTGCTCAAAGTAGTGGAGTATAAAATAATAAAGTAAACCTGTTTATCTTTTTAAAAAGGATTTGGGATCTGTAAAGTAAATCTCCCTACTTCTCACCAGCAACCCCAAAATAATACGCATGCATGCACATACACGCACACATCTGTAGAATAATACTGAATTCTAGGAAATCAGGACTACAGTGTCTTAACCACCCTCACGGCAATTACAAATCTGGCTGCTGTGTGCAGTCCCTCTGCCCTTGTCCAGGGAAGGTGGCACCGCGAGCTCACAGCTGCCTCTCATGTGCCCCAGAGGAGGAGTGGCAGGTACCAACTTTGTCTTCAGGGACACAGGTCAGAACGTCCATCATAATACTTGAAAATAAGTGCAGGACTTCACTGGTTACAAGACTCACCCCATCTTATGTATCACTAAGAAAACAATGTGGCCAACACTAATTAATTGGGAGGTGCCGTGGACAGTAAGAGACATTTGACTTTAAAACTGTTAAATGTGAAAAATGGCTATCTTAGAATAAATTATGACAGCAAACATTAAGAGGGTCAAATCAAAGATAGCTTGTACCAATAAGATATGCTAGGAAGAATGGAGAGAATTCAAAGAAAAAATGTAAAAGCCCCTGTGATATCTTCCCCATTGGCTTTCTACACATTTGGAAGGTAATACAGAAAAAGATTTATTTTTAAAAATCTCCCATTCCATAAAGCAAATCTCAGGGTTCCTCCTTATGATAACACTGGCCTTTGGGAGAGGCTGGGGGCACAGTGGGCACCCGTGGGTCAGGGGCTGTCCACCTTGGGCCGGCACCTGCCCTACCTACATGGTGTGGGAAGGAAGCCGGGGACAAGCAACAGGTACAGCAGAAGGCCACGCCATGGGTCTGACCTCATGACAGTTTTTCAGGGGCAAAGATACAGAAGGGAGTAAAGAGAGGGTGGACGCTGAAACCCTCCCACGATACACAAAGACCCTCTCGGCAGGGCCGCGGTGCGGGGCGCGGATGCTGCTCGGAGAGGTGGGGCCGCGCCCAGGGCAGGACCAGGCCAGCAGCACACAGGACGGCTGAGGAAGCAGGGGACCAGGTAAATGACGTTCTTGGTTAGGAGCATCTCTCTCTCTCTCTCTCTCTCTCTCTCTCTGGTTAAATTCCTGCAAAATCGTCCTTGTAATGCAAGTGAATAGGGCTCTTATGTCACTTGTTAGCTGACCCATTTGGCTGTTGGCAAAAACCAAACAGGAATTGATTTTGATGATCTGACATGCAACTGAAAGGAACACAGACTGCAGACAAACAAAACTCCAGGTCCAGTGTAGGCGTGCGCGTTGATTATGTACCTGTGTCAGGTGTTGTGGCCATCACGCCAGGAGAGACACAAAGCCACGCTGCCCTCCCACATGTGGCCTCTGGCACGCAGCCTCTTCTTCTAGGAGGCACCGCTATCCTTATTTTCTGTTGAGAGTTAGGTTGTTTCTTTGTGGAGTCCCCATGGCCCCAGGCACTATTTATAAAACGCCCAATGAAGAAGCAGAGAGAGGAGGAGGAGGATGGGAAAGGAGAGGCAGGGAGCAGTTTCTTACATTTAACCCCAAACACAGCTCCCCCGTAAGCAGTGAGTAATAATCAGCAGAGAGCCTGGCAGCCTCCCTACTTAAGAGTTCTTGTTCTCATTAGCAGGCCTAGCATTACTCATTACCCGGCCATTCTGCTCAGCTCAGGAGCACCAAGAGAAAACGATGTTCACCACTTCCATTATGCAACCTGCTTCTGCTAATTTTAGTGATTACCCTGGGACTGGACATATCATTAATCTCACTTCTTATGCCTAGTTTATTTCAAACAAATTGGAGGTATATTATTATCCCAAGGCTAAGGAAACACACGCCCTCTCTGGGGCCACGCTGCCAGGACAGGCTCCAGGAGGAACGTGACAGCCCTGACCGTGAAGCCACCATCACATCAGCTCAAGGTGGGTCTCTGTCCCTGCCCACCGCCAACACTCTGCATGTACACCGGTGGCTTCGTGTTGCTCACATCGTCTGGGAGTTACATATTACAGAGATACTCCCATAAACTCCTACCCACTTCTGGAAAAATGTCACCTAAGTGTGCAGAAATCCATACATGGGGGTTCTATAAAATCAGTTCTCGAAATGGTTTGCAAAGTATAAATGGGTCATGAGAGACACGGGAAATGTCATTGTTCACCATAGGGCTGCAGAGAAAACAGCAGCCAGGCATAGCACTGCTCAGCACACACTGAATCCCCGGAGATGATTCTGGAACAGCGAGAGAAATCTATTCTCCCTGTATTTGCCACAGAGAGGAAGCAAGGGGGACACATTCAAGGTGTACAGGACACAGGGGAGAATGCTGTGGTGAGCCAACCGAGCCCTCCCATAGGCCTTCAGCATCAGGCAGGGACACAGGGACGCAGGCACATAGCTGCCTCCCGACCCTGCCCCAGCCCACCCTACATCTGCTGACTTAGCCTCAGCGCCTCCCGCATTGGACACTGTGACTGCAGGTGTGGCTGTGGGTTAGAATTCCTGAATGCCTGCCTTGGGTAAGTCATGCTCAGCCTCAGTGTCCATATCTATAAAATGGAGAGAGTACAAAATGTATAGACTTCTGGGAACTGTGTGCAAAAGTTGGATAGAATCTTATTCAAGGTCTCAAAGAAAGCTAGTGAGAACTTCTTTTGCTTGAACTGCACGGAAGAGAATTATAATTTAGTGCTATACCAAGAAAATCTCCATAAAATACTATTTTTCATTTGTTTTCAATCATCCATCCACTCATTCTTCTATCCTCTGCCCATCAATCCCTCCACCCACCCACCCACCCACCATCCATCCACCTACCCACTCACCCACCCATCCTTCCATCCACCCACCATTCTTTCACGTACCCATCTAGTCATCCATCACCCACCCATCATCCACCCACCCATCTACTCACCCACCCATCCTACCATCCACCCACTCACTCACCCATCCATCCATCCACCCACCCATCCTACCATCCACCCACCCACCCACCGACTCACTCACCCATCCATCCATCCACCCACCCATCCTACCATCCACCTACCCACCTACTCACCCATCTGTCCATCCACCCACCCACCATCTGCTCATGTACCCATCTACTCATCAATTCACCCATCATCCATCCACCCACCTACCTTCCATCTACCTACCCATCTTCTGTCCATCCATCCATCCATCTACCTATCCATTCACCATCCGTCCATCCACCCATTCATCATCCATCCCCCCACCCAACCTTCCATCCACCCACCCATCTTCCATCCGTCAATCCATCCATCCATCCACCCACCTTCTATCTACCTACCCATCTTCCATCCATCCATCTATCCATCCACTTCCCCTCCCCACTCATCCAGCCAGCCGCCCAGCCAACATTTATCTACTGAGTAGCTCCCAAGTGCCATGCCTTGTACTCGGTACTGGGATATAACAGCAAGAAAAGGAGTCTTTGCCTTCATGGAGTTTACCAGCCAGCAGTAAGTCATTCAAAAAATAACCAAATTCACATGACAAATGCAGAATTACAGCACTAATGTGCATCCCGAAGGCAAAGTGAAATCACAAAGTGATGCCCTTATCAGGCCAGTCCAAGGAATCTGAGGAGACTCTTCAGAGGAAGAGGCCAGGCTGAGATGGGATGGAAGGACAGGGTTCACTGGGAGAAGGAGTAAAAGAGAGGAAGGGGGATTTGAGAAGTGGAAGAACAGGTGTGTGGGCAGCCGTGTGACTTTTCTGTAGTTGCCATAACAAAGTATCACAAACTGGTGGTTTAAAACAATAGACATTTACTATCTCACAGTTTTAGGGGCAGATGTCTCAGGTATTGCAGGGTTGGCTCCCTCCTGGACTCTCTCCCAGCTTTCACTGACTCTTGGCAATCCTCAGCAATCTTTGACTTGGACCACGTGGCTGTGTCATTCCAATCTCTGACCCCATCGCCACATGGAGTGTCTCTGTGTCTGAATTTCTCTCTTCCTGTGAGGGCACCAGTCATTGCATATGGGCCCCCAACCCAGTATGGTTCATCTTAATATATATGGGAGAAGTTAATAGTTTGAGCAAAACTTGAAGGTTCCCCGGGTGTAGAGTACCTGAATTTTAGGCTATGGATTTTGTTACTTTATTTTATTTGAAACCATTTCTGCTTATTTTGTCCTGAAACAGTATTCCAGATAGTTGGGTAAGTGATCTCCAGTTAAGGGAGGGATGGTGGACTGAACTGGCCCTGCTTCTGCACACCCTCGGAATCCATACCTACCAAGGCCTCACAGTGGGCGAGGCTTTGGGTCCCTCCCTTGGTGTTCTGCCTACCACATTGCCTGCCTTGGCTAACTGAATGGCCAGTTCTTCTTCTTTTTTTTTTTAATTTTATTCATGAGAAACACACAGAGAGAGGCAGAGACATAGGCAGAGAGAGAAGCAGGCTCCTCGCAGGGAGCTCGATGAGGGACTCAATCCCAGATCCGGGATTATGCCCTGAGCCGAAGGCAGACGCTCAACCACTGAGCCACCCAGGTGTCCCTGAATGGCCAGTTCTAAACCCAGACTTTCAGAGGCCTCTGTGTTTCCATGTGTTCATTTACGCCCCTGCTATGGACGCCCATCACTTGGGGAGCATAGATGCGGCCCAGCCAGGTGCAGACCAGCCCTGAGCAGTAGAGCTTCCTGTCAGGCTCAGCCTAGACCAACCCAGCCCCAGCCAACCAGCACATCTGAGGAAACAAGGCGTTGCTGTTGATGCCACTGATTTTGGTGTGATTTGTTACACAACATTATTGAGGTAATAGCTAACCAAAACCAGAAATGATATTGCGTCATTAAAACACATATTAGTTACCTTAATTACTCCACAATGTGTATCTTACAGAGTGTAATCCAACAGGTTATGGTCTATCCCATCCCACTGGCTCACAATTTAGGCCCAGTCAATACTACTTCTAGAGAATGTTTTATTTGATATACTTATAACTCCTTTACATCAATACTCCTTAGTCAGAGAAGCTCTTTCTGATTCCAAGCATCCTAATCAGCTCAAGTATGCTTTTTCCCTGCCTGACTCCAGATTTAGACACATGGTAGGTGCTTAACAACATCCATTCCATAAAAGATTCTAATCCCTTCCTCTTAATTCTTAGCACTAACTCTGTGGGCTTGTCGCTTACCTTGCCCCAAATGGAAGGCAACTAAAGATCCCAAACATTCTAGAAGGGCTCTGCGTGGTTCCCAATTCCTTCTAACGACTTTTACGACCAAGTACCAAATCGGATAGAACTAAAAGCATTTTCCATTTTAGAAAATCCCCACGTAAATCATTCATACCAGCTTTCTTCCAGTTCTCAAACTCTGAGTCTCCCTCTTCAGGTTCATGAGCTTGTTATTCTGTCTGCTTGGAATAGTCTCTCTGCTACGCCAACCCGACTCCTTCTCTTCCTCTCAGGGACACTGACCACCCAACCCAAGGAAGCCTTCCTAGCATTCTTTCTCAGCACACAGTTCCCTGCAGCCTTCAGTGCAATTTGGAATGGCTACTTTCTTCCAGTATTTGTTTTTGGGTCTTCTCTTTCCTACAAACACTGCTCAGAGCATAAGCTGCAAGAGAACTTGGACACCATCTTTTTGATCCTGCTGTCCAGCATTCAGAGGTACTGAGTACTGTAGCAGCCTGGTTACAGCGCAAATACTCTTTCCCTGAGGGAGATGGCGGTGGCTGAAATCCAGCTGGGACTCTGCGCGCCAAACCACTCACTCTGGCACAACAGGGCTGAGTCTATTCAGAGAAAGAACGTCTGTTCTAATTCCCAGCCCTGCCCCATTTACACCCACCCTCATGCAGGAGCTGATGCACCAAATCTTGACCACCCTAGGGTATAAATGTGGTTTGACTAAAGGTTGTATCTTTTAGGTCTGAATTTAGATGTGGGTTCTCAAAACATGGTGGGCATTTAGCTAGCTGGGTCAGTGATTAGCAAGGCAGATTTGGGGCCTTCTAGATCTACCCTATCTGACTCTGTCAGGTGTTCCAACATATTCCACATCATGAAGAGCAGAAATATTTTGGCTGCTAAAGAAGAGTAAAGGAGACATCAACCCAGAGCAACATGCCTTCCATTGGGACGAAGCCAAGGCCTTGCCTGTAGGCCTTCCTCTATCCAGGGATGCTTACTGTTGGTTTCAAGTGCACACAACATGTAGCTGTTCAAACATGCCTCGAATCACACGTGCTGTGTGAGCAGCTGAAATACTGCCAGCTAAGGAAACGGGTAGCGTGAATGAGAATGCACGCATGATAGGTTTTGTGGATGATGTATGTGGGACAAGAACCGACACCCTGTGGACTGGTGCACATGGCTGGAATGCGCACATCAATCTTCATTAAACTGCCTTTTAAAAATTATTTCACTGCCTCTACCAAATCCCACTTTATAATGTGATATCTTCCCTAATCTGCCTAATTACACACAGTGTGTTTGCTCAGGCTCTCCACATGGCCTCTGGAGAGACGGCTGTGCCCAGCCGTTCTGAAGCCACCAATTACCCACTGTATGCTGCGCTGGTGCCCAGGAGGGCCCTGAAGGAGGCGCAAGGCTGGGAGGCGCATTTTGAGAACTGGCTTTGCCGGGTTGTTACCATATCTATCAGAGACCAGGCTGGGTGACTTTTCATTCCCACTGTGTTAGCAGCACTGAGCTGACCTGAGTTTCCCAAAGAGCCAGCCCATGAAATGCAGGAACTCTTCCTGAGCAGACTTGCATTAGCACAACCAGCACCCCGTCCTGGGTTTGCACACTGAATCAAGCAGTCCTGGGGGGGGGGGGGGTGTGGCCTGCAGCTAGCACTGCCGCAGCAGGCGTGGGACCCGAGTCACCCATGGCTGCCCCAGACACCTATAGGGGTGAGTCCAGAGCTGCAGGCCACATGCTGAAGTCCTCCCTCACTCTGGGACACTGCTAGTCTCCTTGGTGTCCTTGTTCGGGGTGCCAGACTGGCATCAGCCCCAACCCTCAGCACATCTGAGACAGAGCTGAGACACATGTTAGGGGGAATAGACCCCAGATGAGCTGGCCTCGACCAAGTGACCTCACCAAGCACAGACCGGAATGTTCCTGGTAACCGAAGGTCCTGTCAGGACCTGGGCAATGTCCAGGGAGAACTGCCCCGGGGACTTATTGCTCCCAGTTCTGTAGGTATTGAGGAGCTAAAGGGAGGAGGCAGGGAAAACCCCATCAAAGCAGAGCTGCCAACGGGTCTGGGGCTCATGGTAAGCATCTTCCTGGGTAATGCCAGAAAAAAAGTGAGTGATGTTTTGTGCATGTGTATGTATATAGTGCATGGGGTTACCAGGACCTCCAAACTCTTCAAACTCCAACAATTCCACTCCTTGGCTCACAGCCACCCTAGCATGGAGGTAACCATGCGCTTCTCACTCTCAACCTCAAGGAAAGCAGGGAACAGAGAGAGCGAGGCCAGGTGAGGAAGTCTTAACAGAAAGCATTTTACTTAGGATTTCTACGTTGAATGGAAAGAAGGTTATAAAATGGCAGATTTCACTTGACATCCTTTATGGAAACATATCCACAAAATTATGAGAGTTGATACTTTTATATAACAATTACATGCTGGGCCCTGCATTTATTGTCAGGACAGACCTGTAACTCCAGCATCATCGGTATGCTGACCTGACAAATGAGCAACTTGGCCCTGGATTGGGCTGCATAAGTGGGTTGACTTAGACCCTTCTAGACCTAGTCTGCCGGTCGGAGCCAGTGCCCGAGGAGCCTGAGATGAGAGTCCTGTTTCTTAGCTGCTATTTTACTTTTTCTACACGCACATGATAGTCACTCTCAGTGTGACAGGATATTGAATGGGAATCGCCAGTGGGAGTGTTTTGCCTGAATGCTGGGGCCATTCCTTTCATCCTCACCATTCATGGCCTCCATCCCTCCTGGTCGACCACAGCCAAAGAGACCATCCTCAAGTAGAAAGAAAAGGCAAGGCCTAGTGGAGACGGTACTCTGGTGGAGGCCTCTCCCTCCCCGGGGACCTGGCAGGGAGCACGGATGGAGGGAAGCAGGTGCAGCCGTCCCATGGTGCCCTGCACTCCCTGCGAAGGACAGCCTGTTGGAGAGGAACCCCCGCCAAGGGAGAGAGTGAGCATCTGGACGGTTGCCCTGCACAAGTCGAGCGTGGCTGGGCACTGAGCCTGCCTGGCGGTGCCCTCACCAGCCGGGGGAAGTCAGGCCCCCAGCTACAGAAAAGCTGTGGCCTTTCTGCCTCGTCCTCTCTCTCCGCTCCAAACCACACCTTCTCCCAGCTCAGGGATGCAGGCTGCACCAGGAGGAGCAAAGGAGCAAATGGACGAGGCTGAAGCTGGCCTTTTGACAAGAGAAAGAGAAGAGGAGCCATGGGATGTCTTTCAATATTACTAAGAGACATGCTGGCAGGTTACTGTTGAAAGTATTAACTGGAAAAACTACAAAGAATTGTATAAAAGCAATTCAAAATAATAGTCTCAAAACTGTGTCCCAAAAGAATGATTCTACCACATATAAATAGCTACTGATTATGAAGTTTATCAAGTGTGTTATTTTGTTGTTGTTCCAAAATATATAAACATATGCATCTCCTGCAGAAAAAAAATGAAAAAGGAAAACAACACTGACCTACGATTAAAAGTTACGCATAAGAAGAATAGCATTATACCTGCTTATAGGGGCATGAGAAGAATGTTTTCTGTTAAGCAGGGGAAAAAAGGCAGAGATTGGAAAATATCCTTTCTTTTAGTAATAAACGTCTGAAAATGGCCATTCACCGCCTTTGCAAGTTCCAGCTCCACTATTAACACTAGAAATTGAACTGTAATCCTTGAGACCATTAGACTCTTCAGACCATCCCCTCAGAGCAAGCAAGCCATTATCCAGAGTGACTTAGAGGCATTTTTATGTTCTTCCCACTGTATGAACAACTGCCTCTCAAAATTCAGTTAAAAGTAGATGTTAGCGTGAAAAGAGTACAGGCTTTGGGGTGCAGTCAGGCTTTAGGCCCCCTCAGCACTAAGCCGTGGATGGAGGAGCTGCTCATCCTCCAGGCTTCCTCTGGGGGTGACGGCTGACCCAGTCCCCCTGCCAGGGCAGCTCTGAATCTAGCGGGCCCTGCCCTGTCACCAGACCATGGCCAGTCAGAAAGGCTGTCGAAGGACAGGGTGCAGCCCCACGTCTGTTTTCTCTGAAGGCTCATCCCTGCAGAGCCTCCTCTTGAGAACCCTATTCTCACGCCTCCCTACAGACACAAGCAGGAAGTGGGCCCACGGGGCAGTCCTGAGTTTCAGTCCCCTTTCCAGTTTCCTTCTTCTGTGCATAAATCCCTTGGAAGTTAAAATGATCATCTCTTACCCAGTATTCCACACACTGTACCCTTCATACTCTTCACACGCTATTATCCCACACGCTAGTACTCCTCACACTAGTATCCCTCACCTCACACAAATACCCCTCACACACTAGTATCCTTCACACTAGTACCCCTCATGCACTAGTATCCTTCACACTAGTACCCCTCACACCAGTACTCCTCACACACTGTTATCCCTCACAATAGTACCTCCCATTCTGGTACCCCTCGCGCACTACAATGCCTCATACACTAGTACCCCTCACATACTAGTATTCCTCACTCAGTACTATCCCTCATACTAGTACCTCTCACAGATTATTATCCCTCATACTAGTACACCTCATACACTAGTACCCCTCCAATAGTAGTATTCCTCACACAAGTACCCCTCACACACTGGTACCCCTCACACACTAGTACACTAGTACTAGCATTATTCCTCACACTAATACCACTCACACTAGTACCCTTCATTTACTAGTATTCCTCACTCACTATTATCCCTTACACAAGTATCTCTCACACACCAATATCCCTCATATACTAGTACTCCCGACAGTAACTACTCCCGACAGTGTGAGAGATAATAGTACCCCTCATACTAGTACTCTTCATACCAGTACTTCCCACACTAGTACCCCTCACACTGGTATTCCTCACACTAGTACCCCCCATACCTACATACCCCTCCTAGTGACAATGGGAGGGGACCGGAAGCCAACAGTAGTCAAAACTACAACTCTCAACATGAAAACCCAAAGTGGGTGGGGCTTTCAACTTGAAATGCAGGGAGTGAGGCAGCCTCACTGATCATTTCACCTCAGCCCCACTGACGGAGAGCCCAGGCCTGCACAACACCATGCTGATGGCTACACGGAGCATGCAGAGCAGCTCCTCGCAGAGGTGGCCATCCCATGAGACACAAACACAGAGGGTAAATACAAGCCATTTTGTGTTAAGTGATTATCAAGAGGTGATCAAAATGGGCATGAGTAGAAAGCAATTAATTCAGCCTTGGGGAGGAAATGACAGTATAGAACCAGGGAGAAGGGAGTTCCAGAGAAGGTAATGGTGTGGAAAAAGTGTGGATGCCTGTTATTGAACAGGATGCCTTCCCACCTTCAAAAATATAGAATAACATGTCAAATGGAAAATAAATGCCCCCTCTTTGAGTTAACTGCCAACTAAAAAGAAGAAAGAAGATCTACTCTGAAAAAACAGGCTACACATTGTAGGTTCCTGGGTTTCTCTATCAGAATCTAGCTTGCTACAAAGTCTTAACTTGAACTTGAGCAACTTATTTTCTTAGTGAGCTTGAGGCTAACAGCCTTTCCTTGCATGAAATCCTCAGCAAATAATGACATAACATGTATTTGGTGCTAGGCAACAGGGTTGGCATCTTTTGATCATGAAATTTATAGAGACTATCCTTAGAGGCAATACGTGCATTTATCAAGTAAAGTGCCAACACATCCTTTAGGCAGCTGCCATCTAAAAGATCTCTCTAGAAACCCTAGCACAAACCAAAAGGTACACAATCGTGAAGTTATTTTTAGTGATACAAACAGGCATATTCTAAGAAACAGTGATTCTAGAAAAAAAGCTTTATTGCCACAGCACCTACTATCCATGCACCAGGCAGTGCACTAGGTCCTGGACACAAGAGCTCAAACCATGGTCCTCATCTCTTTCACGTGCTCAAGGTCCAGTGGGAGTCAATGCAGATTGGCTTTTTTGGCCACAGTCTTAAATCTTGGAAACACTCAACTGTTTCCCTGAGGAAAAGGAACTCTGAAATGCTCACAGACATCATGGAGTCTGGCAGAAACATAACTGGACCATGTGTGATATGGCATGCTTAGCCCTCACAGCATGGAGATAAGATCTACATAGTTGAGCCTCAATGAAAATAAGGCTCAACAACTCAGAGGTCACTGTGGGATCTGCGAGAGGGATGCTATGCCCAGAGAGCAGCAATGTGGGCTTGAGACGAAGGAAAGGCAAGAGGCAAACAGGAGTACAGTTGTCATGGGAAGAGAAGATTCCACAAGGGGGAGTGTTCCAAAGTTTCAGATGAAGAAAGGCGTTTGGTAAGATGTCGGAATCAGCAATGGCCACATTGTAAGGAGTTGAGGAAACGGAGGGTGGGATGAGATGACAGCTCTGAATAATTCTGGAGGAGAAAGGAAGGCATGGTGTACTTCTTCGCTCTTCCACCATCTCAACAAGGATCCACTGAACACCCCCATGCTGGACGTGGACAAAGTGCTGGGGACACCCAGGGGGTTAGTTTCCTGTTGTCGCCATAGCAAATTGCCACAAGTTCAGTCTTGGAGCCCAGATGTCCAACACGGGTCTCTGGGGCTGAAGTCATGGTGGCTGCCTTTCCAGCTCCCATACCTCAGCTCGAGGTCCACCTCCTTGTCTCCTCAAACTGCCACACTGCATCTCTCCGAGCCACCCTCCATCACCACAGCTTTCTCTCTGGCCGAAGCCAGGTAAGTTCTCTGCTTTTAGGGAGCCTGTGGTAGAACAGGGTCTCGGGGAAAATCTGAGTGATCCAAGAATGTCTCCCACACTGTTCCCTTTGCCAGGGAGGGTGGCAGGTTCCCAGGCTCTGGACATGGAGCTGGGGACCCCCAAGAGGCCATTATTTGGTCAACCACAGACAGACAGCCCAGCCTGCTGGCAGGGAGCCTAGTTCCCACAGCAAACTGCAAACTGTGGCCATGAGCATGAGGAGCCCGTGCGTGCCACGAGCCGGAGCTGGGGAGTCAGCAGGAGCTGCCCTCTCCCAGGAGGGGATGGCCTGAGGCCAAGGCCATGCTGGCACAGAGGGAAGCGGATGGGGTGGGCTCTGGAGCCGGATGGCAAAGACCTGGGCTTGCCTCTGGGGGAACAAGACCCCCTCAATCCCCCTGCTCATGGGAAGCAGGCAGGTCATGTGGCAGGGTGGGACAGCCTCGTGGTGGCCAGGGGCTGTATGCACAACAGTGACTTTCTCTGGCAGCTGAGGCACTGCAGGTCAGGGAGGAAGTGGATCCGAGCCTGACGGAGTGGGGGCCAGGGCTGATAGGTGGGTGGGCCTGATGACCACGGTCAGATACATCAGCCAGTCCAGGCTGGCCAGAGGCGGGGGTGGGGGGTGAGGGGTGGCGAGAGCAGCCTGGGTGGAGCTAAAGTCACCGTGGGCGTCCCTGGTGTCCGTGGAGAACCAGGGCTTCTTCCTGATGGTGATCACACAGGCCTTGCTCCTGGGCCCGGTCTCCTGCTGCCAGGTGAGTGTGTGGCGTGTGCATACATGGGCAAACACATGCATGTGTATGAGCATGGGCGTGTGCAACAGTGTACGTGTGCATGAACGTGTGCACACAGACGAGCTCGGGGGAGGGCATGCTGGGGGAAGGCCAGGCCTGTCCTCTGCTTACGCTCAAGGTGAGGAGAGGGTCCGACCTGGCACAGGGGAGAAGCCTGCTTCCTGGGCGAGCTGGGGAGAGCCACGCAACGTGCCTACACTATTTCTGCGGAAGTGCACACACATGTGATGCTCTAACCTTGCTGGTCCCTGCTCAGGGGAGGAGGGGTGGTGTCTGTGAGCACTGATGGAAGTGGCTGGCCTTATTTATAGTGGCTTCCAGGCAGGGATTTATTTATTGTGACAGAGGCAGGGATCCCCCCCCCACAGAACAATGTAGACTCCCCTAATTTTGCATGCAGATTCCCCCAGGGCTCGTGAAGGGCTCAGGCCAGCAGCTGCCCACAGCTGCTTTCCTCAAGGCAAGTGGGAGAGCACCAGCTCCCAAGGCTGCCACAGAAGCACATTCAGGTCATTGCTCAGGACACGTCTGCTGACCCTCCAGTGGTGAAGGCCATCAGGCCCATGCAGGTCCTGCCTGGCCCCCCAGGCGATGCTGTGAGTCATGGCAAAAGGCGGGACAGACAAGGGTCTGACCCACCACAGCAGACAGGAGCCCAGGGCCTGCAATAGCTCCCCGTCACGAGAGCCCAGACACAGCCCCCTGCCCCAGGCCCAGACAACACGCTCCCTGTCCACTGCCCCTCCTCACTCTTCCAGGGCAGAGGGACACCGTCATCAGCAGAGGCTCCTCGGACATGTGGCCCATCACAGCTGGGACCCCACTTCCAAAACAGTGTCTTGCCTGGAGCAAGGCTTGTAAATCCATGTCCAGGTGAAGGAGCAGCCCCTACAGGAGCTCCAAAGTGTCCACACGGTGTCCTCTGACCTCAGGCATTGACAAGGGCAAGCTTTAGGGGGAAACCACAATCTGGAACTCGTCTAATGCCTCCCAGACCATGGCAGAGCATTCATGAAAACCCCCGGCGCCATCAGCAGGCCCGAGTGACTGCTCCGGACCCTGTGTGCCGCCGCCCCACCGACACGGAAGGCAGATAGAGGCAGAAAGAGCAACCACTTTGGGTGCAATACCCAGATTTCTTAAGCACCCCCTCAACGTCAAGACCTGCTCCTCTGACATCACCTGCTGCATGTCTCGATGCAGCACGCACCTTCCGGTCCCATCTGTCCCCAGAAAGCCACCCGGCTTCCAGGCTTTCCTCCCTGCTGAGCTGAACAATGAGGTGGGGTGGGGGAGTTCATCACTATTTCAAATGTTTTTCACAAGCTTGATTTAAGAAGGGAGGATTCCCCCCATATTTTCGGTCTGATTATCAGACGGAGGTGGACAATGGATTGATAAGAGCCACTCAAGGAGACACAGCTCTCGTGTGTAACAGCTCCTCCAATCATCAGACACTACTAAACGATTATTGATCCTGCTCACATCGGGTGATAACTGAGCATTTTCCACTTCTTTAAAGTGCTGTTAGCTAGAGACTCCAGTCAATGAAGAAGCAGTAGATTTCCTTTAAACACAGCTCAATACAATAAACAGCTCACACTGAAAGTTCAGAGTTCTTTAATCTCAGTGAAACAAATAACTACCCAGCACAAACACACAGGCTTGCTCTCTGCTAAATGCTTTATTACAACACTGGCACCCAAGGAGGTCATTTAATATGTAACCTTAGCTACCACTCAGGGACCTGCTGACAGAGAAGGACAGTCTCTCCGCCTGCTTTCAGTGGCTTAAACATAGGGACAGAGAGACAGGGCTGGGAAGTGATAGTTTTCAGCCATCAGAGTGGTTGTCTTACAACCTCCGGTGACATCCTTCCGGCCCTGGAGCGGCAGACCCTGGTTTTGCGTGGGCCTGCAGGATGTGCGGACGGGAGAGGCCCACTGCAGAGAGCGCTGGTCAAGTGAACATCCCCCTGAGGCCCTTGTCACAAGAGATGCTGATCTGTGACTCCTGCTCGCCTGGGTATCTCGTCTGGCCAGTGACAAATGGGTGCTATTCTCCAGATGGACCGAGCTTTTGTTGTGGGTCTGGGGCAAACTCCAGAACATAAAACCGGGAAATCGACATATAAGGAAATCGGCAGTAACTGTGGAACTAATCTCTCTGTGCCATCTGTAGTTAGCCAAAGGGCTGACCACAAAGGCTCAGGGGTCAGGTCAAATGACCTGAGAAGTCAATGAAAAGTGGTTTCCGTTATTTATTTTGACATACTTTTTTCCCCCAATGTGAATGGCTTCACGTTTTATTGTATTCAAATAAAAGCATGGAATGTCTTCAGACAAAGGCATTGTTATCACTGTGGGGCAAGTGAGCAGCTCTGAAGAGCCCCGTGCCCTTGACTCGCCCACCCAACCACCAGGCATCTGATGATTAGTGTTTCATGCAGAAAGGAGCTGTGGCCCACGAGAAGAGCCCCAATGATTCCTGAAAGAGGAAGGTACAACAGAAGCAGAGGCTCTGGAGGGAAGGGTGGGTGCATACGTCCAGCTAGAAGGACGGGTGGACCTAGGGCTCAGATGGATTGAAGCCACCCGCACTGTCTGATTCTCTCTTCATTAAGCCAGTCAACACAGATTTACGTGTTGGGGTCCCAAAAGGCTCACACCTAATCATGCAACTGAGCAGTGACGTTAAACCAATGAGCAGTGAATGGAGGAGTGGTAGAGGAACAGAGGGTGATGGCCACAGGCTCAGCTCGGGTGTCCAGGGGGCCCTGCAGAACGGGACACTTGTGCCAAGCCTTCACGGGGCAACCAGCAGGGGCGGGAGCAGGTGCACAGCGGATGGGGCCACAGCACCCCAGAACACACAGGGATAGAAACAGGTGCACAGCAGATGGGGCCGCAGCACCCTGGAACACACAGGGGTGGAAACAGGTGCACAGAAGATGGGGCTGCAGCACCCCAGAACACAGGGGCAGAAACAGGTGCACAGAAGATGGGGCCGCAGCACCCTAGAACACAGGGGCAGAAACAGGTGCACAGTGGATAGGACTGCAGCACCCCAGAACACACAGGGGCAAAAACAGGTGCACAGCAGACTGGGGCCACAGCACCCCAAATGCACAGAGGGAGGAGCAGGTGCACAACAGATGGGACCACAGGGCCCTGAAATGCACGGGGGCAGAGCAGGTGCACAGTGGATGGGGCCACAGCACCCCAGAACGCACGGGGGAGGAGTGAGGTGGTGCCTTCAAGAGCCCAAAGGCAGGGACTCAAATGGGCATCTGTACACCCTTGTTCACAGCAGTATTCACAGCGACCCAAACCGGCAGTGACCCAAGTGTCCACTGATAGATGACAGATAAATGAAATCGTGGTCCCTCCACACCAAGAGTGCTCCTCACACTTTTCCACATGGACAGACCCTGAAGACGTCACAGAGCATGAGATCAGCCAGACACAAAGACAAAGACTGTGTGGCTGCAGACAGGAGGGACCCAGAGTCCTCAAATCCACAGAAACAGAAGGTAGAAGGGAGGTCACCCGGGCCGGGGAGGGGTGGGGAGCTGGTGGTTCTGGGGACAGAGCTTCCATGTGGGAGGATGAGGAAGGTCTGGAGATGGACGGTGGGGTTGCACAGTACCGGGAGTGTGCAGAATGCCACCGAGTGTACAAGTAAAGCGGTCCGGGTGGCTAGTTTTATGCTGTGTTTCATGGAGCACAGTTAAGACAAAGGAACCTGTAGGCGCTCTGTGGTGATAGGAGATGGAGTGGGAGAAGGAGAGCAAACAACGCTGCAGGAGAGCCAGTTGTGCCCCAGGGACACAGACAAGGGAGGGTGCTATTGAGGTAAAACCTGCTCGAGGGGGTGAGGCCAGCCCCTTTGTGGGCCTCGCCTCTAGGAAATGGATGCTTTGCAGATCTCCAGCCCTGGACAAGCGAAGACAGGAGGGGACCACATTCCAGGATCACTTGTACAGGTGCCTGCTTTGCTAAGTGTATGTTTTGTTTGCACCGTGATATTTTTTAAATCTTTGAAGGTGACTACCTCTAGGTTGACAATGCATTCTGTGCTTGGCCGCGGTCTCAATTATCCCGCTGGCATTCATTAGAAGTAAGAACCCACAAGAAGTAGTGATCTGCTTGGATCCTGATGGTCTGTGGAGAGAGAACAGGCACAAGAGAGGCTCTAAGTAAAAGCTTTCTGGGTGATGGGGTGGGAAGGCACAGCTGTCAGAGACACACAGTCTCCAGTCACTCTTCCCACCACAAAAGAAAAGAAATGTGGCGACGTCCTTAGTCCCTGCCCAAAGTACAGAGGAGGTGTGCCTACACTCCCGTGTGGATGCCAGACAGTGCACCAGCTGAGGTGAGAGGGCCCCCCTGTTGGCACACCCCTGATTCAGGGCCATCATGCTGAACCAGTGTGCCTAAGAGGAGTGTGGTGGCCGCGGGTGTCAGGGACCTGGCAGTGCTGATCTGGGGTCACAGAACTCTGGTTCTGAGCCTGGCTTTGCTGTTTATCATCTATATGGCCTCAGACAAATCGTACTCTGCCATGCTTTGGCTTCCAGGTCTGAAAAGTAGGGTGTTGGTGGCATCTGTCCCATGGAATTGTTGGACAAATGCATTCAAAGGGAGCCTGGGTCTTGGTAAGTGGCACGGAGGTCAGCAGCTGTTACCATAAAGGTGAATTTTATTATCCATCTGAGTGACAGTTTCTTCAGCGTAGCATCAAATGAGGTGACAGGTCTGAAAACACCAGACACAATGCCTGCACACAGTAGGCAGTCCTGATGGGGGTTCTCTTCTCCTTCCCTGGGCAGGTGATAAAACCTGCTGCTACCACTTTTCACTGCTCACCTCACATAGTAAAAATAACAGCAGCTAATGGAGACAGAGTCCTTCCTAGGTGGCATGTGCCACGTGTGAACCTGGCTTTCTGCTCAATGCAGCCCTCTGAGGTGGAAATCACTCATGATGCTCTTCTATGTAGTGGGAACTGGAGTCTTACAGATGAAAGGACTGACCCACTGGCCCCCAGCCAGTAGGCAGTAGAGCCTGGCTTTGAGCAGCCTGGAAATGCACAGCCAGGACCCCTGAAGTTGGGGGCTCCCCCTGGGTTAGCATCCCAGCCCTGAAATAGGGGCATGACTGCCCCGGGGCTGGGGGGGGGAGGGCGGGTGTAGCTGGACATGTGGACCAGTGAGGGTGTCAGGGCCCAGTCAGCAGAAATGAGGAGAAACAGGGGCTGGCCCATCAGGGTGGCTACCCAGCTAGTCCTGGCTTGAGCCTTCCCTGTATCCCATGAGGGGAACCACGTCATAGGAAACAGAACTTCACTCAACTGGACAGAAGGGAAAGTAAGAGTGGGCAGACTTACAGGTATTTAGATAGGCCGAGTCATCATTTCTGTAAGTGGAAAATGTCACCAATCCACAGCCTAATATATATTAATGAATTATCTAATGAATCTTAGAGTTCAAATTCAGTTTTTCCCACCAAATAGGATTTGTCCTCTTAAAGTTGAACATAAAATACACCTGTGAAGCATTTTCATTCAGAATCAAGATAGGATGAGGAATGGAATTGGGCCAAATGCTGTGATGTGGAGTCCTACAGAAGAAAGAAGTTCAGTTCTCTGCAGTATGTGAGCTCACTGAAGACAAATCCAGAAGATGAGTTCCAAGATGAACTGTGTCCCATGCAGCCTAACTCAGGCAAACAGCTCCCCTTGAGGAGTGAGACAAGGCTGCGTGCTGCTCACACGCATCCCAGATTGCTTCTAAGGCCCATGTGGTAAACCGGGCATTCAGCGAGCTAGGCGCTCAGCAGAGGAAGGAGGACGCATTGGGCTCGGAGACCCCCACAGAGCAAGCGTCCTGTGTTCCCTGCTGCATTGAGCATTTGGTTGCAAGTGCACACACCATTAAAAAGCAAATTAATGAATGATGAACATTTTCCAGAAAAAAAAAAAAAAAACTATACACCTCCTGCAATTCCAAAAATCTTGAGCTCTTGGGGAGTGATTGAAGTGAACCTAAAAGAAAGTACATCTTACTGTAAATGGTTTTGGGCAACAGGGAGGTAGAGCTGAACAGCCTTGGGAAGGTACGTGACAAACGCAGAGAAGCAGAGCAAGAGTTTCAATGGCTGATTTGCATCATACCCACTCTCTCTGAGACAGGAGCCCCACTGCCCCCCACCCCACCCGCTCGGAAAAGAGGTAGCAGGACACTGAATACACAGATATTTCCTCGGCAACAGGATGGCCGGAAAGGAAACAAGTTGGAAAAAATCAAGTTCTCAGGAGTGCTGACAGACCTGGAAGACAAAGCAAAGGCTCTGACACTCTGTAGCTACTCCAAAGCTCACCTCGTTGGGCCTGTTTCCTCCCAATGGCAGGAGGTTGGCTCACAGCACACAGAAAATCAGAAAGTCCTTTCCCCAAAGCCAAAGTCTTCTGTCCTAACAAAACCTCCATACCTATTTGTCCCTCACTGACATGGATTTCTGTAAAATGCCCAGAATAAAGGTCAGTTCTCACCTATGCAAGTGCTATGCTAGCCCCAGCCTCGTGCTTCTGGGGATAAGCACACACACGTGTCTAGGGAAAGTCAGCAAGCCTTACAATTCCCTCCTTTACCACTGATGACCAGACACCACAGTCCACACTTTCTCCCAGGGCTCCAGAGACAGGAGCAGGTGTAAAGAAGAAAACCTCTCCTTAGAGCCCACACAAAACATACCAGACCCTGTCACCTGTCTGGTCCAACCTCTGCATAAGGCAGGAACTGCAGGGAGAGGCTCTCTGAGGTGTCCTTATGACACCCTCCGGGCACATTGTCTCCCACAGGAGAGATGCTGGATGGTGCCCAGAGATCTGCCTGGTCTTCTCTATCCCTCCCAGCCAAGAGAGTCCAGCTCAAATCCCATGGCTGCCATTGAGCTTTCCTGTTCAGAACCACAGATGGCTAGAATGGGAAGGAAATCAGAAGGCACCCCATCACTTCTCCCATTTCATGACCCTAAGAGCTGACACTGTTTGCTATGTGCAGGAGCTGTGCAAAGTGCTTTACAGAGGACAACTTGGGGAACCCCCAGAACCCTGGAGACCTACAGTGGTATAATGAAGTAAGTACAGAGTGAGTTAGCCACCATCCACCATGCAGGACACAGAAGAAGCAGGATTCCAACCCCAACAGATTGTTCCAGAATCCTCACTCTCACTCTGTCACCAACCAGACGCCACCACCCTCACCCTTCCCCGGCTTCATCTCCCCACCCCATATCCATGACTGCACAACCATGCTGCAATTAACCTGTGCTGTCAGGGGTATTTATTATCTCATGTGTTCATAAACCTTTTATGGCTATATAGCTGACCACAGTGTAGACCTCATTTCCCTATTTTTATTAGAAATTACCTTGAGGGCTAGGAGAGAGGGGATGGCATGCTTCCAGTTATGGTGAATCTAGTTCTGGACCAATATTGGGAATAGATAGTCCAGCAAAGGCTTCTTCTCCCACTTCTAGGTACAAGAGCCAGCCTTGAAGATGTGGCTTGAATAGTAAAATAGAGAATTAAGAGAGTTTCACAGGTTGAGGATGTTTCTCTTTCTGGAAGCATTCCAGACAGTAAATGAGTCAGGACTGGTGAACTCAGAACATCACCCTTAAGGGATGTAGCCACTGGGAACAATAACAGCAGGAGGCAGCCGGATGGTGTGTGCCCACTGATGGGAGAATCCATCGCTGCCCACAGAGCAGTCTTGCCAAACATCTCAACCTCACTGTACTCCAGTTTCCAGGATTTCTCAACCTTGGCACTACTGATGCTGTGGAGTCACAGTTTTTGTGTGGGGCTGCCTGCACATCACAGAGGCCGAGTGGCACCCCTGCTTCCACCCACCAGATGCCAGTAGCAGCACCCCCCCCCCAGCTGTGACATTTCCCATTGAGAACCTCTGCATCCAACTACCAATCTGGAGGAAATACAGGGGATAGAAGAACAAGTTAAATACACCATGGAGGTGCAATCAATAAAACTCAAACAGTAGAAAACCCTGTAGAACAACAACTCAGTCTCCTCGACACATAACATGAGAACTGCAAGGGGACAAAAAACAATGGTGGAGAATGTTTACAGATTTTAAAAGGCTTAATTGCAATTGATAGATCTTATGTGGATCTGGATTCAAACACAAATTATTAAAAATTACGGTCTGAGACTACTAGAACTCAGAACACTGGATATTTGGTGATATTAAAGGAATATCAGTAGCTTTTTAGATGTGACAATGTCATTACTATTCTATTAAAATTTGTCCTTCTGTTTTAGAAATATATACTGAAATGCTTACAGATGAAGTAATATGACATCTTAGATTTGTTTCAAAAATATGATATGGGGTAAGCGGAGAGAGGTACATAAGAAATAAGATTGGCCATACGTGGCTAATGATTGCACCTGGGTGATACACAAGCATGGGTTCATTATACTGTAGTCTTCTTTCTTATATATTTGCAATGTTCTATAAGGAAACATATCAAAAAACCAGGAGATCTTTTAACAAGAGGAACCATGCTAGAAAATCTGCTATGTGGGCACCACCAAGGCTGTGGTGCCCACGTATATGTTGCTGATGGTAGGTGTTTGACAGATGGAAAGGTTTAATAAACTATTAATGTGTGGATCTCTGTCAGACACTCGAGAATAATTTCCATAACCCACTCCAGGGATGGACTTCCCAAAGGAAAAAACAGTGATGTGCATGTGCCAACTGGATGTATGTATATGCTTTAGAATGCTGACAAATGAAACTGAAATGAGGATCCCATTTTGTGGTCTTTTGCTGCTCTGCAAGGCAGTCTTGGAAAAGGCCTTAGAAGGGGAAGCCAGAAGACCCCTGAGTGTTCTTCACTCCCTCTGCCTCAGGCCACCTCAGCTCACCCTCCAGGAGTGTGCCCATTCTGTATGCCCACAGCTCCATCCTCCCTCATGACAACCGTTTACTGAACAACATATCTCTTCCTGTGGGACCAAGAAGCTCCCTGGAGGTGGGAACTGTGTTGGTATCATTCACCACTTCCCCCCTGGGGCTAGGCACAGGGTAGCTGCCCAGTGAGTGCTGCTGGATGAATGAATGAATGAATGAAGACATGCTCAGGAGCAGCAGGCAGATGAGGCCAGAAACAAAGCCAGCACTGTAGAGAGAGCCCAGAGGCATCACATATGTCCACAGAATGCCTCCAACTTCAAGAAGAGACTTCAAGAAAAGACCTCTGACTTCAAGAAAAAGTGCCCAAGCCAATTAAAAGATCAAAGTATTATTGTTTACATCTTTAGAAGCATTACACTGGCCAAGAAAATTATATTAACTTATAGGTTGCTATATTATTTATACTTCAGAGTTTATTAATACCTTATAAAAAGCAGATAATGCATATTTTAATTGAAAATTTCTTAGAGGGATCCCTGGGTGGCGCAGCGGTTTGGCGCCTGCCTTTGGCCCAGGGCGCGATCCTGGAGACCCGGGATCGAATCCCACGTCGGGCTCCCGGTGCATGGAGCCTGCTTCTCCCTCTGCCTGTGTCTCTGCCTCTCTCTCTCTCTCTCTCTGTGACTATCATAAATAAATAAAAATTAAAAAAAAAAAAAGAAAATTTCTTAGAGGAAGATGTCACTTAATGGGGGCTTTCTCTCCCCTCCTGCCCACCCACCTGCCATAGTTCCACACACTGCCATTCACTGGTGGCACCCATCGCATTTATAGGCACCTACTAGGGAGAAGCCAGCCAACTCCAGCAACATCTGAGCAAACCCAGTGTTTGAATAAACCCTGAAGCAGTCAGCTTGCTGCCTGCAGCATCTGCAGTCAAACCAGAGATGGGGAACACTGTGGCTAGAAGCCTGAAGGCCTGATGCAGTTCTGGTTGGACCACTCCCTCAGGCTTCTCCTGGCAAGATGATCATCATGGCCCTTCCACCTTCGGAAGTGCTATAATTCTAAGTTCGCCTCAGGTTTCACTGATGCCACATGCAAGCTGGGAATCTAATCTTAACCATAATGATGCAAGATTAGGTGGAGGATGCTGACGCGGGCTCATTTTTATTTTAAGGAACCTACTACTGTTTCAGGCTCCCTCTTATGAATGAGCTTGGAGGTCCTGCTTTGAAGGGAGTCTAGCGGCCTGAGCAGCTGGGGGCTCAGAAGGACCACACATGAAGTTGTGTGGCTGAAGATCACTAGGAGAGGAGGAGTATGGGCATCTGGGTTCACCTGATCAAGACGCAACCTCACTATGTGTCCAGTAGAAACGGCAAAGAGAGCCAGAGGAATGAGATCAGAGTTGGCATGTCCATCAGCACAGCTCTGGGAGGCTACCCTGGTGATACTTTTCTTCTCTGAGCACAGCCCAGGAAGCTGCGCCACACAATTATTGCTTCATTCATTAGTACACATAGCAGGCGACACCATGAAAGAAATGACAAATTAGCAATTCCACGGCCGTGGCATTAATGCTATCGTGGCATCACAGAGTCAGCAAAACCCAGGGCCCATAACTCAGTTCATCCTTCTCATCCAAGCCTGACCATCAATAGGGCCTGAGGTGCCTTGTACTAATCACTAAAGTCAGATAATATGAAGGTTAATGGTTGCAGACAGTCTGGGGAAATATCCAACATCTGATAAGGACACCCCCCATTATTGGCCTCCTCTGTGTCTCTACCCCAACCAAGAATAGACCAAGGAAGGGAATCGATGTTTAAGGCACTCGTAATACATCTCCCTGTGTAACATATAAATTGGCCCTTCATTTGCCCATTCACATTTCAGTTAATAAATAGTTCAGACACGGGCCACCGTGATAGTGAAGGAGTGTAACCATTGTGCTCCCGTCACCCCTTGAGATTTATGGTGCCAACACACAACGGGCCCCAGGCAAGGCTTTCCAATTACCTCACCCATCTCCTACACAGAAACAGTGTGCACTGTGTCCTGATGAGGACTTTAATATCTACATATATCAAGGCCTCAAAACTGGGAGCTGCACTTTCTTCTTGGAGCAAAGCACTTGTATTGAACAGTAACTAGACAAAGCCCAGCTTGGGGCCCTTTGTCCGGGTATCGACTGTCAGGGTGAGCACCGAGCCAGCACACAGGCAGCATTTCCTCTGCTGCAGCCTCGGCAGCACTTAGCAACATCCCTAGAGAGACTTAGAGGACCTTCTTTGGTTCTTAACACTTAATTACTACATGTGGAAGTCCCCCCACGGACCCTTGGGTGTTCCGGAGAAACTTGCTTTTGACAAGAAGCTGGTTAATGTCAGCTTGTGCATCATAAGAGAGATGGCACAGTGCAAATACACCTCCTTTGGTGCAGCACACACATGCCAAATCATCCCTACATGACAGATTCTGGCTTTGGCAACGTGATTTTTCTTCAAGTCTAAGTATGCATTTCTGTGTCCCAATATAATTACTACAATTTACCTTCCCAAACCAAAATAAAGCATTCTGACCCATATGTTTAATTTGTAACTAAACTACCAAATGAAAATGTGGATTTGGCAGTGTGGCCATGGTAGCGTTTTGGAGAGTTTATCTCACTCGTGACAGTAAGAAAGACACTCTCCTAGGACCGTGAATTTTGACAGATCCTCCAACACATGAAAAATCACTGCATACGGCCGTCCTGCTGCGGCTCCTGCTCGCTCTTTGCTGTCTGCTCCAGCTCTTGCAGCCAGGCTCTTGCAAGCAAGACGAGGGCAGCTGATTTTCCTCCAGCCCTCTGCTGGAGGAAGCACACTCCTCTATATTTCATGCAGCACAGAGACTGGCAAAAGGGATCCCCCTCTGTTGCCAAGTGCAAGCAGGGGAGCAACTGAATGTGACGTCCCCAGGCCTGGCTCTCCCAGCAGTGGGGGGAAATGCTGCCCATCTGGCCCTGCTTCTTGCTCTTTCTATGGATGCTGGCCCTGTGCCAGGCACTGTGTGCAGACCAGGTCTTTGGCCATCATCCTTCAAGGCACTGATGACGCTCTGGGAGACAGAACAGGTAACTCAGCCCAGTGTGATCCACAGTCTAGCGAATCCCCAAGGGACAGTGACATGGGAGAGATTAATGCTGCCCAGCAGCGAGGGAAGGGAGAAGACAGTGGAAGGAGCTTCCCCAAAGATACACTTAAAGAGGTGGTCTGCTTCCCAACAGAGAGGGGAAGGGAGGTTTGGGGTGCCTTGGAGTACTGCCCAGGACAGCAGGCAGGTCAGATCAGCCCTGGACGATTCCTCCAAACAAATACCACCTGAACCAGCTCCAAGGGTAGAGCCATCCCCACACTTCAGTCCATATGCTTTTGCAGATGAGATGAGGACACCTCGAAGCAGGAGTATTCACGGGTCCCTATTAATGGGGCACCTGGGTGGCTCAGTGGTTGAGCATCTGCCTTTGACTCAGGTTGTGATCCTGGGGGCCTGGGATCAAGTCCCGCAACGGGCTCCCCCCAGGGAGCCTGCTTCTCCCTCTGCCTGTGTCTCTGCCCCTCCTTCTGTGTCTCTCATGAACAAATAAATGAAATCTTAAAACTAAATAAATTAAAAATAAGCAAAATGGCCACCACATCAAGACACTCCGTGGTTACAGTTTTCTTACCGTGCAAGCGGGTAAGGTGGTTCAGCAAGCCAATGGCGTGCCTCTAAGTCAGGTAAGAGTGAAAACCCAACCACCTGCTTAACTACTTTTTGATGCATAAGGAGAGACCACTTGCCCGATGCGCCCTCTATAGAACAAGAGGAAGAAAAGGGAAATCGCATCTTCTCCTTTGTTACAGACTTGGATTCCCCTGTTTATATGGCATTTTGTGGGAATTATCTGCCAAACTTCCATTTGGGGAACCAGGGCACCACTCGTCATACCTGCAAGGATGTGCAAGTCTCTGCCTCACATGCAGCGCCTAGGCCAGACCAGGTACAAGATGCATACCAGCACTGAGTCGGGCTTGTCTGGATAAACTGATTCTTCATCCCCACCCCAAAACCCTGTACTTGCAAGCTTTCTCCCCTTCATCCTTGCAATGTGGCAGGCTGGCTTAGACCCCACAGCCACTGATTCCACTCAATCTTTGCCTCCTCCTCAAAAAAAAAAAAAAAAAAAAAGAGGAAAATTGTATTTTTGATTGGAGCTCAACAGTAATTCCAACCTCATGAAGGAAGGCATCACGGCTGTGTGGCTACAGGTGGCCTTTTGTAGTGGGAAGCAAGCCCGGTGGAGCATTCTTCCTGAGATTAATAGTGGAAATGGCCTCCTGTGCAGAAGATGCTCAGGATCTCCCCAGGGGCAGTCCTGTTGTTCATCGATGCGATGCTGCACCCAGCCCATATCCAAGACCTGCCCGGGGAGCGACGCAGCCTAGCATGCCCCCCTCACTGCTCTGCCATGGGTGGCCGCATGGAACCATCCCGGCTTGCCAGCTGACTCTGGCCACACATGCTTCCACAGGAGCCGTGTCTGGATGCCACGATAGTTCAGAAACGAACTGTAGTTACAGAGGTGGGAATCTGTGCTGCCTCTTCTCTTGACATTCGGTGGAAGGAGAGACACTCTTCTCCTCTTACCACGTGGCCTCTATGGCAGGAGAAACACAGGAGTGCTCCCTGGGTCTGGGTCAGCTGCCGGCCAGAGGAGGTGGAGGACCAGAAGGGCACAGGGCAGACATCACCCCTGTGCCCTGTGCCCTGTACCCAAGGGGGGGAGACATTCGGGAACTCCCGACCCACCAGGAAGCTGTCAACAGAAGCCTAGGGGCTCGGAGAACGGCCTCCACCTGCCAGGCAGCTCAACAGTGAGCAGAGGGAGTAGCTCTTCAGCATCCATGATAAGAAGGCACCGCCGCAGGCCAGAGACAGGGCTTTGAGACCCAACTCTGTGTGCAGAGGACAACGTGTGATGCATTCGCATCAGACCAGTGGCTCTCAAGCTTCACGAGGCGTCAGAATCATCAGGAAAGCTTCTTAAAACACAGACCACTGAGACCTCCACCACTTGGTTTCTGATCCAGTAGGCTTACCAGGGGCTAGACAGTTTGGTTTTCTAAGAAGTTCCTGGGTGCTGACCTGACAACCTGGGCCTGACAACCTCACCTGGGGACCAGCGCCTTCCAAAAGTCACCACATCTCATAGCCAGACAGCAGGACTGGGGCGGGAATCCCCACTCAGGGACAGTGGCAACAAAGAGTGAGTGGCCGCCTTCAACCGTGGAAGACCATAAATGTGGGACGAACAGGGGCAGCCACAGGCCAGGAGAGTCCGGCCTCATCCAAGGAAACATTTCTTTCTAGTTCAGCTGTCAGAAGGCAACCTGGGCTCCCAGCAGGTAGAGGGAGCACCCAGCAGAGATGTTCAACCAGCCATGTGCAAACCAGAAGAAGAATGCAGGCCAGGGCCTGAGACAGGGGCAGACGTGAGCCCAACGTCCTGAACAATCTTTCCACCCCTGAGAGCCCCACACCCTCTCCTCCTTGGTAGACCTCCAGGACTGGCCAACTTCCAGCTCACCAGAGGCTCCGTCCCCAGCACACGTGGGAGGGTGCAGGCTCCTCCCCAACACCCATCCTGCTTTTAGATGCTTGACATTTGAGTTTTGAAATAATAGGATCAGAAGCAGTTATGAATCACCCCCGCTATGGAAAGACGTTACCAGTATTAACTCTAATATGTCTTTAATTGGTGTCGTTCCTAAGGAAGAGAGATTTTTTTCAGAGAGCTTCAAGCAATAAGAAAGCTTTCAAGAAACATCCCAAATTTTTATTCCTCAATTCCTTTCAGATCTAATTTGTGTTAATTCAATTAAGGGCATGTAATTTGGCTGTCACAGAAATTAAATATAAAGAAAAATGTATATTAATGCAAAGTTTGAAGAGTCAGCCACATAGAATCTAAGAAGAAAAAAAGTTGCATTTCCTCCTATAGCAAGAAGAAGGAAGGCAAGAAATAACGTATATTGACATTTCTTTTAAATTTCTTGTTTACAAAAGGCTTAAAAGTGCTACTGAATTTGGTAGGCAAGTATGCAGTGAGAACTTGTCATCCCTAATTTCTACTTTTACTACATTTATTTTTTACCCCAGACACTGGTCACCGCATCCCAATACTATAACATGCAGTAGCAATCCTTTTATTTAGTACCACACTGTTAAAAAAAAACCCGGTCAGGGGATCCCTGGGTGGTCCAGCCGTTTAGCGCCACCTTCAGCCCAGGGTGTGATCCTGGGGTCCCGGGATCAAGTCCCACGTCGGGCTCCCTGCATGGAGCCTGCTTCTCCCTCTGCCTGTGTCTCTGCCTCTCCCTCTCTCTCTCTCTGTGTCTCTCATGAATAAATAAATAAAATCTTTAAAAAAAAAAAAAACGGTCACTGGAGAAATCCTCATGTGGGACCCACACAGGGGCTGCCCACACACACCCTCATCCTGCAGCCCTCTTGCTCTTGCAGGACGCATCTCCAATAAAATCAGTGCAACCAGGAGTAGAGCTGGTGACACAGGACAGCCCCTGGAGATGCTGCCTTTACCAGCAGAATCGTCCTCTGCGAATGCAGAGCACTGCCCGTGCTCGCACGCGGTCCAGCCACCCTTCCCACCAGACGTCTCGGGGTGCTGCCCCCCAGCCCGGTCAGGCCTCGTGGGGTGGGGTGGAGGCAGGATGTGGGGAGAGGAGCTCTAGTGAAATAGAAATGCACATCCCCAGAGTTCCATGGAGGCTTCATTACTGTCTCACGATTCCATTCCGTCTGTTCGTGGTGGGTGCCCGACGCACAGCATGGGCTTCGCAGCCTCGAGCTCATGGTGCGTTATTCCAGTCCGTTCCGGCAAGAGCCCCCTGAGCTGTCTCCGTGACAGGGCAGAGTCTTACAGAAGCTTGTTGGCCAGCCCAGGACTCGGCACAAGCAATGGCAGAGCCAGAGTCTGGCCGTCAGCTCCGGCCCCAGAGCCACCGCGGGCGGCGGGGCAGGAACAGGGAGATGCCCGAGCAGAGACGCCTTAGGTGGGCAGAGGCCGCAGCGTGCTCACGTGCCTGGGTCGTCCCCCAGGCCACGGGCTTGGGCTGGGTCACCGGAGTGCAAACCACCACAGGTCCCCAAGCGAGGAAGCACGGGCGGGAACCCCACCCGCCGTGACCGCTGGAGCAGCGCCCTCAGGACTGGGATGAGGTGGTCAAAGCCGGGCGACCTCTTTCATTCAGGAGACCCAGGGGCAGATCCAGCAGATCAGCGGCCGCCCCGCTACTCCGCGGCCCGCTCTCCGGTGCTCCCCGCTCCCGCTGCCCCGACGTCACCCCCCCGGGCCCCCACAGGCAGGTGCTAACGGGCCCCGGGCTTCCCCTTCGCCCGGGCCGGCCCCACACCTGCCCCGAGGCCCACGAGAGCCACTTCAAACATGACTGCGAAGAACGACGAAGACCATCTCTTCCCCACTTGTTGCTCGGGCGGCGGATGCAGAAAAGATGAACGTTCGATTCGCAAAGCCATTTTGCCTATGATGGTGCATTTACTAATTTCCACACAAAGAAATCGGGGAACACGGTAGTTCGGCATCTCGCGCTCATTATCCCGCCCACAGTTCAGGTGGCGCCTATTAAGCCATCATTTTAAATAGTTTAACTTGTAATGAGAAATACCAGGAGCACTGGAATGAGTTCATGTTGCCGTGAAAGCCTCCTTCACTTCCTACCTCCATTGTTCAGGCTGCGGCACGTCACCGTGCGATTATGTATTTATGTTTAGAGTCTCAAAATAACGCCTTTTGTGAGAGTGTCCGTGGGGCTCGGGGAAGAGTTGACATTGAAATGAATGCGCAATCTGTTCAAAATGTAAACTTTGAGACCAGATGATTAGGAAACGAGTATATATTACACGAAAGGAATTACTACTGGTTCCTTTTGTAAATGACAGATTCTCAAAGTGAATTTATAATCTGATCTACAAAACAAGTGTCAATGCAATCGCGTGGTAGGTAGGTCAGTATGCCCCAGCACATAGTAGGTGCTCAGAAGCAAGAAGCCAAGAAAGTGACCCTATGTCTCAGCCTGTCTGTCCTTTGGACCATAGTCACACCCACAGGTGCTAGGTTCCCCCAGGACGAGGCTAACATCTCCCCATCTGCTGCATTCAGATCCACAAGGCAGAGCCCTGGGAACACGCCCCCATGCATTTCCCCACTGGATCCAAGAGCAGAAGACAAGGGGTAGGTGGCCACATATGTGGTCTGTCCCTCCCAAAATGGGATCTTGAAAATTTGGGATTTAGAAAATGGAATTAAGACTTCAATTAATAAGTGCACCTGTCACTTAGGTCAGGCCATGGAAAGAGCAGCAGCACGAGACAAGGGCAGAGTCGTAGCTCCCTGGCCCTGCTGACTCCTTGCCGTCCCGCCCGAGGACACCACCTGCTCCACACCTGCTGGGCAGCACCACACCCCAGAGGCGGGGTGGGGGATGCCCTCAGGCCAGAGTGGAGTTTCAACGCAACAGGCAGGCCTGGGACTGAGGACACATAAGAGCTGCAATGCTCCACATTTAGGAGGAAGAGACCAAGGGGAAGTGGTCAGAAGATGGTGAGCAAGTCTCAGATGTGCCCACACGTGGAGCTGGCCCTGGGCTAGCAGCTGAGAGAGCCAGGCCTTCCGTCTGAGCTGCCGGAGCAAAGGGAGGTGGTCCCAGTCAGGCTGGAGCCTATGCTTCCATTCGCACGGAGCAGGTGTATGCGTACAGCACGCTCACTTGGCAGAGGCCTGCTGAGCACCTCCCACTCCCGAGCACCCAGGTAAGGGGCAGCCTCAGGCCTGTGATCACTTCTGCTCCTGGCCTGGAGTCCATACCCAACAGTGTCTCCCCAACAGCTGGCTCCCCCTGACCTGGGCAGCAACAGTGGGCAAGGCCTCTGTTCCTTTTTATTTTTAAAGCACTTTTAAATCATTTTTATTTAGGAATGATTTATATCCAGGGAAACAAGCAGATCTTAACCATTATAGTGAAATGAATTTTGACGTATGCTAATATCTTCACAACCACAAACATGGCCCTCATTAAGATTTTTTTAAGATTTTTTTTTTTTTTTTAGGGAACGCCTGGGTGGCTCAGCGGTTGAGCATCTGGCTCAGGTCATGATCCTGGAGTCCCAGGATCGAGTCCCACATCGGGCTCCCTGCATGGAGCCTGCTTCTCCCTCTGCCCGTGTCTCTGCCTCCTCTTTGTGTCTCTCATGAATAAATAAATATTTTTTAAATCTTTTTTTTAATAATCTCTACACCCAACATGAGGCTCAAACTTAACCCCAAGATCAGATTGCATGTTCTACTGATTGAGCTGACCAAGCACACTAGCCCTCATTTTTTTTAATTTAAATTCAATATAATTAACGTATAGTGTACTGCTAGTTTCAAGGGTAGAGGTCAATGATTCATCAGTTGCATAGAACACCCGGTGCTCATCCCATCACATGCCCTCCTTCATGCCCATCACCCAGGTACTCCATCCTCCACCCTGCCCTTCCAGTGACCCTCAGTTTGTTTCTTAGCATTAACTCATATGATTTGTCTCCCTGATTCTGTCTTGTTTTATTTTTCCCTCCCTTCCCCTATGTCCCTCTGTTTTGCTTCTTAAATTCCACATATGAGTGAGAGCATGTAGTATTTGTCTTTCTCTGATTGACTTATTCCACTCAGCATAATACCCTCTAGCTCCATCCATGTCATTGCAAATGGCAAGATTTAATTTTTTGATGGCTCAGTAATATTCCATTGTCTACACAGACCACCTCTTCCCTACCCATTCAGCTGTTGATGAACATCTGGGCTCTTTCCATAGTTTAGCTATTGTGGACATTGCTGCTATGCACATTGGAGTGCAGGTGCCCCATTGTTTCACTACATCTGTATCTTTGGGGTATTCAATAGTGCAATCGCTGCATCAGAGGATAGCTCTATTTTCAACTTCTTGAGGACCCTCCACACTGTCTTCCACAGTGGCTGCACCAGTTTGCATTCCCAGCAGCAGTGCAAGAGTGTTCCCCTTTTTCCACATTCTCGACAACATCTGTTGTTTCCTGACTTGTTCATTTTCGCATTCTGACCGGTGTGAGGTGGTAACTCATTGTGGTTTTGATGTGTATTTCCCTGATGCTGAGTGATGTGGAACATTATTTTTTCATGTGTCTGTTGAAGGCCTCTGTTCTTCAAAGCTGGCCCCTACAGCTGCTGAACAGGGGACTGTGACATCAGGTGCTGGCCAGCTCCTCCAGGAGGGCCCCACAAGACACTGCAACTTATTCTTCACCCTTGTCAACTCTCCCACACCTACCTCCAGGTTTGGGAGCAGAAGTAATCTCTCCCTTCTTTAAACCCCTATAGCTCTTATCACTTTCTCAACTAAACCCTAAAATCCTGGAGTAGAGACCAGCTTTACTTCCTGTGGCCACCACAGTGCCTCCCACAGAACACCCTCGAGATGTGTGTCACAAGGTCAATACACAGGTGCATCCATGGACCTGGGGTGGGGTAGAGCAGGCAGCTGCCTGTCTGTCCACCTCTGTAACACAGATGGGACAGGTCAGTTATCTCATCATCATGGGGCTTCACACCCATAAACTCACTTCAGAACTCAGACATTTAACAGTCAGGTCAAGATTTGAACTCTAGACCTGCGCCATCCAGTATGGCAGCTGCCACCAGCACTCATGAACGTGGTAGTAAAATAGGTAAAACACACCAGATTTTGAAGACTTATGGGAGAAAGAACATGAAATATCTCACTAATAACTTTCTTATCAGTGACATGTTGCCCGAGTGGCCAAGTTCTATGTGAATCATTGGTGCTCTTCCAGCTGAGCTCCTACTGTGTGCTAAACACTAGGCATCAGTACATGGGAAGTCTTCCTCAGCAGACTGCAGAAAGCGAAGCTGCAGGGCAAATCCCCATCATGCCTCCAACTGACCTTCGCCATGTGGCGCAGTCCCCAGCACTTCCTTGGGCTGTGCGTTATCAGAGCATCGAGATGAGGCCCAAGAACAGCCACAGTAGCACTTGAGCAAAAGATATTGGTGTCTCCTGGCTAGTGTCCCAGGGCTGCCGGAACACAGCCCCACAGACTGAGTAGCTTATCCAATATTTTCCCCCAGTTCTGGAGGCCAGAGGTCAGAAGTCAGGGTGGGATGGTTTGTCTGGGGCCACAAGGCAACATCTGGCCCTGCCCCTGCCCCAGAAACTGGTGGCCTGGGGCCTTCCTCCTGTCTCCTGTGTGTGCATCTGTCCCTGTGCCCAAATATCTCCATTTTATATCTGACTGCCTCGGGGCTATCCTGATGCTTTCCTCCAGCCTTGATCTGCTACAGAGATCCCTTTTCCCAGTCGAGTCTCCCTGGGGGACTGGTGCGTCATTATTCAACTGGGAATGTCACCTGAGCAACAAGTGGCTCTCTTCCATCTCACCATCTCTGCAGTGCCTCAACAAACACGGAGGCGATGCTGCCTGGCCGCCAAGCACACACCTGCGGCCGTCCACGCCAAGCGCCACAGGCCAGTGTCCATGGGCAGAGCCTGGCCCTTGAGGAGCTGCACACTCACGCTCACCTCCATGAGACCTACATGTCCAGCCCCTTGTTGGACTCCAGAGGGTGGATGGGAACAGCTCTCCTAGCCATGACTCCAGCTCCACATGCTTGCAGATAAATCCACACACTGGTTATGGCAAAACAGAGGGGTATCCCCTAAATCATCCTGCCAGAGCTCTGAACACTCTTGCTTGAGAGAAGAGCCATGCCACATATCTGCCTTTGCTGCCGCCCATAACAGCCTCGGCTGAAACCCACCCTGTACAGCAGGACAGACTCCCCACTGCTGAGACCAGGTAAGACCTGCAGCCTTGTACCACAATCAGCTGAAAAGAATCCATTAGAATGACAAATGGTCCTTCAAACTCTTCACATCTTTGTCAGCAGTAGGGTGAAAGAGCCCAAGAACCGGAGGGGGGTCTGGCACCCCCATGGATGGCGGCTGGAGTTCTGACCGGGTGGATGCAGGCCAGGAGAGGGGGCCCGGCTAGCGAGACAATGAGCTGGCTGTGGGGTTTTCTTCTCCAAGCCCAACAGGAAAGCAAGAGAAGTACAGGAAAAATAAGGTTCACTTGAGTCCCTCCCGGCCAGGAGGGTGAATGGAGGCTTTCTCAGCAGCCAGGCAGGAGGCGTCACCGAGGGAGGGTCCCGGCAGGATGTGTGCACATTCCCCAGAGTTTGGAAAAGTGTGGTATCTTAACCACAACGGGCCTAAACCACTGTCCATTTGCACATCCACTCCACTCCCTGGCTCCTAACCATGACGCAAGGGGACCTCCTGCAGGGTGGGGGAGTCACCTGGAAAGTCACCCCCATCCTTGCTACCTGAGGCTGGCTTACACACCTACACCAACGACACCACGGGGTGGACTTCGTTGTTTCCCACTCCTGCTGCTGCCCACTCTGAGGTGTGTACGGGTCTGCCTGGAACTCTCCCCATAGAGGCTGAAAGCGACCTGACAGCGTTGCTGCTGGTGGCACCTTCTCTGTTTGCAGGTACCGGCCAGGTGTGCAGAAGGGAAATCCTACGTTACCGTGTGACGACGTGGTGTAATAGCCGTGTTTACCCTGGTTGCTCCTGGGACTTGCAGTGCCAGCAACGTCCTCGGTGATGTTTGCTCAGCTGTGGACTCTGTCCCGATCCTGCTCCCAGCAGCCCCGTCTTCAGATCCCCCTCACCCAGGCATCCCGGAGAGCCAGGTCCCTCACCGTGACATGGACAGCCTCCCTCACAACCCCATGTGCCCTGTCCCGAGTGGCCCCTGAACCCTTCCCTTCGACCAGTGCCCTGCAGCTGATTTCCCGTGGTGTCGTCTGATCCAGAAGGGTGCAGAGAAGACCTCTCCTCCACAGCTGCGTCCGCACAACACCGCCACCAAAGGCCGGGGCAGGGAGCGGGAGCCAGGGCGAGCGGGTGTAAATGCGCAAGAGGACACAGGATCAGGGGAAGGTGCCACGGCGGAGAGCACAGGAGGCTGGCCAATGTGCGCAGAAACGCAGCCCCAGCATTTCTCCACGTCTGAGCTGAAGCAGTCTCTTCTCCCACATGACCGGACTGTTTTGCTCGAACCACAGGAGGGGTGTCCCTTCTCTGAACCCTGGGTAAATCCCTTGGTCTGCCAACGGAGGAGGAGCTCCCTCTCCAGAGAGAGGAGGGCCCATGCGCTCCTTTCGGGAGGCTGAGCCGCCAAGGACCTGGCAGTACCCTCGCAGATTGCTCTGCACCTTCTGATGCTGAAGGCTTCAGTCGCAGGAGCCCCCGAGGGGCCACAGCACGGACGTCCGCAGAGGCCGCTGGTGCTGGCATCCACGCCTGAGACTTTGGGGACACCCCACCTGCAGCCAGGGACAGGCACCTGAGCCCTGGCGCCCCAGCTCACCGCCGCCCGTGCACCCAACATCTGCTCAGCAACCCCATCTCCACCATGTGCCATCTGCCTGAGCACTTTCCTCGAACGTAGCAAGGTCTCTCGAGCTGGACTCAGCCAACCCTGCAAACCATTCATGTGTGTTTTCATCTGAAAGATCTTCCTGTTCTGTTTTCATGGTGTCGTCACCAGACTTTGGTTTTCTTCCTGGGAAGGGCTGAATAGTCTCCGTCTATCATCTCTTGGATCCACTACGAGAAGACCCCGAGTCCCCTGTTCTTGGTGAGGCAGTTGCTCCTGAGGTTTGTAATCTGGGGTTGTGAGTGCACATCCAGGAGGATTCTCTCTCTTTGGAAAATCCATGATGCAGAGAGGTCTGGAGCTCATGCCACAGTGCCGCAGAGGTGGATGCCACCTCCCAAGACGACTGCTGGCCCCATGGGGTCAATCCAATGTAAGAGCAGAACCGGGGCTACACTCTCACCTCCCCCTCCACCAGCAGTCCAGGTGCCTTCCCATCTAGTCCCTGTGGTTGTGGGGAGGGTGTGTGGAGATTTCTAGAATACCCTGTTACCAAGAATGGAGCTATGGGCAAGGATCCTGGCTTTACACCTATGGGCTAAGTACTGTCCCATCCAGCATTCCATGTCACACAGGCCAATCTCTTGTTTCTTGTGGGTGCAAATACAGAACCCCACAAGGCCAGCAGAGGCAGCCCATTACCCCACTACCTCCAGGGCTGCAGATGTAGCCACTTATGCAGACCACTTCTGATCCCCAGTTTCTTCTTTCTGTCTGAGCCTTGGGGATTTCTCCCACTTGCTCTTAAATGTATGCATTTAGAATATCTATTACTTTTTGTGCACTTTTTCTGTGTCTTTTGTCAGTGGCAGCCTTCAGGCTGTCGGGTCCATTGTCTGGTCAGGCACAGAGGTTCTCAACTAGAGGGTGTCGAAGACCCTCCCAGGCTCTCCAGTCTATGCCTCAAGTTCTTCTTTGTAACAACAGCTTTATTAACATACAGTTCCCACACTGCGTAATTCACTCACTCAAATTGTACGATTCAACGGTTTCTACCATATTCAGATATGTGCAAACATCACCATAGCCTATTGCAGAGTATTTCATCATCACAAGAAAAGCTTCATACTCTAGCTTACTGCCATCTATCCCCCTGCCTGCCCCTCCTTTCCTAATCTGGAATTTTCATACAAACAGAATCACGTATGTGGTCTTTTGTGACTTGATTCTTTCTCTTAGCGTGATGTTTTCTGGTTCATCCACATCAGAGCCTGCGTCGGTGTTTTATCCATGTTCATGACTGAATAATATTCTGTCATGTGGGTGTATCCCATTCATCCATCCATTCTCCAGCTGGTGGACCCTTGGACTGTTCTTGCTTTATAACAATCACGAGTCACTCTTCGTGAACATTCACGTCCGAGCATCTGTGTGCACATGTGTTTTCATTTCTCTTGGGTGTCTACCCAGGAGTGGAATTGCTGGGTCATCCGGTAACTCGCAACTTAATCATCCGAGAAGCTGTCAGAATGTCTGGTTCCATGTGTTTTTAATCTACTCCCATTTACTTCTTATGGGAAAAAAGATACATGTGGAACTTGCTTCATTTTTCTTACTGTAAATCGTTATTGCTGCAATTTTAAAAGACTGACAAGTATACCATCATGAAAAAACATATTATGCACAAAGAAAAAAGTCTTACAAAATGGCCACAAAACTGTTTATCACTAGGAGGAGT
This sequence comes from Canis aureus, assembly GCF_053574225.1. Taxonomy (NCBI): domain Eukaryota; kingdom Metazoa; phylum Chordata; class Mammalia; order Carnivora; family Canidae; genus Canis; species Canis aureus. Next base: position 2,031,998 of record NC_135627.1, read on the forward strand.
GAATTTTAATTTTTGCAATTTTCCTTATGTAAAATCTGAATTTCCAATAACGAAAATAAGTAGTACTCATCATAAAGTAAATTAAGGAGGACAAAGACGATGCCATCTTCAGAAGATGACAAGAAGTATTGTTTTTTTAAATTCAGAATCCAGACTAAACCTTTCTGTAGAACATTGGTACACTGGCACACAGGGCATCCCTTTCTGGAACGCAAGTGGCAAACAGTTTTGGCTGGAATAGACATACAAGTCCCTTTGGGATCCCAAATGGATCATCTCTGCATTAGACAATGGGAGATTTAAGAGAAAATTCTGGAAGCTACTGGCTACTGAGCACTTCTTGACCTTCTCAAGGACAAAGAGCCAGTACGGATGGGTCCAGGGCCCGCATGCTAGCAGAATCTGCTCACCTTCAGTCTCAAATGCTCCTGTCCTCCTCACCCCAGGGACGCCCTGACAGACTGACTTCCAGATGTTTCTGTTTCTGTTGCCCTTTCTGAGATACAACCCCCTCCCCTTCTGCCACATGTGGACCAGGACTCCTGTAGAGCAGTGTAGAGCAGAAGCTCTCAACCAGCTGCACACCAGCTGCCCAGAAGCACCTCCACACACCAGTGCCTGGGCCTCACCTCCACACAGAATGTCTAGATGGTGACCCCAGGACACAGTCGAGGCTGGGAGCCAAAGACCCACTCACAAGACCTGAAACATCACCGAAAACTACAAGAGAATTGCTATTCTGGTCTCTTAGGAATGCCTCACCATCACCAAAGGAAAGAAACATGAATAATTCTCCCCAAAGGGCACTGGGCCTGGGAGGTGGACTCATGTAAGAACATGGGCAGCGTCCCCTAAAATGTGCAGCAGATGGATCCGAGGCACCTTCTCTTCTGCGGCTGCCTCCCCCAATGCCTCTGGTTCAGGATTACCCACGTCCTGATGAATTTGTTCCTTATAAATGTGCAACTGGGTCAATGGGTCTTCACCCAAATAGATTCACCTGCCCACCAAGACTCAGGGCCAGAGAGACACCCGGCTGGTATGCAGGGCAGGTGGCACAGGCTGGCTCTGCAGAGCTCATGGTGAGCTCCTAGCCAGCTGCCTCCTTTCTTGGGTCCTCACTGCATCCTGTCCTCCTCCTCCCTCTTTGGCTCCCACTCACTGCAACTTTTTGCTGGAATAATTGTATTACCTCATTTAGTCCTCACACTATATGACAAAGGTGTTAGAGCTACGGTGGCAGAGATGCCAAAGCCACAAGAATAACTAAGAAAATCTCTTAGGTGACCATTTAGAGTTTAGAAGTGCTAGGATTTGCACCCAGGTGCACCACGCTGCTCCCACCCCAGGACTGACACAGGCCAGCCAACCCTTAGCCAATTTGAATGCAACCCCATTGATACGGTCACATCAAAATGCTGCACTGTTGGGGATTTACCCCAAAGATACAAATGCAATGAAACGCCGGGACACCTGCACCCCGATGTTTCTAGCAGCAATGTCCACAATAGCCAAACTGTGGAAGGAGCCTCGGTGTCCATCGAAAGATGATGGATAAAGAAGATGTGGTCTATGTATACAATGGAATATTCCTCAGCCATTAGAAACGACAAATACCCACCATTTTCTTCGACGTGGATGGAACTGGAGGGTATTATGCTGAGTGAAGTAAGTCAGTCGGAGAAGGACAAACATTATATGTTCTCATTCATTTGGGGAATATAAATAATAGTGAAAGGGAAAATAAGGGAAGGGAGAAGAAATGTGTGGGAAATATCAGAAAGGGAGACAGAACGTAAAGACTGCTAACTCTGGGAAACGAACTAGGGGTGGTAGAAGGGGAGGAGGACGGGGGGTGGGAGTGATTGGGTGACGGGCACTGGGGGTTATTCTGTATGTTAGTAAATTGAACACCAATAAAAAATAAATTTAAAAAAATGTTAATGCATCAACACCACTCACCTGTTTCTGGTGGAGCCAGGTGGAGGGAACCAGGTGTGCGGAAATGCCTTGTAAACAATAAAAAATGGCCCAGGGACAGAAAGAACATCGCCGTATCTGTGGGTCCATCCGCCTCCTCCACGGACATCACTCCCTTCTCCTTCCCGGTGGGTCTCCATCCTAGGCAGAGCCATGCTGGTGGCTCTCTGTGCTGACTCCACATGGTTTCCTGTCGTGCTAACAAGTGCCCCAGCCCTAAGGCAGACCCACACTGCCTCTCACTGCACCAGCACAAGTCATAGACATGCGGGATCATGGCTTCTAGAAGCAGGCTCCTAATGCTGGTGGCAGGGTGGGGGGCCTCACCTCGCCAGCCCCCACCCCTCACCCCTCCCACCACTGTGGCGGCCTGAACAAGCAGGCAGCCCAGCCAAAGAGCCGGCACTCAGCCATCAGCACCCGCCCCCAACCTGCCCTGTACACACACACAACCCTGGCCTGTTCTGTGCCTCGTCCAAGGATGGACTTCGAGAAGTCACCGCTTCCGAGTCAGCCTGGTGGCTGCACATTTATTTTAAGAGGGACGTTACTGACATCTGGTGGCAACCTGAGAAAGCTCACTTTGTAGAAGAATGGAGTGCAGACTGCATCTGCCCACATCACAGGCCATGACTCTACTCAAGGGAAGGACAGAAGGGTTCTTAAGAAGGCAAGAAGCTGTCATAACCTCTGGCCCTCTCCCAGACACTGAATTCCAGCAGGGACAGGCTCCACTTTCTGGAAGCGAGCTACAGATGTGGAGTGAAGCCAACTTGGTCCTGACCCTGCAGGCACCACATCCTGGCATCTACACTGGAGCCGGGGAGTCAGGAGTACAGCTCTGAACACACACGATGTCCGAGCAATCCAGTAGAGAGGATGTCCCCACTGCTGACAATGAACAGAGCTGCACAGCCTGGGCGGGGCTCCGCGGACGCGCTTCCTGAGCCTCTCAGCTCTCCCGATGCCCCTCTGCTGTGGTCCCGTGCAAGGTGGTGCCTTCCCCACCATGCTACCAAGTCCCAGGAAATAAACACAGCAAGTGCGAGTGACAGACACCGGGAGACCCCGAGGCAGGCGTGGAGCCCACTCTCATGTGTCCCACACTGAGGTGATGCGAAGTGTAAACGTTCTAGTAATTAGGAGTCCTTCTTACAGACTAAGTGCTTCTCAACACTTCCCTTTAAAAAGACGTACTGGGGTTAGTCACTCTCATCAACTAGAATATCCCCTAATAAATTAAGTCTCATTCTTTGTGGGACAAAGGATAAAAGTCTGGATTTTCATCCTGAAGTGAAAGATTTACCGTTCGATCAACGACTGGGGTAACACAAACAGTCCAGACACAGCTCTTCACAGATCTGCTCACATAGCCTCAGATGCAGACGTTCCCAGAAACACCAGGCGTCAGCAGGCAGGCCTGTCCGGTGACCACTGTCATCTATCCACATGCATACCTATTCCCAGTTATCGGCAGTGATGACCTGCGATTTACACTAGGCCGGCAAACAAAACCCACAGAGATGCCAGGTTTCAGCACGTGCCTTGCTGCAGGGACAGGCCTCACTGGCCTCTCTCTGCCGACTAGGGCCTGCTCTCCTTGCAACAGTGCACCTTCTGCCACCACCCTCCCTGCCAACCACGGCAGGGCCAACACTCACAACCTATCTTTGGTTCCCCAAACTTGTAAAGTGGCCTGAAAACCCCCGTTGCCCCCACTATACCCAGAAACTCGGCACTGGGCACAGACCCTCGTCGGGTCCTGCCAACCTGGAAACAGGGCAAGCTGGCCGGTTGACATGTCCAGCCTCGGCCCCTGCCATGTACAGAGGCTGCCTGCAGGGCCCCGTCTGCACCAGGGGCAGTGCCACCAGTCTTGGCAGCAGAAAGGATGCTGGGCGAGCATTCTTTGCTTGATTGTGTAATGGAGAAATGGGGCACACACTGGACGCCGAGACTCAATGAGCGCTGGTGTTCTAGGGCTGTGAGAGAGGTCTCTAGGCCTGACAGTCCCTTGGGGAATGCGCCCCCTCCCTTGTCACCCTACCCAGCCCCCAGGGCCATCCTCACGCTAGTCCTCAGCTGCCAGGCATCCTGCCCTCACGCTGGGTCTTCCTCCCGCCACCACTTTCACCAGCAGAAGGCCTGGGCCCACCTTCCAGGAGCTCACTCTGCCAAGTGAAGTTCCCTGGAGAACTCATCCATGGCCTGGGGGCTTCCTGGTGATCCTTCAGTCCAGGGGGGTCTGCACCTGAGGCCCAGCGGAAGCCACATGGGAGTATATCCGTGGGAATCCACACACCCAGCTGCCCCACGAATGGCCCCTTCCATTTCCAACAGGGAGTTAGACACGGAGCAGGTGAAAAAATCATCTGCCTGAACTCCTCGCAAATTGTAGCTTGGCCACAGCCTCAGAAATGTGCAGAAATGTGCAGATTCTACTTCTCCACAACTGAAAAATAATGCAGCACACTGACCTGCAATCACTCTGATAACAGAAAACTTAGTTATGCCAATTAAAGATGACCTGGGCCTTCCCAGACTTCTATGGTCACTGGAACTTGCCTCCTCCTCCAGGAGGTGACCGGGTGCCGAGATCTTCACGCCCTTCCACTGGCCTCTGCCAGTCGTGTGGCCCAGACACAGATGCCCCGGCTGACAGCCTCGCCCTGCCGTGCCTGAGGTCCGTGCCAGCTTCCCAGGTTCTTCTCAGCCTGACTCAAAACCCTTCAGGTCTGTGGCCTGCGTGGCTCTCCCGCAGCCCCCTTGTGGCTCCAGAGTCAAGGCAAGGTTGGCCGCCATCCTCCCCGCCTCCCTCAGCCATCCCTTCTCTGCCTCCCCAGGCTGAGCCAGGGTGACTCGCCCAGGAGGCCGTATTCTAGCACCTTCTCCCAGGTCAGCAGCCCACGCAGCTCTGCTCACGCCGGCCAAAGCCATCCAGGCGCCTCCTCCTGGGCCTCACTGTTTCTGCTGCGCCCAGCAGCTCCCCACCTCTTCCCGGGCCCGCGGTCACCAGCATCCTTTGGCCTCACTCCCTTCGGCCCCTCGGCTTCTCCTCTCCCGCAGGCACAGCCGAGTCTTTCCCTCTCAACACTCTGGCTCTTGAAGACCAAATGGTTTAGACAGCAGACTTTACACCCTGCCTCTGTGGTGAAGTCTAACAAGGACAGCTTAAAACTTAGCCGTAAACAGCAATCTTTGTTCTGAGCTGGACCCCTCATAGATTCACCCAGACAACAGGGTGCGAACTGGTCACCAGGGAGCGAGGTTCAGGGAGGGGCTTCTCTCGGGCTCACACGGGTGGCCACACAGCGCCTCACAGGACCCTGAGTGGTCCCTCTTCCACTCTGGACCCCGGGCAACTCCGTCTTCCCGTTCTGGGCCCAGCCCTGCCCCAGAGCCATGAATACAGCTGGACAATGAGAGAAGAGAAAGTAGGAACACTCGGGAGTGCTTGAGGAATATTCCCTGCTCCCAAGATCCTCAGCACCACTCAGATGTTGTACACACAGACAAGAATCCTGTCCCCATACGGATGGACAGGTACACACGGGGACAAGGACTTGGTCCACATATACATGTAGCAAGTAGTTTGTACATGGATGGGGTCCTGGTCCATGTACAGGTGTACAGCTATGTGCACAGATGGGGTCCTGGTCCACATATACACGTAGTGGTCCATCCACGAACAGAGTCAGGGTCCACATACAGATGCAGAGGTACGAACATGGATGAGGATCCAGGACGTTTATAGACATACTGATACACATATACATACACCCCCCATCTGAACAACACCCAGTCCATGTTTGGGATGTGAGGAAGGGGGACTTACCTAGTGCCACTGACTAGGCCCACACCTCCTCATCCCCATCAGCCAGAACCTGGGGGTGCTCGCATCCACTTCTCAACAAGCCCTGGGGCTTGTTAGCAGCCCACACTGCACCAGGCTTTCAGGGCACAGCGCGGAAACAGCGGGGTAGGTGATGGCAAACTCCCAGTCACCTAACAAGGCACCTCATCTGAGTCATAGGACCCAGAAAATGACTTAAGTGACTCACTTGTCACTTCCCCAAGGGCGGAGCATAGCCAGTGCCTGCCAGGTGCATGGGGAGGCTAATTCGTGACTCACGTGGGTGATGGGGTGTCAGGAATGGGTGCTCTCTGCAGGTTCAAGAGCAAGCACGGACACCCCTGCTTCATCCCACAGCAGCTGGGCTGTTCACAGCTGCCACAGGGATAAACACACAAATCTGCAGATCCAAACCTCTCCTTCTAGAACATTCGGTGGGTTTCCTCCGTTAGTGGCTTCATTTTTCCATTCAAACCCTAACAATTAAAAACACATTTTTTTCAATATTACAGATGACATATATTCCCAGGAGCAGCGTGTTTACTGCTTTGCACACGGCCTCCGCGAGAAGAGACAAGGAAACATAGTTCTCAGGGAGTGAAGTGAGGGGTGTGTATAGACTGCAATTTCTTCACCCAAGAACAGAAGCTAAACTTCTAAATGTTAAGAAGCAACTTTTAAAAAAATGCCGGAGTCTCGAACCTGGTATCACAGCTGGGGCCACCAAGATGGTCAAAGGTCCTGGCAAAGGAGCCCAAGGTTCAGGGTAACAGAGGGCAGAGTCTGAGGTCAGGGCGCAGACACATACACCCTGTCTCTGGCCTCAGGCCAATTACAGCTCTTTCTGAGCCCATTTCCATGACTGTGAAAACAAGATGAGTCCTTCCTCCCCATTCAGCTATTGGGAGCAAGAAAGGCACCTTATAGCACACGCAGCACAGAAGGAGTCGAGTAGACAGGCAACACTCTTACCTGAGGCATTTCTGCTGATGGACACGGTACCCAGGCCACAGGCCACACCCCCCAGGGCCCCACTTCTCCCCACACAGAGCCGTGGTCGACACCACCCCCAAACCACAGCATCACGGTGCCACAGGCCCACGGCAGATTCCCTCCTGCCTCAGCCCCCAGCTACGTCCAACCCAAAGCCACTCCCAGGGACTCTACTATGATCATCTCCATCTAACAGAGTGTGAAACTGAGGCTCGGCTGGTGAAACTGGGACCAGAGCCAGCCGCCAATTCTGGTCAGGCACTGAGTCCTAACCTGAGGTGGGCCGGGAGGCACCCTGGGCCCCTGACCCTTCAGGAAAGCTTGTTCTGCCTCTGACAAGCTGTATGACTCTAGGAAAGTTGCTTTACTTCTTTGAGCTTGTCCCATGTCTGAAATAGCATCATTGGACCAGGTGATGTCAGGGACCTTTGCAGATCAAAGCTCTGGGCTCTTTTCTAGTCTCCTGTCCCCAGACACTCCAGCGGGAGCATCACACCAGCAGGAAGTTGGAGGGACAGGATTGAACCCAGGCAGCCTGTGTGGGAGGTCTTCATGGAGGCTGAGCTTTCTACCATTCAAAAAGTGGGGAGCCCCTGGTATACCGGCCTGCCAGACACTCGAGGCAGAAGCCGTCTCAGGCAGGATTTCCATCCATACAAACACCAGAATCGGTGACCAGCAGGCTGGCCGCCTGGCTCTGGGATCTCAACAAAGTGGCAGAGGGTGAATAACAGACTGAATCATGGGGGGAGGGGGAACTGAAGCCTTCACTCCGTTCCTCTCCTCCTTAGGAGCTCATCCTGAGATGTGATCTGCAATTGCATGCAAATGCACTGTTTAATTTCCAAAAGAGGGAAAAATGAGAAAGCTTCTCAAAGTGGAAAATACGCACATACGCACAGGACAATAGAAGGCGCTCAGAGAGCCCGTTTGGAAGCGTTAATGCATTTCTTGGATGATTGAGGTTGCTCAGCCTTTAGCCTCACATCTTGGCAGCTGTGCTGGGTAGACACTGATGGCCAGGGTCCTATTGTTTAATTAAGTGATTAAGTGCTTTACACATGAATACATCTATCGAGCAGAGACACCACTGCTCCCACAGTAAGAACACATTAAGCGTGCAGAAGATAAAGGACCCAGGCAGGACAGCATAATTGAGGACAATTGGTCTTATCTGAAATGGAACTTCAATACACAAGTTTTCTGCAGGCAAGACCAGGGAGTGATCAGTGCGGTGGTGGGTTTGGGAAGGCCCCTCGGGACATGGACAAAGGACCCCCCACCCACTGGCACCTGGCTGGGCTCTGGGGCCTGGGAGCACCTGGCCAATAGGTGGCGCCAGAGGCTGCTCCTGTGGCCAGAGACCAGCTGGGGACCAGAGGAGGACCAGAGGGGGACCAGAGAGGGACCAGAGAGGGACCAGAGAGGGATCTGCACGGCAGAAAAGAGCCAGAGGCCAGCACCTCCAATCCCCGGCCCACTCTCCCTGCCACACCTCCCCACCAGGTCAGGGACGGTGCCCACAGGGCACCACCAGAGCCCACGCCCATTCCCCTCCAACCAAGCCACCTGACCAACACCCCCATCACCATCTCCACAGGTGTGCGGGAAAACACTCTTCTGTGTCCAAGTGCACATGTGTGCAGACACAGATACACATACATGCATGCATGCAGTGCACATCTATCATGTGTGCACATAACACATAACACCCACCACACCTAGACACCCATGTCACACACCACATACGTCCACACACACACAGGTATAAACCATGTCTTCTCACATCTCACTCATCACCTGCTCTGGGGTCAGAGCCAGACTCCTCACAAGGCCTTGGTGTGGCTCCAGTCCCACACCATGCTGCACACCATGCTGTGCCTTCCCCACCCTTTCACTCTTCCCCCTAGGGCTCCCCCCACAATGTCGCTGTTCTTGCTGCCCTCAACCCTCCACTGAGCTGTGGTCAAACACTTCCCGTGCCCACGCCTGGTGACATCCCCCCTCCCTGCACAGACTCCTGAGCATCCTGGAGGCCTCCCTGGGCCCTTGAGGCTGAGATGTTGCTCTTTCCCTGCTCACACTGCTCACAGCACACAACCCAGCCACGCCTGACCAGCAGGAGCTATGGCACATGTTCACTGGATGAAGGAAAGCGGAAGGTGGGGCTGCAGACAGACCTCTTCCAGCACACCAAGGGTGACGCACAGGTGTGGATCACACCTGACCAGTCCCAACTATGCAGGGCGGTGTGGCTCCGATTGTGCAGGAAAACAGGTGTGTGTGTGCATGTATGTGTGTGTGTGAGAGACAGAGAGAGAGAGAGAGAGACCTCCCTGTAGCTGCATCCACAACTGTCTCTGCACTCTGTCCTCACTGGAAAGTTCTAGAAGGATTTAAAGAAGTCATTGGGATTTGTTGGCTCTGGGAGAGGAGACCGTGTGAGGGCTTGAATTATGAAGAGGATGTAGTCTGATCACAGGCAACTCCTGTGGGTTTTTTTTTTAACTCCTGTGTTTTTAAAACATGATTTTAAAGGAACAAAAGAGACCAGATAAAAATTCTCTGATAAAGCCTCTGGACCCATAAAACACACACACACGGATACACACATCATTAATTGGCCTTAAATAACAGAAGTCTGGAGATGGCAGAGACAAGATAACCGGTAAGTTTGCCAAACATAATCAAAACCACCCTTTTTCCAAGTCGACTAAGCAGCTAAATTCCCCCACTGTTCCAACTGCTCAGAGAAAGACACAGCTGTACTCCAGGCCACAAGAACGCTGCTGAGAATCATCTTCAAGTGTCCTTCCTCCTAAACAATTCTATTTATTTATTTTTTTTAACAATTCTATTTAAAACCTGATCTTCTCTGATGCTTTTACAGCTAAAGTCTCTACCAAGTTTTAAGTCGTAATAAGCCAAAAACTGTAAGAATAAAAAACAGAGTTTATAACTCCTGACATGCCTGTGGCCATGATTTCAAGTATAACACAAGCAAGACAGCTTCATGGAACACTACGGCTAAACATGGACCATGCCCAGGGCCCACCTCCACCTTTCTACCTAAAGAGAACCCGTGCCATTTCAGGCTACAGCATCCTCAACTCACCAGCACGGAGTTCCCGGAGTCCACCTGCCCTTAGAAACACACAATGTTCAGAGGAGGTGAATAAACTGATCAGCCTTGTTCTGACCCTAGAAACTTTTGTAGGATAACTTATAAAGCTCAAAAAAAATAGTTATAAATATATAAATAAGTTTCTCGTAAATAATTATTCATAAGTAATAAAGTATACGACTCAAACTTAGGAAGCAAACAATTATTTGGGGCATAGCTGGACACAGAACAGAAAGAGAGAGAAATTCAAAGATAATCAGACAGAAATAAAAGTCCCGGGGAGAATATCAGAAATCTCGAGTGCTTTGAGGAAGAAAAGCCTCTCCATTATGACATTCACAGAGGCTGGTGACCTGCGGTGGAAAGGAAGGAGCAGTCAGCTAAGAAAGAGGCCCCATTTGCAAAACTTCCATGAGGCTCTTGTACTTGGAGGATATGTGCGCAAAATGTAGCCAGAATGGAAGCATATATCCCCTACATGCATCCACCTCTAAAGTATACATCAACTTCGACGTAGCTTTGGGAAACAAAGACGGAAAACATCACTGATCAGGGCAGCCACCGATAAGCGGGGATGAGATGAAAGGAAAATAAATCAGCACCCTAGGATGATTAGCCTCATTTGCACATTCTAAAAACAAAGACGAACACAGAACTCTAGTAACTTTATTCTGCATCTTTCCATGGCACGGCGAGTACACAGATTGGCTCTCAGAGTCAGGCCCGTGGGGTTCGGGTGGCCTGAGTTCCCCCTGATCTCTGAGGCTGCAGTCGGGGAGGCCTCAGGGCCACAGACAGCTTCCAGAAGGCCTTCTGGGATCACCTAGCCCTGGTGAGGGATGCATTATGATGCTCTAGGCTAAGCCATTTGTTCACACAAGTGCCAAGCTTTCCCAGAGGGTTGAAGATTTCCTTGCTTTGAATTTGCACTGACATTCCCTTTTTCTGGACTGTGATGCACACAGAAGCTCAACTGGAATTGTTTAAATCAGATTTTTCTGAACTCCAAGGTCTGAAAAGAGACCGTGTGATTCTAAACCAGCATCCCCAGGGAAGAGAGGAGATAACTGTATTAAAAACTCAGGTGTGGGATCGAGTCCCACCTTGGGTTCCCTGCATGGAGCCTGCTTCTCCCTCTGCCTGTATCTCTGCCTGTGTGTGTGTGTGTGTGTGTGTGTGTGTGTGTTTCTGTCATGAATAAATAAATAAAATCTTTTTTTTAATAAATAAAATCCTAAAAAAAAAAAAAAAAAGACAGGTGAGCATCCGCCTTCGGCTCAGGGTGTGACTCCAGAGTCCTGGGATCGAGTCCCACATTGGGGTCCTTGCATGGAGCCTGCTTCTTCAGTCTCTACCTCTCTCTGTGCCTCTCTCTGAGTCTCTCATGAATAAGTAAATAAAATCTTCAAAAAACTGGGTGTATAAACACTTTCTCAGACAGAAGTGTATGTAGTCACAAAGCTGCACAGCTGAGATGCATATGCTGCTCCAAAAAGGGCACATTCTCTCACATAATTCTTCAATCCACACCAGTAGCTCTGTGTGCACAGGACAGAGCCTTTTATACCCATTTTACAGATGAATAACTGAAACCACACATGTGAACTGCAACAGGTGTCAGAGGCAGTTTTAGTGTCTGAGGCCAGTAGGCTTCCAGATCCCAATGTGGGTTTTTTAAAATTGTGGTTAAACACACACACACACACACACACACACACACACACACACCACAAAATTTACCATCTTACCCATTTCTAAGTACACAGAGCAGTAGTGTTAATTATATGCACATCATTGTGCAAGTGATCCTTAGAACTTTTCCATCTTACAAAATCGAATTCTATGCCTAAACAACTCCCCATCTCCACCCCTGGCACCCAACATCCCACCTCCATCTCTAGGAGTCTGACTCCTCTAGGGACCTCGGATAAGTGCAATCATACAGTACTTGCCCTTTTGTGTCTGGCTTATTTCACTCAGCACAATGCCCTCAAGTTCCATCCATGCAGAGCCTGTGTCAGAATCCGCTCCCTCTCTAGGGTAGAAGAACATCTTGCAGCCATGGACCACATTTATCCATCCATCCATTGATGGGCAGTGGTTGTTGGCTATAGTGAACAATGCTGCCATGAACAGAGGGGTGCAGCAGGTGTCACTTGGAGATGTGGACTTTGATTCTATGGGATCTACATTCAGAAGTGGAATTACTGGGTCATACAGTCGTTTTATTTTACATTTTGTATTATTTTTAATTCTTTGAAGGAACCATATTGCTTCTACCGGCTGCACCATTTTACACTCCCACCAACAGTGCATAGGGTTCCAATTTCTCCACATCTTCACCAAGCATTCATGACCCTCTGTTCTTTTTTTATAAAAACCAGCCTACTGGGTGTGAAGAGGAGGATGTCTTGTGCAGATACACATGAAGTCTCAATTTAAGATATTGAAAACTGTAGCCCATGCTCTTAGACAATATTAGAAAATTAGTATTAATTTTCCTGAGTGACCATGCCATTGGGGTTATATGGAGATGTTAAAATGTATAGAGATGAAAGGTCAGAGGGTCTGAAAATCACTATCATGTGGTGCAGAAAGTCACAGATGGATAAATGACAGATTACGGGCAGACAAATAGAGGACAGACAGATGACAGAGGACGAGTGATTAAACAGAAAGACAGAGATGCAGAGACAATGGACAGTGGTTGAGGAGGAGGATATCCAGGTTTTCCTATGTTTGGAACTCTTCCCAAGGAGAAAGGCGACCAGCGCAGCAGGTGCACACGCCTAGCCGCCCACCGCCCTTGCTCAGCCTCGCCTCCCAGCACCCACGGGCTGGCCACTCCCCTACTTGCCTCTGCCCCTGCTTCTCCTTGGCTGGCAGGCTCTGTAGGGCTGCCAGAAGAGCCAGTGACACCTGCCACCCGCCACCCTGGTGCCTGGCACCCCAGGGGTGCAAGGGCTCTGCATCCCATGTCTCTTTGTTATACTTCCCCTGACTTTCTTCTTCCTGATGCCCAAACCCTCTAAGGATGATGTAGACTGCACTTGTGTCCCCTCCTCCCTCCCCACGGGCAGGGTGGGCAGGAGAGAGCCCAGAGTATCCCCTTGCCCTGTGACGTTGACAGTCACACACCCATTAATCTTCAATCTTGATCTTACTTGTGTTCAAAAGTAGTTTGCACGTTCCTTGCTAAAAAGGCAAGAAAAGACTATCTGTAGAGACTTACCAGTGTCCCCCAGAAACACATATTCCCCACAGGGTGACAACTGTCCCAACTCTTCACGTCTGCAGTGTGGCAAAGGGCACAAGACAGCATGTGGCAGTAGGCTTCATGCTTCTGTGGAGTCTGGGGTCACACCTCTGAGGCGGAACACAAGGGCACCTACTCCGAGGTCCGCCTGTCACTGGAGCCGCCTTCCAGCATCTCGTCACTAGGTGGCAGTGACCCTCACAAATTCCCAGCCAGCCGCTGCCACCTCCAAATAGGTTTCAGGAGAAAAACCCAGGGACACGGGTGTGTCTTGCCCTGACCACTGGGGCCCCCTTGTCGGGCTGCACCGGCGGCCACCCCCCACAGACCCTGAAGTCAGAGCGGGACACGCAGAACGGAATGTCAGGGCCTCGCTTCCCCCGGGGGAGCCGGCTGCTCCCTCTGCCTCACAAAGGGAAATGGATTATTCCCAATGATTTTCCAGCTAAGCGCAGCTAAGAAACCAAACCTACTGTTGCAGAGACCTCTGTCACTTTGTCTGTCTGTCTGTCTGGGCTTCCTTGGGGCCAGGGCCCCAGGAGGCGGGAAGATAGGGGTGAATTTAAAGCAATAGGTGTGGCCGATGTGGGAGACAGTGGCTTCTCATCAGTGAGACGAGCGCGGCTCACAGCTTCACCCCCATCAGTCGTCCATTGGCCACACACACACCCCATCCCGAGTGATCTCACCAAGGAGCACAAGGAGAAAACAGAGGACACATATAAAGGGTGCTTTCCTCTTTATGGTTCCCTATTACTCCTTGTCTAACACCTCATACTTAAACGTTAGCATTTTTTTCAATAGATTCACAAAATTTGAAAATCTTAGTTGTTCATGCCGCATCTGTGGACAAGATACACAAAGAGTATGAAACAGAAAGAGCATTTATAGTTGGTAGGTTAAACTTTCACATAAGAGGTACAACCCTAGAAAGCCATCCCGGTACCTGCTCCCCATGCACAGGGTTACAGTGAGAGCCAGGGCCCTGCTTTCCTCACCGTGGGGAAGGCGGGGTGTGCAGGGGGGCCTCCACTCCTGTGGGACAGGGGGGCTGTGCAGGGGGCCTCCACTCCTCCCGTGGGGCAGGGGGGTGTGCAGGGGTGGGGTGGGAGAGGCCAGCTGTGTGGTGTGACCTGGGGGCTTTCTCAGAGCTCCTTCTCATATTTAAAACATGACAAGTGAGATTGGTGAAAATTAACAAGACAGGAAACAACCAATGTTGGAGAGGATGTGGAGAAAGGGGAACCCTCCTGCACTGTTGGTGGGAATGTGAACTGGTGCAGCCACTCTGGAAACTGTGTGGAGGTTCCTCAAAGAGTTGAAAATAGACCTGCCCTACGACCCAGCAATTGCACTGCTGGGGATTTACCCCAAAGATACAGATGCAGTGAAATGCGGGACACCTGCACCCCGATGTTTACAGCAGCAATGGCCACAATAGCCAAACTGTGGAAGGAGCCTCGGTGTCCAACGAAAGATGAATGGATAAAGAAGATGTGGTTTATGTATACAATGGAATATTCCTCAGCCATTAAAAACGACAAATACCCACCATTTGCTTTGACGTGGTTGGACCTGGAGGGTATTATGCTGAGTGAAGTAAGTCAATCGGAGAAGGACAAACATTATATGGTCTCATTCATTTGGGGAATATAAATAATAGTGAAAGGGAATAAAGGGGAAAGGAGAGAAAATGGGTGAAAATATTAGTGAGGGAGACAGAACATGAGAGACACCTAACTCTGGGAAACGAACAAAGGGTGGTAGAAAGGGAGGTGGGTGGGGGGTTGGGGCGACTGGGTGATGGGCACTGAGGGGGGCACTTGACGGGATGAGCACTGGGTGATATGCTATATGTTGGCAAATTGAACTCCAAAATATATATATACAAAATAAAAAAAACTTGTGAAAATGTAAGGTCTCTAACTCTAATGGTTTTATTCATGATACTTTAACCAGCAGTTACCTTGAAGGTGCTTGAATGTCTCATGTGTTACTAAATCAATGGGGAATTGGCCCTCCCCAGGTCACGCCACTGGTGAACGCAGAGCTGGGACTGCCACCTGCCTCTGCCCCACACTCAGCCTGCCCTGCCATCTGACCTGGCAGCTGCCCGGGACGCTCCCAACACCAGACAGAGCCTCACCCCTGCGCCCTGAACCACAGGGCACTGAGGCACCCCTGCCATTCCTAGTGGTGGGCAGGCACTGAGACCTCCAACAGTAGGAGCGGATGAAAACCCAAGGTCTTGCTGTGCCTATTCAGATTAAGAATGACAGTCGCTACAGGATCCAGGGACACCCCTAGGAAAGAACAGCCCCCCACCTAACCAGCACTCACCGCCTGGGAGTGCTGTTTAGGAGTTGTTAACCTGAGAGATAACAGTGTGATTAACACCAAGATTCCATTAGTATTGGGAGTGGGGTTTTTTTAGTATTGGGAGTGTTCTTGTACTTGACTGCTACTCAAGATCTTTACTACCCACAAATAGCCCCAAGGACACCAAGCCAAGGTGTCTGTAGTTGCCTGTGGAGGCTCTATTTCACAGGAAATAAGGAGAGCAGATCTTAGACGCACTTTTATGGAACTATGGCCTCCATGTCGTTAACTGTCACAGGGGTCATGAGCTCACACCATTACGGAACGACCTCCATGAAGCAATCTTCCGTCAACTTTGATGTGTTGCTAAAGGGGGTGCTTCCACGTGCACAGTCCGCAGTCGTGAGCTTCCTGGAAGCTGCTCACTCTGCTTTCTGGGAAGACTCCTGGAAGTGTCCCTTCCGCCCCCACAGAACCAGGTCCAGGGAGGGTCGGCAATCTGTGGGGTATCCACCAAGCCTGATATTGCTGACGTTTCATTCATGAACCGGGAGACAGTTTCACATCAATCACTGTCTGATGAGACCCATTGCTGACTTGTGAGTCACACCCCCTCAGCCACACCTCAGCCCTGTCCATGCAAGTGTACAAATTCAGACAACAACAACAACAACAACAAATAAATAAATAAATAAATAAATAAATAAATAAATAAATAAATAAATAAATTCAGACAACAGTACAACCTGCTACATCACCTGCTTGAACTCTCTCCTGCCCAGATTATGGTGGGGCAGATGCTTGCAGAAAGACACTAAGACTTTCATCTGTAAAGATCATACCATACCAAAACTTTCAAATGCTTTCACATTTTTTTGGAACAAGGTATGGCTCTCAAATAGACATGCTGAAATTGCTGTGTTTTTCAAATGTATCCAGGTTTTTTTTTTTAATTATTTATTTATTTAGAGAAAGAGAGGGCACATGCATGAGCAGGGGGGTACAGAGGGAGAGAGAGAATCCCAGGCAGACTCTCCACTGAGCTCAGAGCCCGACACTGCTCAGGGCCAGGTGGGGCTCCATCCCAGGACCCTGAGATCATGACCTGAGTCGAAGTCAACATTTAGCTTCACCAAATGAGCTACCCAGGCACCTCAAATGTATCCAGGTTTTTAAAGGTGTAACTATATTTGCATGAGTCTAACCGGGAGGTGGGAATCTGCCCAAAGAGATGCCTCAGCATTGGACACCGTCTCAGATCAAACCAGCTTCCCCTGGTGGCCAGCTCCCTCCCGAGAACACTGCAGGAGCTCCTCTGCGCTAGCAAGTCTACAAACGCTGCACATTTAAATGCACGGGGGCCTCGTCCAAGTCACAGTCACCACTGGAAAGCCCAAGCATCAGGAAACACGCCCACACACGCTCCTGTGTCTCCCATCCTGGATAACCCCGTAAGGAGGAAGTTAAACTGTTGCTCTGCCTCTCAAGGCCGCAGGTTCAAGGACGGCTAGCTTTTCTTCCAGAACCTCCTTGGTACGGCTCACTTAGCAGGTCCTCAGCGCCTTTTGACACTGCGGAGGGAGGAAGATCCTCAGGAAACTGGATGAGAAAGGACTAAGTCCTCAAGGAAAATCACACTGCCAGCAGAGAACAAAGGAGACGCACAGGAGCCTGCACGCAGGCAAGTCCAGGCCACTGGGCAGGGTTTCCACCAACAGCAGGAGCAAAAAGGCCAGTCAATAGCAGGTGGCCATTTCTCTTGCATTTCATGCCTTTTCTGAACGTCAGGGGTACCTTGGAGCAGGTGTCAGTAAATACCACATAGACCAAGACGACCACCCTGTCTACAGATTGAAGGATAGCGTCTTGCTGCAAATATCTGCGCTTTGTTATCTAGACAGAAGAAACTTCCGGTAGGCAATGTGGCTGGTGGTACAGTAATCTGAATTTCTGTGGGGACGGGCAAGAAAGCAGAGGAAACAAACGTTTACCGAGCACACATGGTATCGGGTGCTGTGCTAGATGGATTAAGCATACGGCCTCACTTAGGTTCTGCCTAAAAGCATTTCTCTTCAGAGTTGGGTTTCTTCAGAGGGTGAATGATGTACTTATTATTGAAGTACAATTGAGAATGAACTATAGGTATTTACGGTGACAATTTAGTGAGTTCTGACATAAATATACACCCAGGAAACTGTCACTGCAAGCACCGCACAAGAGCTCCCATTTTGCAGAATTTCTTTTTTTTTTTTTTAAGATTTTATTCATTTATTAGAAACAGAGAGAGAGAGGCAGACTCAGGCAGAGGGAGAAGCAGGCTCCATGCAGGGAGCCCAATGTGGGACTCGATCTCAGGATCAGGGGACCACGACCTGAGCCAAAGGCAGATGCTCAGCCACTGAGCCACCCAGGTGTCCCACCAATGCTTTTGAATAGACCAATCCTAGAGCTGAGTGTCTCCTGGATCCAAATCACGGTCTTGATCGCTGCAGCCGTACAGTCTTGAAATCCGGTACTGCTGGTCCTCCAACTTTGTTCCTCTCTCAGAGTTGTTCTGGATACTCTGGACCCTCTCATTTCCATATCATTTTCAGAATCTCCTTGTCAATTTCTAAGAGAATTTACATGCAAAAAAAAACTTGCTCAAGTTCTGATTGGTATCACATTGAATCTTCAGATCAATTTGGGGAGAACTGATATCTTAAGAATATGAAATCTTCTTACTCAGGAACATGAGAACATGACATATCTTTCATGTTACTCAGATCTTTCATTTGCCTTGGCAATATTTTATAGTTTTCAGTAAACAAGTCTTACACGTCTTTTGTCAGATTTATCCCTAAATTGTTCATATTGTTTGATGTTTTGGGAAATAGTATTTTTTTTCAATGTTGATGTTACTTTCTGGTATATAGAAACTCAATATATTTTTGCATATTGGTTCTGTATCCCACAACCTTGCTGAACTCACTCATTAGTTCTAGCAACTATTTTTATTGACTGGAGTCTGAGTGAAAGAAGCCAGACTACAAGGAGAACATATTGTATTTTTCCATCCATATAAAACTTGAGAAAACATTAACTAATCTATAGTGACCAAGTACTATCAGGGCAGGGTAGTGGAAGAGGTTATGAAGGGCCATCAGGAAACTTGGGGGTGATGGATACATTAATTATTTTCTTTGTGGGTAATGGCTTCCCACTTATATGCATATGTCAAACTGTACTAATTACATTTAAAATATGTAGTTTATTACATGTCTATTAAGCTTCAAAAAAAGTTATATATATATATAAAAAAAAAAACCTTTGCTCAGTAGAAACTAAATTCTCCCCAACCCAAATTCATGGAATTACAGAATGAGCACAGAGAGACGGAAGGAAGCAAGGTCCCACCAGGACTGTCATCTCCTTCAGGGCACAAGGAGGAGGGAACAGAAGAGCATCCACCCAGGTAGGCACACCAGACAGAAATGTGGGCCAGGAGGACAGTATTTGGTTCATCCACCACTCTCTGAAAGACTTGATGCACAGAACATAATGATTGGGATCAGTCAGTAAGGACACTATCCCTGGACCTTCCCATCCTGTATCTATGAGTGACTGCATCCTGACATAGGAGACATGCTTCAAAAGATTTAGATTTCCTATCATTATGATATGTATAAAGTTCTGCATGCACATGCATGATTCAAAGTCCTTTTTTCACACAAGGGTGATGATCCAAAATAAAGAAGGTGAAAGTCAATAGGAATGAACATAAAACACTAATATTTTATTCAAAAATCTGCTCCATAAGTTCAGCATAGGTGACATCTCACCTGATGGTGGTTCTTATCAAACAGATGTGTTGTCCATATCAAGGAGGTCAGACTGGTCTATGAATATCAGAGACCAACAGAAAGGCAACAGGTAGAAGGCGGAAAAGGAAGAGACCTCTGGAAACATAATGGGTTGCTCACAAAACATTGAGTACCTTGAGTACCTTGAGTACCTTGTCGGTGGCAGCATTCCAAATTCTTCCCCGTGGGTACCATAGGGATGAGAAGATGCACAGAGCTCCTTCCCAGCTCCAAGAGTTACCCTCCCTCAGAGGGTAACAGAAAAACATGACTATCTTGCTTTTCTGATGGCCCTGGTATTTATTTTTTTTAATCTTATTTATTTATTTGATAGAGAGAGGGCATGCACAAGCAAGGCAGGGTAGAGGGAGAAGCAGACTCCCTGCTGAGCAGGGAGCCCAGTGTGGGACTTGATCCCAGGACCTAGATCATAACCTGAGCCAAAGGCAAATGCTTCACCAACGGAGCCATCTAGATGCCCCCTCTGATGTCGTTGGTCTTAAAGGGTTCTCAGCAGAGCCATAGTACAGGTCTGATCTCGATATAAGCCATTTAGCCTCTGCTGTGCAAGCATCATCTAACCTATCATATTTCCATACCTGCAAACATGGCCCACCAATGTGCTAATAGCTGCCAGGGGACTCTCACCACACAGGCGCTGCTGATACCACAACATTGCTGTGTCATCCACACCCAGAGGAAATGCCCATCCACATTAGTTGCTATCGTAGGCCTGGACTGATTTTTAAAAACAAAGAAAAACTCTGTATTCTGGGTTTTTCTCTCTTAAATCCAGAGTTAAAGACATTATTTTCCTCACTGAAGGCTGTGTGTTGATGCTGGAAGAACAAGGTCGTGGGTTGGTCTTCCCACACACGGATGCTGGTCACCTGCCGGCAGTGTGACTCTCCCTGTTCAACCCAAGGGGCTCTTCATCCCCATCTGACACCTGAGCAAACCGCTACGTAGTGTAAACCACTGGACTCATAGAGCAGTCAGGCAGCAGCGCCCAGAACCAAGTCTGTCTGCAACCACCGCCCATGTCCCAACCCCGGGCATGGACTGTGCTTTGCCCAGAATGGCCCAGTGGATAACGAAGGTGGATGTGTGCTCCCAGGAGGCAGAGATGTTCTGACTCACCTTCGGACTCCCAGGGTCCCATACAGTGTGCGGTACAAAGTAGTCCTTAAAAGTGATTTGCTAGTTCTATGCAAATGAGGCGATCTTCCAGTACATATTTGAGAATCAATATTGCCCAGCACACTATGGGGGATGCATGATAAGGAATAACCACTTTCCTCTTGGAAGTCATATTAGAAGGGTGAAAATCACAGAAAGGCCTCTACGACAGGAGAAGGGAAGAAAGAGGAGTAAACATCGTATCAATCTCTGAACTATCCTTTGTGTAATGGGTGTAGTAAGAACCGCACTCCTGCCCTGGCATCACCGTGGCCGAGGGACCGTGCTGAGCCCTCTACCCGCCTTGCTGTATGCCTTCCTCCTGACTCTGGTTTGATGAGATAACCACACAGTATCCGTGTTACAATAAGAAGTCAATGAGTCTTCCCCTCAAAGGACGACTCTGCCCTCTTCACAGATCACTCGGGAGCTGACTGCCCAGTCTCTCCAGGATGCAGCGATGGACCAGAGGCAGACAAAATCTGAGCACGATCTTCATGCTGAGAAAGGTGCCACGGTCACCATATGCTAAGGCCAGATTAAGTCACCAAGAGCAGCGCCCAAAATGAGAGGGGAGGCAGGTGGGCCGCTGTGAGGCTGGACACACCTGCTTCAAATCACAGGCCTCCATGCTGTCCTCCTGGGGGCTCTGTTCCCAGACCCGGCACCACGCCTCACTCGTGGAGGCTCAAGGAAGATCTCCGTGAACCCAGGCAGAGCCCTCTGGGGGAGGACCCATGGCTGGAGGTCAGCTTCTGTGCTAGAACATGTCTCTGGGAAAACCCCGCCCCTCATCCTTCCAGTTCTCAGCCACTGCACAAGGTAACCAACAGCAGGTCCCGGCCCTCAGAGAAGCCATGGCATCCAAGAGGGGGGAACAATAGGCAAATGGTTCCTCCATTGTTGGACGCGCAGTTATTGCTGAGACATAAAACATTCTGGAACTGAAGCCCAGAGAGAACAAAGCCTGAGTGTGTGATGTTGGTTTTTATGCCAGAAAATACAGAATCCAAGCGACTTCTGGATCTCTCTCTGGGTGTCTGCTGGCAGAAACCTTTGTTGTTTCTGATGCAACAATAGAAGAGTTCTTTCTGTTTGCACACGGGCTATTTAATGTCTGGGATGGAAGCAGAATGTACAAAAGAAGCCTTCTGTCATTTCTAGACAAATGACTCGGATATCACCCGTGCCCGCTAAATAGACACAGAGAAATTAAATTAGTTTTTCAGGGCTGTAGAGAGCCACCACATCTCTTTAGATCTAATTCCCAGATTAAAACAGAATGAAAGACCAAACAGGTTTGTGAATAGTCTCACCTCCATTGACAAAGAGCCTCCTGCACAAAACTGTCAAGGGTGCCAGCTCCAGGGCCTACCTCTCCCTACCTCAGTATAGATGCCTGGCCCCAGCCTCCAGGCGGCCACCGAAGCACAGATACCCAGGCATGTCTGGCGGTCTGCTCCCTCCCACGATGAGGTTCTAGTCTCTTTGTGATTCTCCACAGTTGGGAATGTCTCACGAATCAGCATGAGCTTTTTTCTCAAGACTGCAACAGAACCATCCTGCCTGGATGTCCTACTACTGGCCTTCCACAGCTTTGGGACTTGCCAGTCCGCACAGTCACATGAGCCAATGCTTGCTTGCTTGCTTGTTTGCTTGCTTGATTTTTTTAAATATAGATTTTATCTATTTATTTATGAGAGACAGAGAGAGAGGCAGAGAGAGAGAGGCAGAGACACAGGTAAAGGAAGAAGCAGGCTCCTGGCAGGAATCCCAAAGCTGGACTCGATCCCAGGATCACGGGACCACGACCTGAGCCAAAGGCAGATGATCAGCCACTGAGCCACCCAGGTGTCCCACCAATGCCTTTGAATAGACCAATCCTTTCCTCCTCTCGTCGCCCATCCACCCTCTCCATATATATAGGTTATCTGTGGTCTTAGCATGGTGTTTGAAGGTAGAAGCAAGAATTCAGTTTGTTTTTAAATGAACTTTTCATTGGTGAGATGTCTTCCTCTGACCTTAGGCTTCTATGGGACTGGACCACGTGGGTCGTGTTTTAATAAGATAATAAATCGATGACAATCATCTCAGTCTCAAACCACAGGTTGTATAATCAAAGGAAACACAATGTGGTAAAATGAGGGGGAAGGGGGCGGCTAATATAGGCAGGGAACCAAGATATAACATTTTATTCTTTTAATCAGAAAAACGTGGATTTGTAGGAGGCAGCTTAGAAAAGCTGAAAGAGAAAATTCATCACAGACACATGCGTGTGAGGTAACAAGATACACAAAGGATTGTTTCAAGTAACAGTATGATCGCATAAAAGAAAGAAAAAACTACTAAACAAGAACAGGAGTGCTTTCTATCTTGGCCTGTGGTCTGGAATATTTTAGGCAGCATTGTAATCAAATGCTCTTTTTTTTTTTTTTTTTTAAATAGGCCGTCTCCTCAGCAAACTCCTCAGCTGATTATTCACCCCAGAAATCCAGAAATCCAGTCTCTTACCCAATACAGTGGTACCCGACCCTGAAATAAGAGGTACCCCTGTTAAAATATTCTTTTTGGATATTTATATGATTATAGACTTGGAAAATCCAAGAGAATCAACCCCAGCAAAATCACTTTAACAGTAAGAAATTAATAAAGGATCAAAACTCAAAATAAAACCACCAAAACGATGAGACAGCCTACGGCCACGCAGCACCCTATGTTTAAGTGCTTGGTGTTCTTGAATTCCCGTCTGCCACGTGTTCCCAGCGCCCTGGTCAGCGGCACAGTACTGCGACCACGACGGTGGTAACTACTGCGTCGTGCGTGCCGTTCACTCGGTTCCAGGGATTGAGCTATTCGGTGTGTGTTATTTATCACATATCACACATATCACCTGTGAAGCCTCTCCTTCGATTTGTGGACTAGAATATAAAGTTCAGCAGGGTAAATGTCTCACACTGGGGCGTGTACGGTGAACGGGAGCCTGGATTTCAGCCCACGTTTCTCTGGATACAGAGTCCATTCCCCCGACGGAGGCACCTGTCCAGCGCGATGATGAGCTGGGGCTTTGGCCCAGCCCCGCAACCTCTCTGGCTACTTACCGGCCGAAGGTGAGTCAGTGGGACGGGGCCTGACACAAGCGATGCCACCTGCACAGAAAGGCTGAAAAGCACTAGCCATCTACTGCGGACCTGAGAACCTGTGCGCAAATCCCAAAGTTCAGCTACAAGTAAGATGATGTCTTAGCTCCCAGAATAAACTTCACTGGCACCTGCTCTACATTTTCAACAGATTAGGATGCACACTGCTGCTTCAGTTATCTCTAATTCAATGTTTTTCTGATGATGATCAGCAGTATTTACTCAGAATCTTTCTCCAGTCATTTTATTTTTGTCCTCACCCAGCTGACATTCTATTTTCCACTCATTTTTATTTAGTTTCTTTCACATTTTGTATTGTTTTATGTGGGTTCTTATTTTTATTCTAACTTTTATACCCATTTTAGCCAGGACAGAGATGTTCTACCCTTTGTGCTTTTTGGAATTAGCTCTCCATCCTCACTGGGGTTTGGTTTAAGAACAGGCTTGGTATCTATCAACATCCCAGCCATGGGAATGTCAGCAAACGGCTGCCGTTTCCAGGGCTGCATCCCTCACGGGCTCGTGGCCTGACCTCATGCAGAAGGACAAGGTGTGGGGCAGAGAAGTCCAGTGGGGTGGTACTCAGAGGTCTTCAGTTTTCTCTAAATTTAAAGGAAAGGATGATTCACGGAGGGATGAAAAGTCTCCAGCAGGTCACCTCCATAGACAGCTGTGCATTTTCACGATTACTTTTAAAACAGTGACTATATATATACAGGAGAAAGGTTCTATACACCACACTCACCAAAAAAACAAACAAAAATACATAAAGTTATATTCTTAAAAATGGGGTGTGCTCATGAAAAGGTCTCAACATCACTAGTCATTTGGTAAACTCAAATCAAACCCACATGAGACCCCACCTCACACCCATTAGGATGGCTACAATCATATCAAACACACGGAAAATCACAAGCGCTGACGAGGATGTGGAGAAACGGAACCACTGTGCACTGTTGGTGGGAGTGTAAACTGGTGCAACCACTGTGGAAAACCGTATGGAGGCTCCTCAAAAGATTAAACATAGAAATATCATATGATCCAGCAATCCCAAAATCTCTGACAATATCCCCAAAAGAACTGAAAGCAGGAACATGAATAGATACTTGCGTGCCCGTGTTCACAGCAGCATATGCACACCAGTCAAAGCGGGATGCAACACAAGGTGTCCACTGATGAATGAACAGTAAACAAAATGTGGTGTATGCACACGAAGCAATATTACTGAGCCTTAAAAAGGAAGGAAATCGTCACCTGTGCTACAACGTGGATGAACCATGAGGACATTATGCTGAGATAAGCCAGACACAGAAGAATAAAGATTGTATGATTCCGCTCACATGAGGTCCCTGGAGCAGTCAAGTCCACAGCTGGTGGGTGCCGAGGGCTCAGGAGGGGGATGCCAGTTAGCAGCTAACAGGGACAGAGTTTTGGTTGGGGAAAGTGAGAGAATGTCTGGAGATGGATGGTGGTGGTGGCGGTACAGCCCTGGGAATGAACTTAGTGCCGCTGAACCGTACACATAAAAATGGTTAAAATGAAAAAAAAATGGTTAAAATGGCAAACTTTATGTATACTTTACCACACAATTAAAAAGTTAAAATTTGCAAAGGGGGTATATAAACTTATTCTGGGGGCCTCCAAACACAAATTTGATGCAGGTTTACCAGGGGCCAGAGTCTGGAAGGCAAGTCAGGAGACTGTCAGGGGGAGAACAGACACTGAGTGAGGCCCAGCAAGGTCAGCTAGTGGGAAGGACAGCGCAGAAAAGGCACCAATGGCAAGACACACAGAGATGGGACATGCAAAGGATGGGCAGGAAGCAAACTGTTGTGTCCCAGACCGTCTTGCTGCCACCTCCAACATCACAGACCTGTTGGATTTTGCAAAACCATTATAATTACGGATTTGGGAGGGAAAGACTCGCGTGCACACATACTCATGAACACATGTACTCACACACTCACAAATATACACAGACTCGTGTACACATGCACATCTGCACACTCCTATGCATGCAAGCACACAGACCCATTCACACATGTGTGCGCCTGCACACTCATACACACTTGGGCACATGCACAGCCTAACATGTCTATGGGGCCGGCAACATTCTGCTTTCTATGGGATGTGTCACAGGCAGGATCAAAACTCAGGTGGACTTGCACTGAGGCCGAATCCTGAAATGGCACTCTGCCGATGGAGCTCTGCAGAAGCTCCCGAAACAGCCTGGCCCTCAGCCCCGCCCCCAGCCTCAGCCGGGTACCACCAGGGGCCCGGGCCCAACTACTCACGATGAAGGCGGACATGGGTGGAGGCCATCAGGGGAGGAGCTCTCGGGTATCAGACCTGCCGTCACCGCTTCCCTTCAGTGTCCCCTCCCCATCTGGTGCCCCCTGAGGGGAAGAGTTAGTCCCCATGGAGGAACCCAGCAGGCCCACCCGACCAGTCCACCAATGCCACCCTCCCCATCGCTGCAGCAAATGGATGTGCTGTGCCTTGTGATGATGGCACAGCGGCAAGGACCCTGTGGTGCAGAGGCCCCACATGCATAACTGGAACCAAGTCCTCAGGAAACATCAAACCCAAACCGAGGTATTCTTCAGAAATATACAGATGTAGTGAAATGACAGGACATCTGCACCCCAATGTTCATAGCAACAATGTCCACAATGGCCAAACTGTAGAAGGAGCCTCGGTGTCCATCGACCGATGATGGATAAAGAAGACATGGTCTATATACACAATGGAATATTCCTCAGCCATCAGAGAGGGTGAATACACACCATTCATCAATGTGGATGGAACTGGAGAGTATTATGCTGAGTGAAATAAGTCAGCCAGACAAAGACAATCATATTGTCTCACTAATATGTGGAATATAAGAAATAGTGAAAGGGCCCTAACAGAAGGTGGGGAAACTGAGAGGGGAAAAATCAGAGAGGAAGATAACCTGTGAGAGACTTCTAACTCTGGGCAACAACAAAGGGTTGCAGAAGGGGAGGTGGCTGGGGGATGGGGTAACTGGGTGTTAGGCACCGTGGAGGGACTTGATGGGCTGAGCACTAGGTGTTATACTGTATGTTGTCAAATTGAATTTAAGTAAAATATTTTTAAAATATCAGGAAAGACCAGGGGAGTTTCAAGCACTATCTCAGATCTGTGAAAATGATTCTGAGAAGACAAAAGCCCAAGGAAGCCATGACTGGCACAACTGACAACTGTGGAACAGGTCACAGCTGTGTGTTGACCTCCAGGGTACAGCGGTACCATAGTGTGCAGGCTGCACACTCAGGTGCCACAGACGACCAGCAAGCCCCAGAAGGTGCAGGACAGGGACAGGCACTCTTCTGCTGCCTTGGAGGGAACCAAGCTGCCCACACACCGACCGCACAGGCCTCTGGCTCCAGAGGTGACATGTGAAAGGTCAATGTCCTCGATGTGAGCCTGTCCTGAATGACACAGGAGGGAGGCATCGGTGGGTGGGGAGCAGAGAAGGGCTGTGACTACAGGGACACAGTGGGTGGATCCCTCCAGCTCTGGGATTCATCAAGGCCACAGGAGGGAGGGGCAAGGAAGTGGATGGGACAGGGGCTCAGGGCAGGTGGTGGCCATGGTGGAGGTGGGCCACAGCCAGACTTCTTTAGGGTGAGCCGGCCAGAGCTCAGCCTGGTGAACGTGGGTCTGAGCCCAAGTGGGCTGTCGGTCTGGGGACAAAATCAGGCATCGTGGACAAGAAGAGTAAAGGTGTCCGAAGATATCCACCTGGCACTATCAACCAGGCAACAGGCGGCAGGAGCTGTGGGTGAAGGGCCAGGCCACTTGAGTCCCCGGCAGGGAGGTGGGACAGAGCATCGCGGGAAGAGCCCTGGACAGCCCAGCCTCACGGGCAGGAGGAGGGTGTACGCATCCAGGGGTGGCTGCCTGTGGGAGGCTGAACACCATGGAGGTCTCTTCATGCGACACAGGCTGTGGGATGCACCAGCACCCCTGGTTTGGGGGCTCTCCAGGGGCAGGACCTGATGGCTCCCTGCACCCACTCTCCTGGGCACTCACTCCACTTGCCTCTCGGCGGCAGCAGGCTGCAGATGACAACCTCAGGCCCTTCCCACCTCCGGCCTCCTTACCCTCCAGCAGCTCCCGTCCCCTGCACTCAGGGAGCCCCCGGGCCTGCGGACAGAGCCCAGCAGCCTAGAGCTCGTGCTGCCGCCTCTGATGAGGTGAGAGGAACACCAAAGAGCTGCTCTGACCTCTGCCCCAGGTGCCGCCCCGGGTGAAGCCTTGGAGACAGGGCTCCAGGAACCTGCTGGGTCCCTACCACAGCAGCCGTAGGGACGGGGGAAGCAAGTCCGAGCTGGCCAGCAGATTCCACACCTGCATCCATGCAGGCTGACAGGCCACATCAGCACCCGGGGGGAGCCTGGGCCTCTCGGGTGGATGTTGGAGAACAAGAGTCCCAGAAAACCTAGCCCTCACACAAGGGGAGCCCGTGCACACGCAGGGGACCCAGAACACACCCTCTGCTGACAGAACCGGAGCTGAGCTGAGGCGTGCGTCCCTGCCAGCGACCCCCCGTATTGCATCAATGCTTCACCCTGGACACAGGAGCGAAGCACCTGGAAAGAGCCAGAAAGCCAGCAACATGCCCTCCCCGGTGGGAGGGAGACCAAACACGGGAGGATAACCAAATGTCTGTGTGGAGAGAAGGCTCTTCTCAAGAACAACGTATCACCCACAGGGGATGTGTGATTCACGGAAACATGAATAAACGGAGAATTTGTTTGTAACTGGCAATTAATATGGGCTCATTAAGCTAACCCAAGAGTTAGGAGGAGGCCAGGATTGCTTTTAATGACTTGTAATTGGGTTAATCCGAGGCTGCTGGCTCCTTTTCCCCAGAGCAGGACGGCCACTGCGGTGCATGCTGCACACCTCAGGTTGGGGCTGTGCCACCCCTGGGCCACAGGACAGGAGAGGGCGGTGGACGTGCGCAGATGGGACTTCAGCTGACAGCCTGGCAGGCCTCCCAGGACGGGGCGTCCACCACGCGGCCCGTGGCAGCGGCCCCCAGAGCCCACACAGCCATACGGTGTGTCAGGGGCCGACAGGCTTGAACTAACAGGCCACTCGCAGGCCTCCCTGCAGACAGGTGACGAAGTGAGAGGCCTCGGGGTCTGCAGGGGAGCTTCGTTGTTCTGCAAACCGCCTCTCGTGGTGGTGGGTTTGTTAAAATTGTTTGCCCAACGGACTAACATTGCAGGTCTCCCACACTCCCTCCCGCACACGCCCGGCCGCGCAGAACACCAGCAGCACGTAGCCCTCACGTCCGGCCGACTGCGCCAAGCACCTGGCAACCCTGACCATGCGCCTGACCGTCCAACTCCACAGCCCCACGGCCCGCACCTGCCGTCTCGGGAAAACCCGGCCGGTCTCAGAGCCGGTCAGTGTCTGAGCCAGGGTGCCTGCCCCTTGGCCACCGAGCCTTCCCTAACTAGAACACGGCCACCTTCAGCAGGTGGCGGTGCGGTCCCTTCTAACTGCATTCCCGGAGCAGCTTCAGATGAACCGGGCCATCCGCTAAATGAAGTTCAGTCACAGTCAGTTGGGGCTGCCAGGTTTCACAACATTCTGCTGAATACCCAGTGGGCAGTAGCAACACGGGTCTAGGTGCAGCCAAGAAGCGAGTCTGGAACAAGAGGTTTCTGAGTGAACGAAGGTACAAACTGTCCTTGAAGACACAAGAATGTAAAGAAGAAACAAGGAAGGCAGAACACAGAACCTGCATCCTGGCTTAAAAGCCTGCCGTAGCACCACCTAAGGCCACTCGTCCCCGAACAGCCCTACCCGTGCATTCTCTCTTCTAGTAATACAGATCCTTGGGCATGTAATAGTACAGAAGTGGTATTTTTTCCTGCTCAAACCCCAGATTTTGGAAAGAACATTAATGGCAGTGAGGCAAATAATTGTCTTTAAAACAAGAACTTTTAGAATCTAGGATTACATTTAAAAATGCAATGATACATCATGCTTATCCCTCTGGAATCCCTGAAAAAGGCAAAAAAAAAAAAAAAAAAAAGACTTCCAAGCAGACAGAGTGAAGGTACAAAGGCCATCACCACAACTCACCTGCCATAGGAGAGGAAGTGACACCAAGCCACCTACCCATATCCACACGGTGGTCGGAGGTCATCACATGCCAGGAGTCAGGGAAAGAGGTCCAGCATGGGTCATAACGATGCCTCCACATTTCAGAAAAGGGGAGAACTCCAACCTGTTCACTCCCTGCCACAGAGGCCAGAAGATGTCTTGTAAAAGCCATGGCTAGTAGGCTCACCAACAGTCCCCCTGCTGCCATGTCCAGGGACCTCTCTATGGCCCTGGCCCAGCCCTGACAGTGTTTCACCCTTCAAATGTCTCCTCCACTCTGGCTGCTCTCGGGCTACCCTCTGCCTCCACACTGGGGTCCATGGAGCTTGTTACACATTGTTTTGTGTGCTCACTCCTCATGCTCTCCCCAGCTGAGAAAGCTGCTCGTGATTCCACCTCACTCAGTACCCCCACATTCAGCCAATCACCATGTTCTATCAATTTTGGTTCCTAAACATTCCCAAATATCACTTTACCCCATCCCAACTGTTTCCCCATATCAAATCGCCAACACACCTCATCAGATTCTACAGCAAACCCCTCACTTACCTTCTCCACAATCCTGGAGATGCTGTTCCCCACCTCCTCGTCCCTCTATCCAAGTATGCATCCACCCATCCAGCTATCCACCCACTTACCCATCCACCCAGCCATCTCTCCCTCCATCCACCCACCCATCCATCTACCCATTCATCCACCCATCTACCAGCCTATCCATGCACCCATTCATCCATCCATCATCCCCCTCCCATCTATCATCCATCCATCCCCCATCCATCCATCCACCTGTACACACACCTGTCCATCTATCCATGATCTATCTACCCATCCATTTATCTTTATTCATCGATATAGCCATCCACCCAACCCTCCCTCCCTCCCTTCACTCACCTACCCATCTATTCATCTACCCATTCAATCACCCATCCATTTATCTACCAATCCATACATCCATCTACCCACCCATCTATCCATCTACCAATCTACCTACCCCTCAGTCTATTCACCTATGCACTCATCCACCCCCCACAACCTCCCATCTGGTAGTCATACCATAGTCAGTGTGCACCACCTAAAGAGAAGTCTTATATCTTTTCCTACAATGTCTCCTCCCTGATCATAAAATACAAACCTCTCAAAGTGATAGACAACGTCCTTCACTGTCATTTCTTGCCGTCCTTCCACCTTTGCTCTCCAAGCTTCACATAAGGAGTTCCTCTTATTCTCATTCTTAAGCAGGTCATGCTCCAGACCTCTCACTTCTGTCCAATGCTCAGCACAATTTGGCATAAGGTGCTGTCCTGGTCACCCTGGGCCCTTCTAAGTCAGCTTTCAGGTCTTATTCAAGTTGTGACTCTCTCGGGAAGAATTCCCAAGACTCCCCACCCACCCTACCCCAAGTCTAGAGCAATAATAGTGTCAATCTCAGAGCATTTCTGTGGGCATTAAATGAGACTATACCTGAAAAACACTTAGCATCGGTCCTGTTACATGAATGTTCAAAACCTGCTAGTTACCATAACAGCCCTGTGACTTCCTCCATGAAACTAAATATCCCATTGGTGAAACCTTTCCCAGCCCCACAAGATGGGCTTCCATAGCATCCATGCACACCCCTGCCATAGGCCCTCTCACATATTTTGTTAGTTTTTAATCCGCATCTCCCTTCCAGGAACTTGGGCCCCTTGAGAACCAGGGCTGGCATGGCCCCCACCCAGAACACAGGCATCAGAATGCTCACGATGAAAACCCACATGCGCAACAGTTATCCCCGTCACCTTCCAGAGGCAGAAACAAACTTGCAAAAGGCAAGAAACTGACCCAAACTTACTTCGTAAGTGAGTCAATAAAACTCAGCCTCTGAAAAACTCCAGTGCACGATACACTTCCTGTGGGTAAGAGTTTGTTAAAAGAAGGAAAAGTAAAGGGGTATTCCAGCCTCAAAAAGT
Source organism: Canis aureus (assembly GCF_053574225.1). Lineage (NCBI taxonomy): Eukaryota > Metazoa > Chordata > Mammalia > Carnivora > Canidae > Canis > Canis aureus. The sequence goes on from NC_135627.1 coordinate 2,063,777, forward strand.
CATGCAGAGGGGATCCCTGGGTGGCGCAGCGGTTTGGCGCCTGCCTTTGGCCCAGGGCGCGATCCTGGAGACCCGGGATCAAATCCCACGTCAGGCTCCCAGTGCATGGAGCCTGCTTCTCCCTCTGCCTATGTCTCTGCCTCTCTCTCTCTCTGTGTGTGTGACTATCATAAATAAATAAAAATTAAAAAAAAAAAAAGTCATGCAGAAAGTCCAGAGCCTTGAAAGGGCAGATGGGGGGTGGGGGAAGCCCGCAGGCTGGAGCGAAGGGCACGTGGCAGAGCTGAGAGAGGTGAGACCAGGGAGGATGTGGCATCTGGTTGAGGGGCCTTTGTCCATCACAATGATAGCATTTTCCTGAGGGTCTGGAGGGGAGACCAGTGGCTGGTCCAGGTGACTTGGTGAGGAGCCAGTGCAGAGTAGATGCAGTGTCTGATTTAGAGACACAAAGATGTGAGGAGGCAAAGGGAGGCAAGGGAGGGCAAAGTTGGAGGAATCTAGGTGATGCGATGGCACTGGGTGGGAGAGGAGATGAAAGCATGTGGTCCCATGCACACAACCAGGGCACCAGTGGGAGGGGGAGGAGGAGGGCAGCTTGCACACATCAGGTCTGAAGTGCCAGGGAATCTCCCAGCAGATGTGCCTCGCGGCCATGGGACATAGACGGATGCTTAGGTTCTGGACCTCAAGCAACGAGTCTATCTTGGTGTCCATCTCAGGAGCCACCTGTGCAAGGACGCTGGATGAAAATCCTTCAAGAAGACTGTGAACCCGAGGAGGGAAAGAGCAGAGGAGATAGAACTCACCCAGGGCACATGCACACATCGGGAGCTGCTCAGCAAATCGCAAGAAAGGGAGAGTGAGGAAGAAATCTCAAGGTCAGACTTGAAGATGTCCTTGAATGTTAAATCAGGAGCTGCACCACTTTTAGCTGAGCTATCTAAATCTTATCTATGTAATTCCATTCATCTAAACTGTTTCTTCTAGTAAAGGACAGTTGGTTAGTATGAGCATACGCACAACCACGGTCAGCACGAGGGCTGTATAAAGTGCATGTCTGTGCAGTGATGGCATGTAATCAGTGAGGAAGTTCATAAGTCTCTCCTCACTCATTTTCAACCAGCTTTGGAAGCTTCCTTGCTTGAGATGCACCCATGGAGGGGAGGACACGGACAGAGAAAAGTAGTTCCATCTGTGCCAGGTGCTCTTTTACACAAAACATCATCCAGGAACACAATAAAGAGAACACTTGCTACCAGATTTTTTTTTTTTTTTTTTTTTTTTTTGCATTCCCAACATAGAACTCACCTGCACACTCTGGCTATGGTATGATGTTGCCACACCAGAATGAAAGGTCTGTCTGGTGAGAGGCATGACCTAACGTGGTTTGGAATCAAAATGTAACCAAAGGCTTGGGGGGAGGACAGAAAGGGAAGAACAAGTGACAGGCTCGCAGAGAGAAAAAACTGGGTCTGGTCTGAAGGGGCTGGTCTGGGTGACAACATGCACAGACAGTGAAAGGGGTGGCCTTGCAGAGCACCCTAACAGGAAGATGTGAATGGGCGGGTATGTGACATGGGGAGCAGTCAGCTCTGCAAGGTGGACAGATCCAGGGGCATCTGAAAGAGCACAGGCGCTGGACGGGCCAGCAGGAAGCCACGGACATTGACCCGAACAAGCCAGCATGCGCCAGGTGGGAAGACACTGCACAGTCTCCAAGAGAGGAGCAGAGTAGGTAGGTTTGCAGTGGCTGCCATTACGCTGGGGTCGGTGAGAGTGGCATGCCAAGCACAAGGGACAAGGCAGGAGGCCAGCAGAACCGCTGTGGCTAGGAAGGAAGAAGCAGCCGTGGGAAGAGGGAAGCAATGATATGTTTTAAGAACACAGGGAACGGGGCAGCCTGAGTGGCTCAGCGGTTTAGCGCAGCCTTCAGCCCAGGGCCTGATCCTGGAGTCCCGGGATCGAGTCCCACGTCAGGCTCCCTGCATGGAGGCTGCTTCTCCCTCTGCCTCTATCTCTCTCTCTCTCTCTCTCTCTCTGTCTCTCATGAATAAATAAATAAAATCTAAAAAAAAAAAAAAAAGGAAGAACACAGGGAATGGATGGATGCAGCTAAACTTGACTTTGGTTTCAACTTGAATTTTTAAAGTAACCAGCATGTAAATATTCACTGGCTTATTCCTTATCTCCCTAATGAGACGCGGTGGCTAGCTCAAGATCTGTTCTCTGAGAGCAACAGTTTTCTGTTGTTTCAAACTTCAAATCAGGAATATAATTCCTAGTTGGCACTGCATTAAGGACTGTGAGACTCTTGACGACCTGTCCCCAATACTATACTGCAGTTGAGGAAAGTGTGTTGAGTCACTCTGACATGGGGAACCGGCGAACAGCAGCTGTGCTCCTGGAGCACGGTGATGGATGAGGAACACTGCCTCAGCCAGGGGACGACAGATGCTTAGGGCAGGAGCTCACGGATGCTGCAGTGGAGGACAGAGCTAGGCCACTGTGACATTCAGCCCGGAGCCCTTCATTCCTTGGAAGGTATGAAGCTCCCAGCAGCCATGAGGTCATGGCAGCTAGCAAGAGAATTGGGGTGCAGGCAGGAGGGGAGAGGGAGGGCTTACCCAGCCCGGGCCTCAAGCAGGGCCAGCTGCTCAATGGATGTCCCCAAAGACAGCAGGAGAGCAGCAGAGAGAAGGAGAAGCAGAGGAGGTGGTTCCACAGAGGCCAAGGGTGGAGTTCCCAGGATGGTGCTGTCAACAGGGCTGAAGGCCCCAGAGAGGCTCGAGCAGAGGACTGGCACGTCCCCGCTGGATGTGGTGGTTAGGAGGGTATTAGTGACCATAGCAACACATTAATTCATCAATATGTCCTTTCCCATGTCAGGTTCCAGGCCTCTAAAAAGGTGGGCAGAGCTCCTAAAATATCTGCTGCCTGTGAGCACAGGTCATTGAACAATCACGTAAGGCTCATGGGCCCACACTGACCAAAAGTGGAAGGAACATCAAAGAAATTATGATGGTAATGGATTATAACCCATGAATAAATCAGATTAAGGAGTCTGTAAATAAATAACAAAGAAACAGAGGGAAAGAGGAAGCTCTTCCTTCCAGTGGAATGCCCATGTTTGTGTCTACATGACATATGTCCATTATGTCACGTCCTAACATGTCACATCAACAACACATAATATCTACATAACAGGCATAGAAAGTAAGAGGGGTTAGGAAAATTACCCATAGGTGCCAGAATTATGGACAGAGGGTGAATGTGGAATGGAGTACATCCACACAAACGTGCCCACAAGTTCCTAACAACATAGAGACCTGTGTAACCTGACAGCTGGGAAGCCTGGGAGACTACGGCCTCACCCAGCCTCAGAGCCAGCAAGCCCGGGGTTAGAGCAGCTGAGCTCAGGCTTCCCGGAGGGAGACACAGCCGTGCCCCAATGCAGAAGCCCCCAACAAACCCAAATATGGTCCAGAAAGCCCAGGAAGAGCTGCAGAACTGTTCCAGAATGAAGAGCACGAAATAAATGAGACACCTAAATGCCCTTCCTAGACTTGGGCAGGGCTGGACAGGAAAACAAACAGCTGTAAATGTTGCTGAGCCAGGTGATGGTGGGTGAGCATCACCTGGGCCTTAGAGCTGTGCTGCTGAACCCCTCGCTGCAGCCGAATCCCAGCATGGCTCGTCAGGGCTTGCTGGCCAGCCCCCTCCCTGTGTCTCTGGTCCACCAGGTGTGGGGTGCAGCTGAAAGTACGCACTTCTAGCGAGTTCCCAGGAGATGCTGGTGCTGCTGACCCAGGACCTCGCTTGGAGAATCATTTCTAATAGGACTGGGTCGGTGTTCAATTTCCCTATGTTGACAATTAATTATAGCATACGTGTGTAAAGGAATATCTCGTTTTTAGTCAGTGCACATGGGGATAGAGGGACTTAACTCAATGTCAAACAGTCCAAATTGTGTGTGTGCATGCATGTGCGTGTGTGCATGCATGTGAGTACGTACATGTGCGTGAGTGCATGCATATATGTGTGCATGTGTTAGTGCATGTGTGTGAGTGTGTGAATGCACATGTGTGTGTGTATGCATGTGCATGAGGAGAGAAAACAATATAACGGTACAAACTGTAGATGACGAACGTTGCCAAAGGGCATGGAGAAGTTCTCTGGATGACTGCGGCTTTTAAGACTGAAACTATGTCAAAATTTGACAAAATTATGTAAAAAATTTCCTCGCTTCGGCAGTTCTTACAATGGGGAGAGCTAAAAGCTATGTGACTTCACTAACAGGGATTCCAGGTTTGCTTCTGCACACCCAGCACTGGCACGTAAAGGCTCTGTGATGCATACAAACCCCAGCGAGTCTCAGAACCCCTCCACCTGTAAGCACCTGGGCGTGTGCCTCCCTGTTTCTGCAGAGGGTCATTAGCCTTCAAATGAAAAACACTGAACTACCGTATCCAGAAAATCAGAATGATAGCAGTACACAGGCTGCCATGGACGCTAAGCAAAGATAAAGCCCTTCTAGCACTCTCCACTCGATTCGGAGTTCTGGCTGCAAGGCTCGCCACGCTCCTTGACATGAGACCACTGTACGAGGGTTTGTTGTCGCCATCCTCTCCGGTCAGTGGGGGCCCAGGCCCTACTGGCTGTTAAAAATCTGGAACAACAGCCCACCATATAAGGTGCCAGCTGTGTGCCCAGGATAAGAACAAGGACTTCCTCTCTCTATGGGAAAGTCCACACAACTAAGCAGAGGTTTGGTTCATTAGAAGGACACAGACACAGAGCAGGACTCTGCTGACCCAGCGGACTCAGGCCGGCCATAGGGTCTGAACACAGTACGGTTTCCAGGTCCTCCCTCTGAGGTTCTCCTGGCTCTGGCTTGAGCAGAACCAGCAGGAGCAGACCTGTCAACGGTGCCTCTGCACTCACGTGTCGTCGGGTGGATGCCTTGCAGAAGCAGAGCATTCTGTAATCCCTGGGGCCCGCCCAGGAGACCCCAGCTCTCCGCACCTCCATCACCACCGCAGCACAGCATGTTAGAAGGGCGCTCGCAAGACGTAAGCACTTGTGTGCAAAGAGTCACACGTCCCCGCGGCTGCCTTCCTGACAGGGCACCTGCAGCTACAGGCGGCAGAAGGGGGCGCCGAGGAACCCCGCTTCGGCAGTGAGGCCACGTTCGCCATGAGTGCCTGGTGGCTTGAAAGCAGGTGGAGTGGACACTTGGGGAGGGCGGGTTCTCAGCACTGATTTCCTCTTTAACCTCCCGTAACGATGTGACACTATTCATTACCTGCCCTGTTATTCCCCTGGCAACGAATGAGAAGAGAAATCTTGCTACTATTAGGTGAACACCGCCAGGCCCCCGTTCCCCGCAGGCAGGCAAATTCTGCCTCTTTCTGCTACGGGTACCCCAGAGGCACCGAGCAGGCTGAGAAAGCCCTTGTATTCACTGTCGGGGACTCGCGGCAGGAGCAGCGGCGCGTGGAAATCCGTGCGAGCCCCGGGTGGGAGCTAAAGGCCAGGGTCAGGGGGCCCAGGCTGGAAGCTTCCAAGCAACACTGTCCTACGGCGCTCACCGTCCTCAGCAGCTTTGCTCTCCAACACTCAGACGTCCTTGGACGCGTTATTTGAGCCCCACTCCTGGTACCCACAGGTTACGTGTCGCACAGCTGCTCACGTACACTTTCTTCAGCTTGTTAGGTAACAGAAGACAAAGTCTGAGGTTGGAAAAACTTTTTTTTTTCCAAACGTCTCCTTCCTATGAGGGTGGGGGGATATAGGTTTTAGGAAAAGAAGACTTTAGAGTCCAGAGGGGAGCCGCTGGCTGGAGCACACCACACTCACTCCAATCAAGAGACCCTGTGGGACCCTGTGTCACACGGATTCCAGCACTTTCTGACGGTGGGACTGCAGGCGAGTCCAGGATATCCCTGGACCACTATCCCCTCATCCACAACCCAGGGTGAGAATGGCACCTTCTTCCCCGGTTTTTTGTGTGGATTGAAGGAAACAGCATTTGGCAAAATGCCAGGTGCCCATTAAATGCTCATTAAATGTCAGCTGTCTTCTTTTATAAACTGGGCAAGACTGTCCACACACCGGTCCACTCCTCACTGACTGTGGCCACATCTCTAGTTTCTAGAGCTGAGCAGGTAACATGCCCCATGGCCAACAGAAGGCCATCTACCCTGCCATGCCCACCTCTGACCAAGTCCCTACCTCCCTTGCTCAAAAATCTGAAATCTTAATATCAGAGGTTTTATTTGGGGAAAAAAGCTCTTTTTCCAATGCTACTATAGAGAGCAAGGTACCTGTGGGCAGAGGACATGGATCCCACGCTGCAGGACTCAAGAGAGGCCCAGAAGCAGATGCCCATCTGCCAGCACTCAGATGCCTGAGCTTCCTTGGGAGCTGCAGGAGGGGGTTGCCGGGTGTGGGGAGGGTTGGGGGACAAAGGGGCAGGTTCCGCCTCCCTCCCGCATCGGTGACAAGCACCCCCAACTCCAGCGCGCTCCCAGCTCATACCCCGGCCCTCGTGGAGCTCACACCATCTTGCAAGGTTTGGGATGAGCGACTGGGATCCACATCACACCTCATCACAGAACACCCGCCAAGACCAGACCTGTCCAATGTGGAAGCCACCAGCCACAGGTGGCAACATAAACTTGATTTAATCAAAATTAAAAATTCAGTTTCCTGCTCACACTGGCCACATTTTAGGTGCTTAACAACCAGCACTGCACAATGGTCAGTGCGCACGAGAAAGCTCCCCTGGAGAACACTGTTATAGACCCGTAAAGGACACAAAACCCCGTGTGATGTGGTGCCCAGCTGGAGGGACAGGGCTAAGTGCCAAAATAAGAAGACACAGAGGCAGAATAACAGTTGGTCTGACTGTCCTCCTCCTCCTGCTTGCTCTCCCAGCTTGTCTCCCATCAGAATTTAATCAGACTCTATACACCAGTGTATTTCTAGGTGGTCAGAAAACCAGTGGAGTATAAAGCGTTGAGCACAGGTCAGGAGCTGTGGACAGAGTGGACTCTCACCATTCATGGTGGCTGTGTTCTACAGCAGTACCCGGACCCTGGACCTTCCCTGGGGACACAGGCTGTGCCCGAGATCCTCTGCTCATGAGGGCTCGTCAAGAGGCCAGTGTGCACCCATGCTTCACGTGTGTTCCTGTGATGGCCCGGCCACAGGCACCCAGGTGTGTATCTATGGACAAGCTTACCATGGGAACTGGGGGGCTGAGTGAGGGAGCTCCCCCTCCCCAGGATGGGTGGGCCTGCTGTGGTCAGTTGAAAACTGGGAAAGAGGGAAGCCATCCTTGCCTGACTGCTGAGCTGGGAGGCCGGTCACTTCCCACCTTCCAACAGGGACAGCAGACCCAGCTCACCTTGGGTGCCCGCCTGCCAGCTCTGCTGGGGCTCCTGCCATGGGCTCCCAGGACCCCTCCACCTCCTCTCACCTCCTCCTCAGCCTCCATAACCACAGGAGCCCACCCCTTTCAATCGATCTCTTCCTACAGGTACACTCCCTGGTAGCCCGGCTCCTCTGGAGAAGGTGGACTGCTGACACCCCATCAGCGACTGCTGCCTGTTTGCTGGTGTGGACGCCAACCTGGGTGAGGCCTCAGAGTCCGGGGCCCACAGCAAGGGGCGTGGGGCTGCTGTCAGCACCCGGACCCTGGTGGGCATCGCCAACACGGGTGCGCCAAGCTGTCACCTTAGCTGACAATAACGCCCTCACCTGCCCTTGCTCAAGACAACATGCCACCTGGCTTCTGTTTCACAGCCACATCCTGTGCAGGGGAGGGGGAGGCCACATAGTCATGTACCGCGGGGACCGGGCACAGGTGCGGACCTCTCTTGTGACTCCGTCATCATGTGTGGGACTATCAGATCGCTGTGCTGTGCACCTGAAACTAGAGTTAAGTTACCAACCTTCAACTGAAAATTTCTTAAAAAGCACTTTTTAAAAAAGCAAAAAAAAGTTCGATTCAAATGACTATAAATAAAATTAACTATAAAATGAAAAAAAAAAACCAGTTGCCTTTGAGTGATTTCCATTTTTCTAGTATTTTTAACTCTAATGAGTTTATTTTTATAAGGAACTTTTGAAATGTAATGATTACCAAGTGGATTTTATATGAGCGACAAAAAGTTTTAATGGCAATTTCAAAGCATATAGACACTGTAAGGTATTAGCTGACCTAAAACGGACAAACTACTGATTTCACTTTGTTCACTTGGGTTCTGACTCACATTGTTCTCTTGTTGTCACATTGGTGATCCTATTTGAACAAATACCCTTTGCCTTAGAGATAATTATGTATTTGAGAAGATGTGACGGGAACTTCCAGAACGCCATTAGCTCCAGGAGACACCTGTCTGACACCTGTCTGCATTTGATCTTGGATAGAATCGCCATGTTGCGGGGTCGGGGGGGTCTCAGAACCTCCCCAGCCCCATCCTCCATTCACCGCCCCCCCCACGTCCCCCAGAGCTCCCCGGGGTGCAGAGAGAGAACCAGGGCCTGGGCCTTCCTTTGCTTGCTCAGCTCCCATCAAACACAGTCCATTAAGCCCTAAATCTACTCTATCTGAATTCACTTTACTTCATCTTTTGGGAACTGTTTTGGGGGGTTGTTTGTAGTGACCCCCACGTTGGGTCTCCTCAGCCTGCCTCCATCTGCGTCCCGGGCCTCTCCCCTCTGTCTGGGCCAGGGGAAGCCACTGTCCACACACTCCACCACTGGTTCTCTCATTTCCGTGGATTCTTGCCCGTGAGAAACATCCACAGAAAACTAGAATATTCCAGAAAAGTGAACAGTCTGACTCCGTCTTTATTAAGCCAGGCTATGGCTTTAGCAGTAGCTACGTGAATTCACCTCAGAGCACCGCCTCAGGTGCTCCTCAGCTGCTCCGTCCACCCCGTGGCCCGCAGGCCTGGGGGTAGAGGGTCCTCAGTACCACCGGCCCCGGGGCCTCCCCATCACTCCTCAGGCGCCCGGGCACCACCCACCTCTGTCCGGAGAAGTCTTTCCTTGAAACATCTCACCTAACTCTGGAATGTGCCGTGTGTTCTGCTGGGCCCCTGTCACCTACGTGTACCCAGCGCGTGAGAACAGCAGGACCTGAGCCGCTACAGGGCAGCTGTGCAGACGGCCTCCTCCTCCCCACTGGGATCACTGCTTCCTGTGCACCAGCATCGAGGTCAGTGCCCCTCCGAGGGTCTCTTTCCCCCCTAAGTGGCCTGGAAGAAGGTAACCATGAACAGGAGAGCCCACCTGGAGGACCCCACATGCAGGGGAGTGGCGGGGATGCAGGCAGCCTTCCCAGGCCCTCCAGGCAATCATCCTAACCGCCGAGAGGCTTGCGTGCCTCACCTCCACCTGGCACACGGACTTCCCCACCCCAGTGAGGAGCAGCCCGCAGCCCGGCCAGCAACCTGGCCACACAGTGTCCCCCAGTAGCAGCAGGGTGGTGTCATCCCCTTTTCTCGGGTCCTGGTCACAGAGCACCCATTTGTCATTTTCTGCAGGAACCAGGTTTTAGAGCCTTGTCAGCACAGAACCTGGCTCTCTGATGGGAAGGAAACAGGTTTCTGGAGGGTCCCAGAGCAGGAGGAGCAGGAAGCCGACTGGCTGTGTGATATGTGAATGGGTCATTTCCTGTCATGCAGAGGAAGTGCGCAGGCCCTGGGAGCACTGCTTTGATGGGGTCAGCTCTTGGGAAGTAAGTTGGGGACCCCGGAAAGCCCTAAGACAAGGGGAGGCGTGCATGTCAGGCTGCCCTGGAGGTGTGGCCCAGGCCATGGGGTGTCTGGGAATGAGGACACAAGGCCTCTCACCAAACCAGTGGGACAGAGGCTTCGGGGCCAGGTCCCAATAGGGCCGATCTCCTTCTGAGCGAAGGGTCGAAGATTTCAAGTCAATTGTCTTCCTTTGTAAAGTCTGCTAGTGTCTAGGCTGTAAGACAAAATGATTTGTTCCTTTCAAAATAGAGCAATTTGTGTCTCTTTGAATATGAAATGTTCCAGTGATGATTGTGTGGCTTTATTGCCTCAAGTTGCTGTCTGTTCCACATCCCGACGTTCAAGAGTGACCACTGCAAATCTCAGCCTTCACTGCATAGTTCCTCTTGGCCCGAGCGTTTCAGGGGAATGGATTCCAGGAGACAGACTTTCGATAATAACCAAGTCTGACACTCTTCCCTTCCCAGAAACGCAACACATTTTCAGATTAAGGAAGTCGTTCATTGTTGGAGAGTCCATCGGATTGATTACCAGTTTCACCAAATCTGAGTGATTACAATGGGGATATCCCAATTTCAGAGGTATTAAAATGTAAAAAAAGTTCATGCTACAATCGATGAAATACGATGCTCACAATAGCCAACATTTACTGAGACCTTATCATGCTGTGATTCCAAGTACTTCACATGTACTGGCTCATTTGAGCCTCAGCCCAGTCCCGTGAGTTAGGTCTTGCCATCCTCCCGACTGCACAAATGTGTAAAGCCAACCCAGAGGCGAAGGCGGTAGAGCCAGGAGAGACCTGGGCGGCTGGGCTCCACGGTGCCCTGCCCTGCCCGCTACTCCTGCTGGCTGAAGGGATGTGGCTCCCCGGGGGCAGGTGTTAATGCTCAGATTCCAGCATCTACTTCAGGTTGGACAGAGTCCAATTACTGCTAAATGAAACTAACTATTTAAAGACAAATAGCCTTTAGTGAGACCACTCCTTGCCAAGAGTTCAGTAAAGACACCATAATATTAAGACCTCGTTGCCCAGGAGAGATGCTGCCCATGGGTTCTATGATCCAACCCATTTTCTGCAAAATTGTACAACCAGAGACCCCTGAGTACCGTGTCTGTAGACCGGGGACACAGGGCAGTTCTCACACTGCCTCCATCACACCCTGTCCCACTGGACAGCAAGCAAGGGGACACACTCACTCAAATTGCAACACCATGCCACACTAGGGGTGCCAGGACCTCTGAACCCCTGCCCTGCGCACATGGACACGAGCCCCCTTCCTAGGCCTGCCTGGACCATTTCTCAAACTCATCTCCCCAGAGAGGGATTCAGAGGCAGCCGCCCATGGGTGCAGACATGGCTGAGCTTCGTGGGGCAGAAAGAGGGTGGCTGACTGGGCTCTGATGGACCCACCAGGCTGCTGTGCCCAGTCCCAGAAGGTGGAATTCTGCATTCAGGCCTTTGGCTACCATGAAGGCACCTGAGTCAAGGGAGGAGGTAGACCTGCGTTCTTGGCTTCGGTTGTGACTGACACATCGAGATAAGGCACGGGCCCCTGTTTGTCCCCTTGCTGGGGCCCACAGATACGGGGTGGGGGTGAGAATCCAACCCTGCATGCTTCAAAGCTTGGCTGTTTGTGTGTTGGGAGTGTGTTCCTCAAAAATGAGAATGTCAGAATTTAAACAGGCCCCAGGAACCAGCACAAATAACGCCTTTATTTTCAGCAGAAGGACTCAAGCCCAAGAGAAGTAGCTAGTGTCAGGAGTAGGAAAAAAAATGGGTGGTTTCAGGTAATCAACAAATCCAAAAGAAGAAAAATTCAGACATTTATATGCAAAGGTAATAAACCATTTTTAAAGATTTGCAGTGACCCAGGGTGAAGAGATCATCCTGCTGTAAAACACCACATACTGCCTGTTTTTTTGTGGTTTTTTGCTTCAGTGCTGTTTTTGTGGGCTCTTAGGATTTCCTTAGCTCATTATTTTTCCTTTAAATTTATGTTCTCAAATCTTTGCTTCAAATCTAGGGATTATAGCAAAACTGTGTTCTAGCAGGACTCAACTATAATTATTTAAGTAAAACCAACTGGATGAGGACCCATGTTATAAATTGCACCTTCATTTTATACACTTTCTTCAAAATTAAAGGTGCCTGCAGTATCAACCAATGCTGAGAAAGGAATGAAAATTAACTCTAGTAATAATTCCAATCTTTGTCTCCAGAAATAAGCACACATAATTCAAAAGGATTTTCAAAACCATGATGTAGGAAATAAATATTCTCTGTGTCAGAAATATACACTATTTCTAGAATGATAAAAATCCTGCTACTAAATCCTTTCTCCCAGGGGCCAGGAATTTATATCCTAAAACATCATTTTAACTTTCAAAAAAAAAAAAAAAGAAATGATATTTTGAGAGTGTAACCAATACCTTCCAAAAAATGATAGTTTTTTTCTTCATTTTTAAGATAAAACTTCCCAGATACCTGATAGATGGCATCAGTGATGCCCACTAACGCACCAGTAAAACTGAGGTACAATGCATAATGGCATTTTTAGGTTTGTGTTTCAGGAACTTACAGTTTTTCAGAAATGCTTGGAAGAAAGATTCAGCCATTGGGTTTGTGCAACATGTGCCACGTATGAAATACAACATAAAGTGAGGCTCTTGAATCTCACGTGCTGGCAGCGTGCAAGAAGCTACCCTCTGTACATTAGCTCTGAATTTCAACAGCACGGGGCCACAGGAAGTCGTCAAAGTCATGGCAGGCTTAAACTGGATCTTGTACCCTGGAAGTGTGATTTGCATGCAGCAGTAGAAAAGCACTGGACCTGACCCCAAAGTTTCAGAGACGGCCAAGTAGTGCAGGTTAAAACAGAAACAAACCCAGAAGTGCCGAGATGCAATTTCTGACAGATAATTATCTGCTTAACGTCCTCTGATATTGTTGACGTTGGCTGTTAGTATTTAAAACTACCTATTTTGTACCCGATTTTTATATCTAACTCTTCTCTAATGATCAAAAAGTCTGCAGTTCTAATCTACATTCTGATTCCCTGAAAAGTAAAAAAAAAAAAAAAAAAATGCAATCAAACATTCCTGTTGCATATTTAATATACTTCCCTGTCTTGTAGAAAACCTGGTCAGGCCAAGGTAGCCACAAATCACTGGACAATCGGGATTCAAAGGTTTAAATGACGTTGGTGGGAGGATAGAGGTCCTGTGAGATGCAATAAGGAAGAGCCTTCGACTGCATTTGTCTTCACCGTGGGGTAAGTCCCTGTCCTTTGCTGGGCAGTCTGAGAAAGACCCCGGGAGCCCCGACGGAACATGTCAGTGTTTTTTTCTGCGGATTTTTACCCTCCTCCTCCTCCACCTGACAGTCCATCTCACAGGTAAACAAACCGCTGGAGGACTTGGAGCCAGTCAGTGTCCCCTCCACCTGGAGCTGCCAGCCCTCATGCCCCTGGGGCTCTGGCCACCCTGCCTCCACGCTGCACCTGTCACGCTCATAGGCGCTGCACTTATCACGCTGCACGTGCCACGCTGCACTTATCATGCTCATAGGCGACGGCCGCCCTGCCTCCACGGGACCCAGCCTCCACCCTCGCCAGCCAGAGCAGACCCGCAAGACCAGCCCTGGCCATGACTCACAGAGGGAGGCTCTGGAGGAGCAGTTTGCCCAGATCACCCCTCACCTGCTCCCCAGGCCCTGGCTAGTCTGTGCATCGGCCCCACCGGCGTCCAAGGCCAGGGGCCCCTCATGTGTATGTCCACACTTGCCCACCCGTCCCCCCAACCCTGCATCTTCAGCAAGAAAAGAGCAGCTCCTCTTCCAACAGAGGCTGCACATCATGGGACTGGATGGAGAGGACACCAGGGGGTGGAGTGCCCAGCGGGTGAGGGGTGAGTGGAGAGGGGAGGGTGCCCCTGCATTCTTCTCTCCCCTGCAGGATGCTCCATAGACCATCTCTGCGGTGGAAGACTTGCCCTCCATGCAGCACCCATTCTTGGGGTCCAGCCTGCAGGCTGCTTGAGCATCCTAATGCCTGTGCCCTGAGTGGGGGCAGAGGGCCACATGTGACCAGTGGTGACCCCATAAGTGATGACATCCTCCACTGCTCTGAGTCCCAGGCAGAGAAAAGGCCCTCAGGCCATCCAAAGAAGAGGACAGTACGTACAACTTTCTTTTATCTTTCTTAAATAACTGGAGAGGAAAATTAGGCACAAGACCAGAGTCCCAAGCCGTCACTTTCTCCCTCCCAAGCTCCTGCCCCCACCGGGCTTGTCCTCCTGGAATTGCCTGGCACGCACCCCCCAACAGAACCTTTTATTCCTCCAGCCAGTGGCCAGATGCAACTCAGGCAGGAGGAGGCAAAGCCACCTACATGTTAAAATAGGAATTATCAAAAGAAGAACTTTTCATCAAGACCACCAAATAGTTAAAGAACATTATGATTTTCTGGTCTGAAGTGTGCTATGATACCTGGTGGTGGTTTGCACTATGAGTAAAGCCTATTTCTGCACCATTTCTTCCACAGTGAAAACACTCCAGAACTTTTCTTTACCATTTCCTTTATGTGAAGCAGAAAGCTGACTCTCTGACAATTAGCAATCTTTTCTGTCACATCCAGTTCAACCTGAGCATGAGAATAAAGCCACCACACGAGGCAGCTCTGTCAGTGGGAGAAAGTATGAGGGAGCTTGTCAGGGCTTTTCCTGACAAAGTATATAATGAAAGCCAATGAGTCCTGGTTCTTTTCTCCCTAAAATGAACGTGAAATGGATTTTAAAATCAGAATTTAAGGTGTTCATGATATTGTAAAGCACAAACTAACTGCAGCAGAGTAAAATATATACAATTAGAATCCTAGTTGTGAAAGACTTCAGTGCAAGGGATATTTGTTGGAGTTGAAAACACACAGAGGTGTGTTAAGTAAAGCATAAAAACATACACTTGTGTAAACTAATTGGATAATGACATATATTACCAAAACTGTCAGCTTCCACTGTGCCTTAAAAGTTCTTTTGTTAGGCACGCAATCTCATTGTTAAGATAGCAAAACGACACAAAAATACCTGTTTGCCAGCGTTGGCCCAGAGCATGTCCCTGCCTATCTGGGTGCAGATAAACACTCCTGCTGCTCCCTCACTATCTGCTTTCTGCTCCTGTCCGTGGGTGGGCGAACCGGTCAGTCACTGACTTGGCGTCTCTGAAACTGTCAAAGTTGAGTACTTTAAAATTGCACACCGTGGTCTTCATCTCCACCTCTCCATTCTTCCGTTCTGAACCAAGGATGGGCTTTGCAAAGCCTTTACCGTAAGCCAGAAAAAAACAAAAAAAAAAACAAACAAACAAACAAAAAAAAAAAACATGATTCCATGGGACCTTCGCAAAAAAGGTACCTGAGTGAAATTACCAGTGAATATAAAAGAACCGAGTCTACCCAACAACCAAAATCCAGCAAAAAGGACATTATTTTGACCAGTGCTAACACGGCCCACGCCATCCTGTGTATTTCTCAGCAGGCAAACAGTTTTTCCTTTTTCCACCCCACCTCTCTCTCTTTCCTTGCCTTTTCTTTCTTTTCTTCCTTCCTTCCTTCCTTTCCTTGTCCATGGAATGATAGAGCCAAGAAAATGAACTTAGGCAACCACCAGAAACAAGCCCCAGACGAACAGCTAGAGCATTCTATCAGAAAGATCCTTCTTCTGTGTTTGCAAGCTCAGTAAACTGGATGTGCTAATGCTTCATTATTCTCACAGCTCTGTGTTAAATGTACCAGAAAATGACCTTTCTCTCATTGGCCCTGGCCCCTAGATCTGAATCCGGGAACGCTAGGGCTGTTTTCAGGATCCAGCATAAAGGTGGGGTTGGCACACATTGTCGCGATCACCAAAACATAACTTTTTACCAACTTGAGGGAGAGAACAAAAGTCACAGTTGCCCAAGTAGCAAGAGTCAGTGCTCCAAGCGTAGGTGACGATTCCAGCCCTACCTGATCCCCACGGCCTGTTACTCCCACACCGGGAGCTTCCAAGTGAAGTTCAGCACATGCACATCTCACCAGAAGAAACAGCCGCTCTGCCTGTGGGTCATGCAGTGCCCTGCACCCAGGCGCCACCAGGTCCTAGACGACGGTCCCGGGGGCCGCACACACGCCAGTGCGAGGGCTGAGCTGCCCGGGGGCTCCATCTGGGATCCGCTTGGAAGTCACTGCAGTTCAGGCACCCAGACACTCTCCTCCTGCACCCCCCTCAACGCCGCTTTGCAGAGAAAGCACAGCAGGTTGTGCCCTCAGCCGTCCCCTTTCACCTCTCGCCATCGACCAAGGACACCCCCTCCTCCTACCTCGCGTGCCCCGCGCAGCTGCCGGTCGGTCCGGGGCTCTGGGACGCTCCGGTCCTCGTGGGCGCCGACAAGGTCTGCCTGTGAATTACAAACGTCCTGTGGCAGCCGGCTGGGTCCCCGGCAGCCGCCGCAGCCCTGGCAGTGATGAGCACAGCTTGAGACCATCACAATTAACCAAACATTGTGTGGCAGCAACAAATCAACAACGAACACCAGAGCACAAATCAGGCAAAGTCCCATTTCAGAGGGATGCTGAAAGCCAAAGTCGCCGAACGCCACGTTCCTTCTTCAAGATCATTCCAGCCAGCCCCTTGGAGCTATTTTTACTGTACCATAATGCACTAGGTCTGGCTTTTACCCTATTGAAAGAGCATGAATATATTATTATCCACACAAAAGAGCAGGTTATTGTTTATGAATTACCAGCCTTCCCAGCAACAAAGGCTATTTTCATAAGAAAACTCAATTTCATTTTAGCTCCAATTTGATTACCAGCTGAAGAAAAGAAGCTCTGCCCTAACCCTCAAAGGATTTTTATTCATACCATTGAATGGGCTTTATTGCTTCCTTTTCAAAACTGACGTAGAAAGCTTTTAGAGTAAAACATTGACAAAAAATTATTGCGCTGCTATTTTGTGCAATAACAGAGCAGAAGAGGGCAATGATTTCTCCGCCATCCTTCACGGCACTTCAGAATAGCAAAGGCTGGAATTAATGACAGACCGGAGAGAGGACGCCAGCTAAGGTCTCACAATGCACGTCAAATCTAAATGATCACCATACATTGAAAGACCCCAAAAAAGCCCACAGCTGATTGATTCACGGCTTTCACGAGAAAGACAGGCTTGAAGAGTTTATTGCACCACAATTTACTCGGAATTATCATAAAAATGAATGTAGAGGCTGAATGTCACCCCGGCACGCTCCAAAAACACACACCCAGGGACAAAGTTCATGAGGAACGAACGCCTGTCACGGCAACGTCGGAGGGCCGCTGGGCGTCCGTGATCGGCTTGAGTCACCGCTGTCATGCGGGGCCAGGCTTGACCTGGGCTCCGTGGAGGAGCAGCCTCCCTCACGCCAGAACATCCTCCCATTTAAAGTGGGAAAACCTACGGCTGCAAACAATGGCCCCGTGTCCCAGATGCTGGACCCAGTCGCCCTGCACCCGGACCGGCTGTCCTGGGGCTGCCCTGAGGGTGCGTGTCTGTTGGCTGGTTTGTTTTCATTCCCCAAGGAAGAAGTTTGCAAGGACTCAGTGGCTCACAAAAACAGTTTTGGGGCAAATGTTTAAATGATACAGGGAACCGCAGCTAAAATGGCATTCTCCACATGCATGGCACTTCTCTTTTCATTAAAATTTGACCAATAATGGCTAAGCTAGCAGGGTTGCCAAAGAAACCTGCACTTGATATTATGAAAATAGAATCTATGGTGTAGTAACTTGGCGTTGCAGGTGCCCCAGCCAATGGCATGTTCACGCTGGCACCTGGGGCAGCACGGGACTAACCAAGATGGAAAGGATGCCCTTAAAAAGCTGGCAGCCCGTGGGGCAGTTGCTCTGCTGGCTCACCCAAACAGCACAGCTGGCACTGGTAAGCAAGGAATGTGTCATCTTCAGTGTTTTATTAGGAAAGCAGCATTTATACTTAAAAACAAACAAACCAAAGAAAGGTAAAACTACCCTGGTTGGCCGTTACATTTTTTAAAGGCTGTCAAATGCAAATGTCAGATGCTAGCGTTTCCTTCCCTGGCAGTCAGGCGACCGGAGCTCCGCTGTGCTCTAGGACACAGGACAATGTCCAGTTGTGATACAGCATTTTCTTTTTTTTTTTTTTTTTTTTATTTATTTATGATAGTCACAGAGAGAGAGAGAGAGGCAGAGACACAGGCAGAAGGAGAAGCAGGCTCCATGCACCGGGAACCTGACGTGGGATTCGATCCCGGGTTTCCAGGATCGCGCCCTGGGCCAAAGGCAGGCGCCAAACCGCTGCGCCACCCAGGGATCCCAGCATTTTCAATGACATCCCCCCCCCCACCGCTCCAGAGCAGCCACCATGTCTGTTGACAATGTCACAGCTAATGTGCAAAGAACCCAACTTCCCGCAAGCACTCACATGCTTATATTGAAGCTTCAGCATTGGGCTGGTGACAATAAGATGACATCCTGGAAACAGCCAGTTCAGTTAATAAAAACAGACCAGTCTGCATCTGAAGATCCTTCAGATCTCTATGGTAGTCATGTTTTCTATTTCACCGAGAACACGAGCCTGTGCTCCCGAGGAAATACAGGGTCAGGTCCCTGCAAGCCTCTGGTGATGATATTTTCATCAACCGATCAATCCATATTGAAATGGATCAAACTAGTCATCCTTTGTGTTACATGTGTTTTCTGTTTAAAGACACTTTAATGTATATTGTCCCTTCATTAACATGGAACCCGTGGCCAACAGCATGTAACTCAGGCCTGAGCAAGGCTCTTCTGACACACATGTTTTCTCTGCGAGGCCCATCACCGTCTCATGCTTGGAAACATGAGCCAGCACTGCGACACTGTGCGTGGGGCCACTTCAACCAGCAAAACCCCACCAAAAAAGAGGATGAAAATGTGGCAACAGGACCCTAAAAAAGACTGCAGTTTTAAAGCACAAGAACCAAAACAAGGATGGGGGTATTGTGTTGTTCGAACTGGGCTGGAAAGGAACACAAAGGTTGACCCAAATTTTTCACCCCACTGCAAAAACTTGGGTGTTACAAATAAATTTTATTAGGTAGGCGAATTCATGGACACAGGATCTGTGAGCAAAGAGGATCCATGTATTCGCTTTCTGACACAAGGCCATCTGCAATGGTGTCCTCCCACCATGCACTCATAGAGGCTCTAACCCCCCGTGACTCTGTGGAGATAGGCACTCGAGGAGGTAATGCAGGTGAGATGAGGTTGTAAGGCTGGGGCCCTGAGAGGACCAACAGCTCTCTCTTCCTCTCTGCACATGTGCACCGAGGAGAAGTTGTATGCAGGCCAGGAGACATGCTCTCCCCAGACACTGGCCTTGCCCGCACCCTGACAGCAGACTTCCACCCTCCAGTATTGTGAGTTAACATCTCTTACAGACACTGCCCAGGTCATGGTATTTCGCTCTGGCAGCCCAAGCTGACTAAGACCAAGGCAAAGAGAGGAAAAGAGATGTGGCATTATCAATCAACCAATAAGCACTGGTAAACACCTACTGTTTACTAGCTGGCATCTGCAGGCAGCAGGACAGGAGCCGACTGGAAGGATGCAGTGAGAGCAGAGATGTGGGCCACGCTTTGGGGAACACAAGCCTATGTCCCACGGAAAGGTGACACTCGAGGCTGGTGAAGGACTGGCCACTCTGAGTACAGCAGGATGATAGTTTTAGGCAGTAGGAGTCGCGGGGAGCCAGTCAGCCTGGGGGGCCTGGGGGCTCACCAAACAGAGGGGCAACTGTTGAAAATGTGGGCCTTGCTGATGTCACAGTCACTGGGGGAGTACCTGTGTCCACCCTGTCATGAGGTCCTGGAAATCTGTCTTCTTAACTCACTGCCACAGGCGGCCCCTACTCCTCCAGCTAGAAAAACACAGCTCCCAGTTGAGCAGATAAGGTCCAAATGACCTAGAGAAGTTGACCAGTATTGACCGGAAGCACCATGCACAACAGGTAAATGACAGGGTCTTCAGATGAGCCTCCCCTGGGGAGCTACAGCTCACCCCTCACCTGGCAGCAGGGACCCACCCACCTGCGTTGGCTGGCCATCAGCCAGGTAGCCAGCTCGGCTCACAGGATGCCCTCAGAGTGCTCAGGGAGGCTTAACTCAGGAGTAAGGATGTTCATGGCCTTTAATAACACTTAACTTGAAGGGACAAAGGAATGCACAAAATAGATGAGACATGCACCCCCTCATAATGACTTTATGTTCAGGATAAATACAAAGGGACCACTGAAAACGAAAGGAAGCTTTCTTCCAAGCTGTTGTTTTGTCCACAAAGCCAGAACGATCTGACCAGACTGACTCATGGCTTGCTTGTGGGACAACTGGCTAAGCCTCCTGGTCAAACTATAAACTCTGGGAGTTACCAGGAGCCCTGCTCACTTGTCTTTGGATTTGCAGTCTGGCACATAATAGCTTCTCAGTAAAAAAAAAAAAAAAAAACAAAAAACAAAAAACTAGCATGACCTGCCTTCAGACAGTATGGATGGACTAGTAACAAGAAAGACAAAATCAAAAAAAAAAAAAAAAAGAAAGACAAAATCTTGAATGTTGCACCTCATGTAGACTAAGGGCAAATGCCAAAAATTATTAAAATTAGGGAACATGACCATGAATTCAAACATTATGAATTTGTTTATGTTTAAAATAAATAAAGGATCTTGAAAACTATGAGCTCTCGCATTTTCAAGCAATTTAGAACTCCTTTCAGTTACTCGGACTTGATGTTCTGCCTCCCGCCCCAGATCCATGCACATGTAAACCCAAGCAACTGTCCACTTTTGCCTGCCTTTTAGCATTTGGAAGCAAAGGAGCAGAAGCAGTGATCAATGAGAAAATGTGTTAGCACAGAGGCAGTTCTTCAACTGTCTGAAGTCGATAACCATATAGTTTGGGCTCCTAAAAGTCAGGTCAGGTCCTCAAGAGGTTCAGAATGCCCTACTCTTTGGCCTGACATTTCAGTCCTCTGTGCAAAGTCCAGCCCACTCCCCCTAGAAAATCAAACCTGCAAGAGTTACAACTAAGGAGGCCAAAGAAACAAAATAATCATGTTAGCACAAGCAGTAGAGTCCCTGCCAGTCAGTCCCCAGAGCAGCCCCTTCATCCTTGCTGACACCGACCCATATTAATGCCAACATTGGAGCTTGACAAAACATACCTCATGGTCTCCTCCAAGCAGCCGGGCTGCCTTGGGAAGACATTTTTTTCAAAGTCTGATGGTATCACTAGACATTTATGAAACATGTGACTCTGTCATTAAACTTGTTACTCATCCATTGTTCAAGAAGCACATCTAAAAATCACACCAGGATAAAAATCACTTCCATTTTTTATTCATTATTCCAGTTTTTATCTCCTTCTACTTTATGTTTCAAAACTATGACCTAGATGCTTTAAATCTGTGATTTGATTGAGTACTTGCCCCTTCTCTCTTCTCTTTTATTTCCTCCTCCAGTTATCAAGAGGGAGAAGCCAGCTCCTTGCAGCTGGTTCACAGGCTCTCAAAATAAATGCACATCGGAAAACTTGAGTCCAGATCAGAGGAACCACTTCAGCCTCTAGTTCCATATATACAGCAGCAAGAAATGAGCCACACTCAACCCAAAGTGTAAAATTACCTCGTTTAGGAAATTTCTATTTAAAATCCTTCTGGATTTTGACAAGCATTTTCTAAACTTGCCCAGTGATATTGCTCCAGTGATGGACACTGTTTTTCAAGCCTTCTGGTGGTACTTGGGACACAGTGTGGCTATAGGATCAAGTACATACACCGGCTACACCTATCTGCAACCTGAAGGGAAAACCATGCCCTAAATGTGCACTGGATCTGCCCTCGCCCTACCTCTCACCCATAAAATGCATTTAAACCACCTGCAGAATGACACTGAGTGACCCACTTCCACTCACACCCTCAGGAGCCTTCCTGCTACAAGGCAACACCTGGCTTGACCTGCTGATGGGTTCTGGGACAAGCATTATTTCAGTAAGGTGGACACACAAGGCTTTGGATGGACATACATGGTATTCACCAGCCATGGAGGAGTCTGATGTTTCCCAGTATGATCTAATGGTAATTCCCCCAAAATGACTTCATGTCTTCTTATTCAATCCAGTTCTGATACCAACCATCCAGTTGGCCCATGCCCACCGGTTCAATCCTACAAAATGGCCAGCCCCCTTGGAAGCCAGTCCCCCAAATTCCGGGTCCCCAGATCATCAGCACTTCTGTTCAGCTAGGTACAAATTTGGAGTTTCCTTCAGGTTCAGTAATCTGCTAGAACAACTCATATAACTCAGGGAAACACTATTTATAGGATTACTCGGTTTATAAAGGATACAAATAATAACCAGATGAAAAGGTAACCATGGTGGCAAAGTCTGGGGAGAGGGTGGGCGCAGAGCTTCCGTGCTCTCTCCACACAGGCCACCCTCCTAAACCATCAATGTGCCCACTGCCGGGAAGCTCTCGGAGCCTCAGGGGTCCAGGGATTTTATCTGGAGTTTGATTGAACTCAATCTCCAGTCCTCCTGCCCTCCCAGGAGTTCAGAGGGGAAGCTGAAGTCCTAACCCTTCTACATAGTGATTGCTTCCTGGGGCAGGAATCAGCGACTAGACTAAACTCCGGTGTGGCAAAAAGGCTTGTTATAAATAACAAAGGATCTTCCTAGGGTTTTAGGATTTTTGTGCCAGGTCCTGGGGGCAAAGGCCAATGCATTTTCACTTCACCTCAGTAGGGCAGCGTGTGAGCCCAGACCCCTACACCATCTACTAGGTGCATGGTAGCTTTGCAGCCCTCTCTGGGCATGCCAGCAAAGCTGGCCTAGCTTGGGGCTTTCAGTAACAGGGGGCTGAGGGCAGAAAGAGCAGAGGTAGCTCAAGTGGACAAGTCTGTGTAGGAGCCGTTTTGCCTTGGGAGTACTTCTCCCAGCCTGTCTTCTCCTGTGTAAGGGCCTGCCCCATCGGCACCTTCAGACTTAGCCTGGCTGAGCCAAGGCCAGTTGCCTATGTCCCCTGTCCTGCATGCCCCTCCTCCAGGTCACACCATGGGCATAACGATGAGGACCGGCCTCTGTGATAGCTATGGGGCTGGAGACTAAATGGAAACACATGCTAGCACATCCCGTCTTGGTGGTCATTCTTGTCACATCTTGTCTGAAATGGAGTGTGGCTGCCGAGGCCTGACAGGTGAGCGGGAGCTAAGGTCACTCATGACACAGTGATACTCACCACTCCCAGAGATGACCCCTAGTGAGAATGGTCAAGGTCCTTCAGGACCAATAGGACAGAGATACAGAGAGATTTATCAGGTATTAGCTCACATGACTCTGGAGGCTGAGGTCCTCCGCCTGCCCCCTGCAAGCTGGAGCTGAGGAGAGCCTGTGGTACAGGTCCAAGCCCTGGGACCCAGGAGGGCTGAGGCAGGGCAAAGTCCATGTCCCGGCTCCACTGTCAGGCATAGAGAAGATTCAACTTGCCCTCCTATGTGCTCTAGTCAGACCCTGGGGAGGGCAACCCACCTACTCGCCCCACAATTCAAACTCTCATCTCATCCAGAAACTCCCTCCCAGACACACCCAAAGGCCGTCCCAGGGTATCTGGGCACCCTGTGCTGTAGGAGCCTTATGTGTCTGAACCCACAGCTCCCACAGCCACTCTACAGAGCAGGTGCTATGGTTCTCCCCATTTCAGAGATGGGGATCTGAGCATGGAGGGTTAGCAGTACTGCTGACAAGTGGCAGCTGTGGGATTCCCAAAGGACCCACCCCACAACCTGCTCAGGGGTAAGGCCCTGGCTTAGAAGTCCCCATCACCCCCTTCACTCCCCCACAGCACCTGCCTGCACCTTTGATGCACATTCCTGAGGCATCCTTCCACAGATCAGAGGGTACAGGCAGGCATGGTGCCCACACTCCATGCCGACAGGACCATAGTCCAGCTCAGGATAAGCAAATCGTCCCAATAAGGCCTCTCCTGGTAAGTGTGAGAACCCAGAGCCATGGACCGGGGTGTCACTAAGCCACATGCTCCCTCCAGACTTGGTGGTACTAGAATAGCCTTTATAAGTTTACACCTATCTGAACTGTGCAAGCCAAAGGCTAAGTGGTACTCGGGTTATAACAAGGGAAGGGCCTGATCACCTCATACTCCTTCCCCACCATCATCCCAGGGGCATCCTGTAAAGTCTCGCCAGGATTTGGATCCTATGCAGGCTGCCTGTGTCTCAGTTAAAGCCCAAAGGGTGGTGTTCCTGAGAGCTCGTCATGAGGGCCACGTCCAGGTTGGGGGGGACTGCCCAAGGGATCAGGGGTGGGCAGCCCCACCAGGGAAGGAGCCAGCCAAACCAGGAGGAAGGGCCATTAGTCAAGCGGAGGACAGGAGGCTGCAGGGGCTGACGGCAAGGGAACAGCAATCTGGAGCAAGTGGTGCCCACTGGCATCGGGGGGATGAGACACAGCCAGTGTCTTTGATTGTGGCTTCATTCAGGCCAGGGTCACCTGCCTCAGAGGCAAGAACAGGTGGGAGCTGGCCAGTCGGGCCCAGGATTTCCCGGAGCGGGGTGGATGGGGGCAAAGGGGAACTGGCCTTGACTCCAGCTGCTATGCAGCCTCCACACAGCCACGGCCAGTGTCCTCAACAGTGGAAGTACCTGCGTGGTTCCCTCGTGGCATGGCGCGTCTCCCTGTCCCGTGGACAGAGCCCCAGCAGCGATGCTCAGCTCTGCGTCCTCACCTAGTCCACCCAGGGCAGCAGGAGTGCAGAACCTGCTGAGCCTCGGGTCTTCTGCCGGAAGCAGCAGTACGTGCTCCAGGTTATCGGTGGAACATCACCGTCCTCCAGACCGAGGTGTGGGACAGGCGGGCTAATGTGACCACCTTGGATCCACCCGACCTGAGGGTCAGCCTGAGTCCAGAATCTCCTGATCTCTGAGAACAAGTCCACTTTGCACGACCAGCTAGCACGTCCAGAGCAGGGCAGAGGGGGTCAGATAGAACAAAGCGTCTCCCAGGAGGGAGAATGGGGACATGTGTGAGAACCAGAGCTTCTCCCAAAGGCCAGAGAGAGGGCAAGGGGCTTGCGGACACCGAGGGCGGTGGAGAGCCCAGCATTACCACTGGTTAGTGGAAGCGTGACAGGAACAGTCCCGCAAGCAGACGACGGGGCTCCGAAATGCACACATGCTTCCTCTTATAGAAACCACAATATTACCCCCAAGTCAAAGCCACCCCGTGAGCCAGGCTGACCATAGAAAACCCATGAGTTAATGATGCAGAAATCACTAGAACAATGTGTGATGCCACGTTCATCTTCACCACACACATACACACACGCATGCACGCGCACACATGCACAGTTAGGAAGGAAGCACCGGAACTGCTGCCTGTGTGCCTGAATCGAGGCAAGGAAACAAATATTGCTGAAGGGTTTTAGATGGGGAGGCGAAGCTGCCAGCCAGAGTACAATGGCACGAAGCCATTTCTTCACAACACAGAGAAAAGAGACGCTGTCAGAGGGTGGAATATTCTAGAGGAAAAACAGGGAAGAGAACAACTATGGTGAGCAAGTGCCTGAGACAGACCCACTGTGGACGGACAGTGTCTCCGAGACAAAGACAGAAGAGTGTGGCCTCAGACCGGAGGGAGCAAGGACACCGCAGCAGTGGGTCCGGACAACGTGGAGGAGATGCTGTCACTGCTGCAGGGACCTGGGGGAAGCTGCAGGAAGGGCAACCGAGCCATTTAAATCTCACTGGCTCCTTTGTCACTGGATGAGTCGGCCAATGTGACACTCTGTCTCACCCATCCAGAGACTCAGGGCCGGAACCCAGTCCCAGGCGCAGCTCCCTCTGCCATTCGGCAGCAGTGGAGCATCTACTGGGAGAGCCCAGCACCCCATTCTTGATGCACTGAACCATCGTCCCCATCTCACAGGCGAGGAAACCCAGAGCCCCTACATGGAACCCAACAGATTCCCATTGGGATGCTGAACCCTAGGCCCAACCCAAGACACCTCCCATGGAGCCCTGCCCTCCACCTGCCTGGTCCCACTAGATCTGAGGGACTTCCTCTTGGGCATGGTGATCATGTCCTTGTCACCTGTGTAGGGTGACACAGGCACGAGCTGGGACCAGCCCCACCCAGCCCAGGTGCTACAGCCCCAACAGAAATAGGCTTTCCCTTGCTGGCCTCTGGGAAATGCTGAGCACACAACCCACTGAGTGTGAGAACAGGGAGTGACGGGACCGTCTGGGGACATTAGAGCCGAGGACAGCAGGTGCCAGCCCAGCCCAGTGGTCACCACTGGCTGGGCAATGATCAGTACACCTAACAAGGGCGCAGACCAATCAGAGAAGGGAGACATGGGCCCAGACTCGGGGCCAGGAGCCTGATCACTGGTCATGACTCCTCCAGCTGCCCAGGAGGCCCTAGCTACTGGTGGCACAGGGAGACTCAGGAGGCCAGGGGGGTGCCCATCCCTGACTACATGGGAGCATCTCGGCATGCTAAGCTCCAGCACAGCTGTGTGCCAGACACCGTACAGGACAAACCGAGAAAACAGGGGCAACCATAATGGTCAGGTTCACACCGAGCGGGTGATGGACACAGGAGCTGCCACGTTCTATTAGCCACCGGCTCAGCCCACGTGCACAGCAAGGAGCACAAACCAGCTTCGGTTAAAAGGGCTTCGCGGGGCGCCTGGGTGCTCAGTCAGTTGAGCGTCTGCCTTCTGCTCAGGTCATGATCTAGGGGTAATGGGATCGAGCCCCATGTTGGGCTCCTTGCTCACCGAGGGGACTGCTTCTCCCTCTCCCTCTGCCTGCAGCTCCCCCTCCTTGTGCTCTCTCTTTCTCTCTCAAAAAAATAAAATCTTTTTTATAAAAAGATTCTCTTTGCAGACAAAGAGAAGAATCATCCTTCAATATGCCACAAATGCTGTAAACAAAGGATGCCCACGGCCTCTGGATGTGCTGGGGCCACCGAGAGAGTGGAGGGCAGGGCCCGGTGCAGACTGCTAGTCAAGTTTCAATCTAAAAAGTTGGAGGGAGAAGAGGTGGTTCTTCTGGATATTCTTGCTTGTAGAACAAAAAAAAAAGCTGAGGCCGGTGGAGTCGATTTTTGTTTTATGTATTTATTTTTTTTCTTTTACTTATTTATGAAATCAGCTGAATCTGGGAGTTAATTTCCTCTAGGTTTTCAAATAAAGCTTTAAAAGGTTGGCTTTGCATTTTCTTGGCAGAGTCGCTGATCGCAGCTTTGTAGACAATTGAGGGAGGATGTATTTATATTTAATGCAGTCACATTTGATGGGTATTTGGGTGAAGGTTTTTTAAATAGAAAAAAGGGATTGGGTATACAAAAGATCAGAAAGGACACGCATGGCAAAGGCTGAGTGAGACACAAAGGGCCTCAGGCCCCCACATTTACTCTTCAAGTGCATTAAGCCCATTATGGCGAAAGGAGAGAATTTTACTGTTTTCCCTCCAACCTAATGAAACCAGAAACCCTCGGCAGTGGACAAAGCTGTTTTTTCCTTTATATAAAATAAAATTCTCCTATTGATCCTTTTTGCATTTAATCTGCACTGATCGAGTATTTTAGAATGCATCTGGTACAAGGGAAGATTCACCAATTCACGTAAAGTTGAGGGCAGCTGGGACCCTGTTGGCATTCCAGGGATGTGGGTTTTTATTGGTGTCTCGTGACTGAACCTCGTGAAAGATCATGGTACCTCCAAATTGCAAAGCAGAATATGAACAGCAGAGAAATCCCTAAAGCCCAGAAAACGCCCTGGCTGGTGTAGCGTGCGGGTGCCTCTCTGCCACACCTGGGCTACTCCAGATAGAGCGTCCGTGACCAGCACGAAAACCAGCACGGGGCACTTGGGCAAAATGTCCCGAGCAAGGCCCGTCTTTCCTTGCAGTCTGGCTCCATGAGGCTCCCCGTGGACCGGCTGTGGGCACAGACCAGGTGAGCCGCGGGAGCCGCACCGCGGGGAGGGCCGCTGCCCCAGACTAGCAGACCCGGCCGGCCGGACCCCTGGGGTCCCTGAGCTTCTCCAAGGACAGGATCTGGTTTAGAAGTCGTCTTAGCCTCCAGCCCACGTTCTTGGTCAGACGGAAGGCCAAGAACCCTCTTTCCATCCCACCACTCCAGGATTTTTCTCCCAGGACGCCAGCTCCCGCCATGACCACTCTCGCGCCAAATCATCAGACAGTCGAACCCTTTGGCTCTCAAGGGGCCGGTCTCAGACTCCAGGGCTGAGAGGATCCACGGAGGTGGTTGCATCCAGTACCGTCTCCCGTCCCGGGTGGATGAACTGAAGCTCGGAGATGTGGCCTACTTAGCAACGTGGTCCCATTCCTCCAGGAAGCTGGCGGGAGTCGGGCTGGTGGCTGTCGCTCCACAGCAGACCCCTGCCCCAGCCCATGGTGGGCGCCCCAGGGGCCTCGGGGTTGGGTGCCTGTGTTCTCCCAAGGCAATCGCCACAGCAACAGCAGAGCTGCCTGTGGGTGTGAAGGACCGGCCAGGCCGTGACTCAGGGGACACAGACGCTGGCAGGTGCCCCCACCCGGAGGTGGGGCCTGACGCTGAAAGAACTCGAGACCCCTCCCCTTACAAAGTCAGGCGAGGCCTCGGAGGGACCAGAAGCTTTTCAACGCTGCCAGGTGCGCGGCCAGTCGGGCTCCGCGAGTGGCTCCAGGAGGACGCTGGCTGGGCTGGGAGGTGGACCTGGCACTGGATGGAGAGAGAGAGCGAGTGCTCACCCCGAACCCGGACAGAGGAGAGGAAGGCCGGGCAGACAGCAGCCGGGTGCTCTCCTGCGGGACGCAAACCAGCGCACGACACCGCGCCAGCCCACCTGGGTCACGTCATGCCCGTGCCAGGGCCCAGACACAACAGGCTCGCGGCCCGCGCGTGCCCAGGGGCCACTGCACCTCCAGCCTCCAGGGCCGCGTGTTGCCCATCCCGTGCCCACCTGCTCTGGGCTTCCTCCCTCCTTCCAGGTCAGATCTGTGGACGCTGCCCTGCTTCCTGACAGCATCCCATCCAGAGCAACGCACCCGCTTACCCCGGCCTGGAGCACCCAGCCAGGCCCCGGCGAGTCCCTCTGACCCCCCAAGCCACCCCGCGATTCCCTCCTGCACCGTCTGGCCCTTCGCCCACCTCGGTGTGTCCTGGAGTCTTTGCTGGGGTGCTGACAACCCACAACCACTAGTGCCAAAGCCTGTAGGGGGCACCTTGGCCCTTCCTGATTTTGCCCACTGTTCCTTATAGCTTTACCCCACCCCCTCAGTGCAGAGAGATGAGAAAGAAAAGAGGAGGCGAGGGCAGGAAGCAGAGCAGAGGAGGGAAGGGATTTCCTGGGGAATTTCCCCTGCCTCGCCACCCCGCCCGCTGTCCAGGGCCCCCACTGTGAGCCGACCCCAGGATGTGCCTCCCCCCACCCTGACTGCGGGCTTGGCTCCTCAAGGTTTAACCAATCCCTCCCAGCCCACAGCATGGCCTGGAGGGGCGCCTGACCCAGGGCTGTGGGTGGGGCTCCCAGGCCAGCCCCATGCCCCGACCACCTGCACACACTCCTCCCATCGGTGTGGTGCGTGGGCCCCAGCCCTCCCTGCCCAGCAAGTCTCCCCCGCAGACACCGTGTCCCCTTTCCCTGGGCCCCCACTCCTGGATCAGTCAGCACCTGACCCCCTGCTTGCCCGGGAGGGGCTCAGAGACACACACCTAGAGGTCCCTGTACAGCGGTGTAGACGGTGGGTGTCAGAGACGGGAGAGGAATTGGGGAAGTCTCCCAGCCTCGCTGTCCCTTATGGTTCCACAGGGAGGTGGAGATGAAGAGGACACCTGCCCCCGTGTCAGGGGCTTGTCGGGAGGAGTAAACAAGATGGTACAGGGGTCTCTGGCACTGAGGACGTGCTGGTGGCTGAGGCGGGCATCCCGCATCCCATCTCAGCTACTAACGAGGAAGAAGGCACAGCTCACGCCGTCTCCTGGCTCCCCTTCCTCCCCTCCTCTGTGACCTCACCCCTGCGTTCTTTAGGGACCAACCACCCTCCCAGCTCAGGTTGCACACTAGGGACTGAGGACAGCTCCAGCTCCAGTCCACGCAGATTCCGGACCCCTGTGTCCCATTGTGACGGCCACAGTGACAAGCAGAATGGATCCTATCTTCACATCCCCGATCCTCCGTCTGTCAAAGACCCGTGATTCCTGCCACACACCTGTCCTCTCAGAGCTGGGCCTGGTGGAAGGAAAAGATGCACAGGGCCAGACAGGACTGCTTTAATGTGTGATGGGCTTGCGTTGTTCGCTTTTGCCAGGAGGGACATCACCTGCAGAAACCACGAGAACGGCATCTTGTCCCCAAGGTGAGCCGGACTCTAGCCTCGTGAGCCTTCTGTGATGGAGGCGGGTGTCCCCTTTGTCCCGCAGCCTGGATGCCAGCCCCATCCCTGTCTCAGCTTCGCACACAGCATAGGCTTCCCGACACATCTGAAATCACAAGTATTCTCCATTATAAATTCAGGGCTAAATGTATTGCATATTTCTTTTTTTTTTTTTTTTTAAGATTTACCCCCTTTTTTTTAAAGATTTATTTATCTGAGACAGAGCTCAGCTGGGACCCTGTCGGCATTCCAGGGATGTGGGTTTTTATTGGTGTCTTAATGAACCCTCGTGAAAGATCATGGTACGCACAAGCAGGGGTGGAAAGGGGCAGAGGGAGAGGGAGAAGCAGGCTCCCTGCTAAGCAGGGACCACTCCCCCACCCCCTGGACATGGGGCTCCATCCCAGGACCCTGGGATCATGTCCTGAGCCGAAGGCAGACATCGCACCGGTTGAGCCCCCAGGTGCCCTTGCATATTTCTACTCTAGGAAGTAAAAGATCTCAGGGTGAGCAGCCTTGGTTCTCTGGGACGGAACCTTGGGGTGGGGATGCGCAAGCACAAGATGATTTCCAGTTCCAGAATTTCTGTCCCAACCCAAGCACCCTCTCAAAATTCATACAAATCCTAGATGCCCAAGAAGGCCTTTCCAGGGACACTTGCTCTGCTGTCTGCAAACACCTGTCGTTCGTTTCTCTGCCTCCTGTGGAGACCCCGGAAGGCAGCTGCTGTGGGGAGACCCCAAACAGGATGAGCAAACTTCCAACAAGTCCCTTCCTAGCTCCTCGTCAGCATGGAGCGCCCCGAGCAAAGCCCTTGTGCCCTAGCAAGGTGGAGACGGCCGTTCACATTTGCCAAGTGCCTGTCACCATAGTACCCGGCACTGCGCAGTGACGTCATCCTACTCGAACGGAAACCTAGTCACCCGTGTTGTAATGGGTCAACATTGTCGAGGAAAGAAAAGGTTAAAGTGCACTCCGGAGACCTTCCAGGGAGCAAGCACGGAGCAGACACCCCCCGGTCTGTGGCGCCCCAGCAGCCAGGCCTGCCCGAGGTCTGCTGGGACCCCTGTGCTCCTATCAGTTCTGTGCCGTGGTCACCAGCAAGGGCCACTCACATCCCTGCAGGGAGCCTTCACCCCGGGTCTGCCTCCTGCACCCACACTCACCCTGAATATAGTAATGTGCTAAGGGACAGCTGGGGAAAGGCTGCTCTCTGTCACTGCAGCTGAGCATCCTGACCTGGGGTCGGCATGCTCCCATCTCAGGCCAAAGCAGCAGTCCTGGGGATCCCTGGGTGGCGCAGCGGTTTAGCGCCTGCCTTTGGCCCAGGGCACGATCCTAGAGACCCGGGATCGAATCCCATGTCAGGCTCCCTGCATGGAGCCTGCTTCTCCCTCTGCCTATGTCTCTGCCTCTCTCTCTCTGTCTCTCTCTGTGACTATCATAAATAAATAAAATTAAAAAAAAAAAAAAAAAGCAGCAGTCCTGCCCGGCTGGCACTGTCCCTCAGGGCTCGGGGGCTCTCACTGGGGCCTGGGGACTTGTAGGAGCCAAGCATGCTGCCCTCCCTGTGCTGACCCCATGGTGTTCCCCCTCCCCGCCCCAGAGCTCACCACAGGACTCCCCCTCTGCTTGTCTCCATGGGGGCCAACATGCACCCTCTTTACTAGCCCTGCATCCTTACAAGGCCCCCTCCCGCACCAGCTCTGAGAAGCTGGGGTCCCGAAGTGGCTGTCCACCCTCTTCCCAGGAGCTGGGCCTCCCACCCCATCTAGAACTGCTCCCAGAGAGGGAACTGGTCCAGGCCACACCAGGCTCTCCCAGCCCGCAGGCCTGTGGCTCTGCCAGGAGCCCGGTGCTCAACTCAGGCCTCACCTTGACCCAGGTGTGATGTCCCCAGCACATGATGAGGTGGGAGGTAAGGCGCCAGCGCCGAGCACAATCCTCCAGATGAGGCCACCTTCCCAAAAGCAAACCCTGCTCTCATTAAGAAAACTGTCCCAGAAAGCAGCCATGATCTCAGGTGCCGGAGTAAGCAGAGAAGGAAGCTGGGAACCATGGAGGGCTCACCGGGCGCCGAGGCGCGCATCAGTCCTCTCCTCCCAAACCCCTGCCCTGTCCCACCTGCACGTGCCTCCATGCGCTACTGCTCGGCCACACCTGGCCTCATCTGTGACTCCTTTGTACATGCACGTTCTGCTTCCACAACACACTCACACTGTGCACATACACACTCATGCACAGGCACATGTACACAGACACACACCAGCATTCACACATATACACACAGGTCCAAAGACACACGTGCACATACACACATACATGTATAAACACAAGTACACACACCAGCCTTCACATTCACGTACACACACACATATACACCACCATTCACACTTGTATGCATACATTCACAAACACATGTACACATATACTCTCACTCTGCCCGCATTGACCTTTGGACCTGAAGCACCAGCTTTTCCCTGGGTCTGCAGCCTGCCCTGTACATTTGAGTCGTGTCATTCCCACAACCACATGAGCCAATTCCTTAAAATTAATGTGTTTCAAACACACATAAATATGCATATACATTCTGTCTCTTCAGAAAACAAGAAAATTAGTCTAATCCACACATATACACATTTTTAATAAAAGTTGGATTTTATGGACAGCCCAGGTGGCTCAGTGGTTTAGGGTCGCCTTTGGCCCAGGGTGTGATCCTGGAGACCCGGGATCGAGTCCCACATCAGGCTTCCTGCATGCAGCCTGCTTCTCCCTCTGCCTGTGTCTCTGCCTCTCTCTCTCTCTCTCTCTCTCTCTCTGTCTCTTATGAATAAATAAAATCTTTTTAAAAAATTGGATTTTATTTTCATATCGAAGTAGAACTTGCTTTATTCACGTGAGAGTAATGTGGGCATGTTTGTTCATCATGCGAAGCTCTCCCCATCCTACTCATTTCCCAAAGCTGTGTACAACTCCGTGGTTATTTGCGGTTGTTCGCCATGGACTGGCTGATTTTTCAGATGAATCTGCTCTTCTACTCTTGTCCAAACTTTCTTACAAACTCCCTTCCAAAGGTGACAAATAGAGAGCCATCCCCAGCCCAGAGTGAATCAGCCTCTCTCAGGGCCTTTGCTCTCCCTAACGCTGAGGGCCTGGGACCCAGGGCTCTCTGCCCTTCCTGGGCCTCGGGGTTTCAGACGTGGGGGTTCTGGGGAGACAGACCCTTCTACTGGGACCCATGATCCCCCTTGTGAAGCTGCTCAGGCCCACAGTGTGACGCAGCTTCACAGGTAAGCGGGTATGCACCCCGACAACCGTCTACACCTGGGCTGCTCCCTCATTGATAATGTAATTATCAGGAGAGTCATATTGCTGCACACACAGCATTTTCAACCATTTATCACAATGTTGATCTTTATTTTAAATATAAATCAGGCAATCATTTATGTCTTTTATGCTCTTTGTATTTATTCAAGAATATTTAACTGTAGACAAAAGGTGACTTATTCATTATTCATCCTGAACAAGGCAAGTATGGTAATTTGAAAAGGCTGACATTTGAGCTTTTTGCCAACACTAGCAAAATTATATCCTTCCCATTGTAAATCAATGAAGTAGAATCATCGTGCACAAAGGAATTAAATTGCCTTGTCACTTTAATAAGGCCACCTTATATACAACCTTCAACCAATGCCATTGTATGGAGGATGGTTCATCCTCATCCTCGACCGCCTCAGATCTCAGCTGGTTCTCCAATTACACGGGCCTCCTCTGTGTCCTACTCTTTCCTGAGAGACGGCGTCAGAATGTCACGGGCCCCACTGGCTATCAGTGACATGCACACATTGGAGCAAATTAGCATCCCAGCTACAGCCTTGCTTTTGGCATTCCGTGAACTTCTTTATCGGGTCCCTCCTCTGCTTGGACCCCTCCTCCTTCACTGTGTCTCTCACTCCTCAGCGCCCACCCGCCCCTCCCCACACACACTCGCGTGGGCGCACACACAGTCACGCGTGTGCATGCAGTCACACACACCTTCGTTCTATTCACTCATTGTGGCTTTCATTGAGAAAGTTCTGCATTTTCCAGGCAGGAAGTATTTTTGTAACAATACATGACAACCTTTCAAATTTAAATGTCTTAGGTAGACACCAAGAAAGAAAAAGGTAGGGCTGGGGTGCAAAACAAAATACAAAATAAAGAGCTTGACAGCAGCATAGAAAGCTGCTTCCACTTGCATCAGCAGGCTGACCATCCTGCTCCCTTGACGTCAAATTTGTCACAACAGAGAAGACGTACAGCTGAGATCTGAGCGCTATGGTGGAAGAGGTGACAAGCTAGCGGAGCCTCCCCTGGGGCCACCAGAAGGCTCAGGAGGCACCTGAGTCTCCCCAGGAAGGGGTGGGGTGGCATGTTGAGGACCAGGATTTGTCCATGTTCTGAGACCTAGGTAGACCCCAAGCCGGTTCCCCTAGCTCCACAGCCTGGAAACGGACCCCCTACACTCCACGGAAGGCAGGAAGCTTAGTCTCTGAGGATACTGAATGGTGAACTCTACCTGAGGTATAGGAGGCAAGGCTGGGCAGGAAGGTGGAGGCCACCCTGCAGATGCGGCCTGGGAAAGGTCTTCCCACCAGTGAGACACCAGCATCTTTCCCATCAGCTCTCAGCACCAGTAGCCAGTCTTGGGTACCAATGACAAATAGGGGACTTGGGAAAACATATACAACAACAAGAAGGCTGCACAAACGGCCAGGACCCCAGCCAAGCACCTTGCAGCCAAAAAGCCTCCTCTGTGAAAACAAAGCACCCGATCTGTGTCCAGGGTCAAGAATATCCAGGTACTGCAGGGAAGTCCCCAGCAGGAAATCTAGGTCAGATAACAGGAAAGAGGGACAGTTGGCTGATCAATGAGCAGAGGAGGGGATCCCTGGGTGGCTGAGCGGTTTAGCACCGGCCTTCAGCCCAGGGTGTGATCTTGGAGTCGCGGGATCGAGTCCCGCATCGGGCTCCCTGCATGGGGCCTGCTTCTCCCTCTGCCTGTGTCTCTGCTTCTCTCTCTGTGTCTCTCATGAATAAATAAATAAAATCTTTAAAAAAAAAAAAAGGAGCAGAGGAAACCTGCCTCAGGGGTTAGTACTATCGAACACATAACAGATACTGGCTTTGTGAACAAGAGGAGGATGCAGCAGAAGACAGGCCACTTATTCAGAAAACACGAAACAGGAGACTGTTTTCCAACAGGGATGGTGGAGCAGAGACAGAGAAGATAACCCAGGAATGTACACAAAGACGGACATGGAAATCCACAGGAGAGTTTCAAGAGTTTAATCCAGGAATTTGAACGTCTATTTTCAGGGGGATTTGAGAGGTTGTCCCTTGTCCCAGAGAGCTGTGGCCCTGGGTCCCTCCTGCCCACTGGCTTCCCTGTCCCAGGCCAGAGTAAGGCTGGGGACACCCATGTGGTGAGCCCAGGCATCTACAATCCACCCCCCCATGGGCCCTGACTGTGTCTATGTGAGGCTGGGCTCAGAGTGCAGCCCTCATCCCCTCTGGAGGAGCAGCAGCATGTCTATGAGGAAAAGCTCACCCTGGGACCAGCAGAAGGCACAATAGTCTCTCCAAGAGGAGCCATTCACTGGGGTCCAGCCAGGTATGGGGTGGGGATCAAGTCACATGTGCCAGTGAGGTGAGCTTGTTCAGGGACACAAGTGACTGCCCCACGTGACCCAGCAGGTCACCTGTAAAGAAGTGGATTCAAACCCAGGTCTGCCTGATTCCAAGCCTAAACCGTCTCTCCTAGAGACTTGAGAGGCTCCTGGCTCTGCCATGCCCGTCCCTCCCCCAGCCACCCCTCCCCCAACGCAAGTAAGTGACATTTGCTTCTTGATGGGGCCACCTGTCCTCTGACTCTGCCATGATGGTTTCACTACTGGAAAGGGGCAGGAGGCCCTGGGAGTCTCCCCACTGACAAGTGCCCCCCCCACAATTCCTTCCATTCAGTTAGTGCTCATTGAGCTGATACCTACTGTGTGCCAGGGACCAGCTGCTCACACATATCTGCACCTACAGCACTGTAGCTCTGCTGATCATTTTACTGAAATCTGCACTGGCATGTTCCAGCAAGGAGAGCTGGCCAAAGAGCAAGGAAGTGTCCTCAAACGGTGGTAGTCCTTGCACAGTTTCCCTGAGCAGGACTCCTGCAGGCACTCTGGCGGTAGTGAGAGCCAGCAGTGGGACGGCATAGCTTTGCAGCCTGGAAAAACCAATAATGACTCAAAAGACTTTCAATTTTTAAAATCTCCCCTTAATTCCTCTTGCCATGAGATGCTTGAGAGAGAAAACCAAATGGAATAAAAGATCAGCAGAAGGATCTATAATCACTTTAATGGCAGCTGAATAAGGAAATAGTGCCATGCCTCATTCACTGATAGATGTTGTGCCAAGTTTTCCTTTCCAGTTATTTGAGTCTTCCAATATGGCTTATTTATTGAATTTGTATCTAAATGGAAAAAGAGAAGCGAAGAAATTATTTAAAAAATAATACAAGAAAACTTCCCTGAACTGAAGGGTACAACTTTCCAGATTAGTAGACCCTAATGAAGTGGCCAGCACAGCAGATATATGAGGACTGGCACCACATGACTTCTCCATGAAATGTGAGGATACACCATGTGCCTCCACCATGTCCTGGAGACAGAGCAAATGTGCAAAACCAAGGAGTCACACTGGGAACACAAATGGAGGAGCTCCCCTCTGCAGGGGGGTGGGGAGTGGGGCAGCTGAGCGAGAACAGACAAAACTATGACAGAAACAAGTCCACCTCCCAAAGGAAACCCAGTGGACCAAAGACATAGCTTCTGGGAGTACTGGGGGGTCTAAAAGTAGACACCCCACAGCAGGAGCATATCCAGTCCAGACCTTGGTTTCTGACATCATCCCCAATAAATGAAGTCAGGGGCTGGAGATGCAGCTGACTCCAGGCGAGGCAGGGAAACTATAGGATGTGCCTGGACTACCTCATGGAACCAGAGAGTGAGAATGTACTCAAAATAGAAACAAACAGAATGCATGCATGTTAGAAGGGCACAGGAGCCAATGAAAGGCACTCACACAAGTCAAATCTGGAGCCGTATGAGCAACATAACAAAAAAAATGACACTTTGGGATCATAACCCTCAAAGTAAGATAAATATTTATGAGCCCATACTGATACAATAAGTGAATACATAAATGTGGAAGACGACAAATCTTGCTTAAGAAAAATTCTAGTTATACCTGTAGAAAGAGCAAGTGAAATAGAAAATCACCATTAGTGATACCAGAAAACCAATGTCCACAAGAAAGATTCATAAATTCCAGAATTACTTGGTAAAACTTAAAGGAGAAACAGAATACTTGCATGGCCTCAAAGACTCTCCTTTAAAATGTACTACTTACTGCGGTGATGATCGTGTGTACACAGGTTCTTTGATGTCTTCTCCAGGAGGTGGCACCTGACTCCACTTAGGAGTGGGCGAGACATACTCCCTCGCTTCTGAAGACCAGAGTACGGAAAGGGGAAAGCAGTAACTTCACAATGGAGAAACTGGCAGACACCACTTCACCAAGTGATCACAGTCAACCCTGAATGTCATGTTGATACCACATGCCCCAATACAATCTAAGGAGAAGGCATGTCACCTCTGTGGTATTCTTGTCCAAAATTCTATCATCTAAGGCTAGTCATGAGAAACAGCAAACAAATCCAAATGGAGGGACATTCTACCAAATACCTGACTGCTATCCTACAAAATCCCCTAGTCATAAAAACAAGGGGACACTAAACACTGTCCTAAATTGGAGACATGAAGAGAGACCTAAATGTATGTGCACCCTGGGTTGGATCCTAGAATAGGGAGATGATATTAGCACAGAAACTGGGACAATCCTAATAAAGTGATGGTGGATTAATGGTGTCCCAAAGTTAGCTCCTTAGTTTTGATAAACACACAGTGGTATAAGGTGTTCACAAGAGGCAGTTGAGGGAAGGTGGATAGGGGAACCCTCTGCATGACCTTCACAACTCTTCCAGAAGTCTCAAATAACTTTAAAGTACAAGGTTCTTGAAAGAAAGTAGTAACAGTGCTGGTGGTAACAGTCTTGGGAGGCACTGTATCAGGGGCGGGGGGCAGGGAGCTTGTGAAGGGAAAGAAGGAAGCAGATGGTATCCATTAAGAATCCTCCAGGGGGTGGGATGCTGGGTGGCTCAGCAGTTGAGCATCTGCCTTTGGCTCAGGGCATGATACTGGAATCCTGGGGTTGAGTCCCACATTGGGCTCCCCACAGGCAGCCTGCTTCTCCCTCTGCCTGTGTCTCTGCCTTTCTCTCTCTGTTTCTCTCATGAATAAATAAAATCTTAAAAAAAAAAAAAAAAAAAAAAAGAATGCTGCAGGTCCACTTGGAAGGCTCAATCAGCAAAACGTCTGCCTTCCGCTCAGGTCATGATCTCAGGGTCCTAGGATTGAGCCCCATATCAGGCTCTACTCAGCAGGGACCCTGCTTCTCCCCCCTTCTGCCCCTCCCCATGCTGTGCTCTCTCACGCTGTCTCTCAAATAAATAAAATCTTTTTTTTTAAAAAAAAAGAATCCTCCAGAAAAGAGAGAATCACAATCTGAAAAGGTACTGTTACAAGAGCCCTCCTGAACTGAGCCTGAACCAAGCCCCTCTCTGCTGCCTACATAGTGTCACCCACCATTGCTGGTTTAGGAAGATACAAGATATTTCTTGAAAAACACAAAACAAGAGGCACTTCATCTGGTTAAAGTGCTCCACACAAAAGAAAACATGGAGCAGAGAAGAGCTGTGAGCAACACCCAACAAGAAGTAAATATGAAACAAATATATTTTTCTTCAAAATTTTAGAAATTTCACATAAAAAAATCTAAAAGCTGAAAACAAAACAAAAAGAATTAATATCAAAATATGTAAATGAGAACTTGCTGGATTTGGGGAAGAAACCAAAGAAAAGTAGTATAAATTAAGCTATTAGGTGCCCAAGAGATGATATATTCAACTAAGTTCCTAACAGGGACACTGGGAACAGGAGAAACAACCAAGAGGATGGGGATAATGAAAGGAGGTTGTTAAAGGATCAAAGGGAAAACCATACACAAAGAAGACTGACAGAGAAGGTCCAATATGCAGCTAATCAGAGTTCCAAAAGGAAAAATCATGTAACAATGAGAAGTAGCTACTATTTATAAAGTAGAATCCAATAAAACTATAAAGAAAGCAATTTTGTGGAAATATAAGAAGGCTTGAGTCAGTATATTATAAGGGCCCACATGTAGCTGGTAAAATTGACCTGAAACTATCAAAACCAGAACACATCCCAATAAAATGATTAAAGGTATTTTTTAAATCCTTTGTTCCTCTGGTAAACAGAACAAGTGACTCCCAAAGGGGAGAACATGAATTAGCATCTGATGACCAGAGAGAAAAATGTAAACACAACAGTAGATTCATAGTTGTTTTCAAAAACTCAAGGAAAGAATATAGGAGCCAAAGATTTTCTGCTCTTTCAAGTTGTCCTTCAAGAATCAGATTATGGAAAAGCA
Organism: Canis aureus; assembly: GCF_053574225.1. NCBI lineage: Eukaryota > Metazoa > Chordata > Mammalia > Carnivora > Canidae > Canis > Canis aureus. The sequence continues at coordinate 2,103,622 of NC_135627.1, forward strand.
GTTGTAAGCACCGTAAGCATTCACGAGTTCATGAAATGTGTGTTGATGCTCCTTTGAAGAGTTAACTAAGGACAAACTTCTTCCAAACTAGTGTTGACCAAAAAAGTATTAACCAAAAGAAGGACTGATTGTGAGCGTTGAAAATATTTAATGGTAGATCTAAAACTAACACTAGGATGGGAACAAGGATAGAAGAATAGTACTTAGATGTTTAATAATGTCTTGCAAAATAGAAACAAGGCAACAGCAAAAAAATAAAAAGCATGGGAAAAAAATAAAAGCAGCTGCACAGGTAACAGAGTTAGTAGGTCACTTACGGACAATAAGGGTCCATCTGAGAGGAAAGAGATTGCAGGCATTATAAAAGGCATCAGTACTGATACAGATACTTCCTAATGATCAAAAGAAAGACAACAAAATTTAAACAGAAGAAATAGAATATATTATAATACACACTGTAAACGTAACATTTAATAATACGACAAGGATGAGATCAAACATCACACTGAAAACTCAAGATTTTCTTTTTTTTTAATAAAATAATTTTTATTGGTGTTCAATTTATCAACATACAGAATAACACCCAGTGCTCATCCCGTCAAGTGTCCCCCTCAGTGCCCGTCACCCATTCACCCCCACCGCCCGCTCTCCTCCCCTTCCACCACCCCTAGTTCGTTTCCCAGAGTCAGGAGTCTTTATGTTCTGTCTTCCTTTCTGATATTTCCCACACATTTCTTCTCCCTTCCCTTATATTCCCTTTCACTATTATTTATATTCCCCAAATGAATGAGAACATACACTGTTTGTCCTTTTCCGATTGACTTACTTCACTCAGCATCATACCCTCCAGTTCCATCCACGTTGAAGCAAATGGTGGGTATTTGTCGTTTCTAATGGCTGAAAACTCAAGATTTTCAAATTGATTCACAAAGTAGAAGCCAACTAATGCAAGAGATACATCCAGATCAAAGTGCTGTGTGTTGTTGAACACGCAATCAGGTACCAGCAAACGCAACCAACAGGAAAGCAACAGTACAAACAGTCAGCACAAGATTCAAGCACGGAAAGAGCATTTAAAGGGACTTCTAAACCACCACTTTTGATACCAAAAACAGCAATTCATAATGAAGACCTACCTGTTATGAACATCTATGTAACAACACACACAGGAACCATTTTTTGTGAGGTGGTAACTCACAAAGAGGCAGTGGAAAGGGAAAACCCACTAAACCACCAGAGACGATAGTTCCTTTACAGAGATGACATTTCTCACTCCAGGCAAGGTCAAAAGGACAAAACAACAGAAGGGAAATGGAATCATCAAAAAAGTAGATATTACGATAAATCATTAAACTTTGCCTCTAAATATCGAGAACATGGTCTTTCTCAAAAGCCCATGGAACATTCACAGAACTTTACCACTTACTAGTCACAAATACAGTGTTAATAATAAAATTCAAACATAAATCTCTAATAGAAATTCAAAAAAGTTAGAAATTGATACTGAATCAAAATAGCAAGAGGTTTCTCTTGAAAATTAAAAAGAAAACTGTAATAAACCACAATTGACTAAGGAAAAAAGTACAAATAAAAATTGTAGAATTACCAAAATGCATGTGATAAAAACACTGCATATCAGAATCCATGAGCTAAAACCCAAACAGTGGTCAGGGGAAATTTTATGACTTTAAATAATTACACTAACAGAATTAATAAAAAGAAAATGAATTAGGTTCCAGACTCAAAGAACTGGAAAAATAACTATAAAATTAAAAAAAAAAGCGAAAGCAAGAAGAGTCTTTATTATTATTATTAAGAGAATTATTATTTAGTAATAAGGCTAAAAGCAAATGTGATAGAAAACAGAAATTAAATATTTAAAATTTATTAAATACCACTAGATATGCTTACAGATGGGCACTCTACAACTACAAATGGTCTATAATAGAATAAGAAGTAGAACTATTTAAAAAAAAAAGAAGTAGAACTATTAAATAAATAAAAATGCTGTTTCTTTTAAAAGAAATGAACAGACAATTCTATAATCTGCCTAATCAAGAAAATAAGGAAGTGGCAAGAGAGAAATAACAATAAAACAAATGAACATAAAAAACTCATAAGAACTATTTTGTACGAGTTTATGTGAATTCATTTTATTTTTTTTTTTAAGGCAGTCTAGTTCCTTTTTTTTTTTTTTTTTTTTAATTATTTATGATAGTCACAGAGAGAGAGAGAGAGAGAGAGAGGCGCAGAGACACAGGCAGAGGGAGAAGCAGGCTCCATGCACCGGGAGCCCGACATGGGATTCGATCCCGGGTCTCCAGGATCGCGCCCTGGGCCAAAGGCAGGAGCTAAACTGCTGCGCCACCCAGGGATCCCTGAATTCATTTTAAAACCTACATGAAATGAATAATTTCCTAGGAAAATACAACTTGCTAAACTTGACCCAAATAAAGATGGAAAGCTTGAACAGACCTACTTCCAAAGACAAAATACATTAAGTTATCAAAGAACTGTCTCATGTGAAAGGACAAGATAGGACATTTCACAGGGAATGTACTCAACAAGTACAAAACGACTCAGCATTATGAAATTGTCCCTGGGCACAGAAAGGAAAACTTCCAAATTCTTTCCTGAAGCAAGTAGAATATTGACATTGAAAGCAATAAAGATAGTACCAAAAAGAAAGCTATAGGCCCACATTTCTTATAAATATCAATGCAAAAAATCCTAAATAAAAGATTAGCACACACAAGCCACAAAACATTAAAAAATAGTACATCATGTTCAAGTAGAACTGATTCTGGGAGTGTGAGGCTGGATCAATACCAGAAAATTCATTAATATATTTTGCCATCCTAATAAAAGTTGTAAGGAAGATTACATGGTTTTCTCCATAATACAAAAACAAAGCCTGATAAAAAATATTCAGTAAGAATTCATGTACATTTCCCTAAACATACATACTCACACATGTATGTGTATCTACACCCATACCTACACACATGTACACATACATATGTGCATACACAGGTATGCATGTAGATACATACAAGTGTGTATATATGACCTTTATGTCATTTTCTGTCTTCATAGGATATGGTAGATGTACTTCCCACTAAGGTCAGAAACAAGGCAAGAATAGCCACTATCTGCACCGTTTAACAATCTAAATAATAAAAATAATAACAAAAACAAAATAATCCAAAACAATATGTAAACTGAATTTACAAAAATCTACAGTGACTGTGTATGCGCGTGTGTTTGTGGGTGTGTGTACACACCCAGATAATGAACAAGGAAAGAGAAACTCACTATTACAAAAGCACCAAAAAGGATAAAGTACTTAGGAATTAACTTATCAGAAAAGATGCAAAACCCATGTGAAAATAATTTTAAGCCACCTTTAAAAACACAAAATGACTTTAGCAAATGTAAAAACATCCCTTGTTCTTGGATGCGATAACTCATTATAAAAACATCAGTCCTCCTAGAGATAGTATATACATTTAACAAAATTGAAATAAAATTCCCACTAAGTTGTTATTCTGGACTTACACAAGTTGACTCTAAAGCTTAAGTGAAAAAGTAAGCACACAATGATTGCTAGAAAAACTCTAAAAGAAGAGCAAGGAGGGGGATTAGTCCTACCAGATATTAAAACACACCAAAAGCCTCAATAATTACAACTATGGTATTGGTGGACAGATAGGCCAGTGAAAAAGAGCAAGCCTAGACTCACAGGAATGTGGGGAGACATGGCACAAGAGAAAAGTGACATCTTAGCTTTCCGGGAGAAACAGACTGTTGTAACAAAGGACACTGTTGTCACTGGGCGGCCATGTGGAAGAAGGTAGAAATCAGTCCTCACCTTGATGATGATGTGGCATATGAAGACATGCCACAAATGGATCAGTGATGGAAATGGAAAAACATCTAGCAAAAAATATGCATGAATTCCTTTATAACCTGGACATGATGGATGAGAAGAAAGCTTTTTAAACTATAACACAATTAATGTGCAAATAAAGCATAGATGGATTAATTTGATTATAAAAACTTTTTAAGTTTCTGAAAAACACCGTAAACCAAGTCAAATAGCAAAGGACAAACTGGCGGAAGTCTGCGTTACATCTCTCAGTGATAAAGGGCCCATCTCCCTCACCTATAAAACGATCTCAAAAATAGAGGGGAAGGAAAGGCCAAAAATCCAATGGAAAAATGGACAACATACATAACAGTCCACAAAACACAATATGCAGAAGGCCCTTAACATATGAAAAGATGTTCAACTTCACTCATGAATACAGATTAAGTCTCAGACACACCAGGATACCTACCATATCCCACTCATCACGTGGACAAAAATTCAGAAGTGTGAGCACACACCCCAGGACAAGCAGGCATTTGTGTGCACCACTGGTGGGAATGCCAACGGTAGCACACCTGTGGCAAAAACCTAGGAGAACTGTGCATACACACTTTCACCCAGAATCCCACCTCCAGAAACTAACCCTGACAAACACTTCTTCACAAGTACACAAGGCGGGATCCCTGGGTGGCGCAGCGGTTTGGCGCCTGCCTTTGGCCCAGGGCGCGATCCTGGAGACCCGGGATCGAATCCCACATCGGGCTCCCGGTGCATGGAGCCTGCCTCTCCCTCTGCCTGTGTCTCTGCGCCTCTCTCTCTCTCTCTGTGACTATCATAAATAAATAAAAATTAAAAAAAAAAAAAAACAAGTACACGAGGCTATTCACTGTGATGTTATTTCTAATTGCAGTGTATGACTTCCCAAGTGCCCTTCTGCAAGCAACCAGTTAAAGGATCCACAGTACAGCTACCTGATGTATTAGATGGTTGCCAACAGGAAAATTTTATAAACTAATAAAAGGTGAGTTCCAGGATATACTTCAGGTTTTTAAAAAAACGGAAAATACAGAAGAGTATATATGCTACACTACCTTTTGCCTAAAAAAGGATCGAAGGCACCTGAGCGGCTCCATCGGTGAAGCGTCTGCCTTCAGATCCCGGGGTCTGCTTTCAGATCCTGGGGTCCTGGAATTGAGCCCCACATCAGGCTCCCTGCTGAGCAGGGGTCTGCTTCTCCCTCTCCCTCCCTCCATTCATTCTCTCTCCCTCTCTCTCTCAAATAAATGATTAAAAAACTTCAAAAAAAATAGAAATAAATTTAAAAAGAAGTTTCCCTAAGAACTGGACTGACTATCCACACTTTGTACAATGTATTCTAAGGACAAAAATCACTGCAAAGAAATCCTGAATTTTTCTTGTTTATTTTTGGCAGTGGTGTTGGCATGGTGATTCTGAAATGAGTTTGTGCCCGCTACAGGGTAGAGCAAAGAGCTGACACAGGTTGAGCTTCGGGAAACCCAGAGCCTCACCGTGAGAGAAAGGAAAATCAAACGTGGACAACCCGGTGCTGTGGGGCCTGAGTGGGAGTACGAGTGTGAATCTGTAACTTCCAGCGCTGTCCTCTCCGCAGACCACAAGCGATGGCTCACCTGCTCCCTGGGACTCTGCTGTAAATATCAGAGCATATCTCTCTGTCTTCTCTGTCAGAAGGCCGAGAAGTACTTAAGACAAGTGAGGTGCTCCTAGGAAATGGAGGGGCTCCTGCGAGCCAGACTCGGAACAGTTTGGTTAAAAAGAACAGTGATGGTAACAGATTAGAATACACTGAATTAAAAGCAATAACTGAATCTACAATGAATTATCTTTTAAAGGCTAGATAAATTCTTCTTCACAAAAGAAAGCCAGTTAATAAGCGTGGCAGAGACGAGAGAATTGGAGTATCCCCATTCTGCAACCACGGCTGATCAAGGTTATTGGGGAATGGAATATTCATGCAGCTTTGAATGGTCATCCCATGGGTTTCTTACCAACTTCCCAAAGGACAAAGTTATTCACACCGGAGAAATGTGGTAGTTAAATCTGGTGAATTCTTTCTTAGAGTCTCCCGTTGCCGTGATGCAGGGACCACATGCATCTGTCACCTCTGCAGCAGCCTCACCAAAACCTGCGACCCGCATCGACCCACAAGGGAAACACTAGACCATCCGCACTGTGGACATCTCATAAGACAACTCGCCTGGACTCTGTGGTGCTGATGTCTTGAACAACAACAAAAAAGCAGTGAAGACCATTCTGGATTAAGGGAGTAAGAGACACGTTACAAACAACTGTACTGTGAGATCTTTAATTGTTCCTAGATTGAAAAAAAAAAAAACATATACAGGACATCAGGGTGACAACTGGGTAGAGGGGAATATGGAGCAGCCGTGATTTCTGGAGGACAACACAGCTCTGTAAGGCCAGAGAAAACCCTTGTTCCCAGGAAAGGCTGACGTGTGCACGTGTGCATTCTCCACTGCAAACTACATAGGATGATGTGCAGATTAGACTGTGCACATGTGTGAATTTGATGGAGGGCAGTTCTCAAGAAAGCAGCAGCCCAGACGCAGAGATGCAATGTCTTGTACCATCTGGACGGAAGGCGGCTTGGAGAGTCAGGCACCTTGGCGCGTCCGCTTCTTGCCCCGTGAAACACCAAGGGATATGGTTGCCGGGAACCAGAACACAGCCCAGACGGTTTCTAGTCTGAGAAATAAAGCCCCAGAGCTAATGAAGTATTATGTAAAAACACTGAGGTTAAGTGGAAAACAACAACAACAAAAAATGTGTCCCGCCGTGTGACCCGCCACGGGCTGCTACAAGACCCAAGTGGGGGGGGGGGGGTGCGCTCTGTGGACCTCGGTGGGTGCCCCTGGTAGCCGCCCGCCCACAGGAGAGACTTCTTCTCTGCTGCAGGTGCCTCTCGCTGTCCCAAGCCACACGTGGAGCAGGGACACGGTGCAATGTCACCATCAGGAGCCAATAACAGTTGCCCTGCAAGCACAAGGACCAGGATAAACATGTTTCGACGTCACAGACTCGCACACGCACGCTGGGCATTAGCGCTCTTCCACTCCCGTGTTTAGTCCTGTTATGAGAGTCTCCTGACATTACACACCTGAACACATGCCCACACGGAAGGACGTGTGGTGACCATGTTCTTGGCGCTGCTTACAGGGCTGGTTTTAGTTGGAAGTGTTAATACCGAATGACCTTTATCTGAAGGGTATTTTAAGGAGAGAAAGCAATTTTCCGTAATACGGTTGCCATAGCGATTGGCCCTTAAAAAGGCCGGGAGAGAAATGATGCACGTCTGTAATCACCAGCCACTGCCACAACTAATGGTCTGGTAAAGCAGCATTCGGGGATTAATTTGAAGCAGAATAGATAAGCGGGTTTCTAAAAACTTCAAGGAGAAGGAAAAGAGGAAGAAGGACCCCGCAGCACTTGCACAAGCAGGGTCATGGCGATGGGCACTGCGCCCTGCTCGGGGGCACGGGGGCCGCAGGGGAAGGGCTCAGTCAGTGTATGGGGAGCCGGCGGGTTCCTGGAGGAGCTGGGAGCAGCGGCCTCCCGGGGAATGGAGCCAGTGCCCCTGGGACCATCTGCTGACCCCAAGGCCATCTGTTGGGGCAGGGAAGGCACCAGACAACACGGAAAATCACGTTGTGTCAGAAAGCAGGAAGGTTCTCAAAGATGAGTGGTGACATGCCAGAGGCGTGGGGGTCCACATGCAGGGGCCTCCCCTGGCCAAACTTGAGAGAATTCAAACACTTAAGTAAATCCTGGTAGCGACAGACTACAGCGCATGAAACCACTGGACCGTAAGTCCACACAGACGTGAATGAATGAATGAATAGAAGTTTAATGAGAACACTTAGCTAATTTCAAAGCACCAACACACAAAACACTAATGAAGGAGGAAGAGAGAGGAGTGTACAGTGGACAACCCAAGGTGATGTCATCTTAACCAAGTGATTAAAATAGCCCCAACAGCAACAAGCCACTTAACGTGACACCTGACACACGCGGTGACTAGATGCAGCACTACGTCTGTGATGCCCACACCAAGATTTGCAGCCTGAATGCATTCATGATGATGCATCAGACAAACTCCAAATAAGGAACATTCTACTAAACAACTGCCCTGTAATCTTCTAAAGTGACTTCTCCATGACAGCCCTGGGAAGCCTGAGGATTGTTCCACACTGAAGGAGACGAAAGGGACCTGATGGCTGCATGTAAGATGAGCTGAACCAGATCCTCTGGGTACAAAGGACATTGGTAAGAGAATTGGCAAAATTTGAATGGGGTTCGAGGATTTGATGGTAAAGTTGGTATTAATCTCCTGATATTGAGAATTCGATTATGATTATCTAAGAGAGTATCTTTGTTCATTGGAAATGTCTGTTTTACAGCAGCAACTTACTCTACACTGGTTCAGTGGGGAAACAACTTTTGTGCTAGAACTTGCAACTTTTCTGTAAGTTTGAGAGTGTTTCAAAAAATAGGTTTAAGAAAGAAGGCAGGGATCCCTGGGTGGCGCAGCGGTTCAGCGCCTGCCTTTGGCCCAGGGCGCGATCTTGGAGACCCGGGATCGAATCCCACGTCGGGCTCCCGGTGCATGGAGCCTGCTTCTCCCTCTGCCTGTGTCTCTGCCTCTCTCTCTCTCTCTCTCTATCTCTGTGACTATCATAAATAAATAAAAAATTAAAAAAAAAAAGAAAGAAGGCAAATGGGGATAGCTGGGTGGCTCAGAAGGCGAAATGTCTGACTCTTGATTTCAGCTCAGGTCATGACCTCAGGGTTGTGGGATCCAGCCCCATGTCAGGCTCGGTGCTGCGAATGAGTCTGCTGGAGATTCTCTCCCTCTGCCCCTCCCACCTCTCTCTCTCTCTCTCTCTCTCTAAATTATATCTTAAAAAATAAGAAAGAAGGCAAATTACTAATATCAGAAATGAAAGCTGGGACATCACACGGACATTAGAAGGGTAATAGCAGAAAACCATGAACAACTTAATGTCCACGAATGAGATAAACTGGATGAAAATGATCAATTCCTGGAAAGACACAATTTGCTAGGACTCACACAAGAAAAAACAGAAAACAACTTTCCAAAACAGAAAGCATCAGACCCAAATGGGCTCACTGGTGAATTCAACCAAACCCTTGAGGAAGAAATCGTATTAATTTTCTACAATCCCTTTCACAGGATGGAGGCAGTGGGGACAGCCATTCTTCGTCTCCTGTTGGCTGTGGGCAGGGCTTTGCACAGCAAAACCAGGAGTTTGAGTGAAAAAACGCATGACCAAAGGGTGGAGGATTTGCTCCCTTTTTGGAACTGAGAGCATTTATCCAGAAATGGAAGTCAGCACCTCGCGGCACCCATGAGATAGAACCGTGGCCCTGGCTGGGATCCCACCCTCCACACTACCTCAAGATGAGTCTGGTCAGTTGGAGCCACACCGCTGGATGCAATGGGTCATACGTGATGCAGTGATGCAATCCTGGGCCACAGCCGCTGGGGGCAGGTTTCCCGGTGCCCGGGAAGACCCCGCACCAAAGGAAGCCAGCCATCATCACGGTCTTATTCTTGACCTTGTCGCCACCAGTCACCTCCACTTCACACGCTTGTCCCCAGTCCCCCGCCCCTCCCCTCCAGGCTAACCCCTCGCCTTTGCCCTGTCCCCACCCGTGTCCTCCTGTCTCTCCTCACCCAGCTTATTTTCCAAAGTCCTCTAACTAGATCTCCCTCTAGACGTCGTTAACCCTTCCGTCTCCAATTGGCATGCTTGCTTGGCTAAATTGCAACCTGGCTGAATCCAGTTCTCCATCCTGGCTGCACCCACGCTCACAAGGTTGAAGGACAAGAGGAAACCTGCAATTGCGCCCACTGTTCTCACTTTAGATTCATGAAGGTCTGGTGCACACAGCCCTACGTGCCTCTGTCTACCTGTTCCTGACTTTCCACGGTTGCTGGCAGTCACCTACAGGCCCTGTTAACCACACATCCTGACTGAGTTGGTGTGCCGTGAGCTCCCAACAAGCTCCTGGGGGAGGCTGGTGCAACTGGAACCACGATACTCAGTACCCACGGTCCTAGATGGAGACTTGCAGCCAACTCTGTCCTCAAAGTTCCAGTGACATTGTGTTTACTTTCTGTTGCAGCCATAACACTCAGCAGCACAACACAACACATATGTGTTAGTTCTGGAGGTCTCATGTGGCTACAGGGAAGGTGCTGGGGAGACTCCACTCCTTGCCTTTATGCAGTTGCTAGAAGCACCTGCCCCTGGTCTCACAGCCCCCTCTCCAACTGCAAGAGTAGCAGCATTGCCTCCTCCACCTTCCCTCCACAGGATCCTCTCCCTCTGACCTCCATCACTGCTGCGAGAGTGTGCTTCTCAGGGCCCAGGTGACAATCCAGGATAGTCTCCCCACCTCAGGGATGCTGCATGCACGGCATCTGCAAAGTGACTCACGTCACAGGTTCTGGGGATCCAGATGCCAACATCTCTGGGGCTGTCCTCCTGTCCCTTGCCCATCCTCTACTCTCTCCCTGCCGAGGATGGGGCCTTGCTCAAAGATTCCAATGGTTTCCCTCCACCCCCACGTACCTGGGCATGTGTGGTGTTTCACGATCTCCCCTCACATCTGCATCTGGCACATACAGATGCATCAGGGAAGCTGGTTCCTGGTTCATTTGGGAGGACAGACTGTGCACCATTTTTAGGAAGCCTGACACTGCACTCAGTGGCCAGCCAGAGGAAAGGGGTGCTCTCCACCTGTGTCCCCACATTACCATCTGCCTGCCCCGCCTACAAGGCCACAAACGTCCCAGGCCACGGTTCCATGTTAAGCATCCCCAGAACCCTCCCCAGTCCTGGGCCTTGGCCAATTGCTCTGGAGTCTCTTCCTATTTGCCGAGATATCCATAGACGTGAAGATATAAATGTGCTCATTCTCCTCCCAGCTGCTCCCCAGAAAGAACGCTCCCCCCCCCCCCCCAGAGAAGCTGACCATCCATCACAACAGAACAGCTTTGCATGAACTTTCTTCTAAGCACATACATTTAAATTCTAAAATTGCTCTGGGAAGGCAAGAGACTGAGGTTCATTTTTAAGATCTATTTGTTTGTAGCCTAGAAACAAGCACAAAGAGGGAATCGTCATGGGAGGGAAAGGAGAGTAGTGAGCCAAAGAAAACGCTCAAACTTTAGTTGTGTTCTTTGTGAAGAATCAATAGCAGCCTCTGTGGGATCAGACCCGGGAGGTGCCACATCCCTGTGGATGATGTATCAATACACACGTACACATGGACTGGGGGACGTGCCGAACTGTACCAGGCACTTAAACACATGGGATCCAAATTAAGTCTTATCAGCAAGTTCATTATCTAAAAATAAATCAGCTTTTCTTTGCTTCAGCAAAAGATCAGATTATAGTGTAACGCCGCCTTTCAGAATACAATGTTTTTATTCTCAGATGAGTGAGGACGATGAGAATTATTACATAATCTTTCAGGTACTACATAGGCCGAGCAGAGGCTTTGGGCCTTCACTGCAAGGGCGATGTCTCACAGGGCACCCATTGCAGACATGCAATAGGCTTCAGCGGCTAAGCACAAAAATGATTCTGAAATACAGCATGGAGAGCAGAAAACACTGCCAAACTTCCAGAGAGGATGCTCCCAGCAACCCTCCACGCAAGTCAGATGGGCAACCCCCCCACCTTCTGCATGATCTGGCGGCAGTCTCTCCATCCTCTGGGCATTGACAAGGCTGAGATGACCATTCCCAGGCCTGTCCCCTCACAGGATCACAAGGGTAAAGACAACATGGGTTCTAGCCTACCCTAATGCGGCAGCCAGCCGTGGGGCTAGGTGGCATAATGTGTGCATATGTACACACAGACATGCACACACATGCAAACCCACAAATATATATATGCATGCATACATACTTGCACACATATACACACATGCATATATACACCTATGCACATCTGCATGTGTGTGCACATATGTACAAGCGTACACCCACCTGTACACGTGCACACACATGTGTGCATACATGCATGCACACATATATACTTATATGTACATGCCACACATATATGCACACACACGTGCATATATACTAAGCCTGCAATGTGTGGGTGCATGAGCCACAGCTGCTATGGAGAACACAGGTTTTCAAGGTATGTAAGAGATTCTCCAAGACCAAAGGGCTCCCTGGGCCGCATCCCCCATGGTTAGGCTCTGGAACCTCTGTGCGTTCTGCCCTGAAGAGGGGCCATGAGGATGCTGCAGCAGATGACCCGGGCCTCCCAGAGGTGGACACTGTGTTCCTCCTTGCACAGCTCACCGCCGGGCAGGTCTCGAGCCCCCCACGAGCTGGAGTGACAAGTGCACCCCACAGAGGCACAGCCTGTGCTCTGAGAAGTGGTGGGAGCTGCCCAGGCTCCAGCAGCGTTAAGAGGCAGCGTGGCTGACCGCTGAGAGCTGCTAGCGCACGTCCATACCCCCAGGTGGTGTCTGTCTCAAGGTAAAAACGCAGCACTGGGTAAAACAACACGACAGGAAGCAGTGAAAATACTTTACTGTTTTCTCATTGTGCCCTTCCCATCACACACTGCTTGGTGGCTCGCCAGGAGGCCGTTTCAGGTGGACGTCTCTGCCGATCTTCACCTTGGCTTCGTCGTGCCCTCAGTCCTCACTCTCTTCTTTCTCCCCCATTATTGTCACAATCGCTGGATTGAAGATCAAACAAAGTGTGGGTTTTCTGCGTGGAGGTGCAGCAATCCCAAGGACATTGCATTAGGTCCATGAGCAGATCCACGCAGCATGCAAGCAGCATACATACAACGATCTACTCAAAGACAAGTTTGGTCAACGGTCTGTGTGGCCCTGTCCCCCTGCCACCAAAGGAGCAGCGTCTCCACGTCTCGTGGCCTCACTCAGCAGAAAGCCCCCGAGAAGGTGGACGTGCCTCCCTGCAGGAAAGGACCACAGCTCAGACGCAGCTCGGCAGAGCAAGCACCTGGACCCTACAGGCTGGCTGGGGGGGCGGGGGGGGCCTCCTGCCCACCCTCCTCTCCCCGTTGATCCTGTGAGACCAGGTCTCCTTGGCTGACAGGCAACAAGAGACCCAGAAAGAGCGCGTCTGCACAAACCGCCCGAGAGTTTAGGGCGCTTTCTTCTCCAACTGGCCAGGCGCTCACCTGTGAGGAGCAACAAGCAGCTGCCAAAGCCCTCCTGAGACAGGTCATAAGTACGCGCGGCGCTGCCTCCTGAGAAGCAGAGGGGCCGGCTCCTGAGCCGCTGCTCACAGCCCCGGGGCTGCCGGCACCATCAGGCCGTCGCAGGGGCAAGTGGGCGTCTGCACCACCGCCGGGAGGGCCCCGGGGCACGCCCGTCACAGGCAGGGTCTGGGGCCGAGGCTGCCCTGTGCCAGGACCACCGCAGTCTTACCGTCCTCCACGCTGCTGCCCGTAGTCTTGGACGACGGCCCCAACCCCTCTGTCTTGGACGCCAGCTTCTCACTGGATGGGGCTGCCCTGCCTCTCTCGCTGGGCTTGGATGACAGAGGGACACCTGCGGGGACCTCCTTTTCTCTCTTATGCTCTTGAAAGACCCTGACAGAAAAAGAGAAATTGAAGGGGGAGAGCCGTCCCATCCTCCACCAGGATGTCCCCTAGGATGTCTCCCCGAAACGGGGAGTTGTGCGTTGCCTTAGCCGTCCCCCCTCTAGTCTCTTACACACGCTCCACACACCCAGCCGTGAGAGGCATCCAGAACCCTGAGGACGGGGACAGGTGCAGGGACCGCGTGAGTGTGCAGGCAGGTCACACAACACAGCACCTAGAACCACTCAGAGTAGGGAAGCGGTTTTCTCTGCTGCTGCACAGAGTGCTTGACTAGCCTCAGTGGCTTCTCCCTGTGTCCTAAAGGGGTGTGTGGTTGTGGCGGGGGCACCTCGGCCCCGAGTGGCAACAATGAATCCAGGCCCTGCCCATGGACAGCCGCCACCTGCCGTGGCCTTGTGTCCTCGTCCCTGAAACAAGAGGGGAGACTGGTGTCTGGAGCAGTCTACACTGTGACTCACAGCACACCCGCACACATGTCGGGCAGGAAGCCCTGTACTGCACGCCTGTCGGTGCTCCTTAACTGCTGGAGGCGGAGGCATCATAGGGAGCCTCAGGCCCACCACCCACTCCTCGCTGCCCTGCAGGTGGACTGCAGAAATGACTGACCTGTAAATGATTGTGATGATGAAGGCCCCGGCGATGATCACGATCAGGGCAGAGAACACCTGCACATAAACTGGAAAACAGCTTCCGTTACAAAAGTCAGTCTTCCTGCCAGTCAGGCGGTGCTCCTGCTGCCCAAGGCCTCTCCCCCACACCCTCTCCTGGGGACATGTGGAGGCTTGAAGGCACCTGGGCCACGCAGACACGTGAGGGTCCACATGGGCCACGCAGAGGACAACCAGGGGCTACCCACAAGCACAGGCACGCAGACAACACCCTCCTCTCTTCTCTAGAAAAGCCTCTTTGCTGTCCGTAATCTGTGGCCCTACCCTGAACTCCCCAATACTTGGGTGAGCTATCCTGAGACTGCATATAAGGAAAATGCTTCTTGGGTGACAGACACGTCCCCCTGGATGAGCTTCTCTGTATTAACAAGGGGCTTCCACTGTCCCCACACCACCACATCTTCTCGAGACCCACCCCCAACAGAACCACCAGGGCCTTCACAGTGATCCTTGGGGGGTTGCACCTATTCCTGGGCTTCCCTCTGTGGGAAGGTTCTGGGCCCCTTCCACCGGGGAAAGCAGGAGTGGGCATGCATGGCCCAGCCTTCCTGTAGGGACCCTCCACCACAGGAGCCTCCCTTGCCGAGGCTGGGCCTGACTCTTGGGGTCCACGGCTCCTGGGCTCAGGCAGAGCAAGGGGCCATGTCCCGGGGCCCTCATACCCAGGCAGCCCCCATGAGTGCGCTCGGGGAAAGACTTACAACCACCCCTCTCCCTGTCAGGAGGAGGTAAGGAGCCAGAAGACGTGATGCAAGAAGAGCTGTGGACATGGCACTCAGCACAGTTTGTGCATAGTGGTCCCTATCATGTAACTATCGTCGTGCCTCGTTCTCGCTGCTTTTCACCCTTTCAAAGAGCTAAAAC
The DNA here is from genome assembly GCF_053574225.1 of Canis aureus. Classification (NCBI taxonomy): domain Eukaryota; kingdom Metazoa; phylum Chordata; class Mammalia; order Carnivora; family Canidae; genus Canis; species Canis aureus. Next base: position 2,118,711 of record NC_135627.1, read on the forward strand.
TGGCTTCTTTGCAAACCCCTACCTTGAATGACAGGATTTGCTTCAATTCTCTTACCTCCTCCCCTAAACCATGTTCACCTGCCCTTAACCAGCAGTAACATTAGATGCAATGTCCCTGGGAGGTTCATTCATGTCCCGAGGCTACTGTAACAAAGTGCCAACAGCCTGTGGCTTCCACAACAGAAAGTTAATGTCTCACAGCTGTGCAGGTACAAGTCCAAGATGGGGGTACCCTGAAGCTCTGGGGCCCCTTCCTGCCTCTTCCAGCTCCCGGGGATCCCGGGCTCCTTGGTACCCTTGGCATGGAGATGTGTCACCCCACCTGCTGTCTTGTCATCACGTGGCATCTTCCCTCTGTGACACTGTCTTCACATGTTGTTCTCCACTGTGCGTGCCATGGGCATCTGTCCGTGTGTCTCGTCTTATAAGGACACCGATCGTCTTGGAAATTAGGGGACCCCTGTACTCCAGCACCTCACCCTAACTAATCACATCTGCAAAGACCGTGTTTCTCACCAAGGCCACATTCACAGGTACTAGAGGTTTGGCCTGCAACATATCGCCTGGGGTGGGGGGACACAATTCAACCCATGACAGAAGGCAAGCAATAGCTGCAGAGAAAGCTGCCTCCCAGGCATGGGAGGGCGATTCCAACAGGCACTGTATACTCTGGACTAACCCCGAGGGTCTCGGAGAATGGACAGGGCCTCCAGGATCCTTTGCACAGGGGCTGATGTCAGAAAACTGAAGGGAGTTGAAGCCAAACAGCTCAGTGATAACAACCCAAGTGCCTGGTTTTCTCACACTGATTCCAACTCATTAAGTGATGGCCAAGCACAGGACAGGGACTCAATGGCCAGAGTCCCTCAGGGAGAGAATGGAGACCTGGTCTGTGGGGTTGACAACACACACACCATGGCAATGCACCACTCAGGAAGCTGCTTGCTGAAGGCTCTCTTCTAGTCAGCTGGCTCATTTCCTTCAGTGATACATCTCCCATGGATATGTGTTCACCTCAGTTCACCTTTCCATCTCTAGAGCTATAACAACCAGCCTCCAAGATGGCCTGCGGGGATGCTCCTGATATTCACACCCGGGTGTAGACACTTCCACATTGCACAGGGCTGACCTCTGAACCAAGGGCATGTGACAGGGCATGACTTCCTAAGCTAGGTCAAAGAGTCCTTGTGGCTTCTACCCAGCTTTCTCAGGCCACCCGCTCTGGGAAGAGGCCATCATCATGACGTAAGGACAGGCAAGCAGGTCTCATGGCATGGGAAACAGCTTCCTGTTAATCCTTAGTACCACCTGCCAGCAAAGCTAGCTGTCTCAGAGCAGACCCTCTAGCCCCGGTCCAGCCCTCCAATGACTGCAGCCTCATGAATCCCCAAGCCCCCTCCACCTAGCTAAGCCTCTAAGCTGTTGCTTTAGGCTACTAAGTTCTGAGTAGTGTGTTCCACTGCAATAACTAATACAAGGGTGTGGCAAAGGGCCTGGCACAGAGAAAGTACACTTGAAATGATGCTAAATGGAAATGATCAAACCAGGAGATATTAAGGGATGAGAAGGGAGTCCTCAAATTCTTGAATTCCAGGAAATGTATGTTCCTGGAATAACACTGAGTGTTATTTTCTCTCCTGGTTCATGGAGTAAATGCAGAATTTATGTGAGTGAAGCTGTGAAAGAGATACACACATATGGGTAATGTTGGAGTATCCAATGTCAGTATATCTTCCACATCCTTAAATAATCAAGTATTTGTGATCCTTGGTGTCAAGTTCCTGGAGGCAGAGACTGAGTCTCTGTGATCCTCTCTGCACAGGATGTGGCTAGCACACAATTAGCTATCGACACTGTGTACGATTGGTCACTGAGAAATAGCAACAACTGAAGACAGCATTATTTTCCTTAAGGAATCTCTTGGTAATTTCACCCCCAGATAAAAGTTAAAAGTTTTGAAATCATCTCAGTGAGTCCCATGAAAAAACAGAAGTCAAACACTTAGAAGAAGTGACATGTTAAATAATGTGCCCTAAATCAAGACAGAAGGATGAAGGCAAGTCATTCTCTTTGAATTCCCAATTCTTTTTCAAAGATCTAATGCTAATTCCCCAAGTTCATATTCTTAATAATACAGATTATGCCATAACACAATGTGCACTTCAAACCAGCCAATTTAAGAAGTTAGTGAAAGGTTTTCATAACATGGAATTATGTGCACAAAGAACTCATAATACCCTGTCACTGAATACTACAACTTACACAGCACAAAGGTTCACTTGCCATCTTGAATGAGAAAGATGTCAAGGAAATGAAAAATAATTTGAGGGCACAGTGAGAACCCAAATGTAGGGCTCACTGCCCAGACTCTTCCCACAGATGGCCCAACTTATCAAGCTTGAAGGAAGTCAGAAGTTAAGAAAAAGCCTAGCCCACACAACTCATTTATTAAAACTGAAAAGATGGAAAGAGGATTAATACTTGCCTCCATGCAAAAATGGCATACCTACTTGTAGAATAGTGAACCCTCTTCCCAGACAAAAATTTTTTAAGGGTTTGTATTCATTTCTGGATTCATTATAGACATTCATTATAGGTAATGTTCCTTAAAGAATAAGACTCATCCTTCAAAGTGAGTAGCAGGCATAAGGTAATATCAATGTATGTGATGTTGGATTACTGGCAGAAGTTCGAATCTGTGTGCCCTTGCCAGCCACGATTTGTCTCCAAGGATCCATCTCACCACCTTTTGTTGTTGGGGCCATTTCACTGGGACATGAGGAAATTAGGCTTACAGCCAAAGACTATGACCACAGGTGTGACCTGACTCAGGAACTGAATGTCTTCTGCATCTTCATATGTGGAAGATTGAAAGAACAAATTCAAGTGCCCTTTGGGTGTGAATGTTTCCTCCAATTAGAAGCCCCAAATGGTAAACATCTCAGAAAAACTAAGATACACAAGTGCTTAGGAAACCAGAGCCAAAAGTAAAGCTTCATGATGTACCTGTCTGTTGCCCTCCAAACAGTGAGATGTGGGTGTCAAACCACCAATGCCACAAAATGACAAAAGGATGACAAATGCAAAATGGATCAAATTATGGCCAAATGAACTCAGCTCAGGAATATCTGTCACATGCCCCAGAGAACAAGCTGCTGGATGACAGGCCACTCCACACTAGAAGACCTGGGACTCTGAAGGATCTCTCGGGTAGGATTCTGGCTAAAGGTTGTGGGTTTTACACCAAGACAAATAGAGGACAATAAACTAAAGACAAAGTGCTGTGTCTCATAGTAGCTACCCAAATGTGTGCAAATGGGCCTGAGGTTCATTAAAGTCTACAATTAATTTTCAGTGTGACATCAGAAAAAAAAGGCAGAAAAGGAGCCCCCCACCCCAGTCCCTCCTCCATAAAACCAGTGAGAACACTGGCAACATTTATCAGAATAAACTTTTTCAGAATTCTGAAAGTTGACCAATCAAAAGTTTGCAAATGAACACGTAACTGCAGTAAGAACACTGAACTATGGACATTTTATGTTGCCCTATTCCCACTTCTGCTCACCTCCAATTCCATGGTAGTCTTGAACCAATAACCCAAAATCATGGTAACAACTAGCAGCCTGTCATCACTGAAGGGGATAGAGCAGGGCTAGAGCTCCTTCAAGGTCCCAGTCCCAGAGAACTGTCATTATTTTATCCATCCTGTACTACACTAGAAGATCTCACCTGCAAAGTTGTCTTTATTTCACCTGACTTGGAGCTAATTTAGTGTGAACAACTTTTCTCAGACATTTGTTGAAAATAATCAGAGGCAATTGTTGAAAATCATGATGGCATGGGGTGCCTGGGTGGCTCAGTCAGTTAAGTGTCTGCCTTCACCTCAGGTCATGATCCCTGGATTGGGATCAAGCCCCATATTTGATTCCCTGCAGGGAGAGTCTGATTCTCCCTCTGCTTCTCCCCCTGACTCATTCTCACACATGCTCTTTCTTTCTCTCTTTCTCAAATAAATAAATAGACAACTTTAAAAAAGAAAAAGAAAAGAAAATCATGATGGTTAAATTGGCTAACAGTAGTTGGAGGTAGATACCAGGTCAACCAAAAAGCTTAAAAGGAAAATATGGGGAATTATTTGTCTGTAGGGAGGTCTGAAAAGCTGTGACATATTCCTTGAAATCTAGAAGGCAATGCACATGCCTGAGGCTGTGCACATAGTTCTAAATAGCTGAGGAGGCCCTAAACTCTCACTTCTGGCTGGCATTGAGGCTCTGTCAAAGTATAAAGAAAAGATGAAGGCAAAGTTGGAACTACCAGGCTGACTGTTGAAAGTATGCCTCAATACACACAGAAAGCCCCTATGCAAAGACTGAGATTTACTAATTCCAATAATCTAAGCAGCTTCTCCAGTTATTAGCTGACCAGTAGGCTATCTAGGCTGAATATTCAATGGTCATGTGCCACAAACAACATAGATTTTACAGCATTAGTTCAGAAAGGTCACTAAACAATGCTAAGAACAACTTTTGGGAGGCAGGAGGACATGATTTTCAGAATTGCCACATATTTTTAAATGTCTAGTTTTCAACAACAAAAAAATGCTAGATATGCAAAGAAACAAGAAAGCATGTACACACACACACACACACACACACACACACACACAAGCCAGAAACTATGCCTGAGGAATGGTTTCCCTGAGAAACTGTCCCTGAGGAAGACCAGATGTTGGCTCGCTAGGCAAAAATTTTAAATTAGCTGCTTTAAACATGGTCAAAAAACTAAAGGAAACCATGTTGGAAGAGCTAAAGTAGGAGAATGGTATCTCATCAGATAGAGAATACCAATACTGGCATAGAAATTATTTTTTAAGGAACAAAACAAACTCTGGAGTTGAGTATAAGAGAAATGAAAATATCACTATAGGAGTTCAATAGATTTGAGCAGACAAAAGAAAAATATCTGTAGACTTGAAGATAAATCAGTTGAGACTATCCATGCAACAGAAAATAGAATCAAGAAAAGGTAACAGAGCCTCAGAGACTTGTGTGGTACCATGGAGTGGACCAATATGCACAATGGGAGTCCCAGAGGGAGCATAGAGAAAGGAGAGGAATAGTTGAATAAATGGCAAGAACTTCCTAAATTTGATGATTAGGATAAATCAAAGAGATCCACACCTAAATACATAATAAACAGTCAAAAGACAGATTCTTGAAAACAGCAGAAAAGAGGCAGCATTATGTATAAAAGAAACCTAAAGATTAACAGCAGATTCCTCATCAGAAACCATGGAGGCCAGAAGGCAAAAAGTGATGATAGAAAAGACTGCCAATCAGGAATTTTATACACTGCAACTCTATCCTCCAAAAATGAAGGACAAATTAAGACATTCCCAAACAAAAACAGAGAATTCATCACTAGTAGATCTGCCTTACATGAAATACTAAAAGAGAGCCCTTCAGGATGAAAGGATAGGATACTAGTCAGTAGCTCAAATCCACATGAGTAATACAGAGCATCACTAAAGTACCCAATAGACACAGATAAAGAACTTGATAAAATCCAACATCCCTTCATAATAAAAACACTCAATAAACTAGGAAGAGAAGGGAACTTACTCAACCTGACCTTTAGTAAAACCCATAGCTACCATCATATTTATTGATACAACACTGCAAATTCCCCAATAAGATCAGGAACCAGATAAGGATGAACCTTCCCACTTACTCTATTCATCATGTACTAGAGTTTCTAGCCAGGGCAATTAGGCAAGAAAATGAAATAAAATCAACTATATTGGAAAGGCAGAAGTAAAATGATCTCTATTTACAGATGATATACTTTTGTATCTAGAAAATCCTAAGTAGGTATGCCTGGGTGGCTCAGTAAATTAAGTGTCTGCCTTTGGCTTAGGTCATAATCCCAGGGTACTAGAATTGAGCCCCATATTGGGCTCCTTGCTAAGTGGGGAGCCTGCTTCTCTCTCTCCCTCTGCTTGCCACTCCCTCTGCTTGTGCTCTCTCTCTCTGCTAGCTAAATAAATAAATCTTTTTTTTAAGAAAACCCTAAGTAATCAACTGAAAATGAGTAGAACTATTAGGTAAGTCCAAGAAAGTCAAAGGACACAAGATCAAAATACAAAAATCAAATGTATTTCTATATTCTAGCAAAATTTCAATTCTCTTGTGTATATATCTAGGATTCTACATACAATCTAAAAATCAAATTAAGGAAATATATTCATTAACAATAACATCAGGAGAGAATAGAATACTTAGGAATAAATTTAACAAAAGAAACACAAGATTGGTACACTGAAAACTACAAAATATTGAGAGAAATTAAAGAAGACCTAAATAAATAGAAAGAAAGCCCTTGTTCACAGATGAGAATACTTATTAGCAATAAGTATTATATATCTTATTATTAGCAATACTCTGCCACCTATCAAAATATCAGAAGGAATCATTTTTCAGAAGTTGACAAGTTGATTCTAAATTTTTAAAAAGATTTTATTTATTTATTCATGAGACATAGAGAGAGGGAGAGGCATAGGCAGAGGGAGAAGCAGGCTCCCTGCAGGGAGCCTGATGCGGGACTCAATCCCAGGACCCCAAGATTATGCCCTGAGCCAGAGGCAGACACTCAACCACTGAGTCACCCAGGTGCCCCAAGCTGATCCTAAATTAATATAGAAATGCAAAGAACCCATAGCAACCTAAATAATCTTGAAAAAGAAAAACAAAATCAGAGGGCTCATGCTTTTCAATTTCAATATTTATTATAAAGCTACATTAATCAAAATGGTGTGATACCAGCTTAGTGGAACAAAATTGAGAGTCCAGAAATAAACCCTCACATTTTTGGGCAATCAATTTTCAACAAGGATGCCAAAGCAACTCAGTGGAGAAAGAATAGCTTTTTAACAGATGATCTTGGGACATCTGGATATATCTATATTGAAAGGAATGAAATGGGATCTTTGCCTCACACCATGAGGATCTTTGCCTCACACCATGTAAGAATAGTAAGTCAAAATGGACCAAAGACATATCAGCTAAAACCATAAAACCTTTAGAAAATAACAGAGATGTAAATGCTTGTGACCTTGGATTAGACAATGGTTTCTTAGCTATGATACCAAAAGCACATGCAACCAAAGAACAAATAAACTAGGCATCTTCAAAACTAAAAAGCACTGTGCTTCAAAGAGACACTATCAAGAAAGTGAAAAGATGACCATCAGATTGGGAGGGAGTGGTTTGTCGCAGAACACATATCTGATAAAGGTCTACCATCCAGAATATGTACAGAGCTCTTACAACTCCACAGTAAAAAAAAAAAAAAAAAAAAAAAAATCAAAAAAATTAAAATACATAAATAAAATAAAATAAACAAACAAACAAACAAAAAACCTCCACAGTAAAGATATAATTAACCCAGTTAAAAACCAGGCAAGGAATTTGAATAGACGTTTCTTCGGAGAAGACATACAAGTGGCCAAAATGCACATGCAAAGACACTCAACATCCTTACTCATCAGAGAGATACAATCCAAACCGCAAGACAAAACTCATATCTATCACAATGGCTATAAAACAATGGCTAAAAAGCCAGACAACTAGTGATCAACTAGTGATGGTGAGGATACAGAGAAATGGGAATCCTTAGGTACTAACATTGGCACTGTCATTGCAGCTACTGTGGAAAGTAGTTTGGCAATTCTTTAAACATTTTAAGTATAGTTAACATATAATCCAGCAATTCAACTTCTGGGTAAATACCCAAGAGAAGTGGAAACATATGTTCATGCAAAAACTTATACACATGTTCCTAGTAGCATTATTCATAGAAGCTAAAAAGTGGCAACAACCCAAATTTCCATCTGCTGATATATAAATAAAATATGGCATATCCATACAATGAAATATTATTCAGCCATAAACAAGAATGAAGTGCTGATACCTGCTACCACATGGATGAATTTTAAAAACCTGTGAAAGGAGCCTGACACACAAGGTCACATATTGTATGATGCCATTAATATAAAATGTCCAGAAGAGGTAAACCCATAGGGACAGATCAGTGGTCACCAGGAGCTAGAGGGAGAGGGGAATGGAGATTGTCCAGTTGACGCATACAGGGCTTCTCTGAGGGCTAATAAAAATGCTCTGGAAGCACCAGTGGTGATGGTTGCATAACTCTGTGAATGTACTAAAAGCCGCTGAACTGTACACTTTAAAGGGGTAAATTTTATGGTATGAGAATTTTATCTCAATATAAATAACAACCAAAAGAGATAACTTCCAGTTAATTCAAGTACGGGGGTAAGTGTGGGATCCTAGGGTTGCTTGGGTCTCCCAGAGGCAGAAATAAGTAGTGAGTCTGGTTCCAAGTCTTCTGACCCAAGATCTGGATGAGAAATTGTCATCACCTTCCCAGCTATCCTAGCGTTTCTTGCAGCCTCTGATTTCTCCTCATTCTGAGAAGCCAAACTTCTTTTGCCCTAAGTGCCAAATCTTCACCATAAAGCAAGACAGATGCCCCCAGTGGCGAGGCAGGATCCCGCCGATGCTTTAGTTTCTTCAATCCTTCTGCACAAAATGTCAGGGAGTCCAGAAATAAACCCTCACACTTTAGGGCCTGTGGGATCCAGCAGCCCTGTGGGTCACACCCTGGGAACAGTTAGGAGGCGCAAAAGTTCTGATTTCCTAGAGCGGACACTCTGCATCTCAGCTCCAAGGGCTCAGCCTGCCTGAGAAACCTTTGAGAGAAACCTTTCCAGTCTCCCAGCACAAGTGTGCCCGTATCGTCTGGGGAGGTGAGGACAGAGGGTAGGAGCTGGGAAGGGAGGGCCCGGGACACGTTCTCCCCCAGCATCAGAGCTGCTGAGTGTACGTGGCCCTCGGCCAGTGTCTGAGTGCGGAGTGCCTTCCTCCTCTGGGGAGATCCTGTGTAGGCCGCCTCACTACTCATGCTTGTTCATTCCTCTCCAAACACTCCTAGAGCCAAGCACCCTCATTTCTAAAAGGGCCACAAACAGGGCAAGAAAAGACCTCAATCATCAAGTAGAATTTCTTGAGGGTTTGGAAATACTAACCTAGAAAATTCTAGAGACACAGAAGACCAAAGCGCTAAACTATGAGCAAACTGCCAGACAGCCTAACTAGAACATCCCTTCGCACAAGGCATCCCAGCTTATACCCTGCTCTGCAGCTACCTCTCCAACCAAAATATGAATCCCATCTCCCTGGTGCTTCCCTCCTCATCCATGGGAAGCAGGCCCTCCTCTGAGGGTGGCGGCCTCTCCCCACTCCCACAGCCCCTCATCCCAGGGCTCCCTGCTGGCTCCACCCCCAGGCACATCCCAGACCAACGGGGTTGGGGCACACAGCTCAGTGGGGCCTGCTTTTATGCTGCAAAGAAGCCTCAGCTGATCTGACCTTGTACACAGCCAGTGGCCAGCCCCTCCCAGAACCAGCTGCTTCTGCACCCCCAGCATGCCCAGGGGGCTCCTAAGGACCCTTCTTAGTATCAGGTGGATTCCATCCACAGTGAACTTCATCGGCCCCATTTACCCACCCCAAAGCTGGCAGTTTCCATTAATTCATCAGAGTGATGGGACCAGGGAACAGCAGAGGTCACTCCAGCAGGGGAGGCCGGAAAGGGACGCAGGCCCGTGGGCCTCCATGGTTGCTCTGCGGGCCCGGTGCGTATACTTACTGGGGACTGCTTTCTCATAGCACACGCCTTTGTAAAAGCAGCACCCAAGCTCCTTGCAGCGGTCCCTGGTGACATTGTAGTCACAGATGTCGTAGAGAGGAATGTCACACACTGCAAAGCACAGACATACAGCCGTCATCACTGAGAACACAGCCCTGCCAGGAGCTCCAAATCCCAGGGCCTGGGAGGGGGCATTCCAGGGCTTGCACTGGGGGACGTGTGATGTATTTAATTATGCATCACACAAATCTCACTTTGAAGATCTAGAATGAATTAGATTTCTGAAAAAAAAAATCATGTCAAGTTAATTACAGACAATGATGCGGGGTCCTCTACTGATTAAGGAGATAATGTGTTTCCCAGAACACGCGCCAGCATCAGCGCTCTGCAAAGAAAGGAGAAACAAAGATGGGATACGGTGGGTGGATATCGGGCCGCAGGGTGTGACATGTAATTAATTCCTTCGGAAGCACAAGGGGAGTGAAAATTATCAACTGAGGCTGAAGATTATCCCAGAATTTAAAAGTTGATTCAAAAGGACAGAACGTGAAATGTCAGTTTTGACCCAAAGAAAGCAAAGCTGGTATGCGGACCGGCGGTGTGGCAATGCCCGTCAGGCACCAGTTCTGATGAGCTTCCAGCTTGAAGGACACGATTCCCCTAAGCGGCAGCAGTGGCGGCTGCCCTAAACCCTGGTGGGGCCCCCCCGGTGTGGAGGGAGGGGGGCAGTGGCCTCCAGGGCATCCCATCCTTTACCCAGTTGTGTCCCAGACACGGGGGCCCCACAGAAACCCACTGTGCCTCCTGTTCCTTCTCAGGACCTGTGGCCAGGATGCCACTGCAGGCCGAGCAGCACCAGGCTGGGCAGGGTTGGGAACAAAGAAGCCCGTGGTCACCCTCCTGCACTGAGGCCCTCCCCAAGAGCCCAGCAAACCGGGCAGGTAAGGCCGCCTCCCCCACTGCCCATGGTCACCGAGGCTCAGTCCCCCTGCAAGGTGTTGTCCATTAAAGGGCATGTCACCTGTGCCCAGCTTCACAGGCTTCAGATGGGGTCCCGGCTACAGGGAACTCCCTTAGGCCCTCAGGGTGGCAACAGGTGGAGCACACCCACCACCGCTGTGCTTACAGGTGACTCCCACATCGTTGAGAGCGGGGGCCCCCACAGGACCTCCCTGAGGTCTTGATGCATTTTTGTAAAGTCACCCCCCAAGAACCTCATCCACTTCTCAATCCCTGGAGCAACCCCTCTGTCCAGCTGTATGGCCCCCGAGATACTGGGGTCAGCTGAGGCTCCCTTAGCTCCATTCAGGGGGCAGGTCAGTGAGGCTTCATGGAGACATCCCAGAGCCCCACACTGACCATTGAAAAGCATGAAAGGACAGCCCGTCATGTGACCATTGGGCACCAGAAGTGGCATCTCCCGCCGCCCCCACCACATGCTGCTTGGGGGGAATGGTACCCAACATTTCTGTGGGCAGGGCCCGGCCACTGCAGCACATGTGGCACCCCGGGTGTACCTGTCTCCTCACGCTCAGGCCCCCATGTCCACCACGTCACAGCCAGGGCAGCCCCAAGCTGCCCATGACATCCAGGGAAGGGCAGGGCCCAGGTGAGCAAGGCACCCAACCACATGCCTCCCGCTCTGGAGGGCACAGGCCACACAGCCAGGTCCCTGGGCTCACGTGCCCTCCCCCTGCTGTCGGCCATGTGGCCGTCAGAGCCCGGTCTTCTCTGCAACGCGGACGGGGATGTGTCTGCCGTGGGGCTCGGCTGTGGAAGGAGTAAGCGCCGCAGAGCCTTGAAAACAACGTACTGCCTTAGGGCTCGGGATGGCCCGATGTGAGCTGCTGCTTTATGGTCGGCAGGCCGACCGGGGAAGAGGGCACCCTGGCTGGCTGGCTCCCCAGTGTGAGACCCCAGGGATGGTCTCTCATCTTCAGGGCAGGCTGTGCCCGGCACACAGAATGCACACAGTGAAGGCGTAACCCACAGGCCGCCTGGATAAGGTGTAACGAGCAGGACAGCACGGAACTGGGCCCCAGGCCAGCACCCTGACATCTACTGGGTGGACCTGAGATGTGCCCCCAGCAGCGCCTAGTGGCCGGGTGAACCCCTCAGTCTCCCCACACTGGCCTGGAAGCACCTGCCAGGTACAGCGAATAGAGCTGAAGATGGCAGCCACCCCCCCGGCCCCCGCCAGGCCCCCTCAGGAGGCTGCCTGTCATCTACACAACCTGCACTCACTCCTTCGTCCGGTACATTCAGTCCGAGGCTGTGCATGCCTTCAACAGCACACAGGAGCCCCACCACCCTGCCACCGGCCAGGACCCTGCAGCAACAGGCAGGACGACAGCCCAGATATGGGGGACCTCCAGCCCTACACCTGAGAACAGGACCACGGGGCGGGCAGCACTTCAGTGGGTTAGCCCAGTACCTGGGGGGGCCTGGCACAGAGTCAACACCTGTGGGTTGGGCTTGACAGCATCCTTGGAAATTTGTAAAGGAGGGTCAGGCCACACCCTCCCAAGGCTGCATCCTGGAGGAAGGAGGGGGAGGCCCGGCCAGGGTGGGGTTGAAGGTCTGAACCAACGGGCATAGCAGGCTGATCTGATCTTCAGACCACCAGCATCCAGCGTGGTCCCCTCCTGCTGCCCACCTCCCACACCTGCCCAGATTCCCACATCTGCCCACCCTCCTCTACCTGCCCAGCCCTACACCTGCCCAGGCCACAGCAGCCAGTGTCCACAGAGGCACCCTGCAATAGCAAAAGCACCAGGACTGGCTGCAGGAAGGCTGCTGGGAGGTGCCGACAAAAACAGCCGTCATCTGTTTATCAGCAAGTCTCAGAGTAAAAACATGTGACAGCCCCATCAATGTCTCCAGAAGGTGACACCGACGTACTGTCACATGCTTACATTCACCCCCACACCCTAAAGTATAGGAATAGTGATTTATGGTAGGTCACTGTGAACCAGGAGAGCAGGGCCCTCCTGCTGATCAGAGAGGACAAGGATGGCCTCCTACCCAGGTGGGTTCGCACAGGTGGGAGCCCAGCTTTCCGCGGTACACGGAACGACCAGCCTGCTCTGCCCACAGCTGGACAAGGGGCACCTGGCTGGCCTCAGGAGGGGTGGGCACTGCTCTCCATCCCCACCACACCGGGGCCCTAGGCTCACAGCCCTGAGGTAGAGGCTAGAGAGGCTGAACATTCCTGGCCCTGAGAACAGACTGTCCCCATGCAGGTGCTCCTTGCAGGACTCTCGAGGGGGTGACGCCAGGCCAGTCTCCTCTCTTGCCGGTTCAGTGCCCCCAGGTGCAGGCCACCTGCCTCCTCTGTTCGGGGCCTGGTGGATCAGAAACCACAGCCTGGCTTGGAGCCCAGGCCCGGGGCCCTGGGACCTTGAGCTGGAGCCCCTGACCTCTTGTTCCCTGGCAGCCCTATGTGATGGAGCCCCACAAGACTGGCCCCAGGAGGGGCGGCCAGGGAGGGTGAGCCCCCCTGCTCAGTCCTCGGATTTCTGCCGAGCAACAAGAAAACTCTCTCACAGAAGCCTGGCCAGCCTAGAACCCTCCCTAGTCAGTCGAGGCTCCAAGTCAAATAAGAGAAACCACATTTCTTTTCCTTCTGTTTCCTTATCTTTCATCACAGAAATACGTGCATGGACAAGCTCACTTGAGAAGGAACGTCACTGCAAGCATGCATGGCAGGAATGGCCCTTCCCTGGTGTCACACGGTCCCCAGTGGTCTCGTCCGTGCAGGATGCACCCCCCCCACCCCCCACACCCTCATGTGGTTCTCCGTGGCCACATGTGGGTGCGCACGCCCGCGCTCAGACGGCCACCATTTCCCCTAGTGTCCGGGATGAGTGTCCGACCGCAGACCCCGGGCACCCAGAGCAGGGAGGTAGGCTTTCCTGTTGAGAAATGTGTTCTCTCCAAGAAAAAGTGGCTCTTGTGACATTTTGAGGTGGAAGTGTCACAGGGAAACATCTTTGACCCCTGAGCCCCGGGAGCCAGCTGGACGTGTTTCTTATGCTGAACAACTCCGGCTCAGGTGTCTCTACAGGGACACTTGCAAGGAAATGAAGACTTCACGGCATTTTCCTGCATTATTTTTAAGAACACACATCCCTTTGCCCCCCCTTCCCTGGCTCAGCCTGGGGACTAACTGCGCCCCCTGGGGTTTGTGAACCAGGCTCCACAATGGTCTTTCCCTGTTACCTGCAAATTTCTTCAGGAGGTGTGAGGGGGATTTTTTGAATTCTGGTGCGTATCTCATTGTAGCAGTCGAAGGACAGACGAGGGGGTCAAGGGAACCTGGGAGAGAGAACGGGTTAGCACAGGTGGGCCCTCGGGGGCTTGCAGCCATGGCTGGCACCAGGTGTGGGGGCCTCACCTGGCGACCATGTCCCCAGCCGAGCCCCCTCCACTGGTCCCTCTTACACTCCAAGTGGACAACTTTGGATCAAACAAGAAACTGGCACCTCCTCCCTCCACTACTCCCACCAGCAGAATGTGAGGCCAGTGGCAGGTCCGCCCTGCCCACTGTGACGTCACACAAGCCCCCTGACATCACAGAGGGGGCAGGGCAGCGATGCTGATAGGGCTGAGGGGGAGTGGAAGGGCCCCAAGCGTGAGGTGTGGGGCTGTGAACCCACCCAAGACCCTTTCCTGCCTACACATCCAGGCCTGGCTTTGTGTTCTGCCCTCGCTCCTGGGTTTTCCTTTGGGGGTGTCCATGCTTGCTGGGATGCAACAGCGAGCAAAACAGACAAACTCCAACCCTCAGGGATGCATAGCACCATGGAAGGAGACAGACCAAGTCAGGTAAGGCATGTGCTGCAGAGGAAAAGCAGAGCATGGAGTGGGGGCTCATTCTCTGCTTATGTGAGGTAAGCTGGTGGCCTCAGGCTTACATAGCATCTGAGCAGTTTGGGGAGGAAGTGAGGGAAGGCATGCAAGCCTGCAGCAGCAGCAAGTGCAAAGGTCCTGGGGTCAGGCAGGCCTGGCCAATCAGAAACACCAAGAGGCTGCACACTTGGGAAACCTGAGGACCCAAGTGGACAGGTCTGGCTGAGGCTGAGATCCCCAGGGCATGACAAGCAGCCAGGGGGCTGAAAAGCCATCTGTGTGCCTTGGAGAAGTAGCCTGCTGGGGCCACAGTAACTTCATGGGGCAAGCCTGGGAGGTAGGACAGGAGGGAGGCCTGTGCTCAGGCCAGAGAAGGGTATGGGAGCAGTGATGAGGCCCAGGTGGCCTGGGCCACTGGGGCAAGGAGCAGGGACTCCCGAGGGAGGGCTGGGTGCTATGGGACTGCAGGACACAGTGGGAGGGTTGTGGGCATGGCCAGCCTGCAGGGTTAGGACTGCCAGAGGCCGAGCCCCGGGTGGTGAGCTGTAGCCATGGGGAGTTAGTGGAGCCTTGCACTGGGCTGTGTCACTGCGGCCCCGGGAGCGGTGTTGGGAGTATCAAGGACCCAGCTGCAGGGAGACATGCAGGAAGACAACCTGTGACAACCAGGCCAGAGTGGAGCAGCGGGTGCAGGAGCCAGGAGTGCACGGACAGCCAGGGTGGCCACCTGGGGCGGGCAAGAGCCGGGGTCAGCAAGGAGCCGGGCCCCCAGTGAGGGCTGCCTGAAAAGCCTGGGGTCGGTGGTGCCCCTCCCTTCCAGGACATGGCTTCTGTCCCCCTCCTCCTCAGCCAGAGGATCTGGCCTCTTGGGGCCATGGTTTCATTGTAACACGAGGGGGACGACAGTCGCAATGCGTGGCTGGTGACCACCATCTGGTAGTGCCCACATCTAGAGGGCTTCCAAGGGCCCCACATGCGAGCCTGGCACCCAGGGCACATGATTCACGTGCAACACGCTTCACCCGCCCGAAGGGCACCATTCAACGGTCAGAACAGAGTCTGCAGCCATCATGACCTATGGAAGGACGATTCCATCAGCCCAGAAAGACGCCCCGCACCCATTAGCAGGGCCTCGCCATGCCCACCACCCACCCACACCCACATGAGGTGTGGTCTCTGGGGTCCGGCTTCCATCATGTACGTGGTTGTGGGCTTCGTTCGCTGAGCAGCACGTCGGCACCCGGCTCCTCTGGAGGCCGGACAGGGTGCAGGACATTTGCCTCGTGTCCCTTCTGTGGCTGACCTCTGCTGCTGCCATGGACCAGGGCCTCAACTATGGGACAGCCCAGCGTTCATGTTAGCCTCAAGTCCCGTCCCCAGGGAATGACGAGCAACCGCACCTAACACTTCATTTTAACGTCTGCTGTTGTCAACGGTGAGGCCTTCCCAGGGGCAGGGAATGGAGATGTTGTCCTGGGTTTCCCACCAGGATCCATTACACCTTCCAAGAACTCTAACCACTAGCCCCTTACTATCCCTGCAATCCCCTAACCCCCAGCAATCCCCAGGCCTAGCCCCTGGAAGGTGTGGTGGGAAGGGCAGGACCACAGTCGGCCTGGCTCGGAGGGCATGGGGTGCTCCAGGAGTCCTCCCTGGGGGCAGGGGCAGGGGCAGGAGCCCAAGGGGAGGAAATCTGCCCAGGGGCAAGAACAGGTGGTGTCAAAGGAGAAATCCCAGAATTAAAGCAGCTCTGTAAAAGCTCATGTAAGAGCCAAAGGATGCAATTTGCCATGTTTACAAGAAGGAAACTAGGGCTTCCTTTCGATCTGAGGAACCAAGTGAGGGGCCCTGGCCGCTCCTCCCGACCATCCTCCACACACCATGACCTGTGATTCTAGTCCCTTCTCTCCCAACAGGCCAGGGGGCCATGGAGCCAGGAACGGTAAGCAGCTCTGGGGGCCATGCCCATCTGTTCTTACACAACCTCAACGTTCCCTGTACAAAAAGGCCTCAGGGGCGCCCCAGAGTGTCTCACGACTGCTGGCATGGGGCTCCCAGACACGACACAGATGCCATCACACACCCCCGCCCCCACCCGGGTCACAGCCGCGGCAACAGTTCACTCCACCGGGGCTGGGCCAGAGCCTTGCCAGCAGCCCCCAGGGATGGACGGGACAGCCGCCTGGGCTGAGCACCACGTGCCCCAAAGCAGTGGAGGGACAGAGGCAGGACCGAAGAGCATCATCGTGGCTGGTGGGTGTAGGCTGCCAACAGCCTCCTTTCTGAGCAGCCCATTCCCCGCAGAGTCCACAACACGGCCATGAACGCTCCGCAACAGAGGAAAGGCCGAGCATGGCATACGGATCTCAACTCCCCTTTCTGAAAAACTGGAAGTGCCAGATCATCAAGGTCATTTCTAAAACACCTTCTAGGAATTTGGCAAAGTTCATCAAAATTGAGGCACATTTCCAGAACTTAAGGCTATGGCTGTGACACCTGTGTGCACACAGGACATTCACTGCCCCTCCCAGGCGCCTACTAGTAACAGGGCACTGGAACCAACTGGCACAACCGGGCGGGGACAGGGGGTGGGTATTCACGTGGCTGCCAAGCGCGGGGGCAACGTGCACGGCCCTGCACGGGAAGATACTCGGGACTCTAAGGACTGTAATCCATGTCCTCAATCTCCCTCGGGTTTTTCATGGTGTGTCACCGCGGCCCATTAGGCTTCCCACAGGGATTTAAGGTGGTGGCATGTACAGCAGTACATGGTCCGCGCACTCTCGTGTGTGGGCAACAAAACCACGAGTTCGCATTTGCTCGAAAGAACAAGGGAGGAGACGCAAGGCCCGTCACCTGGTTACCATCATGGAGGCAGGGATACACGCTCCTTCCCTATGTGCGCACGTTCTGTGAAGACTAGCAAGAAAAACACCTAAACTGCTTAACCCCAGTATGATAAACAATTTGAACCAGAGGCCGAGGTAGCTCACATCCTATTCACAGTGCCTCAACACAAGGGACTTCCTGCCTCATGCCAGTCGGAAATACTGGAAACCCTCCCAGCCCTGGACACCCGCAGCTCGGGGTGCTTGGTGGCCGGGCACCCGGCACACAGACACTCTGTGCAGCAGCTGCCTCACCTGCCACCCAGCGTCCAGGACACGCGGCCAGGTTCATGGCTGCGGGGGTGGCCTGCCCTTTGGGGTGTTGGGGGAACAGTAGAGGGATGTGACAAACATGAGCCACCATGTGGGTGCAAGTTACAGCAGCACCAAGCAAGACTGGTCTTTCTGCAGGACACATGTGCCGTCACTGGTCTCCCAAAAATCTGGGAGAAAGAAGACAAGATAGTGGACACCAAGTCACCCGACAAAGTTTTCTCAGAGCCCAGTGACTGTGCAGTGTACCACTCCGCTGCTCAGGGCACGGCTGGACACCCTGAGAGGGAAGGAGCATCACCCGGGAACATTTTGCCTGCTGCTGGTGTGGCCACGTCTGCTCGGAACCCGGGCTCCAGCCGCTGACCCGGACAGAGGAGCCATGGGAGGGTGGGCCAGGGAAGGGCAAGGCTTGCTCTCAAGCACACAAGCATCACACGCCAGTCCTACGAGTGCCATGGAAATCCTGGGACACACTTTCCCTTGTTCCACCCACGAGGCGGGTTACTGAGTGTCTTCCAGAGTCAAAGTTGTTATTCTGCCTCATGGTGCCAGCTTCCCTTTCTTACCTACGACCTTCCTTTTCCTAATCTGACTTATCTTCAAATATTCCCAAACCCTAGATTTTAAGGGCAAACGTGGTTGTTCCAACATCAAAAATCTGCACCAAAGTATTTAAAAATTTAAGTCAAAAGAAAGCGTAAAGGTAACATGCACCAAAAAAAACCCCACATCACAGCAGAGAAACTGATGTTGTAACATAAGGAAATCGGTTTAATGATTATGACAACGTAGCAGGAGTCAACACCAGGAGAATCTGTGGCATTTACATGACAAGGCCCCATCTCTGTGCATCCCAGAGACGCAAAGTGGGGGCAGTGGGCAGAGCACACAGAATCAGCAGTGCCCCCGTCCCAGGGCCTGGCACACGCGCAGAGAGGCACATCCCAGAAGCACAAAGGACAGTCTGTACATCCCAACATCGTACAGAAATGCCAAGTGCGTTCTCTCCTCGCCCTTGGGGTACACAGAGCCCCTTCCACCCACCACCAGCAATCCCAGCCCCTGGGAAGGCCTGGCAAACATGAGTGCTCTATTTACAACAGGACATGTTGGTAGGAAGAACGGTGCTCAGACTCCGCTCCCTAAAGAGCTTCCTAAGGTACCAGATGTGCGGGAAGACAAGGGAACGCATCCCACGAGCACCCCCATGGCCCTGTCAGAGCAGGTGCAGGCGGGAAACACCTTCTTACTCAATGCTTCAGTCAGCTTAAGGCAGGTTGTAGGAGACCCGTCCTGGGATGTGGCCGGCAACACAGCCCATTAGACGGGGAGAAATTGGGGAGTGAAGGCTGTCCCTGAGTCCAAGACTGCAAACTTTGGCACACTCCGAAGAGTTTCCTACAGCAAAGGGCTTGTGCATCACCAAACTCACAGTAAAATAGGGCTTCCTCTAAAGAGGCTCTCTCTTGCCTAGTCCTAGCACTAGTAAGCAGAACATCAAGTGCAGGAAGCAGAGAATTCTACTGGAAAGGCTGCAGGAGGGCAGGCCAGGGCTGAGCCACACATACCCCTGCTGGGGGCATAGCCAGGAGGGCCCAGCTCAAGCCACTGCCCGACAGCATTAGACCTGGGTGAGAATCCAGCAAGCAGAAAGAGTCCGAAAGTCGCCAGCTCAAAGGCATCAAATGATCCCCATGCAGGTAAAGGGTCACTTGACCTGTAGATTGCAAGGCCCGAGTCACACCTGGTACCACACAGGCATTTCTGAAAAGTTTGCAAAGCACAGTGCTGCCATTTGGTCTTAAAGACAGAACACTTGTTCTATGGAAAAGTCTCTCAATGCAAAGCTGACCTCTTCAGAAGAGAGGAGCGGAAAGCGCGGCTCCGGGGCACGGTATCCTGCCTACAAGGAGGGATGAGCTGGCTCCAAGGCTGCGGTTCCTGCCCAGGGGCCCTGATGTCCCCAGATTCCCAGCCCAGAGAGGTCAGCAGAGCTGGGCTCAGGCAGGCTTCCTCCCTGCCCCTGCTGCCATTAGGTATTGGGGGGGCAGGGGGGATATACCCACATTTAAACTGATTACTTGAGGCAGAATTATATTGCTTTATTCTCACTGCAAGAGGGAAAGCGTTCTTTTTCCCGGTGAGCACTGAAGGCTTGCTGCACACTGATGGTAAACAGCTCAGAGTTTACAGCGGCCTGACAGACGACTTGCACTGGGCCCTTGCTGAGTCAGCTCACAGCACCCCTGGTGGGCCTCCATTGGCCTCAGTGATAGGTAATAAATACTACAGTTATTTACAGGGTCTCATAGAGCTTTCTCTTGGGGGAAGTGGGGAGTGGGGGAGGCAAACAGTACATTTTGCCACCTTATTGAACCCGCCTACACGTGTAGGTCTGTTCTCCCCCAGGGCAGTGAATGCACACCACTGAGCCGCTGTTCTCCTGAAGCGGACAAGCGCGGACACCAGCAGTTGACACGATGCTGTGCAGGGGACTTCCTGGGACTGCTGGCTGACACTCAAGTCCCCCTCACCAAGTCAGGGTCCCTACCGCGCTTGGGTCCACTGCACGTCGGTGACAGCAACACTGCTTCAACAGAAGGCTTTGGAAGGTATTAAAGTATCTTTGCAGGTGTAAGTCAGATTACATGGTCATACCAAAAAGGAGGTCAGTCTAGAGCACACGGGGGCTACAGTGGCAGATTACAAAGCAGGTGTCTAGAAAAGCATCCGGGGACCTTCACGCCTCTGCTTCCCAAAAGCAAAGGAGCCAAACTTGCTATTTGTGGGACCAGGAAGGTTAGTGGGAAGGGAATTCTAGCATAGAGGGTCAGCCCAGATACAACAATCATGGATGTGCATTCAAAACAGGGTATTTACAAGAAACATGTATATATAATTATTTATATATATCTCAATAAAAGCCAGAAACACCAGGTTTGGTAGTCACTGCACTTATTGCAAAATGAGGTAATAGAGATGTTAACAGCGTAAAAATAATGCAGTCCAGCCCCCAGGGTCCACACCTCATGTTTGTATTCTTCAGGAACAGTGTGACTGTTTCTATTTGTGTGATAAACTCCAGCTTTTCCATGCCGGGAAAGCAAGATGACTTTTGTCCAGCCTTGCCCCATGGTCTTTAAGGTCACCCTGGCTAGGGTCATGGGGCTCCCGGCTTGGTCTCTTAGCTGGTCTCAGAGCAAGAAGCAACGACATTCCTCAGAGGTTGGTCTCATCCCAGGCAGGGTCGTTCATGTTCTTGAGAACTTTCCTCACCAGCTTCTCTAGGTCTTTGCGGGCTCTCTGCTCCTCCTCCAGAGATTTCTTCATCTTTTTGTTATCCTGTAAACGAAGCAGACCACAGGAGACTGACTGTCTTGGACACAGAAGAGGACTTCCATTTCCCAGGAGCAATCCTAGGCTGGAACCTGCCATCTTCACACAGACACTCCTGGGAGCCAGGACCAATCACAGATGGAAGAACAGCCCTAACCGTGGAACGAGAGAATTCCCACATAACACGATGAGGAGAACGGCTCAAATTTACCAAAGGAACAGCGGACATCTTTCCACATATGCAATGATCTTAAAATCTCTTTACAGAAAAATGGTAGCAGCAGCTGAAAGGATGCGCAAGTAAAGGAGTAGAGCTTTCCTTCCACACTTTCACCTGCACAAACACGTACCCACTGCAGAGTGTCCCTTCAAACGCAGAAGAGAGGCACCTGGAAGCCATGTTGAAACAGAGAGGTTGGCCGAGTGCGTGTCCAGGCACAGAGCGCACCACACCCCAACCCCCCCCCACCTCGCATGCAAGGCTCACCATGAGCTCCTCAGAGACACAAGTTGGTATGTAACATACTTTATCCAAAATATGCAAAAATACAAAATACACTCAGTTGCTTAGCCAAGTTCACCTGACTTCTTAAGAACAAGGACCATGTGTTACGTCAGCAAGTGTCGCAAAGAGAATCTCAGTAGGATTTTCAGAGGTTTTAAATGACGATTCCAAAGGGACCTCAGAGGACTTGATGCCAACAGTACAGTACAAAGTTTGAACAAGTCACTTTAAAAATGTACCTCCTGACCTGTCCCATTCACCGGGAACCAAAGTGACCCTGTAACTGAGAGGAAGGACGGCCCTTCAGTGCTACTGTGCATATGGATGAGTGGGCTTGCTTTTCATCCGCTGCTTTCCTCCCACCCGGTTACAGGGTTAAAGAGCTGGTTATGACTCACCTGTCTCAACTCCTGGACTTCATCCTTTAATGCATAGACCGTGTCGACAAGACTCCTGAAACAGAAAACGATGAACACCTGAGCTAGGATGAGACACAGCAGCGCTCCAGCTGGAGGCACGTCAAGCCCTCCACGCTAAAGTCCCGGTTAAGGCCAGTGCCCACCCTGACATGTGTGTGTGTGGGGGGGGTGGGTTGCTTACTTCTCCTCAATCACCGTCTGACCGTTACTCTTCGTTTCCTCAACTATCATTTTCTCCTCTTCTGGAAGCAAAACTTGTGGAGCGGACTCTTTGCGCGAACCTATGTCATTAAAACAAACACACAAACCCACAGGTGAATGCACTGGCAGAATTGAAAACCTGACTTGACAACACAACTTAAAAGTTACTATTAAATCCCAGGGACCGTGCGTTACAAAACTCTATAAGATACAACATGGAAAGACAGCTTTTACCAATTTTCTCCACTTCTGCCTAGAGAACTCAGTCTTCCTCATGCCTAAAGCATCTAGATGCAAGGAAGCACCAGCCTTTTGGCGATTTATTAAGCTTCGGTTCCTGAATCGGGATCACGGAGCTTTTAAATCCTGAAATCTTCCACAGGTAGCAAGGTCCTGAACCCAGGGCCCTGGATGTTTTGGAATAAATACCAAAAAACATTGGGAGGAACACTGAAACCAGCCAAAGTTTGAGGCAGCTTATTCCGGGCACATTAGGAAGGTAGGTCAGATGGGCACGCACTCAGAGTGCTCACAAATGCTGGCGAATACTGAACTCTAGAACAAGATTAAAATAAACACTGAGGCACGTGGTTTAGAAAAAGATTTATTCTTTCATGAAAACCTAATTTGACATTTCCTGGAACATACACATTTTTCCAAATGGAAGGCGGTAAACCACAGACAACACCGAGGAAGCACTGCGTGGGGGCCCTATCCCAGGAAGCCTGCGCTGTGGGACAAGTCTTTGAGAAATCAGGAAACCCAAGTATCTCACAGGGAAGAAAGGAGATTCAAGTCTTTTTGAAGGATACAAGAAAGAAAATTTGAGGTAGTACTTTCTTAAAGGTTATACAGCACTAGAACATTTATTGAGAAATATAAATGTTTGGTTTGAGGGAGGAACGCACCCCCTAGGATACAAACACCCACAAGTAGTATTTTGACAAACATTTCTCAATTAAACAAACACACTTGCTGTCTGATAGCTGCTAACTGATTACGGAGATGCCGATACAATCCGCTGGTCTCCCGGCTGTGCCTCCTCACATCACAGAGACGTTCACTAGAACACCGTCTTAAAGATACAAGGATTTAAAGATGTTTTAGCATCCTCGTATCAGCTCACACTCCTCTGACCAGGACTATCAATTACCATCAGAGCCTGCCGGCCACGGGGCTCACAAGCAGCATGCCACAGAGAACAGCACTGGAGTGTGCCGGCCACAGGGCCTTGGCCTAGATTCCCCCGGTACCATCTGGACGTCTGCGAGACCTGCTCCGTTCCATCACACAGCCAGGGAAGGGTGTCAAATCCAAGCACACCATGAAACGTAATGGCAGGAACCAAATGAAGCTAGGCTGCTGACCTCCTCCTGTCATCCAAGCATGAGAAGATTAAACTCTGGGCAAGTACCGCTGTATGCCACACGGCCTGAGCTCCAGCACACACACGTTTCTATAGCAAGGAAGGAAGGGCCCCCTCGGTGTATTGTAACTTCAGGACTATGGTCAGATGGAGCACTTGGGACTTCGTCACGACAGGCTGGGGTATGGGGGTGCATCGGCATGGTTTCAAACAGGACTGTCCACTGATGCTCCTCTGTTCACACCCATCACTGCCAGGGACAGGGAGGCGTCGCTCTGTTGTACCCCTCACTATGGGGCTGCCCTACCCACCCACCCTATCACAGTCACCCATCCACAAAAGGAATTACTCTTCAGACAGAGTGAAACATCCTCAGAGGAACACGTTTTTAAAGACATCACTGCTAACAACTGCCTCCTGGAGGATCACCTATTCCACATGCCACGGCTCTGTGACGGATTGCAGGCACGTTGTCTTCTAGGCCCTTCCGGGGCTTCTGGGCCACACCGGAAAATACTGCTCAGGAAGGAAACTGGTATGTGAGACAAATAAGAGAAAGCTCAGCGGGACAAGCCGAGGTAAAAGTTCTGAAGGCCATGGAACATCCCGTGCTTCCAAGACATGCAACGTTCCCTCCGTTTTCATCTGAAGACTTAGTTCATGAGCTATTTTGCCCAGAAAAACAAAGGGATTCATAAGAATTCACATGTGCATAGACATGTAGCAAACAATGGCTTTGGCGACTTTGCTGTGAAGAGAAGTCATCGGACAACTTAGCCAGATACTAAGCGCCCTCGCCATCACCTGCTCCATCATGGTCAGACCACAACAGGCACCAGTTGTGTGTCCGTCACCCTTGGCTGGAAATACGACGTCTCATTAGCTCATTCACGTGAGGACACGACAGGATGAGATGTTCATGTGGCAGCGCTGTGAAAGACTGGCTTCCTTACATCTCTCTCTGGCTATGTCCACCACTTGTTGCTTCCTGGGCAGCTGGCTCACATCAGGTGCTGCCAGCACTCCCAGCTTCAAACACCAAGAGAAACCAGGGACACCTGTGTCGTAAGGTGACATGCATGGATCAGATGGCAGGTGCCATCCCACCCGCAGGAGTATGGAGGCCCAAGACTCGAAAACAGAGCTCACCCGCTCTGCAGAGCTGCTCTGAGAATTTAAGAATCACATCCAAGATCTTTTACCAGATAAAGTCACAAAGATAAAAGCCCTAAACTCCAATAGGTAACGTGACATCAGAGGACTAAGCCCATGAGAACTGGTGTAAGAGTCACACATACATGGTGGTTATTTTTGGAAACGCACTGAAAGCACACCAGAATTTACTATAAAACCTTCAGTTTGAGAATGTTACAGGCAAAATGTACAGACTTAATTGGTAATTCCTGAAAGGTGGTGTAGAAAATGATATGTACGGATTTGACAGTGCACCAGGCAGCTGGTAAACCGCAGCTTGTAGACTTTACTAGCCTGCAGAGAAATTCACAGGATGCTAATAATGTGCCTAATTTCAATGTAACATTTTTCTAGAAAACTTGGTTTTTCAGCAAAATAAAGGAATAGTCTCCAGGGAGGTTTATAAGTTTGTTCTTAGAGAAATAGCCAAATTTTACGAAGTAGATTTATCACGTTATCTCAAAGATAACTTAAGTATTTCTAGAGGGATCACACCATGTTTTCCCTGAATTATTTAAGTTTGGAAAAACAACCGAACTCACGAAGAATGTTCTGTCACTTTATTTAAAAACATCTAAGGGCTGCAACACAGATGAATGGGTTCATGATGGCTCCAGCACATTCAAGGTCTGCATTTCCAGGAGGTAACGGGGAGCGATGGCTGGTAATACCGATTCCATCTTGTTCACATCCACACGATGACTTGCCTCGGAGCTACTGCTCCAGGCCCCTGGGAGGGAATATGTGCCCTGACCGGAACACCTGTCCAGAACTTTCCTGAAGTTGTTCTGACAGCTAGGAGAGAAAAGTTTCTTGTCCTCCCCCCACCCCCACTCGGCCCTCTGCTGCTCATCCCACTGATCTATGTGATCTGTGGACAAAGGTCTGGACTTCCTGGAGAGCAGCCATGCAGCACCTGGATCATCGCCCACGAGCCCACCCAACAGCAGTAAGGGGGACCCCCCTGAATAATGCTCTGTGGAAACATTTGGCATCACCTCCTTCCGTTTCTACCCTCAAAGTGCCTTCTCAGTTCGGAGGATACTTTGCTGCCCCTCCACCATCTAACAGGGGTTCTGCACCACATTGTTCTGGAAAAAGCTGATGGCTACAGCCACTTCTGGAAGGTCCACAGTACACACGTGGCATGTTGACAGTTTTCAGGAAGCGTGCAGTAGCAACACCCACCTACTTTAATTCAGCATTTCCTAAAGTCACCTGAGTGCTGACCCTCATCTCAGCAACATTGCATCATTTTGTATGTCACAGATCAAAAGGAGTGTTGGACTAGCCTACAACCCTGTCTGCGCACAACTGCTGGTTGGATTTGTTGTTGCTGTTCAGTACAGGGGTGAATACAATGAAACTATAATTTACACCTAGCACCAATCCAGCATTTCTCCAACTAGAAGACCCCCCCCAAGAAGGTGTCTGCAGATGCCTAGGATCGGGCTACTGAGGCCCACAGACTCACACGGCACGGCAGCTGCACACCGCCCCCAGAAGGGGCTGCTCTGGGTCACACAGCTGGAGCCGGGTAGGAGAGGGTGGCTTGGGGAGCCAGGGAGTGTGCTGGTTCAGAGGTGTGATCTACAAACTGGAGACACTTGTAGTCCTGCCCACCCCCAAAACATCTGCAGACCCTCAGAGCACCATAGGTCTTCGAAAAACACGGATCTAGCGAGCGCTTGAATTGCACAGAGGACTTGCCTGGGCAGCACAGAGCCGGAGGCTCAAAGCCCAGGGCACCTCTCTGTGGTCAGACCGCCGCCTGACCAGAAACACTGATAGAACACACAGCTCCATCAACTCCAGGGCATGCATGTGTGCATGTGTGCATATGACTGAATCGCCTTGCCTCAAAAACCTAAACACATTGTTTGTCAGAAAAGATCATCTGCCTATTTGGCCAGCTGTCCAGTACATTTGTGGTAGCAATCCATAATTTCTTTAAATTCATAATCCCTCTAAAACCTGCACCTAATTATACTCAATTGAAACTGAACTTTCAGCCTGAAGGGAAAATATTACAACTTTCAGAAATTATTTACCAAAGGTCCTTTGTTATTTATGGCTATCACAGGATTCTGATTTTTTTTCCTTAGGAAAATGTGAGGAATCTCTTTAGGGAACAATTTGCATGTGTTTACTGCCTGCACCCTGCCCCAGCCCCACGTTGACACTCCTTTTTGCTTCTTAGCCAGCTGGGCATGCACTCAAAGACTGACCTTATTCTTTAAAAAAAAAAAAAAAAAAACCACAACTATTGAAGTTGGGCTCCCCCCCCCCCCCATTTATGCACAAAGAACCAAGAGTGCTTCTTTCTGAACTCAAACCTTCTGGTGACTGAAAATTTCTTAAAAAAAAAGGAAATGAAGGCATGTCAGGAGTGACCCTGTATTGTCTAGAACATATTTGGTCTAAGAAAGTGCACATTTCTCTATCAAACCAGATAGAAAGTGTCCCGTTGCCTGGCCTTCCTCTGGAAGACAATGTACAGGAGAACAGCCAAATCATATTCAGTTGCAAGCTATGCTACTCCCCCATCCCCCAGTAACAAATATTAAAAGCCACAGGCTAGCAAATGCAAAATTTATTTCAACTGTACATAACAGATGTCTTTTTTTTTTTTTTATAAAACAAACACTTCATTGCCATATGCAACCACAGACAATATGCATACTGTACAATACAATGCAACATTCAGGTATACATCCAACTGAGTCTTCAAATGGCAGTCACCCACTAAAAATGGCTTTCCCATTCACAGAGAAAAAGCACAATATATAGATTTTTTTCAAGGTCTTATACCACTATATACACATTACTGTGTTTTGGCAATTTTACGCAAAACACATAATATAGCTTATATACTGTGGCAAGCATCAATTCAATGTCCACACCACGCAGGCCCCCACGAAGGCCCAGGATGGCTCCCACCCACTTCTGGGTCCAGGGTCTGCACCCACACACTACCACTCTAACTGTGCATGCGGCCAGGACAGAGCTGCCCCAACCAGACTCCACCTGGGCATGCCCCAGCCCTCGGGGTGCCACGCCGCCATTGCCACTGAGGGACCGCGTTCAGGCCCGTGGCACTAACACTTCCAACCAGGTCACAAGAGCTAATGGTGCCAGACATTCAAAACAAGCCCCAACAACCAAAAGTCAGGGTGTCATTATGCAGTGATCCCAGCATCGGCAAAATCACTGCCCACGTGGCTTTCACTGGTACCAAAGGACTGATGGAATCATGTCAAACCTTGGTGTAGAGAAAATGAAAGGTCTCAGGAAGACAATCCAGACGACACTTGGCAATAAAGAAATATCCCTGTACGGCAACTGTGTACCTTAATGCTGGGGGGCATGTGCCGCGCACAACACGGGCTCACTGAGGCATGGCAAAGGCGTCTAAGCCAACGCACAAATGAGAGCCTCAAAGCAAACAAAAAGACTTTGTATTATCAGTGCCAGAAAAGGCGACTACTGTACGGATACAAAAATCAAACAACTGCTTCTCAGTTCAGTGCGTGAACTTCATAGCCCTATTTCTCCCAAAATTCCATTTATTATTTGGCTGAACACCTATAAATCCCATCTCTACCGTGGGTTAATACTGGGCTCTAATTTTAATAAGATGCTACTCAACTTTTTTATTTATACTAATTGATATAAAAATATGAAATCTCCAGATGGCATGAGTGGCTCAATAGATACTTGGGCACAGAAGTATTTGGAACGTTGGTTCCCTCAATATCTCACCGCACGCAGTATTCAAGCCATCTGACTCTGAGCACTACACCACTGCCAGGGTCCACCAGCTCCTCTGGGTATGTGAGCAACAGGACCCAATGCCCAGCCAACAAGGGCATAGGGTACGGCTCAGTCATCTGTGTGCAAACAGAATCAGACACCGAATACGTGGGTTTAGGGGTGGGGGGACCCCAGCCACTCTGGGGAGAGGGAAACAGGTTATTCCCACTTTATTATGGCATCTTGTTTTCTGAAGCTGGTTTCAACGAATACTTAACAACCTCGAGTTTCCATTTTCACACCAAGTGCAGCATGCATGAGAGACAATGACTAGATGTGGGTCTGGGTGCTACAACTGAATGTAACAGGTCACATTCAGTTCTTTCTGAAGCAGAAATTCATCTGAGTGAGGCCAGTGAAATCTCCTTACAACAAATTCCAGGGATGTGGGGGCACCCCTCTCCATCTGAGATTTTCTTATTAAGTGAGTTATATAGTAACTGAGGTCTTCAATGGACTCAGGTGTTCCCGTGACAATGAGGAATGAGGGTTACATATGATGGGTTGCTGTAAACAGAGTTTCACTGCAGCAAGCTGCTGAAAACAAACCATGTGTCCATCACAGGCAGCGTGACAGGGATGTCGGGGCGCAGCCAGGCTGGGACTGAAGCCAAGCACTCACCTGGCTCTGAACAGAGTCTCATGTACACCTTCAGAGGCTGAGTGCTTCCGAGTTTGGACCGAATCTTCAGTGGAGTGGCACGGGTGTGCTAAGCACCATTGAAGAGCAATTGCTCCAACTAAGGAGTGTTTGGTATGATGCTGTGGGGAAGGGTCTGAGCTCTGACAGTAACCAGGCCCTCAGAGAACCCCTAGCCCATGGGCAAATGGGGAGATGGGTTGGCTGTCTGTGGCACCCTGATGAGAGCAGATTCTCCTGCCATGGCCCAGAGCCCATGCTAGCCACACCCACACACGGCTCTCCATGGCTACAAAGCACCCTGAGGAGCCCTCAGAGCACAGCTGTCTGAACTGGACTGTGTCCTTCTACAGCATGTTTCCTTTGCCCCTGTCTTCAACTCAGTCATCAGTGGGTCCACTGAACATACAACATTTAGATCCCTAATCAGGCCAGTCTCCTCCATGGTGCTGGCACTTAGATCACAAACCTATATGTCTCAGTATAAAATATAAAAGTGTTCACACAGCTGTATCCAAAAAGAAATGAGATGGGTGCTACAGTGAGAACGGGAACCCAGAGCTGGAGAGCCACCGCCACCCACGTAGGAAAGGACCCTGGGGCGCGACCCCACGAGCGCACCGTCTCCTTCCACTGCGGCAGCTCGCATGGACTGTAGAACTGGCCAGTGGGCCTCCACAAAGTACAACGGGAAGTATCAGCAACGCTCTCAAAAGTTGTTAAAATATCACATAAAAGACAAGGAACAGCAAGAAAACATCTAAGAAAAGCAGGCTGCGATACAACAAGCATTTGTTAAGAAAAGCTCAGAAGTGCATTAGTTCTGGTGAGAGATATATGAGCAACAGCTCTTACGAGATGTAGAACCCATTCTGTAACTATGGGCTGTCCATATACTGTCATAGTCAGAGTCTTCCGAGAGGTCTGAAGGCTCCAGACGGGACAGGCTACTGCGACGACCCAAGGAGTCTAGACTTGATTGGTCGTCGTCGGCCAAGACGTGATTATGCATCAGGTCAGTGCCTTGCCATGCTACGACGGGGACGGATGGAGTGACAGGCAGAGGTGGGAGGGGACGGACAGGAAGAGCCACAACCAAAAACATGGAAACAAAAGCAAAAGGTGATGGGAAGAGAAGGAAGAGAGAAAATATTGTTAAAAACTGGCAACAATGTTCATTTCTCCTTATTTACGGTGGGTTTTAATAGCACAACCCGCAGAGTAAAACTGGATTTCAATAAACCGCAGTCACAATATTGTTCCCAAACTGTCCCTTACATAAGCCCATGTCCACGGATACTTCTATAGACATTTCACAAGTAATTCTATTCCACTCTATGAACCAGGAGTCTCGTTTAGGACATTTGTAAAAGGAGCCATTTATGCATTTCAGTAGAAAGTGTTCTTTATATGGACGTATGGAAGCAGGAGAGTCCCAGAGGAAGCTCTCCCGTTGCCAGTCTCTAAGTCCCCAGAAGTTATCTTAATGGTGGGGTCTAAACTTACCTTATCTAAACCACCAGCACCGTAAACATTTCAGAGCGGAGAAAGGGGCCCCCCTTGCAGCCGCACCACACTCAGAGTGCAGTGCTCCCCAGAGCTCAGCCAGGGCAACAGAAAAAGTAGGATGCCTGTTCCCACATTCCCAGCCCTGATGCAGACCCTTTTACTGGCAGGACAAGAGACACGATAAGCCAAGAGCCACTGAGTTCACAGGAGGGCGACAGGACAATCGGCATAGACAGGAGAAGAGAAAGCAGCCCGAGAGGAGTCAGCCACAGGGAGCAAGGGTGTTGGCCAGGCAGCCGCGAGGGAGGCATGCAGGGACACTGCGTGACGCACAATGCACACCACGGCAACCGCTGGCCATCCTAGTCCTGCGTCCACTCCAAATTCATTCCATTCCCAAACCAGAACAAGCAGAAGTGGGCCAGTTTGGATTCCTCCAATTAAATCCCTGGACTCTATGAAGATCACTACTTCTTGAGACAGAAATTGATACCAAAGATGTCTGGCTTGTAACATCTTGGCATCCAAACATACGCTGACAGGAGGTGAATTTTAAGGTCAAGTGTATTATCCTGTTTTTACTAAGCATTTAACTTGAAAAGAGCTACCTCCATTGTAACCCCACACTACCTTTCCAGCATCAAAGATCATTTTCCCCTCATCCTATCTGGTCCCAAGACTCCTTGAGTTACAGTCACCTGGGATTATACACAAGGCCCCAGACTATCAGCTGAAAACAAAAATCCACATATCATGCAATGCTCTTCTTACACAGGAGAAATGGAAACACGTAATACAGAGGACAAATAACGTACACAATCTACAGGCCATCACTTCCAGGCAGCCAAAGCAACGAGGCCACAGGCATGGGGCACGGTCTCCCAGATGAACAAATGAGACTCTCACAGACATACATACAAAGTTCATGTTACCCGGTCTGTTTACCTGACACTACCAGGTTAAAATTTTAAGTAATTCAAGTTGAGAGAATTCTTTAAAATCTCAAACTCAAAACCCAAACTCTATGGCCACGTTTTACATAGCCTACTACTTAAAACACATTTCTTATCAAATCTAAGAAAACCAGTATCTCAAAAGACAAAATAGGCTGTATTTAGAAATGACTGTTTGGCTTTACGTATACCCAACCTTCAGGCCTTTCTATGTCTCCCCCATTCTGCTGACCAGTTACTATGAATAAGCATTCTCACCAGGGCAAGTATCAAGTATAAACAAGAATTTCAATGGCGCAGATCGGACATTTAAAATATGGCCACAGAGAAGTCACTGCAGACTGTGCCTGGAGTTTGATCCTGCCAGCCCTACCTTTTTAAGCTGTCGCCATCTTTAACAAAAGCTAAAGCACGTAAAAATTCCCTTTCCCACCTGTCCTTTTTTCCAGAATCAGTCTTGACACTAGCTAGGATGCAGATTTGAACCGCCACAGAAAAGGTGGTGGGAATGAAGCAGTGATCAGCAATGTGCCCAAAGTCAGGGTGGAAAGGGAATCCAAAACACAAAATCCAACAGAAACAAGTTTCTATGCCAGAATACAGAGATCCAGTTCTCAAACAAAACAAAAACAGACCCAAGAAAGCCCACCTAGAAATGACAGTGCAGGACCCCGTGGTGCCCATGGCCCTGGCTCCAGTGAGAAGAGAGAGTAAATCAGCCCTTTCTTCTAAACAAACCACACACACCCCTGCATCTGCCCCATCTTCAAATGCTGGGAGGTTGCAAACAAGAAGAGCCCACTTTTTTTCCGTCAAAACAGATTAAGATTTTCTTACTAAGTAAGACTTTATGTATAAAGATAAAGGAAAATTCAATGGTGCTGCAATCTACCAAATAAATTAGCTGGGGTCTACTTCCAAAAATTTCTAAATGCATCATTTAAAAGAGGGGGAGGAATGGGGGCTAAAAAGGCTCTAGGTTATTTTTTACAATTCTATGAAAAAAAGACCCCACTAACCACACCAATAGCTTAAATAGCTTAAAAATAATTGAACCAATCTTCTGTCTTCTAAGCACATCTTCTCTAAATAGAAGAAAGCTTTTAAACTCTGGCAGCATCTCCTACGTAACGTTTCCCAACTGGACAGTGTGTAGAATTCCATTCTCTTACTGGCAGGTCAGCCCCTCTGCGGTGACTTAGGACGCCAGGCTGGCCAGCCAAGTGTCCCTCACTGAGGACTGCTCCGCCATGCCCACGGGTTGCATTTGGGGCCCAGCACCGGCCCCTCCTGATGGCGACTCTAACCCCAGTGAGGCACTGCATTTCCTAGTCCGCAACTGTGAAACTTACTTGAGTTGAGGGTTTGCCGCGTTTTGGCGCTTGTACAGTAAGCTTCAATGACTTTCAGAATCTGTGCGTCTTCTTCCAAAGCAGCTGTGCCTGTCAAGATATGACACGCCACAATCAAGCTAAAAGTTGACATGTACAACAGGTCACAAACTAAAAAACAATTTCTCTATTTTCTTCTCAGATAAGGACTTTCCAATATTTACAAAGCAGTTCTATTTTTTAAAGTACTGTTTATGCATAACATATCTAGCAAAAAGGTTAGTACCCTAAATATATATATAAAAGATGGGATCCCTGGGTGGCGCAGCGGTTTGGCGCCTGCCTTTGGCCCAGGGCACGGTCCTGGAGACCTGGGATCGAATCCCACGTCGGGCTCCCGGTGCATGGAGCCTGCTTCTCCCTCTGCCTGTGTCTCTGCCTCTCTCTCTCTCTCTCTCTCTGTGTGACTATCATAAATAAATAAAAATTAAAAAAAATAAAAATAAAAAATAAAAGCAGTCTTCCTAGCCCATAAGAAAGAGTGTCCTCCCATGCTGGAATTAAAGAATGGGCCAGGAACAAGCAACTCACACAAGAACACCATAAGAGGTTTATTCTCGCTAAGAAGTAACAGAACAAAGCATCAGGTTTTCACACACCAGCCTAACAAAAATACCAAGTCTGACAATCCCCAGTGCCACCCACAGCTGATAGCATGAAGACAGGTAGGACCCTGGAAAGCTCTGACCCTCCAGTCTGCACTCAAGAATTTATCTAGGATGAAAAAAAGCACAACCTCAACCTTGAAGGTGTTAAACCAGAGCTCCCCAATTACGGATTACTCCAGACACTGGCTTCTCGTGCTCAGACTACAGGTATGCAGAAGGATAGACTCTTCCAGACTAACAACATCTAGTGATATCAGTCCCGGATTCAGAACCTCACACCCAGCATACTTCACATGACCCTATGGTTGAACTATTCCTCTTTTCTGTTTTAAGTTTTCTATATTCTTTTATATTTTCTAAGATATCACCTTTGGGTATTTATTTTAAAAGGCTCACCTACTCTAATAAAAATGTAGAAGTATGGAAATCTTGAATATTTATAAGCTATATAAAGCCTCAACAATTTATGATAGTAAGATATGATATAAGGCAAGGCAGACATTACTAAAATATATAACATCAATGACTTCTGGGATTTTTATGGTTTCATATCTCAAATTTAGGTCTTTATAATCCACTTTGAGTTGATTTCTGTGTATGATGTAAAAAAGTGGTCCAGTTATCCCAACACCACTGTTTGAAGAGACTGTTCTTTTCCCCATCATATATTCTTTCCTCCTTTGTCTTGGAATGACCATATAAGCATGGGTTTATTTTGGCATTCTATTCTGTTCCACTGACGTATGTATATTTTTGTACCTATTTCAATTAGAACCAGCTTTGTAGCATAACTTGAAATCTGGAATTATGGTATCTCCCACTTTATCTCAAGATACCATATGATTCAGTAATTCCACTACTGGATATTTACCCAAAGAAGACAAAAACATTAACTTGAAAAGATAGAGGTACCCCTATGTTTACTGCAGCATTATCTACAAGAGCCAAGTCATGGACACAACCAACCCAAGTGCCCACCAACAGATGAATGGATAAGGAAGATGTGTGTACACACACACACACACACACACACAGGAATATGACGCATGCATAAGAAAGATGAGATCGTGCCATTTGTGACAACATGGATGGACAAAGAATATTGGGCTAAGTGACATACATCAGACTAAGGAAGATAAATACCATGATTTCACTCATATGTGGAATCTAAAGTAAAAACAAAGAAATTTTTAAAAAAGCACCATTAGACCTGTAACAGAGAACTGATGGCCTGAGGAGTAAACAAGCTGGGGAATAGGAGGTGCCAAACATCCAGTCAAGGAGTCAGTCGTGGGGATGGAAGGCACAGCATAGGGAATACAGTCAATGGCATGTTGGCGCTGTATGGTCACAGATGGGAGCTGCACTGGTGTTAAGCATCGCATAGCATACAGACTTATGGCCTGGAACTCACGGAACAATGTGTGTCAACTACACCAAAAAATTTTTTAAAAAGAAAATACAAATCTCAGCACCAAGAGTTTAAGAGCTATGGAGAAAGGGACTTAAATGTCACTGAATGGAGCCCATCGTTTCATGATGGGCTCTTCCCTCAGGACCAAGAGAGGGCCTTCCTCATTTTACTTCAGGACCTGCTGAATGGCAACCTTACAGGCACGTCATTCCACCTCTGCCCAGAGGACAATGACCTTTGCAGGTGACAACCTGTCCAGACGATAGATCAGATGGCTACGTCATATGTGGATTGGTACGCTCAAAGAAAGCACACTCACCGGCCTCTGCAGGATATAGCATTAAGTCTATGGTGATCCTCCTTTCCTCACATTTCCCACATGGCAAAGGCTATTGATTCCGAACGTAAGCAAGACTGAAATAACTTGGGAAATTACCATGGGACTATACCCTCCTGATACAGATGTCACACAGCTCACATCTCTCCTCTAATCCACATGGAACCCCTGGCTCTCCTTTCAATCTCCCAGTCTCTCCACATTCCCTCTGCTGGTGCCTCACCTCCTCAGACCCAGACTCTGTCTTCCTCTTCACAGTCCATCTCATGGCTTGAGCAGTCCTGAATTCTCACCACCTGCCAGGGCCTGTGATTCCTCCTGCAGGAATCCTTCCCAGCCCTGGCACGACTGTGCTGGGGGGTCGTCCTGTGTGCTCTAGGACATTAAGCAGCATCCCTAGACTCTACCCACTATAAGGCAGCAATACCCACACCCAATTGTGGTAACCAGAAAGGCCTCAAGATGTTAGTATCTCCAGGGGTGCAAAGACACCCTCAGTTGAGAAACCACAGCTGCAGGCTCCCTCTTCAAAAAAATCTGAACTCTGTCCATGATGACTACACCATCGTCACCTGGTCACCTCACTCAGTTTGCCTCCTACCTGCCCCCCCCACTCCCACTGCTGCTCACCTGCTCTCAATACAGAAATCCATGATACTGTTCAAACCCAGGCCCAGCACCCTCTCTGCTGACAGCAGGACTGCAACTGCCCAACTGCTCAAGGCACCTTTGAGGGTCCTCTCTCACCACCACCCCACCACCTCCTGCATGAGCCCCAGGGGCTCACCCACAGAGACACCTTTCAGTAGAAACAGGAGACTAAACAGGTCAACAGTGTGCTGTGCAAAGAGTGGAGGAGGGAGAGATGCTGGGGCCATTTTAGAAAGGGTGGCCAGAAGGTAGGGGGAGTGGCTGTCATTCAAATAAGCACCTTGTGCGGATGGAGGAAACAGCCCAGTGGATGACTGTGGGAGAGCTAGTTCCCAGGCACTGGCTCTAGAGCCCCCAAGGCAGGGCTCTCCTGACCCCTTTCACCAGATGCCCTGGGCACGTGGCCCATGCTTAGGATTAGGAGGACAACGACCACCATGATGGCAAACAACACAGTGCCCACTGCAGTACACGGCAAGGGGAGGAATACTGTGAGCGTCCCAGGCCATTCACTGCATCTGCCACTTCCAGCTTATGGTCCTGGGACAATTGGTGGAGCAGGCCCATGTGTGGGCTGCCTGGGCTCTGGGGATCCTGCAGAGCCCCCGAACCAAGCAGTCGCCTTCCTTGGGGCAACATTAGCCACACTCATGTTCTGACTAGAAACGTCTCTCCATGAGTTTTTTTTTTTTATAAACAAATCCCTGGAGGGTCCCAGATAAGTATGGCAAAAAAGAAGAGCAATGCTCCACAGTCAGGACCTGTGACAGGTCCTAGGCACGTGGGGAGTAAGGGGATGCAGGGGGCCAAGGAGACAGAGGTTCCCACTGTCTGGGCCGTTTCCCTATTGAGCCTCAAGTCCTCCTGCTGT
Source organism: Canis aureus (assembly GCF_053574225.1). Taxonomy (NCBI): domain Eukaryota; kingdom Metazoa; phylum Chordata; class Mammalia; order Carnivora; family Canidae; genus Canis; species Canis aureus. The sequence goes on from NC_135627.1 coordinate 2,155,660, forward strand.
GCCAGACAGTCCCACAGCCATCTGTGCCCATGGAACCCCTTCTGCCCGTCACACCAGAAAACCAGACTGGCAGTGGGAAGAAGTGGGTGGGCATTTGCGCACACTTACTCTCTCCAGTGGCATCTCAAAATAGCTCTACTGGCTCGCACGATCAACTGAGCATCTCCCATGAGCCAGGCTGTCTGGGAGGTCAAGTGTTGAATCCAGCACCACTCCCAGCATTTCACAAGTTTATAGCCAGGCAGTGAGAGTAGTACAAACATGGAGAAACGAGGACTATGGCCGCAAAGCAGGGTGGGGGTGTTCCCCAGACACATGAAGACCACAGGGCAAGGAAGGGCCAGAAAGAGCAGGCAGCCCCAGGTCCACCCTGCACACCTGGCTTGGATTCACAGGACAAGGAATCAGGGAGGCCCAGAGCGCACAAGCAGTTCCATCAAGTAGGAAACCACACATGGCATTGCTAGGCAGCTTTCCTGCTTGTGCGCGTCAATGCCGAAAGGCTTCGCTGCTCTCACTCCTCAATGCTCTTTACACAAGACGTCAAGACTCAAACCCCACAGCTGAAGCCTCTAGAAAGCCACCAGCCCTCTATTCCATGAGTGCTATGCACAAGATGGGCCCGTGTCCTCTGCCACACGTGCAGTGTATTACTTACTTTTCCGCAGTGCAAACTCTTCATCTGAAGGCTTCCGCTCAGGCTTGCGCTTAGGTAGCAACTTTTTCATGGTCTTGGGACTCTTACTAAGATCCTAGAGAGAAAAAAAGAGGAAAAAGTGCTGACATTCCAAAGGCAGTAACTTTTCCTGGTGTGTGGATGAGTCGGTGACGGCATGAAATAGGAAGCAACTACAGCCACTCACAGTGAAGAGCTCCCTACTTTACTAGTACTGGGAGTTCTTGGTCAGCTGCTGAGCATTCATATAAAATCAATAGGGCTCAGGCTCTGATGGAAACCCCTGTGTCACTGGGACCTGTCAGCACTGTGACAACACACCACAGAGGTGTTGCAGGCTCGCAGCAGACCAGCAGCATCTGGAGAGGAGAGGGGATGGCTGGCTGACACAGGCAGAGATGCATGCATGCTGCTAATTCTGGAGCAGACCCATCTGTTGTAGAGAACCAGAGAAAGACCCGGAAAACTAAGGCTATTTTTAGAGGAAAGGCAAAAACAATTCCTTCCGGCAATGACTGGAGGCCTCAAGAAAGGAGGAAAGGGAAGAGATCTGCCCATGGGCCTTGAGGGAAGAGGCATGCAGACGACAGAGCACTGGCTCTACCCCTGGTGTGCACATGCCAGCTCACGCCTAAGTCACAATGCAATGGTCTGCCCCTCCCCCTGAAATACAGCTACCAAAGACCACACAGCAGTTGGAGATACACAGAGCAGGCTACAGTCCACCCAGGCAGGCCAGGCGCCAGCTGCCAAGCGTGTACTCAACACTGAGAAGGTCTCACTTCTGCATCACACAAGGCATATGAGCTATTTGTGAATCTTAAGCTGTGACACCAACGTGGGCTACGGGAGGGAACAGACTGAGAGCATAGAAGGGACACAGTTTGGTTTTTAAAGGTAGCTCTTCCAAGATCTCCTCTGCTAAACTGTATGGGCTCTTAAAAATGCAGCAGAAACCTGTTTCCAGGGCAGCCCAGGTGGCTCAGCGGTTTAGCGCCCCCTTCAACCCAGGGCATGACCCTGGAGACCCGGGATCGAGTCCCACATCGGGCTCCCCACGAGGAGCCTGCTTCTCCCTCTGCCTATGTCTCTGCCTCTTTCTCTCTGTGTCTCTCATGAATAAATAAATCTTTAAAAAGAAAAAAAAAAAACCCGTTTCCAAAAAAGTAAACACAGCACATGTTGTATGGCTTCCACACTTCAAAACGAACAGAGACAGAGCCCTGGGTAACACAGCATGCACACACAGGCTGCATGCCAGCCCATGGACCCACGTGCACACTCTGTAAGAGAACCTCTACTAATCGTTCAGAGGTACTCAGTGACACGGGGCCACTGTTACAGATCCCAACCCTGGTCCTGCAGAACCAGATGCCTGGGTACCTCCTCTTCTCAGCCCACCCTTGACCTCCCAGCAGGGAGATCCACACCGGCTAAATTAGTAACAGACACCAACATCCGCCATGTTAAGTGCCCGTGGCAAAGAAACCTAGGACTTGGGCATGTGATGACCAGCAAGAAAGGTCCTAACAGCAAAATTCAGTAACAAAAACGTGTAGAAGGCAAGTTATAATCTATATAATACTCCTGTGGGTCGTAAATCATTGAGGGCTGCTAGCAAGGTGGAGGGTCCAGGGCCTCAGGCAGATGCTACCTCAAATGGACCTGGAGAGGTGCACCAGGACATGCCACCCCACACCCCACACTCAGGGCTGGCACTCAGGCTGTCCATGTGAAATCACACTCAGACCTATGCCCAGCACTTGAGTTATGGCCTTCCTCAAGTGCAAATATTTCTCAGACCGTATTTCTCGAGGTACTTCCTTTCCTGCACGTTGGTTCAGCATAAGCATCTGGTGTGACCATGCAGGACAGCTTCGGGAGCAGAAGACTTGGATCTCCAACAGAGTCAGAGAGCCCCACTCTTCCACCTTCATTCACGCATGTGGTCTTCCACTCAAACAGCTACTCGTGACCAATGCAGGGTTCCAGGTGGGCCTTCACTCATGCCTGGAAAAGGGTCAGAAAGCCTAGGCCACACCCAACATGAACTAGACATGCAAAGTACATCGAAGGTCCCCAGAGGCCAGGTCCGGGGAAGCCCTCTGCTCCAGGCTCCAGGTAGCAGGCAGCAAGGCTCATCCGCAAAGGGCACAGAGGAGCAAATGCCACCCAAAGGAGAAAGGGAAGAACCACCAAGGCAGACCTTCACAGTTCTGAACCAGGTTTGTATTTTTAAGTCAAAGAATTGCAGATAGAAATATAGAATTTTCTGTATTTCTGAATTCTCTAGAATGAGGCACAGAATAGCCAACCTAACACACCAAGACGTCAACTTCACACTCGCTGGTGCTCAGACCTCACCTCCTTGTAGCAGAGAGCTGCCGAGGGCCGCAGGGGTGGTGCAGGTCGCAGGCAGCTCAGGCTCCATGGCTTGGGGGTCTTTGGAGGCTCCAGGGGCCCCCAGTTGATGGTGGTGTGGGGAGTGCCGTGATGGGAGGGGTGGGGCAGCGTGTGGTAGGCAGGTGTCAGGGGCACTGGCTTGCTGTCTGCATGCTTGCTGGATGGGGCGATCGGATGGGAAGGGAGCTGTGAGGGGAAGATTGAAAGAGATCAATATGTAACAGCTGCCACCAGAGGTCCCTCAACCATGAGGTTCTGCCCATTTCTAGAATACTACCAAGCTGTTGTCGTTTCTTTCATCTCTAACCCCAAGCAGTCAGCTTCTGAGGCACCCAACTACCGTGTGTCAGGCCAGCTTGGGGGCACAGAATGCGGAGGTCCAGATCCAGGCACCCCACCACCACCTTTATTTGCCATGGAGTAGCATTTACAGAAAGGTGTTCCATTTAGCATAGACCAGAATTATGTAAAAGAACAGGAATTCCTTGTACTAGGAATGTGATTATGGGGGAGGGTAATTCTCCCTACGCATGCATTTACGGCTGGTGATTAAGGAATGGGCAAAACTAGGGCCACATGCCTGTTTTCATTTAAAAAGTTTTCACAAGACACAGCCAGGCCCATTCCTGTTGATGGCTGTAAAACAAAAGCACAATTGCAACAAAAACCAGATTGCCTGTAAAGCTGAAAATACTTGGTTTCTTTGCAGAAAAATTTTGCCAATCCCTAAGGTAAATAAAACAAGTTATTTTCTCAAAAAAACAGCTTTAATCAAAATAAAATTAAACCTAGTTTCTCAGAAACATCATGGGGTTTATATTCCTGGAAAACCCAAAAATATTCCATCACACTGACAATTAAATGCAAAAAAGTTCAATAAAAAAATACTCAAAATCAAGCAATGACCTCAAATTACCCAAACCAATAAGGCATGCTTAATGAAAGAGCGAAGTGTTCTCTGCTGGAAATCAGGGTGAGATCATCATTCAAAAGAACTGCCTATTTGAAACACATGCTTAATGAGCAGCCTGGCACTGGCTGATGCCACAGCACTCCAGGGCAAGAGCAAGAAACTTCCTGCAGCACCCACAGACCCGTGCTGGTTGTACATGTGTTTGTGCGTGTGTACGTGCATGTCCTGTAACATGCTATACAGCCACTACATAACAATTTTTTGAAACTACATAAGAGAAACTATGTAGTTTTGAAACTACAAAAGGAGAAAATGATGAAGATCTCTTCCAGCAATAACATCAAAGTAAGTAATACCTGGACTTACTTCTCCTTAAAGTTGTTAAAAGATAATGGTCTATGCTAAAATGAGAATATTCAAGCTGGACACAGCTAGATCACAGGGATAATACAGGATACCTGAAAGAGGAAACTGCCCTAAAAAGAATATTTAACATTTCAAAAGCCTTATATGTGAGAACACTGCCAGGGTTCAGAGAACAAAGTTTTGCCTGGCATGAAATCCTGTTGGTTTGGTTTCAAAGTGTTGCTGACAATATGAAGCAGCACTTCCATTTTTCTTCAACACATACACATGTACATACAGTATCTTTGGAATAAATTTAGTTCCATGTAAGCTAAGCATCTTTAGTATTTTTTAAAGCATGAAAAAGTTATAAATGGCAGAGCCATTCAAAATGAAATGTTAGCTAAAGCAAACAAGTAGTCCCAACCTCCAAACTGTCAAGAGAAACCAAGTAAGAGAAAACTGATTTGAATGTTATGCTACAAGGGAGCCTGGGTGGCTGAGTCAGTTTAGTGTCTGACTCTTCATTTCAGCTCAGGTCATCATGTCAGGGTCCTGGGATTGAGCCCTGCATGGGTCTCCATGTTCAGCAGGGAGTCTGCTTAAGGATTCTCTCTCCTCTGCCCCTCCCCCCACTCACGCACGTGCACATTCTCATATAAATCTTTAATTTAAAAAAAAAAAAAACTTAAGAGGTGCCTGGGTGGCTCAGTGGTTGAGTGTTTGCCTTTGGCTCAGATCATGATCCTGGGGTCCTGGGATCAAGTCCTGAGTTGGGCTCCTTGGAGGGAGTCTGCTTGTCCATGTGCCTATGTCTCTGCCTGTGTCTCTTGTGAATAAAAATTTTTAAAAAATAAATATATAAATAAAGTGTTACATTACTGTCACTCCTCCTGAGCAAAAACTTGAATGCTAAGGATAATGAATGCAGAACTGAATCACACGGTACAAAGTCCAAATAAAGATCATGACAATCTAACAGGGATGTGAGAAAAACCTGCCACCTAGAAATGCTGTGCACTCACAGGTCACTTGTGAGTTCTAATTCAATACTGTGTGAGAAAGATGAGGGAGGTTGTGACAACTTGATATCAGTATCTTAAGCATAAAACACCAGGAAAGAGAGGTTTTATTATTTTTTTTTTTTTGAAAGAGAGGTTTACAACAGACACTTCATGCTCACATACTCTGAAATGTTTAAAAATATAAAAAGTCAAAGAGCTGGTGAGCTCTTCTAAGTAGAAGATAAACAGATTTCTTACAATCAAAACAATGATTAAGAGTCTCAGGGGGGAAAAAATCAATGGATTGGTGGCTCTTGATGTTTTAGGTGAAAACCCCCATGAGTTGGGCTCCTAGACCCCTTCTAAGCTGAGTGCCAGCAAACCACGAGCAGGGCAGCACAGCTTAGGAGCAAGAACTGTGAGGCAATTAGCTGCGCCACACGGACACGCCAGTATCCGCAGGCAAATCTAAGCATGTATTTTGTACTCCTGGTGCAGATACTGCCCATGCTTCACAGTACTTGCTCACTCACTGACAACCCAACCAAAGGCTGACCCTCTGGTGTGGAGGCAGAAGTACGGGAGGAGTCCTTACAGTGTGAGACGGCACAGAATGCGGCTTGATGGTGGGGTTGCCGACAGAGGTGACCTTGGTCTGCTTCTGTAGATGGTCCACCCACTCGTGGAGGTCCTGCTGGTTGTTGCAGGACACTAAGATCCGCTCAATCATGCTTCCTGGAAGCGAGAAGAAACACACTGAAGTGGGAAAGCAGGCAGAATGCACACACAGGCACATACACACCCAGAGGAAAAATGAATAGCGCTTAACCATCAGCCCCTCTGGACAGTCCAGCAACAATCTGCACACAAATGGTAAGCTGCCTCTCATCACCGTGACAGATAGCATCCACAAAGTCTGTGCCTATCACCTGATATTTCAAATGCATTTCTATGATTTTCACTGTCCTCAAGCTTTGTGATTGTCATTCCTGTCGTTGGTAGCTTTCCCTAAAAAAGACCCCCCCCCACAAAAAAAACAATTAGTGCTTTTCTAGTAAAGAAGGTACCATTATCAAAATAAGTATTAAATGATTTTAGAAATGGCAGAGGAATTGTGTAAACCAAAAAAGCTCTTTGGTTGTGCCATATGCACGTATATTACAAAATCTCTACATCAAATAAGAAATCATAACATCATAATAAAAAAAAATGGAGCCAGCATTAAGGTACAGAGCAGCAACCAGAATGAAACAAATTCCATGTGATGCATTCTTCTAAACACAAACATCAGGACACAAGAACATGGCCTATTTAGGACAAAAAACTAGAGTCCACAGTAGTTATTTCAGATGCCATAAGGAAAGGAGGCACTGATCTGCCTCACAAAGAAATTCCGAGGGAGTTTCCCATCAGAAAGCAAAACGAGAAGTGAGAGCACAAGGACTCGGACAGGAGTCACGCTTGGTTGTGCGCCAGAGAAGTCAGCGGGTACATGGAGCACCACAGAGAATGCAGAGAACGGTGGGAACCAGGATGGGAAAGGTCAGCAGACAGACATCAGAATGGGGAGGCGAATGAAGCATCAGTGGCACTGGACTAAAAAACAAAATATACTCCTCACCACACACGGTGGCCGAGGCCTTATGAGAAGTCTGTTGGTGCTTTGTCAGGGAGGCAGACCCACTCCACAGCTCCCAAAGCAGCAGCTCTCAGCAAGGTCAGGGGCACCAGAGCGGACACCAGCAGAGCCATGGCTGGCTGGGCACTCTCGACTATCAGAGGTGCTGCCCAACATCCCACAGCACACAAGGCAGTCTCCTCGCCCCGCCCAGGCAGGCAGAGAGCCTGTCCGGAAGTTCACGAGGTGGCACCTTAAACAGTGCTTGCCATTTCTGTGGTCAGATATACTTGAAAATGGCTGTACGCTGCACGCTCCTCTCCACGAATCCTGGCACACAGAAGTGTAATGAAAGCTTTGGGAGTGCTACAGAAAATGCAGGTGCAGTGCCAGGTTTAACCTAGCACCGACATCAGTGGACAGCACATTCCTGGAAGGAATGAATGCTTTGCTACATTCCAAAGCCAGAAATGGGGAATGACAATACACAGCACATGGGTCACATCACTTAGACACCCTTCCCAGGACACTCTGCACTGAACAGAAAAGTGGATCCCATTGGGGGCATGAGCCCCCAGCAACACGTCAATGCCAACACCCAGAGCAAACGTGGCATGGGCACCCTTCTCATTGCTAGGGGACTGAGTCTGCCCTAAACGGCAACCTCTGCTCCCTCAGGTCTGAGCAGGTCCCATTCTCAGCCTCTTGGGGCACAAGACATGAAGCCAGAATAGGTTGGCAGGAAGGACTCAGCTTAGTGTTCACTGGGGCCACCTAATAAGGCAGAGCTGCCAGTTTGGGGGAATCTGAGTAGGTGCCAATTCACCCAGATGCCTGCTCAGCAGCACACTTACAAATTAAGAGACACTGTCTTTCAGGGTTTACCTACACACACCACCTTCATCAATTTTAAGTGCTCTTTTTGGAACAAGTGTAGAACAACTCTTCCTCTCTGGGTGGCAAAAAACTATGTGGAGGCACAAACATGCCATGGATATCTTGGACTCAGGGTTCACCCACGTTCATGTCCAGGATGATGGAGGACAATAGACTATGTTTGAAGAAACTCACAGAGAGTAATGAGTCTTGTGAAACAGGACCTGACAACTGGCCAGGCCTAGCGATGAGCTACAGGGACACCTGACCTCCTGTGACTACACAGAAAAAGGCACTGAAGCCCTGCCAGAAGTACCTACTAGTCAGAGAAAACAAGCTACTTAATAGCTCATTTTAAATTTCTGTAGAGAAAACATCTCCCCCTTTACATTTTCTTCTTAAACCAGCTCACTTATCTTCTCAAAGTGTCAGCAAAATGACTAAAACTAAGGTTAAGTGATGACTTGCTAATAGTTGTGTCACCCGACCCTGGCCAGTCTCCGGCAGCACCAGGCCACCTCTGGGGCCTTAGGGCCCATGCACTCCCACTAGCCCAGCTCACCACACCACGGGGCAAAGTGGCAGCAATCAGACAGGACTGCAGGTGGTAACATGGCTGCTTTGCAGCTCGAGCAGCCAGTGTCCTTAGAAGGCAGCCCTACAATGTCACTGGTCTCCTCTTGATTTTGCTCAGATTAACTCGAGACTCTGAAGAGTCACATAGAAACACAGGACCTACATGTACATGATCAACTAAGGAACAGTGTGGAAATAGAGACACATAGTACTTCACCCAAACATCCAAAACGTGCCTGGGAAAGATCCTCAGATCTATAGTAACAATAAAATATAGATTTAAAATGTATTTTACCTGATAGATAAAACCACTCATCCTAGGACTGGCAGACAACATTAGCAAAATATTTGGGAAGAGCAGAAGATATCTCTCGTTCTTTTCCTAATGTAAAAGAACAAACAAATCATCTTGTTTTTAAAAGATACAGATGTGAGAACAATTATTTACATTAGATCATAGGAAATATGTACCATATTTCCTTTTTTCTACCAAATTTTATCAGCTAAAGTGAATGGAAACAAAATTTATGATAATCTTAAATGCACAAGTAGCCCCTACAGCAGCTTTAAAAAAAAAAAAAAAAAATCTGGTTAAGGAGTTTAGTTCTGCCATTAACTCCTTTTAATTAGTCTAAATTTTTTTTATGTTTGAAAGAAAATGAAGAACCTTGTAAGTTTGGGGGTTGTGATAGAGAACAGGTGGACCTTTCAAGGTGATGGATGACAGGATATAATGCTAAAAATCAACCTTGGTCTATTAATAATTACTGGCACTTTCCTTAAAGCCCAATACATCAATTCATCAATTCAGCGTTGTTTCAGCCATGTTATTAAACCTCACCTAGTTTACATGAAAGACTTAAAAGCATTTCTATTAAAAATCACTTGCTTCAAAAAGGTTTTTATTTAAAAAAAAAAAAAAGTCCCAGAGAGACCACAACCAAAGGACAGAGATTCCCGGAAACGTAAGGAACACAGAGCCCTTTCCATGAGCGGCCATTTCCACATGTCCTGCAAATGCCAAGGGTTCCAGAAGCAGGGTCCTCCGCAGAGTCCTCCAGAGCCAGCCACATGCAACGGGCTTTGAAAACCAGTTGTGCACTTCCAACTTGTGTGACAACACTTCCTGTACACCATGCATGGGGGTGCACAACCAGCAGCGGGGGAGTCCTAGGAGCCCAGACTCTGCGGCACACCACCATCAAGAAACCTGTGTGACCCACCACCATCTTTCCAGTTGCAGCTTGGAACCACTGTTTGAGCACACCTACTCAAGGTTCACAGATCTCCCATTATAAAGAAAACGCTGCTTAAAAACTAAAGAAATATTTCCCCAAAATTAAAAGCACATGATTAAAAGACTGTTCATAGAAATATCTTGGGTCTTTCTCAGTCAACAGAGTAAACTAGAAAGTCATGATTTCCTACAATCCCCAAACTGGTACTAGTTTCGGCTTTCTTACTGTCCTAAGAGTTTCATGGTTGGAAATGGATCATTAGCATATTTTGATCATGTTAACTACTGTTCTTGGTTTGTTTTGACACACACAAAGGTAGGACAAAACTCAAAAAGAGATGCTTGCTTGGTGAGCCAGTGAACAGAACTCCTGTGCAGAAAAACAAACTGGTTTCCTTGGGTGGTGATACAAGAGTCTGCTCTCATCTCTCCCTTAAATGAAAACCACCAGGTAATGGATTTCCACAACTGCTAACCAGGAGGGATGACAGAACAAGTAGAATGGACTTCCCAGAATGACGGTGTCAGCAGGAAGGCCCAGGCCAGGTGGGAACATACAGACTGCTCTACAGCAGACAACTTCTGACAGTGGTCCTGTGTGGATACCACCTTTCGGTTGACACAGGTTGATCATCACTCATCCTGGCCAACATAAACTGGTCAAGTGGTCCACCGTGAGCTGCACCTCACTAACACAGCAGAAGCCACTTTAATTTCACACAAGGACAAAAGGTAGAAAACAAATTAGGATACAGGAATCCGAATAAATCTGACGCTCCTTTAAAATCTCTTATTAACATGATCATAAAAGCATAAACATTCTAATGTATTTACATTCTTAACTATCACTGAGGCATCTGAGAAAGTATTTATAAAACAAATTATATACTTAATACAAATTATGTTCAGTTCTCAAGTCCATCTTTCCCCAAGACATTCTCCATTGTTTCAGGAAAAACAATTTGGAGACCAGAACAGGACCACCAGCAGTCCAGCAGCCACCCTGTCCCTCCACTCTGTTCTGTTCCCACCCACGCTGCAGAGCGGAACACCTCGCCATAGCGCTCTGGCCCTGTGTACCTCACTTCCAGCGCACTGAACCATGACCTGGGACATGTAAACAACGCTGCCCAGGGTCGTAATGTCATCTCCCTCCCAGCTCCGGATGGCTTCCGTCAGTATCTGCAATTCCAGTTCCTTCCTTTTCCGTACTTCTTGACACTGGGCCTGAGACACAGAAATCACTGTTAGAAGACACAGAAACTTCCAGAACCTGAAGTACTGACCATATTACTTTGTTTAAGACAGGTGGTCGGTCTGTTGAACGAGGATACGATGAACTCACGAACACAGAATTAAGAGGGGCAAAATGCATGGCAGCTTTGGTGTCAGAAACATTACTGTAGAATGATACAGCAGATCTTGCTGCTCTTAGAAGAAAAAATGCAGACTGGACAAGAAGGTATTTCTAGTGTTACTGGTCTCTGCTAGTGCAAAGAAGCAGGGGCCAAGAGTAGGTGCTGCCTGTGCTGTAAGTCAGGCACATTTCAGAAACACTGGGGACATGGTGGCAAGGGGACAGAGTGGGACTCCATCCTGTAACTCGCCAAAGACCCTACCCTTGCAGGAGGACCTTTATAAGTAACTATAGCATCAAGTTTATTTTTCCTGGTCTACACAGCCCAGGAAAGCATGCGAAATTTACCATCATGGTAAATAAGCTACCATGTTTATTTTTTAGTATACCCAAATTCTCTCAATTTATCATTGGACTTTCTTAGGTGATAAAAATTTTTCTACATTCCCTTGTCATAATGATGTCAGAAGGGCAAAGCCATAATATATAATCACTTACTGAGAGATTTTTGAAGGCAGTCATGGATTTCTGAATATCTTGTCTATCTGGATGATAATCCTTTGACAGAAGAAACACTATTAGCTCTTATAACGTAAAGTTTTTTCCTTCTTCAAAAAGCACTCTACACACTAGCTTGAAACTTCCCCAATACTTTTCAACCCACAACAGGTCTTATTTTCCTTAGCAAGAAAGCGCCATTCTTATTCTGACAGAGCCACTGGACTTTGGGGGAAAAGCCCAAGGCAGGAGCCTGCACCCCGACCCCCATCCAGCCTCCCACAGGACCTCTGCTGCTCCAGCACCAAGAGAGAAGTGGGCAGCGGGGCAGGAGGCCATGGGGTGTACCCTTCCTTCACAGGGAAGGTTCACCAACTCTTACCCAGAGAGCACCCTGGACAGAAGCCTCTGCCAGGCCTGTAGCCTGTTCCCCAACAGTAAGACAAACCCAGATCAGGAATGGATGGATTCTATCACGGTTACTGCTGAAAAGGTTACCGCCTACCCATAAATAAGGGTCCTAAACAGGGAACCCTCACTCAATGCTACTTAAAATTGAAGTGAATCGGGACACCCGGGTGGCTCAGCGGTTGGGCACCTCCCTTCGGCCCAGGGCGTGATCCTGGAATCCCAAGATCGAGTCCCACATCGGGCTCCCTGCATGGAGCCTGCTTCTTTCTCTGCCTGTGTCTCTGCCTCTCTCCATGTCTCTCATGAATAAATAAAATCGTTTAAGAAAAATTAAACTGAATATTTTCCAGCTTTTGGAAATCTTCTAACAGCAGCAGTGGGTGACAGAGAAGATGAAGGACACGTTTTTTATAGAGCTAAGGAGGAAACTTGGTATTTCACAAAATCGTTTTGAAAATCCATCAAGTCAAAAACCCTTGCAAAGTACTTGGTTGGTTCTGGTCTCTGAAATGAACTGAGAGTTTCTGACGGTGCTAATGGATTCCGAGTGGCAGGCACACGGCACACAGTACCTCCATGTGTCTCTCCAGCTCCTTGAGCAGCGTGGGGTACTTGTCCAGGCGCATGAACGGTCTGCTGAGGCCGGTGGTCAGCACCAGGATCCCTGGGCTGCTGGCACCTCTGGCCTCCATGAACTCTCCCAGCTGCTCGCTGAGCAGCCGGTGGCCATGTGGAAAGAGCAGACGGCGCAGCAGTTAGAGCAAGCATGGAAGCAGTGGACGACAGTCTCCCCACCAGCAGCACCAGGTTGTGAAATGTAACAGGGTCTACCACTTTACACTTAGAGCCAAACAGGTACTGGCTACATTGAAACACCAAAGGGGAGAACCCCAGAAGGTTCATGCCATTACTGCCCTGGTTATGAGTAACAACAGCCTTGCATAACCGAAACCACTCATTCCATTCACAAAAGGCCACTTCGGCAAGTCTAGTTCACACAAGAGTGTCCATATTTCAGCAAGCATTCTTCAGGCTAGAACAGATTTTGATTATCTGGGTACCTTGAGGTAGAGGGAGGGAGGAAAAGGTACAAGATGCTTCAGAGCTGCAGTAACACTCTATGTGTCCACCAGCACACCCACCAGCCCCTAAAGTACTCTGTGTGAGGAGAAGCCCGAGTTGGCACAATGAACTAGCTGACCCACTTAGGCTTTCAAATTTCAAAAGCAATGTCACATCACTTCACTTCAGCCTCACAATATATAAAGAACATCACCCACATCTGCAGATGGGGACCTAAGCATATACTTCAAAATCAGAGAAGCTGAAAGCCACGCCTGCATATTTTCCACACTTCTGTCACCTTCAGCCTATTTCTCATCTAACTTCCACAGTTAGCCATGTTCTCCACTATCTTGCACACCAGCTCTGCCTGAGTGCTCTGATTCAACAGCCAGTGTCTGGAATGACCGAGGTAGGCCAGGAGTGAAGGGCAGGGCAGCAATAGACGCATTGGGACTCATGCCAGGGACCAACCCTCTGCATCTGTGGACATTCGGGGTCCAGGCTAGGAACTGAACCACGCCTGTGTTCCTCACGGTTGGCTCTTATAGCATTCCAGGCATGGGGTAATGAGGGACAGAGAGGCTGGGGGAAGAGGAGACACTAATTCAGGTCACCCCCTGGGAAGAACTCTAAGTGAAGCCAAAAACTGAAAATCCTGAAGAATAACTGAGCACATCAGTCCTCAGTGCAGGTTACCTGATCTGACCTCAGGGACCCAGCCACTGCCTCCCCTACTCTGGCACCCCCACCTCCCACTCAGCTACACCTACCCACTGCCCAAGCTTCTTGGGAGCACCAGCCACTCTAAGGGCTCCTGATGAAAATGGATACCCATTGAAACTGCTTGTTCAAAAGTACTGAGCACAACCTCTCCCTACAGTGCCACTAAAAGGACTTCACATGGAAATGTGAGGACAAATATGGAGGTTGGCATATTTACCCAACTGCGACTGATCTCACATCCATTGCGAACACATTCACGGGAAAGCAGTTCACTTAACTAAACCAACTCAGAAATAAAATGTTTCAAACTTCAGGTTAAGGACAAAGAGATCATCATGAAACTAGTCTTACACTCAAGCACACCTCTTTAGACAGCTACTTCTACCTGAAGTCAGCCTTATAAAAACTAGGTGGCCCGGTTAAGTCAGGGGCACTGTGCTGGAAACCAGAACACGTGCCTGGCTACATAAACAATACAGTACTAACATGGTTAACAGTACCTGTCACCCACCTGCCTACATACCCATCTACACTAACATCTACGCTTCTTAAACCTTTTAAATAAATTTATATATACACACTTTTTGGAAATATTGTCAAAGCCAAAGCAAATCATAAAAAAAGAGAAGATTTCAAATAATCCTAGTTATAAAATATTATCACACACAACATTTTCTCATTTCTGTACAAATCCAGCTTCATGATTTCAACCCTGCGTGGTGATACAGGTGGATGAGTGTGTGTGTACAAGACACTGTGCGCCCTTGTGTATCGAACTTTGTGCTTTCAGAGACTGCTTTTCTCTGGACAACCCCCTAACTGCACTTACTGAAGCCCAGCACAGCGGTGTTTCACGACATCACCGCACATCGGTCTCGTGTCTACCCATGAGCCTGTGGGGATCTAAGGACCAGGAGCAGCACCTGGGAGCACGTGTTTGCAGAGTTACACATTTTATCACCATTATGCTTTCTTTCTTCAACATCAACTTCTCTCCACAGAGAGGGGGTGGGTAACTGAGGAGTGCTCCCAAGCAGACTTTCTCCCAGCCACTCCATTCTGCTCAGCTGTAAAAGTGAAAGCTGCAGACTAGAGAATGCATCAGGAAGGATGAAGGGAAAGGGATGATCCAATTTTAGACAAGCACTCTGCTGGGCATCTGAGAAGCTTCTGCACATAATCCCCAGCACATCACCCAAGCCTGCCATGCAGGTGGTCCTTACTATGCACAGGGGGAGGCCCCCATCCTCCTTGCTAGTAGGGTAGCTGAACCTGAGAAGGACCCTAGAGCTCACCATGGACTCGAGTGCTGGTATGGCCTCTCCGACTGGTGCTGTACTCCTTTGTGTGTCTCACACACAGTGCCTGCCCCTCACACCTTCCTCAAGTGCCCATCTCTTCCAACTACCCTTCCAACTACCCTATGTATCCCTAAAGCAGTGGAGTGAAAGGACAGATTTAAGGAGGAGAAATGCATAAGTTAGCACTTCTCTAAGTGCTGAACAACTGATTAAACACAGTCCCATAGCAGCAAAACTTTATGGGACTCAAATATGATCCACGAGGAACCTTTCCTACCACGAGAAAAACCACAGGAACGTCCACTTACAATGGTCATTTTTCATATTCCTGGACATGAAATTTCCTAACTGTAGTAATGGCAGAGAAAAAGAACAAATCAAGTTCTACCCCTTGCCTCCTCCAGAAACACCCTAAAACTAAGAATTTCAAGTGACATTTCTGCAAACAAAAGTAACTTCTTTTAATATCCATGATCTCAGAATGCCAGGACATGCACACAGTTCAGTCTTTATCGATCATATTTCATTTTACGGTTTTAAATTTAGTACAAAAAAAAAAACAGCTGGGTTACAGCTATTTTGATAAAACAAAGGCTCTTTCAGCTTAATTTCTACTTATGCTAGCAGCTTCATACAGCTTGTCTCCTCTATAGTTACTGAAATGACACCATGGGCTCCAACAAAAGGACACTCATACAGAGAACCACCACATAGCCAAGCAAAAAGCAACAATTACAGTGCTGGGGAAAACACAAAACTCATTTTACAGACTATCAAACACATAACTCATTCAAAATAGGCAGCCATGAACCTAGGTCTACCATCAAGAAAATGCAAAAAGAGTCTCTCGGTTCTGATTCTACACAACAGGCAGTCCTATCCTGTTCATTCCCAAGATTCAAATTCAGAATTTAAACACAATTGCAAATAAAGCCTTTTAAAACTTCAAATCAGTACACTTGAATCAATCCTTAAAAAGTATACTCAAGCACAAAAGTAGGGTTAATCAACCCATAGGCGTGGCAGCTTTAACACTCCCACAAATGTAGGGAAGCTGGGACAAGGTTACAGGTTAAGATACCAGAATAAAACGTGGTGAACGTTAACAGAGGCTACCAGCCAACTGCAACCCTGTCTCAATTCACCAACTTATGCTTCGGGAGCAGGGTCTGACGAGTGGGTAGGGTGGGGTCTCCGGCTGCCCAGGGACCTCAGGAGGGCACACAGGCAGAGCATCCTGCCACAGCTGGCGCCTGCCTGCCGGCACAGCATCCTCTCTCATAGCTCACCCTTCCAGAGCAGGACCTAATCCACCCACCCCACGGACATGCCACACGGAGGCGGCACAGAGTTTCCCCAACTCAAACTTGTCTGTATTCCTTCCTTGTTATTTTGGGGAAAACGTTGCACTTACATTTCAGCGAGGACACAATCACTGAAGTAACAGTACAGAAGAGGGGATAAACATCACATATGCGCAAGGATCTCCCTTCATAGTCTGAACATTTTTGTAAACAGTCTGAATCACTATAAATGCCATCTTTATGACAGATCCTCACTTCCATGGGGAAAATATCTGGTTAGAATCAGTCCCCCAAACTGCCCACTGCACACATTCTAGACTTCCTGTCCGATCCTAGAGGATTAACCCCCACCCCCAAAAGGGAAAGAGAAGGAAAATTTTAAAAGACCATTTTACCCTAACATCCTATTTGCTTTATCTCCCACCCCTCCTTGCTACATCACTGATTCCTGCAGAATTCTCAGAAATACAAATGTAATCCTTGCATTCAACTTTTGTGGAAATTCTAATGTCCAGGAGTAGATGGCAGGGCATGATGGGACACACGCTTCATGGTTTTAGAAAGGTATGTGCGAACATAGCCGTCCTCCCAGAAAGGCGAGGAGGAAGAGTTAAGAGGAGGGGGGCCTGGGGTCCTTTGGGTTCCATTTCTGTGGACATCATATATATCCTGACCTCCCTTTCCTTCTGTCACTCAGCAGAGGCTGCCTCATTTTAGGCCTGGAGAGACTTTCTTATGCAGAGACCCCCGCATTTCAGCATGCTGAGCAACATGAGCGCACAGGGACTCTCAGGGCAGGGGGGAGAGAGAAGACCACCAAAAACATTCACACTGGAGCCCCTGCCACACCCACTCAATCCCTGTCCACTCACACACGTTTTGTTTAATGCTTACAACAACCCCATTGATCAGCACTTTCAGAGAAGCAGAGGACTTACCCCAGACTCACCAGTCAAGGGCACAGTTGGGGCTCAACCCAGGTCAAAATGAGCCAGAGGCCCCCTCTCCGCAACCCCAGCGACCGGCCAAGTGTATGAGGGACACTACACTTGAGCCTCAGCTCAATTTATAAATAGCTCAGCCATGCTTGCTTACCAAGAATTTTTAAGTCTTAAGTGAAACACTTAAATATTTAATTATAACTTATTCTTAATGCTACTAAAAGGATTTTTCTCATTTATGGTTCAAAAAAATTTTTAACTGTTGTTTTAAAAAAGTAACCGTGAAAATTTTTCTAGCACACTCAGTAAAACGTGGTGCCTCTGTCAGCAGACATGGACCCCCTGCCCTCTACTGAGCAGCACTCACCAGCGACAGGATTGCAGGCTCTCACCAAACCAGCAGGAAACCTGTGCATTCTGTGTCACTTGTTTTAATTCTGTTTCAGGTTGAAAAGCTGAAGCTACCATCTCCAATTTAAACTTTTAAGCTATAATACCCAGCCCTACTTTTAAATGAAACATGTTCCTCTTACAGAAAATCTAATTTCACCCCTGTGCTTCCAGTTCACAAACTCCAAAGAAACAGGATTCTGACAGCCTGGATTTACTTCACAGCTACATTCCAGAATCCTACCAGCATCTCCAATCCACTGTCCCAAGGGCTCCGAGCAGAAGGAAAACCTCAAAAACCCTTTCTACTCCAAAAATGCTACTTAGCACCTGAGAGGCCCCTTACCAGTGCTTCTCAGGCACTCAGCTGAAGAGGTGATTAAAAACATAATAACCATCGGACAAACAAGTGGCTATCACCATTGTGTCTCATGTAACATGTGCCCAGAACAAGCTGACCCACAGAAGACCCCAAGGGGTCCTTTCCCCAAAGGTAAGAGTGTCTGAAGGAGCGTACCTGTGCTCTGTGAGAACATTCACTGCAGATGGGTGGTTGGCACAATATGCAAGGTATAAGGTTTTCATTTGTGGCATCAGATTTAAAAAGCATCCTCCAACTCTCTGCTGAGCTTCTGGCAACCTAGAGACATGCAACACAAGGGAAATCATTCTGAATTTTATAGACAGAAGGGAAATTGCCAAATAACAAACCCAGAAAATTTGAAAGACCTCCTTGAATACTGTGTCTATGAAAACAAAAGATACAAATGCCAGAATGTAAGTGCTCAGAGCAGCAACCCAGCAGGGAGAAGTCCCCACCCCGAGAGCTCCTCTGCTATAAAGCAGCACACAGACCCCCTTCCTCTTCTCCAGTATCCGGCTGCCATGACCCACAAACTGAGGCTTCAGGCAGTTGAGACAGAGATCATGAACCCTTCAGTTTTCTATAAAAGGAGAATTATGAATGTCATCACTTGGCTGGTGAGGTCTGCTACTGAAGCAGCACAGAGACAGACACATACG
The DNA here is from genome assembly GCF_053574225.1 of Canis aureus. Classification (NCBI taxonomy): domain Eukaryota; kingdom Metazoa; phylum Chordata; class Mammalia; order Carnivora; family Canidae; genus Canis; species Canis aureus. The sequence goes on from NC_135627.1 coordinate 2,174,321, forward strand.
CATCGGTGCACAGCAAAACCACTACAGCCCTCCTTCCTTTTAGGCACAAAGCTGGACCAAGCCCACCCACAGACCCCTTTCCTCCCTTCTCAAAGCCTGGCCACGACAGCTGCTGAGCCTCCAACAGACATCAGAACCGAAAGGGAGACGTCAGCACCAACTATGGAAGCAGAACAGTAATAGATGATGGATGAATGAATGGTCCTACCTTGGTGACACATCAGGCTCCAAGCTCGAGGCCACGCCCTCGAGCTGAGTTCTATCACATGGGTTACAACCACATTATTCCTATCAAATGGACTCTCCTGCAGGTACACGAACTTTGGACAAAAGATAAAACCAACTGTCTAAAGGCAGCAGAGGGCCAGAGAGGAAGATTCTGCAGATGCTGGCATTTGGAGGAGGAAAAGACACAGTTCTCTACACTCTGGGGCCAAGGGTGGCCAAGGCTGGGCCACGTTGAGCAAAGAGGCCCCAAGGCCTCTTGGGTTGAACCACAGAGTTTGGTTCAACCCAAACTGCTGGGATGTTTAGGGTAAATCTTAGGACTATGCACCTGAGTTCTGTAGCAATCTGTCAACTTTCAGAATATTCATGGTAAAAGATAAGGGGAATGGTTAATAAGAAAATCAAATCTCAAATCTTCCGTTCCACCACAGAAAAACCCAATATCTAACCCCGACACACTGTGCCCTTGAGGAACTTCACCGAAACAATACATAAGTCATATCGAAGTCTGAGACGATGCCAAGGCCTGAAGCCTGACAAGATTTTGGACTCTCAGTCGCTGGGTGCCCGCCCTGGATTTCAGGTTTCACATCCATACATCTGCAGTACGGACAAGCCTGAGGGGAGGCTCCTAAGAGGTGCTGCAAATGTACTATGTAAATACTAATTTATTTAGTCCACGTTGTTCATAGCCACTATGCATGCACCACTTCATGCATGCTGAGGCTGGCCTCTTGCAATGATCCCACATTGCTGGCAAATGAGCTACATTCACCAAAAAGAAGGTAATTTTCAAATGATTATTTTCATGACCCTGTAATTAATGCCACTTTATACAAACCAAAAATGCCACAAAAGGAAACGTAATGTAAATTTGTTTGAAAGCCAGTACTTCCTATGTCCTTCAGCTTTCCTTCTGGTATAAAGTACCTGGAGGAAACCCTGAACCTGCTTTGAGCACAGCCAGCCATCAGCCTGGGGCACAGAGGACCCAACAGCCCTCACCACTTCCGAGACTGAGAAAGACAAAAAAGCTACAGAAAGGAAAAACCAGAGACCAACCAGATTCCAAGAGAAAAAGTTTTCTGGTTCCGTTGAGTACAGAAATAGAATTTAAAAATAATAAGTATCCCCTTCCCGCATCAAGTCCAACAGGTAAAATAAACATCCAGTATCACCTGGGGGCCTACTGCCTAGCAAGTTTTTGTGTGCATTAGGATACCCAGGATACCTTCAGTAGGTCTGATGGTAACCAAGAACAAAATAGTCACACACACACACACACAAGTCAAGGGCATAGCCAATCATTGAGAACACACCTCCTCACTTCCCAAAAACTCCCATGGAAAAGGCAAAAGCAAGCACGAAACATCACAGTAGCACATTATAGACATAGTGCTTCACAATCCCTCCACTTGTGGAGAGCCACCACCACGTGCACAAAGAGCCCACCTGCACACCATCTTCATATCCCCTACACCCCCGCCCAACACCTTAAAATTTCCTACTCCTGGCAAGCCCCTCTCCTTTCTCTACAGAAGAAGGAGATCCCTACCCCAAAGACCCCAACTATTAAACACTCGACAAATACACAACTTTTACTATAAAAGCTGATACACCAAAAAGAATCAAAATAGCAGTTTTTCCATTAGAAAGGTAAATTCTAAAATTACAATACATTTGTTTCTTTAAATACCAGTTGTACTAACCTGAAGTTTGCAAATTTTTAGTATCTTACTTACTTGGTGCATTCTTCTAAAGACTGTACAAGCATTTGCTGGAAAGAACATATTTCTTCTAGATTTCCCATTAAATATGAAGTGTTTGCTGAACTTAACCTAGAACCAAGAAAAATAATCGTAAAAGCACGTAGTTTCACTCTCCTCTACCACCCCATTGCCCAATTAGAGGCTCCACCTACTAAAAAACCTTGCATCTAAAACAAATTGTTACACCGGATTCTGTTCCAGCATTTCATCCTCTATTCTTGGAAAACCTGAGCAAACAGCCTAGGTGTTGACCATGTTGCCATTAACACAATTTATCATTCAACTTACTTCTCACTGGTCTGCAAAGGCCGTAGATAGGTTGAAAGCACAGTCTGAAGTTCTTTAGAATATTCATTTTCTGTTTCCAAAATATTCTGTAGCACCTACAACAAACAATGAATAGCATTATTCGCCATTAAGATTAGGAGCTTTAGGAAGTTCATCACTGTCCAAATTCATGTTGCTTCTACATAATACCGATGCATTCAATATCCCTATTAACTCTGAAAACCCATGCAATGGATTCTTACAGCCACACAACTGACTTCTTACCACCAAGCACAGGCGACAAAGGGAATACCTAGAACAAGGTTAGGATGAATTCCATCGCCATAAAAGTAATGCCCAGTCTGTTCAGATACAAAGGAGGAACCACTGGTAATCCCAACAGCAGGCACACACAGATCAATCTCTAACATTGTGTCGTACATAAAAAGCCAGCCATTCACAGAAAGGACATGACGACATGCCTGCCCCATCTATAGTTACGTCCAAGAATAGGCAAAACTAATCCAGGAGGGCAGAAAGCAGAAGATAGGTATGCAGTGACAATGGGAAAGGGCCCTAAATTTTGAGAGTGAAACACATGGTCTATACGGTAATTTGAGTAGTTGTTATAAACACACTTTTCACAACTCACTGAACTGTACCCTTAAAATCCAAGTGTTCTAACATAGGCAAAGTATATTTCAATTTAAAAAAATCAGGTTTACTCTTTAGATTGAGCCTAGCAAATGTAAATCATTTTCATTAGAGAACAATGGTTTCAGATCATCATACGTGCATTTGTTAAAAATTAAAAGTCCACCAGTATAAAACCCTTAAATAGCCACTAGTTTAAGGAAACAGTGATAAATCAACCTTAAAAGGTTTCCTGATACCCTATTTTAGTACAGCAAATTCCGTAAAAATCCGTTTACAGCTCCTAAAAAGATAAAAAGTACAAACCAGCTAAACTAAAAAATAAGCCTCTTTCCATCAGCAATGGCCAAGAGCAGAGGCCCCTCCCGGGGCGGGGCAGCACCAACAACCAACCACAGGCAGAGCCGGTGGGGCCCAGATGCAATGGCAGGCAGCAGAACCACCATCAAAGTAGCCCACACTACACCCCCAGCACCCAGGGAGGTGCTCTACATGTAGCAGTGCCATGTGTCTCATCCATGTGTGGTCATCCTCACCAAAACTATTCCTCTCACCCACTCTGCTTCAGTCTTTTCCTCCATAAGTTTCATAAGCAGAGCCCGCATGTGCCATGGGCACCTAGATCTGATGGTGCACAGCCCCTCACAGCTCCCTCTTGTTGCCAGGCTGAGGACAGGCATCTGGGCTCTCATGCGTCCCAAAGTAAAGAAGGAACACAAACACCTTCCTCAACCACTTTCCTCCTGTCAGCACACCAGCACTGCCTTTAACCAGAAGACCATGCCCCACAGATTTTCTAAACACCCACAACATGCACTATGATGTGCTACTTGTCCTCCAAAAATCAACCATCCTCCACCACGCAGAGTTGTACAAAACACAAACACACACACTCCGTCCTCTCCCCAGTGTGATCATTAAAACAAGCATGCTTAAACATTTAAGAAAAACTGTTAAGCTAAATTCAGATTTCAACATCAGTAACACGGGTACAACATGGATTCTTGGTCTGCTCACTGTGTGTTCTGTGTACTCTGAGAAGAGCACAGTCCTTCACAAGCAAACTTAACACACTACGCTATCTCAGATGAAGAGAATCCATCGCTTTCACGGTGACACAGCTCTGGTTTCGCCCCTGAATGAGGCTATTCATGCCACAGTCGGGGAGCGAGCCAGAGGGCGGAGGGGCCGCTCCGGGAGTTCATTCCTTTGTGGGAAAATCTGGGTGCTGGTCCCAGGATTACAATGTCTCCCTTCGAAGAAACGGTTACTGGACACAAATGTCAAAGAAATGGTGGACAGAGAACATACTATGACACCAGCCACTATACCAGAAAATTATACATTAAACAGGATCTTATCCTTTAAAAGTAACATGAAGCCAAGTATAATAGTCCTTGAACTGAGAAAAAAAAATCAAAAATTAAATCTGCCACAGATGAAGATGGAAGGTCTTCAATGTTCGATTAAACGGATTTCAGGTGTTAACGAATATTATGGTTACAAATATTACGAACTATTAGCAGTGCTGCTTATTAGAGCATGCTTAAAAACCCATGCACCTTTTATAAAATGAGAGGAAATAAGTACAAGAAAACATCAGTAGAATGAGTGGAGGATAAAATGGCATTTCCTCCATCACAGCATTAAGCATAATAGTATGCACACATAAAAGCCTTCCGTAAGAATGTACCAGAAACAATGCCAAAGAATCCTCTACCAAAAAGCTACATTAAGGCAGTTAAACTGGTTAATCTCAACTAGTAGTCACAAACATGCTTTTCAAGTAAGTGCTAAAGACAAGTTGTATTAACTCTCCCATTCTAACGATCCAAGTTACACTTAGTTTTTCCACCAACACTCAACCAGACTTGGCTGAGTCCGTCCTGCTGATGCCAGGAGCCGCACGCACCAACCCCCTTCTCCCCCTCCAGCCCCCCCCCCCAACTCATCAGCACCTGTCTCCCCCTTCTGGACTTGTGCACGCTCTGGCTGCTGCAGGACCCCATGTGACTCCCCAGCCGGGCTGCAGAGCTCCATCACACAAAGGCTGGCCCCAGAGAACGTGTGCAGGTTTCACAGCAAGAGCAGCCTGTGCTCCCCGGCCGTGAAGAGTGGCAGGGCTCAGCCAGCACCAGCTCCCCCTCAGGCATGAGGCGTGGAGCCTCGTCCAGTCAAACAATGGGGCCACACAGGAGGACATCAGGCCAGCCACACAGACAATCCCTGAACTGTCAGCCGTTATAGCAAAGCAAAACAAAGCTCCACTGGCTTCATTACCTTGTAGACACATAGAAACTCACTTTATTACCACCACCCTTGATTCAAGGAACACTTAGTATCACCGATTTTACAAAAGAGTTGCAACTTTCACCGCACAAATTTTGGTAGGTTTCATATTTTAGGTAACTGAGTCCTTTAAAAATAAATAACTGATTTACCAGAAGAAATGTAATATTTTCTTAGAGATTTAATTATGATGAAAAATCATCATAAACAAAAACCAACTTATAAAAACTTTACCCTGGTTTGGTCTTGAGCATGTCCCTGAGACAGTAACAAGACAGTAGCAAATACCCACCCTCCTCCGCCCTCACCACATCGGGGCCCCATACACAAGGAAATAAATCACCCCTGCCCGTTTCTTCCCAACCCAGTCTATTCAACTGTACTCACATTTTCAAAAACCAGATGTTAGGACAGGATGTGAGCCCCCGGGAAAGGAGAGGAAGGAAGAGCCTGGCCTCGCTGCTGTAGGGCCCAATTCCAAACCCCCTTCCCCTGGCCCCACAACCCTCAGCCCTCAGGACACAGAAGCACAACCCCACCCACTCGCTGGCAATGACTAACTGAAGTGAGCTTGCTTGTGTCTGTATGTTCTTAGTAACCAACTCTCAAGAGAGTTTGGAGAGGCCATGTCAATGTTTAACGTTATTGTGCCTTTTGAAAGATGCTCTATTACTGTATTTCTAAATTTGGGGATTCACAAGGTCTTAGGACAGATTTCTTCCAAATGTTAACGGTTTACTATGCAACAGTTCCAGCCAAAGCACCAGGTGGCCTGGGATACAAGTCAGTGCCAGAAGCCGGCCTGAGTACACAGAGACATGCACGACCATACCGGGACAAGTGAAAAGCCAGCCATGGGTGCTGGCAGACCCAGGCTCTGCCTGGGACTGCACTGGTCTATGGGTCTGTTTAGAAAAGCTGGTATGGGGGAGCGGGAAGGGGGGACGGACTTCACAGACTGTGACACTGGAGAGTATCAGCCCCCAACGTAAGGTAGAAGAAATCTTACAAACCACTAGCCACAGCCTTCCATCCTAGACCTGGAGTTCTACATGGTGCTGCTCCTGACAAAACTCCAGCAGTCGTGGGGAAAGGACTGAAAAGCAATCTTGGTTAAGGGTGTGGCTCATCTTGAAGCAAAGAAAAAAGCAGCACACTAGGGCTTGGGGGTCTGTGCTGGGCTACGTCAGCCGAAGATGCTGGGCCAACGATCTCCAGTCTCCCCATGGCCCAGAAGGCAGAGGCTCCAGGCAATACAAGGAGCCAAGAGGAAAGAGACGCACTCTCTCTGGAGCACAGTAAAGGTCCACGGAGGTTGCTATGGCATTTTAGGAAAAGCGGCATTTTAGGAAAAGCGCACACCTACAACAGTACATTTATTAAAACTAATGATTCCTACATATCGTAACTGCAATGTTTCCAAGGCAAAAGCTACCCTGCCTCTTCATGACCCCTGGCATACCGCCCTCAATAAAAGCGTTGGCTAGAATCCAAGAAATGAGCCAATACCACTGAACATGTGAGGTCAGGAGGACCTGTCTTCCCACGTGGACATATTTAAGAAACCTTCTCTAAGAATGACTGAGGAAACTTCTAATTCCCCTCCCCCCCCCCCCAAAAAAAAAACCTCCAGATCGTCCCTTCTCTCTGGGGGCATCCAATCCAGCTTCTACAACACAGGTGCCTTCTCTGAGCTCCACTGGAAAGTGGGGTTACCAACCTGCAGGTCAGCTAATATGCTTTCACTGCTAAAATCCACCAAGCTCAGACACGTCACAAATGTGTTACCTTTAATCACACGTTCCTGTCACCCGTGACTGTAGCTCTCCCCAGGTTAACCCTCAAATGGGATGCCTGTTGGCAAACACAACAGCACACTGACTTCAAGGATGCCTAAGGCCCCAATTGTTTCTATGTGTGCTCCAGAAAAACCCCGAAAACCTCCTCAAGGCCCATGCAGGCAGCCAGGGGCTTCTCCCAGTGACAGGCACACAGACACAACACACAGGCCTGCACCCCCAAGCTCTGCCACCCAAAGCAAGGGCTCTCCTGATCACGCGCAGATCTAGGACACTGAAAACTGATGTGTTTTCCCATTTGAAAACAGAGTTGACAGTGGTGGCTGGCTGTTACAAAAAATAATCAACTCTGTATTTGCAGGATCTGCATCTTCTTCCACTGTTCCTCTCAAGTCTGACACCCTGCTTTTGTCTCCAACAGCCTGGCCCCAATGCCAAAGCAGCCCTCCAAAGCCAGAGGCTGGCATTATCAAGTGATGATGTCTGCCACTCCTGAGAAACCACTCTCTCTGGAACCCTTCTGTTAACAGTTCTACATCATTAAATCCTGTTATCTATATGGTTTCATATTCTGCTTACTGTACTTAAACATGTATTCCAAGTATTTTTTTACAGATTCATGTGCATTTTTATTGATTATCAATGTATATGCCACTAGTTACTTAATCATTCTTGTGTTGCTACATATTTAGGTTGCTTGCATTTATCATTCTATTAATTCCCATTAAAACACTTTGCACAGGGGTACTGGGGGCTCAAGTCAGTTAAATGCCTGCTCTTGATTTCAGGTCAGGTTGTGATCTCACAGAGTCATGATCTCAGAGTTGTGGGATCCAGCCCAGCAATGGGCTCTGCACTCAGCAGGGAGTCTGCTTGGGACTCTAACACCCCTCTTACTCCTCCCTCTTCTTCCCTGTCCCCATTCTCTAAAATAAATCAACTCTTAAAAATAAAACCACCTTTGCATAAACATCACTGAACATATTTTAAGTAATTCCTCTGGGGTGGATTCCAAATAGAACTAGTAGATTACAGGGCTTGACTGTTTTCAGAATTCTATATATAGTTGCCACATTACTTTTGAGAAGCATTGTATGGATTTACATTTCCACCATTATCAGAGCTGAAGATTCTTTTTAAATCTCTGCTCACCAGTTACATAAAAAGTTGCCATCAGAATTTTTATGATAAGCTTAACCATACCACCAGAGTGCTATAATGTTTGTGTCCTCCCAGATTGCATGTTCTGGGCATCCTGAAATACCCCAGAGTGGTGGCACCTGGAGGTGGGGCCTTCAGGCAGTAGACATGAGGGGAGGAAGAGGCAGGCTCTGTCTCTCCACCATGTGAAAACTTGATGGAAGGCAGCCCTCTGTCAACCAGGAAGTCACTCAAAACCCCAAGCATGCTGGCACCCTAATCTCAGACTTCCAGTCTCCAGAACTGGGAGGAGTCTGTGGCACTGTTCCAGCAGTTTGAACTGATTCCAACACAACCATCGACATTTCCCATTTTACAATGTTCACATACTCTCATTTATCCACTAATCTTAATGTATGTGCCTTAATGAGCTCCTTAGTCATTAAGGATAATCTTGTGTTGTTGTAACTGTTACTACTGTTCCAGTTAACTTGTAATTTGGTTTCTATTTTTCGAACGCAAAGAATTTATTAAATTTTTACAAAGCCTAATCAATTTTGATATTTTTTCCTTTGTTTTCATTTTTTGCTTTTACGTTCTAAAAAGCCTCCTCTCACCCAATGCATTAACCAACCACATACAGAGCTGTGGGCAGAGAATGGAAGCCCGTTTAAACACAATCTTTGAGCAATCCTTGGCTACATACTAAGCTCTGCAGCTCTGAGAAAGAACATTAGGAAGGTAAGCTTTCACACCAAGAACCCATCAATGACCGTGGGGGGAGATAAATTGCAGTTAGTCAGGAAACAAAAGTCAATTAACAACCAATCCTGGGACAAGGAGAGTTCAGAACCCAGAATTACTAAAGTGTCCAATTTTCAGTGAAAATTTGTAAGATACACAAAGAACCAAGAACATGTGACCCATGCACAAAACCCAGGCATTCTACAGCCATGGGCTGAAGGGCCCCAACACTGGGCTTAGCTGATAAAGACTTCACAAGAGTTGCTATAAATATGTTCCAGCAGGGACTTCCATTCTGCCTGTGTCTGCATGGAAATCATCACCTCCATCCGAACAGGTAAAAAGCTGAACAGACTGAAAAGAGCTCTTACAACTCAGAGAACCCAACTTTAAAAACAGAAAGAGGGCAGGCCGGGTGGCTCAGCAGTTTAGCGCTGCCTTCAGCCCAGAGCATGATCCTGGAGACCCAGGATCGAGTCCCATGTCGGACACCCTGCATGGAGCCTGCTTCTTCCTCTTCCTGTGTCTCTGCCTTTCTCTCTGTGTCTCTCATGAATAAATAAATAAAATCTTTAAAAATAATAATAATAAAAATGGAAAGAACAGATACTTTACAAAAGATATACAGATGGCAAATAAACATATGAAAAGATGCTCCACACCCTAAGTGCCAATTAAAACAGTGAGATAGCACTGCATACCTAGTACACCAGCAAAACCCAAACCACAGATACCACCAGAGGCAGTGAAGATGTCCACCAGGAATTCTCCACGGGAAGACAGAGTGGCAGCCTCTTATAGAAATAAATGTACTCTTACCACACAACCCAACAATCACTCTCCTTGGTATTTACCCAAAGGAGCTGAAAACATGTCCACACAAAATCCTGTGCACATAAGCTTACAGCAGCTTTATTCATAATTACCAACACTTGGAAGATGTCCTCCAGTAGGAGATGGATAAACTGGTCCATCCAGACAGTGGGTTACTATCCTACACTAGAATGAGAGCCATCAAGCCACCAGAGATGCTGATCATGGGGGAAAGCTGTGCACGTTTAAAGGCAGGATGTCCACGGGAAATCTCCATCACCCTCCCCACTTTACCGTGAACCTAAAACTGCTCTAATATAGTTAAGTCAATGACTCAAAGACAGTCTGAATTTGACTATGAAAATAACCAAACAGGGACACCCGGGTGGCTCAGTCAGTTAAGCTTCCAACTCCTGGTTTTGGCTCAGGTCATGATCTTAGGGTCCTGTGTCTGTTAGACTCCTCCATGCTCAGTAGGGGCCTGCTTAAGATTCTCCCCCTCTCCCCTTCCACCCCTCCCCTCCATGCACTTGCTTTCAAATCTTTAAAAAAAATGCAAAATTTGAAATGAACTCAAATGGAAATTATGAACTGAAAATTCACTAGAGGGGCTCAACATTAGATTTAAGATGCCAAAGAATCATCCAACAAAACGGACAATAGAGATTACTCACTCTGAAGAACAGAAAGAAACAAAGGAGAGCTAACAGCACCTCAGAAACCAGTGGACACTATCACACTTAACATGTGCACAGTGGGAGTCCCATGAAGAGGAAACATGTGACATTCACCCAGAATCACTTTTTACTTCTCAGTGTTTTTTGGCTTGCCCTGACCATCACACAGGAGCAGCAAATTATAGATCCATCCCACTCATGCCAGTGTCCTGTCTTAATTTCAATAAGCTTGTACCTCTACCTACAGCTCTCCACTGAGCCCACGCTAAGACCTGGTCTCTCATGAATAATCTCTCCTCTTGGAGAACCTTCTCCAATCAGTGGGGCTGAAAATACCTATACTTCTTGTGAAATACCTAAGTTTCTTGTGAAAACAAAACCACACGAGATAGTGAGAAAATGCTAAATGCATTATCTATTCTACTTTGCTCTGCATGTGGTATTCTGTTCTATATTTTACTTTATATCATGTATAAATACAAAATTCAAAAAAGAATTTATTCCTGGCTTAATCACTAACCAGTGTATATCTTGGATAAGTCCTTTAACCTCTAGAGCTTTCTGTGTTCTCCCCTAAAAAATGGGACTGCTATCCCCAGAGGTGATTTCTATGAATTCTGAGTTACGTCCATAACAACTGCGATTTTAACATGTGCTATTTACTAACACAACTTTATGTAAACAATTTGAATGGGGCTCTGGTCAAGGTGTTTTCCCATCATTCTGAATTAAAGAGTAGGTGACTCACAACAGCATGTGTGATATGAAGGCTCTTCACCCCATATGAGCACAATTAAAAGAAGGAAATTAAAAACACACTGATTATGCTTCAAGTTGAAGAGAATTATAGGATATACAATGCAAAGGAACGGGTGCCTGGGTGGCTCAGTTGGTTAAGTGTTCAACTCTTAATCCTGGGGTCGGGAGACTGAAACCCGCATCAGGCTCCATGCCAAGCAGGGAGTCTGCTTGGGATTCCCTCTCAACCCCTGCTGCCCCTCCCTGCCGCACTTATGCTCTAAATAAAATCTTTAAATATGTGTGTGTATAAAATGCAAAGGAAAACAACCTATCACAACTTCTAGAAAAGCACAGTTGCCTACTTGGACAAAATCCCTAATGAAAGCAAGATTACTAGAGAGAGAAGAGAAATGCAGCAGGCACCAGTTGAGAGGGCACTATCTTGCTTCCTCTAACCATCATTTGGACAGAACCTCTAGGAGAAGCAGCTCCCTCTTCAGAACATCACTGTGGATTACGATTGGTACTCAGCACATGAAACCTTTCCCTGAAAAGAAACCAATGTTTTACAGAAGAACACAAGAGGGAAAGGCAGCTCCTCAAGCTCTCCTGCTGTGAAACCCTGAAGAACCACTAGACGACTTTTATTGTGGCTTTATACATGAAGCCAAACATAGTACACTCTAAAAACCAAAGACCTCAGTAGAGCCATGTCCCAGGAACAAGCATCCAACAAAGAACCGAAGAGGACACCTGGAGAGCAGAGCACCACCAGGAAAGGTGGGCGGCCCCACCAAGTCAGGGTACAGGCTGTGCTGTGGAGCCTGCAGCTCTGCCAGGGCAGACTGGGGGTGGAAGTCTGCGATTGGAAGGAGCAGAGGAAACTAGGAAAAGGAAGTGGGAGAAGCAGAGACTGAGATTCGAGTGAATGACTGCTGGCGTTGGTCAATACAAATAAAAGTGATCTGAGAGGGCGAAGGCATGGTACGAAGGCCACAGGACAGGAAATGTAGAAGTGAAATTGGCAGAGGCAGAAGAAGCTGGGGAGGCAGGGAAAGGAAGCAATGAACTGATCCACAGATGAGGTGCCAGCAAGGGGAAAATTGCTGCATTTCTGCCCACCACTACGTCCCACTGCCTTTGCCAGGGCCTGGTGCAGAGCACGGACTGATCTGATGTATGTTAGGACAACAAACCCTCCCAAGTTCACATGGTTCTGTAAGATCTGGAGTCAAGGGAAAATGGATGCTCAGCACGCTGAATACACAGACTCACAGGACAGACTACTGCAGCAACAGACAAGCTGGCAGAAGGTCCCGCATCCTCACCCTCTCCCACCAGAACCACAGACAGTGGAACACTCGGGATTCCTCATTGCAGTGCCAGACCGTGGCTGCTCCATGGCAAAGATGCACAGGCCACACACCCGCAGACAGACAACCCTGATCAGGAAACCTTCTCTGGAACCAGGAGCAGGAAAGGTACCCAAAGTGCAGACCTTCCACAGAATGGAGATCAGTTCTATTTACAAAGTTTACTTTGCTGATTTATCACATTGATACATGTGAGCAATTTAAAAGGTTACCCGCCCCCAAAAAAGAGTACCGCTTCCTATTTCTGCAGTATATGCAACAGTTTAGGGACCAAGGGGGTTTAGACTAGACTTCACATCACAGGTATTTAAGTTCACAAACTGATCTTAAGTTTCAAAATGCAGTTTTAGATTCTCAAACACTCATCTTTACTATGTATGTGTAGATGTGCTCCTGTGATTCCACACTATTTGATACACGCATACATCAATCCCAAGAAAGACTTTCTATTAAGATACAAGTAAACTAAAAATAGCAAGTGATCTAAAGTACTTACAATCCACTCTAAGTACAAGTAAAATGCCATCTGATGCCTGTAATATCTTTAAATCACATCATGTGCCTTTTTACAATCTTATCTTCGAAAACTTGAAATGGCATGAGGGAATATTACATTGTGTGACAAAAATGGTACAATTCTACATTACATATTGAAACAAAAATATAAGATTCTAAAGCAAAGATAAGAAAATACACCAGAACATTAATGGTAGTTATAACTGCAGCCAATAATGGATGATTGTTATACCCTTCTACATGCTCTACGTAGTTTATCTATATGCTACACTGAAGAGTTTCAGAGATGTTTAAAAAAAAAAAAAAAAAGTGATTCTTAAAACAGGTTTTGCAATTAACTCACCACATTGTAATAGCTTTTGTTAATGGCAGTAGTGTCGAATCCTTTGGGAGGGCTCTTCAGTGCTCCTGACTTGGGAGAGACAGGCTTTTCTGAAATGAAAACATAACACAATTTTACAGACCATACTTGAGATCCCCTCACATACCATCCCCACACAGCCCAGAGCCAGGGGCCTCCAGTGAAACCACCAACCCACAGGGAAACCCAGACAGAGACCCATGTGTCTCTCCCTCACACTCTGCTCCGAGGTCAGGGAGCCAACATCCTCACAGTCCGGACAGCACTCGTCCCATACTCCCTGTTCAGGCTCAACATCTCAGATGGTGCTCCATCATTGACAGTAGGTAAGAGAACACTAGCAAAGTACACCTACAACTCAGGAGTGTAGTAAAAATAAAAAACTAGGAGAAGAGAATCTGAGGCAATGGGGCAGATCGGTAACAATGTGAAAACATTACCACCCCCAGTCTGGACTACACCTCAGCAATGTAGTACTCAGAACCCAAGTCTCTAAACAAGTAGGAGCCGGCTCAAAGAGATAAGGAGGAGTGAAGCCAGGCCAAGCAGGGGCCTTAAGACCTCAACTACAGAGAAACAACAGGGAACGCAATCGTGAGGATCACAGGGATGCAAGCAAGTATCTGTACTAGGCCCAACTTGATTCCACATCCCGTCAAGAGAGATTTATTTAGTGTAACAGGTATCAAAGCAGTGTCTGCTAACTAGAACACGGCTCTCAGGGTGGGTGTGCTCGTCAGCCACTGGTCCTCCAAGGATCCTGGGGCTGGTAGGGAGCGCGTCCTCAAGGATAGACTCTGCATAGTTGCCACCCACCTCTCCCACCATGTAAACTGACAATCTGTGCCTCTGGTGTGCTGGGCTCAGCATCCTTCCACCTGCCCACCCACACTCCCTACAGCACTTCTGCAAACAGTCCGGAAGCTTCAGGTCCCTAATTCCCACTGCCTGCCCAGTACTGCCACCTACCATTTTCCCAGTGACAGAAAGCCCAGATGCCAAACACACACAGACCAAGTGTGGCCGCCTCCTTCCTATGCAATGGTCCACCTGAACCCTCCTTCAACACCTGACTGTAAAGAGGTTCCGAACGGTTAAAAATAGGAATGCCTGGGTGGCTCAGTGGTCGAGCATCTGCCTTTGGCTCAGGTCATGATTTTGGGGTCCTGTGATCAAGTCCCATAAAGGGCTCCTCATAGGGAGCCCGTCTCTCCCTCTGTGTCTCTCATGAATAAATAAAATCCTTTTAAAACAACAGTTGAGGGGGATCCCTGGGTGGCTCGGTGGTTTGGTGCCTGCCTTTGGCCCGGGGCGCAGTCCTGGGGTCCTGGGATCGAGTGCCGCATCAAACTCCCGGCATGGAGCCTGCTTCTCCCTCTGCCTGTATCTCTGCCTCTCTCTCTCTTTCTCTCTCTCTCTCTCTCTGCCTTTCATGAATAAATAAAAATCTTTAAAAAAAAAAAGAAAAAGGTTGAAAATAAATAATAAAACAGGTGTTATTCCAGTTGAAAGAAATCTGCTCTCTGCCCACAGGATGGAAAACAGAACTCCATGAGAAAAGTATTCCTTCTGAACCCATAAGAAATACCAATCTGTCCTAGCTCCCACATTCCTTCCTAGTCTCGCATCCACAGCTAGGTCTGTAACCATGGAAGAGAAAACTGACATGCTTTCACCTGAAGAGAAACAATGCTTTTCCATCTTTAAGACCCGTAATTTGGGGGACAAGTACAAATAGAAGTAAAGGGGAGAGCACTGTGGTCTATGCGGCAGCCATCAAGACCACAAATCGAGACCACAAATACCCATTTGCATGCTATTACCTTCAGTCTGCTTGAAATTATTTTAAAAGTAAATAATTTGTCAACTGCCTCATTTCACTTACGACACACCTCCCAAAACCTTAGATAACAGTATTTAATTAACTTACTAAGACAATTACAAGGAAAAAGCTTTTTCAGATGAAGTTTCAGGCTACTAACGCTGTATAAAAATAAAAGGTAGGCAGAAGAGAGCCAGACACAGTAGTAGGCGGGGTCCAACCACTGGGTCTTTTGCCCCTTGCAAAAGGCTGTCCACAACTCTGCACAGAACTTACAGGGATCGGAGGGTTTGCAAACATCTCCCCAAAACTCATGTGCCATTCTCAACAGGGGGCTCTAAGGTAAGAAAGTTCAGCACAGAGCAGTCACACAGAAGAGCTATGCCTGCTTGTAGTGCCACCAACCGCAAGGTGCCCCCCAAGTAAGGAAGCACGTTTGCCAGGAACACCTACCTGATACACTCAGCTTGCAGGAGGCCGCCACCCCCAACCAGCTCACACTGCAGGGCCGAGGCAGTGGGCTTGGCAGGCTCCCCAATAAGAGCCCCACTGGGGCCTGCTGTTCCTCAAGCATCCCAGCACCCGGGCCCTCGGGACAGTTGTGTCAGGAGGTTATCTGGTTAACCAAAGGAACTTCTGTGCAGCCAAAGGGAGCCTTCTAACACTTTCCTACCCCCAACCTCCAAAAAACAAAATCTACACAAAGTATGATATACCAAGAGAGAAATTATGGCCAATCATACCAAAAAACACACAAAGGAAACATTAGAAAATACTCAGCCTTCCCAGTATCCTTAAAACAACAAAAAAACACACACCACCCAACTCATTTGGGGCACACCTGATAGCTAAGAATTGATGCAACCTACTGTGACTGAGGGGCAGGGCAACAATGAGAATGCATTTAGTGCTGCCCTTCCAGGGGCCAGAGGATGCAGATCTTCCCTTTCTTGCAATAAATTAAAAATGCCAAAACCAAAACTTAAATATAAGTGTGCTAAATGAGAAAAGGGGGTGGGGAATCACTAGTGGCAATGGCAGGGAGGGCCCCTGGGGGCTGGGGTTGGAGCCAGCCCTTGAGGGCAGGGCAGAATAATGCAGAGACAAGGCATAGTCCTGGTCTGACCCAGACAAACAGGAGGATCTCTTGGTGACCCTTAGAGCTGACAATAAGAAGCCTAAAGCTACTAAGCACTGATCCAGAGAAACAGCAAGGGTGGAGACTGGCTACTCAGGGGTGGGAGACACAGCCTGTGAGAAATCAAAACCCAGAGTCTGACCCTACTGCAGCAGGTGGTCCAAATCCACACCAAACCCCAGGGGCCCACCAGGATTTGCCTGGGGCAAGAAAAACTCTGGGAGCCCCTCAGGAAGCAAATGTTCCTCCTCTCTGTAAGAGTATTTACTTCCGTAAGCCAGGGTACAGAGGTAGATGTGTAACAAGAAAGTACGAGCTTATGAAGAACGGAGCCAAGAGTGGAAAGATTCATATGCGAGGGAAATTAGTACCTAAGACCTAGAAACGGGGTACTCTAGGATTCCATGGAGTAGGTGTGTGTGTAAAACACCTGGAAAACAATGAACTATTCCTGGAAGTGAGCACTCTGGTCACTAAAATGAAACCCAATGGGCTGCTACCATCACAGGGGAGGGATACTGCTGAACAGAAACGTCCTGAGGAGTGTAAAACAAAACATTATGAAAAACAGATTGAAAGCCAGAGAGAGCAAAATAAGATATCTAATAGGATCTTCAAGAGACAATGAATAACAAGCAGGCAGCGTTCCTAGAAAGAATGCTTTCCAGAATCAGAACCACGGATGAATGGAGGGCATGGCACCTTGAAGCAGCACTGAAGATGGGGACGCTTGAGGAGGCCCACACAGGAGGCCCCCCTTATCTGTGAGGCCTACATTCTAAGACCCCAGAAAATGCCCGAAACCAAGAACACAGCATCCTCCACATGCTACAATTTTCCCTCTATGTACAGACCTACGATAAAGTTTGATTTGTAAGTTAGGCACAGTAGAAGATTAACAAAAGCCCTAACAATATACTCTAAGGAAGGTTACCCTGTCCCGTGCTCATCCAGCGCTCGGGGCTCGAGGGAATAAAATGCCCAGCTCTGTGTCAGCTACTACTCACCTCCCGACATATGTCACTGCTTCTGGACCCTGGCCAACCACAGACACAGGGGGCGCTACTGTAGCAACAGCCCTCGCCCCTGGCCTGAGGCAAAGACACTAAAGATATTTGACACTGCATGTGACTCCACTATCACACTTTTCTTTTGTGACTATTTTTGGAGTGAGAATGCTTATTGAAGAGAAAAATCAGGAAAACTGATTTGAAAGCTCCACATCCACCGTTGCCCCTTCATCTGTGGTATAAGTGACCCAACAGAGCCCGCCAATTCTAATTCCTCTTCCTACCTTCTGCACGACAGCAGTCACCTCGTCAACAAATCCCCACAACAGGTCATGTCACTCTGTGTGGGTTCATTCCACCATCAGCAGCTTCCTCGCTGCCACAGGGCCCTGGACCTGGATGGTGTCCTGTCCTGAGTCCTCCAAGCTCTCTCGCTGGTAACGCACTAGTAGGAAATGTCAGGAACCCCCAGGGGAAGATTTCTCTACCCCTGCTTTTCTGCAACTTAATTACAGAAACTTACACAGATAAGCAAGAAAACAATATATACCATCTTCTTTAGCTTCAACAGTTACCTCTTAGATGCCTCCTCTTCTTTTCTGGAAGCACTGTACAGCAGATCCCAGACACTGGCAATTTACCACAACAGTTTATAGTGTGCGTCAGACTCAGACTTTAAAACCCAACCACCAGGTGATTCGCACACCAGACAGAAACAGCAGTTCCTCTCATCTCACATCCAGTTGTAGTCAGAGTTCCCCAGACTTAAACTCATCACAACAATGACTTTCTGTAGCTGGCTTACGGAGCCCAGAAACCCAGGAAGATCTACATAACACATACAACGTTCTGCCCCTGAGATTTTTATTCAATGCCAGCAGAGCGCCCAGGGGGGCATTCTCCATCTTGTTTTCTATCCAGGGAGCCTGAGGTAGGCATCACGATTTCTGGAAAGACACTTGGGTTTTATTCTCCCAGTTCCCACAACAGAGTTCACTCCAGTAACTACTTACTGAATGATGCTACCTGAGGTTCTGGAACTGAATACACTCCTAACAATCCTGATGGTGGAAACCGGAAAATACAGTTGACCAAAGGCAGACTGGATGGGTGGAGAAAGGTCAAGGTAGGTCCTCATATTACAAAGTGGGAGGGCATCAAGAGGTCACTGCTGAGCACCCACCAAGTTACGGTCAAGCATTACCAATGAAGGAAGGCAACAGGAGAACGAAACGTAAAGCCCAAGCTTACAAGGAAGACGAGGCGCCCAGGGAGAGCATCTATGAGACACACATCCCTGCAGAGAAATCCCAGCAGGTGGGCAGGAGCTGCAGGGCAGCTAGGGGGCAGCCATGGATTGGGGAGGAACAGGACCTCCGCTTCCATCACTGGGTGCTTCTGTCCTCCTCGCTTTGTCTTTACAAGCTCGTACTACCCAACAGTATTTTGTAAGCGAACACAAAACTTTAAAAGAACCACCCTAACACTGGAGGACCATCAATCCTGACCCCTAAACAACTCCATATCAGCTGACTAGGAGACAGGTTCTTGAAACAGGCACTGGAATGTACGCAGACGCATGCACAGAACATCCCCTCCATCACCCACTTACACAGCTGTTGGGGTGAGTGCACACAGAATTAGCCTGGAGGGACACTCACTCCCACACCCTAGAAAAATTGCACACCATTTTCTCTCAGATGCATCTACACGTCAGGCCAGGTTCCCCACACACACATACCTCAGAGGTGCAATCTGTTATCACATCTGCATCTGCAACAAGTAGTCCACACAGGCCTCCCCTCTAGAACAGCCTTACCCCGGGAGCCTTCAGAAACCTAACCACGTGGGCACACACACACACACTTCCACCAACGCGAAGTTGTTACCTCTATCCCTTTTTCCCTGAAGATTGTAATCATAACATTGTTCTTCCATAACTAATTGATCACTGCATCCAAAACCCAGTTGGCATTTTAGGTCTTTTTTATTTCAAAAGTAAACAGGACCCAAGACCCCAGGGCTACCATTCTAACTGCATGACCCGTGCTGTAGGTCCCTCAGGACCACCGGCCTTGCCGCAGCTCTCCTGTCTCCCTTCGACTGAAGATTATCTACAGAACATACATAAGACATATACCTTGTGTGCACAAAAGCAGAAATCTATGGTCTTTACACATCAAAGCAACATTGACAGAAAATAAATGCTAACTAACGAACGGGTATATTGGCCATAAGGGGGTACACATTCAGGAAGGAAAGCACACCTGCAGCAAGCTTTGGAAATAACCTTCTGCAGACTCTTGGAGAAGGGCTATTTGAAAAAAGCAAGCACACCCAGTACAAAGGCACAAATCCACAGGAACACTGCAGTCTGCAGCCACAGGAGGGCAAACGCTCATGGCTATTTAAACTTCCAAGAAGAGGGAGAGATTGAGGGGACGTTCTTGAGCCTTTGCCTGGACACAGATGGCCCAAAAGAGGTCACTTGGGAGGCAGACCTCAGGTTTGTTTATTCTAGAAAGATATTTATAAGTAGGGATTTTAAGGAAGAGAAACTCACAACTTAAAGGACGTCAATATTTGTTTCAGACTGCCAGTTATCCAGCACATTCTGCTTACAGAAAATGAAGAATTACACTGTGAATTACAATGCTTATCTGAAACACACCCTCCAAAAAGGAATCCTAGTCTAAAAATCAGGAAGTCACAGAAATCACTGATGAATTACAACACTAGCATGTTATCATGACCTTCAAATTTTCTTCTCCACTGCTGTAAAGTGATACAGGAAAAACAGGATTTTATGCCTTTTGGTCTCAAATGCCCACATCTAAAATCAGACAGGGATAAGTTTCCTTAGACTACACAGATAATTTGTGAAGACAGGATGGAAGTTTTCCCCAAAAGGCTATTCCTTTGGTCCAACTGTCGGCTAAAGAATATTTAACATGACACATCACCAATGAGAGTAAATGTGTTAATATTTATACTTAAAAAAAAAAAAAAAAAAAAAAACCGGAAAACCGGAAATTTTCCAAAGTTACTTGGGTCTCTATTCAGTACAAAAACTTGGGATTCCACGTGACCCACGCAGTTAGTTACCAAATGTTTAAAAGAGTCTCTCATGCACGTGCACATGGAAACACTGGTTAAGATATAAAAATTGGCGGAACAGGATGCAGTCGCCTCTGACATAAGCCAATGTAGAAAGACATAATATCTTTCTTTTTTAAAGCTTTTCTTTTTAAATAATCTCTACACCCAACATGGGGCTCAAATCCACAACCCCAAGATCAAGAGCCTCATACTCTATTGACCGAGCTAGCCAGGCACCCCTTTTAAATACTCTTTTTTTCTAAGTCAATTCTACATGCATGTAATGGCTAGTTACTGTTGGCCTACATGTGACCCCAGAGTCCACTCTGAAAGAGGGGCCCTAGGGCAAGGCATTGGTGCGGCACTGCCAGATTTTACAAGGGTGACAGCGTACCATGAAACCACCCACTGCCCACAGCAAAACTGAGCATGTGCAAGTCCTGTAGGAGACAACTCCCCCAAAGTCACCTGAAGAGGACTTTGAGACCCATGGACTATCTTTTCGGTGAAACCGTCAAAGGTAACTTTCAAAGCCCCAAGAGATACCTAAGAAGTAACAATTCCTCTGCATTCTTACTGGCAACTCAAAGTCAAAAGTCAACTCAAAATTCCCACTTAAATGAGTCATTCTCAGGGTGCCTGGCGGGGCTCAGTCGGTTCCGGGTCTGCCCCCAGGCTCAGGTCATGATCCCCGGTCCTGGGATCCAGCCCCATGACAGGCTCCCTGCTCAGTGGGGAGTCTGCTGCTCCCTCTTGCCACGACCACCACTTCCCCAGCCCCCCACTTGTGCCCTCCCCCACCTTTCAAATAAATAAAATCTTTTTAAAAATTAGAAAATAAATGAGTCATTCACGGCAGAATTCAAGTCCTGGATTCAACAAACACAGGACATGAGCCCAGTCAGTCTCCACTCTGATGGCAAGCCCCAGCACCACCTCTGTGGCCCCCTGGCCCGCACTGGTAAAGGCAAAGACCACCTCTCCCACCCCTCTCCCTTCTCCCACTCTAATGTCCTCCTGGCAATGGCCCAGGACAGCATTCTTGGCCCCAGAATAACCATCAGACTAAGGGACTGGCCATGAGCCACGCTCACAGCCTGAACGCGGCCCTTCCCAGGGGCTGACCAGTGACCACTGATGAGTCCATCATCCTAATCATCCTGATACAAGTGCTGCGTGCTCAGCTGGCTACACCTACATGATTAGAAGGATTTGCACCCTTGGCCCTGAATATCCCAAGGTCTTCTGGGGTCATGGTGAGGACTGAATGAGGTCACATATAAAAGCACTTCAGATGGTAACCAGAAGTAAGAAACCTATTTATTGTGACCTGTACTGTAACGAAAGATACTATTTTTGTTATCAACCAGAGAAAAACACCAACAGTGAGGTCCCATTTCATACCCAGTAACAGTTATCAAAAAAAAAAAAAAAAAAGTGTTGGCAAGGACATGGAGAAACCAGAACCCTCACGCACTGCTGGGAGCATGGGTCCTCCACATAATCACCCTGTGAGCTAGCACCTGCACTCCCAGGCAGGTGCCACTTCTCCCAAGAGAAGCAAGAGGACTCAAACAGGTGCCACCCAGGTTCACAGCAACACTATTCACAACAGCAATACATGGAAACACCCAAATGTCCATTGACCAGTGAATGGGTCTGCAAAATGTGGTTTCAATATAGAAAACAGAGATGCTGGTATGCCCCCCGGTTCAGGGTGCAAGAAATTAGGGTCCTGGGAGCTCTGTGTCAGGAACTATGATCAAAGACCAAGTATTAGAACAAAAGATGCCCCTCAGTGCTTTATCACCTAGGAAATTACAAAGGTTCTGGGTGCTCTAAGTGATGCCACCGAATTGCTTGACACCACCCACCTGGTGTCAGAAGGGCTGGGAGGGTGGCACTTAGAGCCAAGTCCACAGAAGCACAAGGGCTTTTTCATACAGTGGACCCTTGGACAACAAAGCTTCAACTGCAGGGGCACTTCCACATGGACACTTTTCAGTATGCTGCAGTACTATAAACACGTGGTTTCTTCTTCTCTTAGCAATACCTTCTTTAAGAATACAGTACATGACAACATATAAAATACATGTTAACTGTTTCATCAGTAAGGCTTCTGGTCAATGGTAGACTACTGGCAGTTAAGTTTTGGGGGAGTCAAGAGGTATGCAGATTTCTGGCTGCGCAGGGGGCCAGCATCCCTAAGCCCACACTGTTCAACGGGCATCTGTATGCAGGAATACACAAAGAACACAGTTGCATTCACGAACCCAGCAGTCTTTGTGCACAGTGTCTGGGTCAATAAGCTAACGTCAACTGAGGACATGAACCAGTAAGTGCCCCACGCTCATAAGGACAGCCACTGCCCAGCGCAGCCCCATGCAGGTCAACAGGTGCAGAGGACATGTGCTGTGCACACAGAACCAGCACAGCCACAGCCTTCTGACAGAAATCACAGACCGGAGGCCTCAGAACTTCGTTCCACAAGAATCACACAACAGAAATAAAAAATGTGCCAAATACTATTATTCCCTTTCAAAATAATATAAGCTTTTGAATGATTTTTTTTTAAAGTTAGTAGTATTAATGACAGAAAACATAATGAAAGTGATGCATTTTAAAATAGCATACAGAGAAAAACAAATTGTACATCACTGGCAAAAGCACCATAGTGATAAAAATGAACAGCCTATGTGACATAGCAATGCCCAAGTCCTCATTCTAAAGGAGATCATGACTAAATGAAAGGCTTTATTTATTTATTTATTTATTTATTTATTTATTTATTTATTTATAGTGGTTTATTAAGAGAACTATTCCATAACCCAGTGTTCGTGTTTCATAGCTCAGAAACACAGGACAGTCAAGCTTCAATGAAACGCAACCCAAAGAAATTCTTTATATTCCAAATTCACTTTGCACTCTGAAAGATACCAGCCTTCTCCTCAAAATCTTTCATGGAATCATAATTACTGTAGAAATATGCATATGCCTTCTTTCTTGGTTCAGCCACAGCAAATATAGAAAGCTGCAACCCCCAGGGATACAGCGAAGGCTCCAACGATATGAAATCGCAGACGCTTGGCCAGAAGGCCTCGCATCTGAGGTTTCGTTAAAGCACTTGAAGTCATGGTAGTTATTCTCCTCAAACCTACCATCCTTCCTAACAGAAATGGACCAAAAGGCTCCTTTTAACAAGGAGCCTTCCTGCCAGCACCCCAAGGCTGTGTCCCCAAAGACAACACAGGGAAGGATGGGCATCCTCGGCCCAGGGCCACTTCGCCAAGGTCCCCCATGAATAACACTTGCTCCTCCCCACAACTCCCACCCAGAGGACCAGCAGCAGTCCCCGGACCAGCATGCCACTTACCACTGGGCTTCATCTCCCGCACGTAGTTGCTGGGAAACCAGCCAGTCTTGCCATTGTGCGTGCCCTCCCACCAGCCGCCTTCTTCCACCCGTGTCACGTGAATGACATCCCCTTTCGTAAAGGAGAGCTCGTCTTCATTGGTCTGCTGGAAGTTAAACTTTGCTCTCACTACCAGTTGGCTGTTGCTATTGTCAGTCATGTCCTAAAAAGGGAAGAAGGGGAAAAAATGTCATGTCTACATCATCACAAAATTAGATTATGTGTTACTAGAATACAAGGGAGTGCAAGCACCTCATTCTGCCATGAGAACTTTTTTTTTTTTTAATTTATTTATGATAATCACACAGAGAGAGAGAGAGAGAGAGGCAGAGACACAGGCAGAGGGAGAAGCAGGCTCCATGCACTGGGAGCCCGACATGGGATTCGATCCCAGGTCTCCAGGATCACACCCTGGACCAAAGGCAGGCGCCAAACCACTACGCCACCCAGGGATCCCCCCTTGAGAACTTTTAAAGCATAGACTGCCTGTGGTGCACCCTGACCACCACTGCCCAGTTCCAGCCCAGAGGAAACCCTCTTCACAGTCTGAAAGGCCTTACTCCGGCCATGGTTCTGCCTACTTCAACAGAACACACTTTAATATGTACACTTACATCACATTATATGGTACACGTCTACTGTTAGGGAAAACATATTGTGGTCCTTTTAGCATTATAACAACTTTAGCCTTAATTGTGTAACTTAACGGTACAGCTGTGCCATTAACTCATTCTCTATTACTGGACTTAAAGTTTTTTCTACTACTATTCTACTGCAAAACAAGATTTCGTTAAAACTATGCACATTTTCAAACACACCTGTGTATAAGCTTATATGTTAAATTCAGGTCAGAAAATATATAGGACACATTCTAAATTTTTGTACCAATTTCTAAATTGCCCTCCAGAAAGTTCTAATTACAGCAAGCTACATTTCCACCAACAGTACTTAAGAGCTAGCTCTTCACACGTTCACCAGCACTGAAAATTATCCAGCATTTTGATTTGTGTCAAACTGCTGGAAAGATATGGTATCTCTTTTTACTCTGCATTTTTTCATGAGAGAGTAAGCCTATGTACCCAACTCCAAAAGACAGGAAGAGGGAGGCAGATTGGCTAGAGTTTCTTTTCACTTCCATCTATCCTGAACGGGGTGCTAGAGAGGCTTGCCATTGGGATCTACCAACAGGAGTAAAATAAACACCTCCTCAAGAAAAGTCACATCTCCTGACAAAAGGAGCCAAAGAGGGACAGCATACAGGCCCACTCACCCACTGACAGGGGTACACCCTCAGCCTGCACCGTCCACAGGGATGGAGGAGGACATTTGATACCCCACCAAGTACCAGCACCACGCCTGCACTGGTGACATCAGTAAGGATCAGACAGGGAGTCCCTACCTCTACACGCCCCCAGGCGGCAGCCAGTGGGCCCCTCTGCCCACACAGGTGTCCCCCATCCTGCAGGCAGCTTTGGAGGAGGGCCTGGGCCCTGCCGGTCCCCCTCCCCCACCCAGCAGGAACCCCAGCAATACCAGTTGGGTGAGGCCAACCAGACCCCACCAGAAGGACTCTGAAAACTAAGCTGCCCCAGGAAGCACAGCTGACTGACTGCTAGGTCAGCTTATCCTTGCAAACCACAGTCATCTTTGCACCAGTTGTCCACTATGATCTTCCTTACATTCTCCTTCCTGTGACCCACACTGGGCAAGCTGGCTTTGTATGAAACCTGAACAGAGCCCATCCTGGTGACAAGTTTTCACAACGGAACACAACATGTAATCAAGCATGCAAGCAGAGCAGACTCCACAGAGGTCAAACGGTCATCCCCACCCCAGAACGAGCCTGCAGCCAGCCCATCCGCCTCGCTTGGCCACGAGTGCTGAGGCCCTCTATCCAGGCATAACACTGACCAGAACATGGCAAATGAGGTCAACTATACTCTCCCCACCAAGCTGCAAATTTTTCTGCACGCAGCCACATGTTAGACAAACATCACTGACACCTCCTCCACTTGAGAAATGGTCAACCCACAACAGAAAGACAGGTGTCCGAGGACAGGCAGCCTAGATCCATCTAAATTCCTGGATCCACCAATGTCCACTGGTTCAGCACCTACTAGAGACATATGTTCAAGATGTCCTAAGGAGCGCTGCTAAGAGAACAGGACACCAAAGGCGGGATGCAAGGGGGCACGCCACACCGGACACCGCCACAACTCCACACCGAAGTCCGCCTCCTATCCTAACACAGACGAGAAGAGCTCAAGTCACTGCTGCTGAGGTCAGGAAACCCGAAGCAAGTATTTAGCCACTATCTTATTTTGGATTTCTCTTCTTCCCCTTTCTCAAAGCTCTCTGACAAATAAAGCTCATCAGGTATCTGGGTTCAACCTGACACTCCAAGACAGCCTACAATGTAACAGGCGGAGTAAAAACAGTCACAGAACGAGTATACACTGTGGAATTTCATTTATGTTAAAAAGAAAACAGGTAAAGCTCATCTTTACAGTCAGAAATCAGGACAGCAGATGCCTTTGAGAAAGGTAAACATAACAAAGGGGACACTAGTCAGGTCTGCTTCCTGTTCTTGCATGCGAATGTGTGACTTGTAGAAACTCATCCAGTTTTCTAGATGTACGTTTCAGGTAGGTCAGTGACAGGGCACAGGTACAGTACCTCCTGTGGGGGCAGTCACCTGTACCCAGCACAGACATCTGTTCTTAACAGCCCACAAAGGGCTTCCTGATGCCCACAAAGGCCCGCCTGTCAATACCACCCACATCCAGAGCTTCGTCAAGCAGTCTACCCTATGTTCTGAAGTTATCCTAATCATCCAAAACTAGGATATCCTGGAGTGCTGCCTTCACGTGAACTTCATCCTCTGTTCCCTGGAATTACCTATAATTTCCCTGATAGTAGAAAAGCCTGTCAAAGACCCAATTTCTACTCCAATAGCTAATACTTCCCAGTCTTGTGATCTTGTATAAAGACCATGACTCCTCTAGGCTTGTTTCCTCAGAAAATATTCCCTCAAACAGAAGATGCTAGCCATCAGACCACCTCCCTTCGAAACCGTGTAGGGCACTGCCACTCCCAAGACAGGGGTGGTACTTTCAGGGAGCTCTGTCCAGCCACTTGGGCACACGTGCAGACTCTGCACTTGTATCTCTGGTTAAGCACATGTCTCCTGACGGCCAAAGCTAAGATTTATTTTGATGGGATCACAAAATCAGTGTTCAAGAAACCATGAATTTTTAGATTATGGAAAATTTCAAACACAAAGTAGAAAATGATGGTAGGTGGAGGTCCACCTGTCACCTACTCATCCTCCCACTTGTGTACGTTGTTTTGGCTACTAACCCCTTTTTGGTTAGGTCACTTCCAAGTATCTTCTCCCATTCCATTTTTTGACTTCCTTTGATGTAATAAAGCCTTTTTTTTTTTTAAAGCATACTCCTAAGTTTTTTTTTTCCCTTGCCTGAGGAGACATACCTAGAAAAAGGTTTCTATGGCCTTTGTTTTCTCCTAGGAGTTTTAGGATTTTGGTCTCACATTTAGATCTTTAACTCATTTTGAGTTTATTTTTGTGCATGACGTGAGAAAGTGGTCCAGTTTTTCCCCACTGTATATTCTTGCCGGCTCTGCTATAGATTAACTGACAGAGCTGTAGGTTTATTTCTAGGCTCTCAATTCTGTTCCAATGATCTTGTGCCACTTCTGTACTGACTGTTACAGCTTTGTAGTGCACCTTGAAATCTGGGATTGGGATACCTCCAGCTTTGTTCTTTCTCAAGACTGCCTTGGCTATCTGAAGTCTTTTGTGGCTCCAAACAAATTGTACTATTACTTGTTCTAGTTCTGTGACAAAATAACTATTGTTTTGGCAGGCACTACATCAAAACTACAGACTGCTTTGGGGAGCGTGGGCATGTTAACAGTACGGACTCTTCTATACAGAAGCATGTTTGCATTTGTTTTGCATCATCTTCAATTTCTTTCACCATTTTCTAGTGTTCAGAGTACAGGTCTTTCACCCCCTTGATTAGGCTTATTCCTTTTTTATTCTTTTTGGCACAACTGTAAATGAAAATAAGAAAACAATTTCTCTTTCTGGTGCCCATCAACCAGCTTTTTTTTTTTTAATTTATTTTTTATTGGTGTTCAATTTACTAACATACAGAATAACCCCCAGTGCCCGTCACCCATTCACTCCCACCCCCCCCTCCTCCCCTTCTACCACCCCTAGTTCGTTTCCCAGAGTTAGCAGTCTTTACGTTCTGTCTCCCTTTCTGATATTTCCCACACATTTCTTCTCCCTTCCCTTATATTCCCTTTCACTATTATTTATATTCCCCAAATGAATGAGAACATATAATGTTTGTCCTTCTCCGACTGACATCAACCAGCTTTAAATAAACATTTTGCCATTCTTATTTCATTATAATTTTTAATCCAAGAAAATTACCTCAAAGTACTATTAACAACACCTGCAAAAAACCTAAAGACAAAGAAGGTCGTCCTCAGGGAGCATGGTAAGAGAAGCCTAACCCTGCTCCTCACCACCAGCAGCTAATGGGATCTCTTCCAATCACAGACACTAAACAGGAGGGATGGTAGAGGGCTTTTTATTTCTGATGTAACTTAAACTTTCTCCAGCTCATTAAAAATTAATCCTATGCATGTTGTGATCTCAGTAACATTCGCTATTCACTAAACATTATATTTAACTGCATTTTACTTAGAACTATGCATTTGCAATCTAGTCCTCATGTACTGAAAAATAAGTAGTTCAAAACTGGCACAGGTAGTGGTGCCTGGGTGGCTCAGTTGGTTGAAGAGTCTGACTCGATTTCTCCTCGGCTGTGATCTCAGGGTCAGAAGATAGAGCTCTGCACAGTGCAAAAGCCTACTTGGGATTCTCTCTCTGCCCTTCCCCCATACCTCACATGCACCCATGCTGTAAAATAAAATTTTAAAAAGTTGGCACAACAGATATTTCTTTACCCAGTTTGCTACATTTGTTTTTTCTACATTTTACCCCAGGAATTTTATAAAAGCCAAATTTAAAACATTTTCCTGGTTTGTATATTTTTTCTCAATTTGGAATTAAAATATTCCCAACAGTGCTCTGCAAAATTCACCTAACATCAAACCCTGTGCCTCATGGGGTCAACTGGGAGGGTTATCTGAGGGACTGCAGGAACAGTGTCTGGAACAGTACACGGAACAGTGCACACAAAACAGTGGTACAGAGCATCACACACACAAGAACAGAAACAAGAAGGAGGCCTCTATAAGGAGAAACAGGCAAACAGCAATGAGTGAGCTTATGTTCAAAAAGTTCAGGAAATGTAAAAATTACATTCCCTTTCATAGCTTCCTTTTTAACCCTCCTTCATGAATTAAAGTCAAATTCCCTACACAAAATACAACTCTAACCAATTTATTTCTTTAAGGTCACCTTTAGTTTACTTAACAATATTCCTTTCTGTGTCAAAGCAGACAACGTAGCCATGGTCCATAAACACTCAAGAGCTGGGTTCTCTTTAGATTCATGTGCAAGACCACTGGTCTCCAACACAGGTTTACTAAAATGGTACCCGAAAGCAAAGTGACATGACTAACTCATTAAACTAAGTGCAAACTGCCCATTAGCTCAAAAGAGGGCTCTGTTTCTACAAGGACAACCAGGATGGCCTCTCCACACAGTCCCCGTTCAGTGCTGTCCACTTCCTCCCTGCCAGTTCCACAGTCACTGTTCTTTGCTCACAGCCTGTATCTTAACAGTGAGACATGGATTTTTCTTCACTTCCCAAGATAACCATTCATTTCAGTTCCTTATTCACTCCACTACCAGCCATTAGAAGGGAGTCTCTCCTCCACAAATCTGTCCTGACTCAGGAAAGTACTCTAAGTCATGCTTTTAGAAAGACCATCTTTTGATTCTTTAGCTGATAGCCATTTCTTCTTTATACATCTAAATTTCTTATTCCCATACTTCCATTAATTTGCAGAAAGCAAATAAAATACAAGGGATCTGGAAAACACTTTAAAGCCCCTATCTCTCTAGATAATCTAAGGAGTCTTAAAATATAACCCCCCAAAATATACAAAAGCAATCAAATATAACATCTGGATCATGTGGTGATAAGCAAATTCCATGCCCACATAAAGGAACAATAGGCACAAAGCCAAAGTGCCCTTGGCTGAGCAGCCCCTGGTTCACACTCATCCCCCAATATACTTCAATCAACTCAAACTTACCAAACTTCGATACTGGCCCTGGAACAACTTTGAAGTCCGACTGTGCGAAGGCTGAGCTCCCAGGGAGTCAAAAGACTTTATCCGATGAGACGAGGGCCGAGCACACACAGAGTCACTTCCCAGGCCGATGTCTGTAAAGGTCATGCAAAGAGAAGAGGAGCTGAGAGGCTGGAAAGCGCACCGCCCCTCACTGCACACCCTCTCTCCACTGGTTGGGGGGGGAGGGGGGTGACCCTTCACCACGGCAGCCCCCACACCCCCACCCTGGGGAGCACACAGCAGGCGGCAGGCAAGGCAGACCTCCCGCCAAAGCAGCAGCATGTGCACAAGCGCTCCTCAGGAATTAACTTTAGAGAACTATTTGTCAGTTCTTCTCTAGTATAATTTTCAAATTTCTGAAAGGATTTATAACTTTTTACTATCTTCCCTTCCACATGGAAAAAACAAGCCTCTCAAATTCTCAGCATCCCCCAACACATCACCCCTGCCCGACCACTTCTCCAGGACAGAGCTTCGTGCACTAAGCAGCAGGAATTATTTTGCAAAAACCAAGAGAAAAATCCCCTTAGCACTTTTAGCTAGAGGCCGTTCTGAGGATGTACTTCCTTGAAACAAAGGCAGCCACACTTTACTTCACAAAGCTGCTGGAAGGACTGAAGTGAACAGCTATGAAAGTGCTCCACTCACTCCCGCAAGTCTCCTCAGGAGTAGACTCTCTCACTTGGGCCAACCAAAGAGTAAATGTTAGCAACCCATTTCTTAGAAGCAGGTTGACTGAGAAGAAAATGAGGCCATGAAGAAACTTTACTGGGAAATCACTATACCAAGACCCACCCACACACCTAGCAATTTCTAAAGCTACTAAACACATGGGGAGTCTTCTTTAAAAATATCCTTGGGGCGCCCGGGTGGCTCGGTTTGTGAAGCAGTCAACTCGATTTTGGCTCAGGTCATGATCTCAGGGTCGTGAGATCAAGCCCCGCATCGGGCTCCATGATGAGTGCAGAGCCTGCTTGGGGTTCTCTCAATCTCTCTCCACCCCACCCCCACTCACTCCCTAAAAATAAGTAAAATAGTAAAAAAAAAAAAAATAAATGAATAAATAAGAATATCCTTAAGCTGGAAGTGTCCAGTTCCTATTTTTCTGGCAGATCTGTTGGGGTTGGCTTACATAGTGTCTTATAAAATTGCCAATTTTATAGCTGTCAATTGCAAATCTGACATTCTCACAGAAAAGCCCAGATTTCAACTGTTTCTGAAGCACACAGGCTGTAGCACCCCCGGGGCCTATACTCCCTGAGACAGAAGTCGGGCTGTATGCACAGAGAGGAGCCCACCTGGGCTTCTGTCCTTCTTGCTGCCCACCTGACTCTACAGACACTGGTATCTGGAAACCCAGTCCTCAAACAGCCCTGGCAGCCCAGTCTTACATCTCTACCAGAGCACCTCTAAAAGGCGATGCCACCCTCAGGTCCTGCCTCAGGCTGTAATAATTGCCAGGGCTTTCTACTACAGCAAGACACAGGCCTTGGGAATCTCAAGCACAAAACCAGCCCTTAAAAAAAAAAAAAAAAAAGCCAAAAAACAAAAAACAGCCCCCCTCAAGGGTATTCCACGGAGATTCTGCCCACAATGGCTACTCGCTGTACCCACTCTGTTCTCACCTGACTCCACCTTTTAAGGGACTGTTCAGTGCAATGGATGTGTCTCATGACATCCCATTTTCCCATTATCTGTCTGTTCAGTTAAAAGTTTTCGTCAAGATACCCAAAGAACACAAGGGTCTTTAGGTGGCAGAAGGGAAATTCTAACACGCTTCTCCCCACAAAGCCTACAAACTTGAAACTGCAATTGTGTTGGCGTTCATTTAAAAATGAGATTAAAAAAGGGTCATTTCCATCACACTGACTTCAGTAACAAAATTTAAGAACAAACAGCCCAGTATAAAAGCAAAAAGTTCTTGGGGCACCTGAGTAGCTGAGTCAGTTAGGTGTCCAACTCTTGATTTACAGCCCAGGTTGTGAACTCAGGGTCCCAGGATCTAGCCCCACATCAAGCTCTACACTCAGCACAGTGGGCTTGAAATTCTCTTTCCCTCTGCCTCTGCCCCTCCCCCTTGTACACTAGCATGCATTCTCTCAAAAAAAAAACAACAAAAAGGCAGAAAGTTCTTTCTAGCTGAGAAGCTTACAGTGTCAACACTGAAAGGAAGAACACCAAGTTTACCTCAGAACTTTCCAAACAGGTCTTTGTCAAGAACATCTTACATCCACTAAGTGTCCAATCTCTCAAGGGTATGGAAGCAATATCTCTGCACCAGACAGGATGAAAACAATGGCATCGTGCCCAGCAGACAGCAGATTCCATCCACATTCATTATGAAGAGCACCTGCTCGAGGGCACAGACCAGAGCTGCCCCATGGCACCTGCCCCTCATCTTCCCTAACCTGGAGGGAAGATGTTCTTCAACTGCAGGGAGACCATGCAAGCAGCAGCAAGGCCAAAGGAGCCCTCTTCCCTCCTGGGGAGCCAAAAGAAGTGGCAGCCCTGGAGGCAGAGGGGTCTCCGTAAAAAATGACATGTAGATTGCCTCTGTGTCTGCTCCTCTCATCCCTGTCTGCACGGTGACCCCTGGCGGTCCTAGGACACCCCGAGAAAACTGAGGCACAGGTGGTTATCAAAGCAGCTGGCAAGCAGGACCCAGACACTGAAGAAATGCAACTGCACCCACTCTGCATCGGTTTCTCCCGTTCGACTACAGTGATCAATTCTAAGATTTCTGTCACCACGTTACATCCACCATTACAGAATTCCTTCCTCATAAGGTTTCAACTTTAAAGCTACCTCTGTTACAATGTGGGCTAGAGAATGCAGCCTCAATGTCTAATGACCTTTATGAAATGCCCAGAAGTTCTATCTGCAAACATCAAGTGGAAGGATGATCCCAACTATTTACAACTTTGTATCCCCTTCCCTTCTCCATCCTGGTCTCTCTCCCTCTTCCTCCTGGATTTAGATCCTCACCCACCTTTCCATATTTGCTCACAGATGGACTAACTTACCAGCTGAGTGAACTCCCCAGATACGTCAGCCTCAACAGCCCTAGGAGATGTTCAACTTTAAATTGCACAGTCAAGCTGGGTAAACCTAGTCACATCAGAAGCCCTACCTGTGGATGGCAGGCAGTGGCAGGGACTCTGGGTGGCACCCCCCTCTTCCACACCTCCACACAGGCAGGGGTGTGGCACCCAGACAGCCAACCCAGCAAACAAGTTCTAGAAGGGGCACCAGAGTTCCTGAGCACAGCGCACCCTAAGCTGTGGTTGCAGCCCACCACATTCTGACTCTGTTCCCCCCTACACCCCCATCTGAATGGCCAGGAAGCAAGGGACAAGAGCCCCTCACAAAATATACCTGAGGTTTTTGTTTTTTTTTTTAATTTTTATTTATTTATGATAGTCACATAGAGAGAGAGAGGCAGAGACACACAGGCAGAGGGAGAAGCAGGCTCCATGCACCGGGAGCCCAACGTGGGATTCGATCCCGGGTCTCCAGGATCGCCGCCTGGGCCAAAGGTAGGCGCCAAACCGCTGCGCCACCCAGGGATCCCCCTGAGGTTTTCTTAATCAAGAGACCTCAAAGTCTAACTTTCTCCCGTAAATCTGAAACTAAAAATGTACAAAGGTAAATGGGAAAACAAAACAAAACAAAACAGCTTTAAAATACAAGAGCCACAAAGTCCTTTCAGATCCACCCAGCTCTGTAAAGACAGAATTCCTGGGTGCTCAGGGGGCAGGCGGGGGGCAGGGGGGGGGGTGCGGGGGCTCCCTTTAAAAAGTTTGCACAGCAGCTGTCCTGTCCTCACTGAGGGACCCCAGAAGGGAAGCACCCTGGGTCTCCAGCTCCATTCAGCCCCCTCCACTGAGGGATGACCCGAGCTCACGACACTGCAAAACACACAGCCTGGGGACCCTATAACCCTCAGGAAGCCTGGCCCAGGTATGGCTTTACTGCAGGGGCCAATTCACAGGCTACTTCCTTGTCGTGGTCACATCTCAAAAACAGTCACTGACTGGATCTGTTCCCTAGACATGAGCTTTGATCAGCATAAACTGAATAAAAATCCAGAGAAAGTGCTCTTAGCTCCAAGACAGCCCATGAATCTGCCCATGTGAATCTGCCCATTTGTCCTATGTCCGAAGAAAGGAGAACACCTGCTACCCACCAGAGGCCCTAAGACTTTGATCATGTAAGGCAAAAAAATCATAGCAAAAATTACAACCAAAAATGTAACGTGATAGCTTATTTTTACAATTCAGTAATGCTCATTTTTGCCTTGCCAACCAAAGAGCAAATGTTTTTGCCCCTTTGCCTTCCCACCCCCTCAAGTTCAATAGAAAATTCTTACCTGCTGTTACTTTGTTTAGAGTCACTAAGGAACTGAGGACCTTGTTAAAATTCTGCCCCTGATACAAATCATTTGCATCAAATGTCTGAAAAGAAAAATTAAACAAGTTAGTAGGGTCTTATATGTTGGGTGCAAGATAAACAAAGTTCTCACAGCAACAAGAGGACCGTGGCAGGATTCCCTAAGCAAGTCCTAAAGATGCAGCCCCCCCCAGAAGGAGAAGACCAGGGATGCAGCTTCCTACACAGGGGCGGGGTCCTATCAGTTCCCTCATTCAGGAACATTTTGATCGAGGACACAGAGCGTGAGACCAGCTTCTTACCTGCCAACTCCCCACATGGTCCCAAACACCTCGGCTGGCTGGGCAGAGCCCTCCAGGCTAGGGAGCAGTAGCTGCTGGCCCTCAGGAGGCAGAGCTGGCTTCACAATCCCATCCCAGCCACAGGCCCTTCCACAAGCAAAGCACAGCAAGAGAAACATAGAACTGACAGTAGTAGGAAGGAAAAAGTAGGTTCAGAAGGGGGATACCTCTGCCCTCTAGGCACAGCCCTGAGGCCACACACCCCAACTATCTAGTCTGCATCTCCTCCAACCTCCACCACCTACAGACCTGGCACACGTGGGAGTCTGTCCCGGCACTCTTGCACACAGACACACACAAGCTAGAAGAGCACAAGAGCTTGCCTAGATACATTCCAGCTGGTCTACAGTGTATACGCTACACTATACACACACAGCTCACTCCCAAACACTGCCTGAAGACTACAGATAGCTTCTGATCATCAAGTAATCCCCACACACAAAATATTTTTTTAAAAAAAAGAATGTATTTATTTGCGAGGGAGAGCAAGAGAGAGATCATGGAGGTGGTGGGGAGAGGGAGAAGCAGACTCCACACTGAGCAGGGAGCCCAACATGGAATTCCATCCCAAGACCTCGAGATCATGACCTGAGAGGAAGGCAGAGGTTTCACCAAATGAGCCACCCAGGTGCCCCACAAAAAAATTTTTAATCCTCAAATCACCCACAACTGTGCCAGAAAAATTATGAAAAGATCTTTCAGAGAAGTCAATAACAAAGATGTACTTCGATATCCAAACATAAACCACATAAACAGCCTTCCAAGTTTCTCGCACTAGGGCAGGAATGAACAAACATCACCAATCATCCCAGGAAGGAGTATGGGGGGGAGGCAACTTCCTCTCCAGGCTGCCTTCCATCTCTTCCCACCTCTCCCCACCCCCTTCCTCCATCTCACACATCCTGCCAGGAACCCCCTTCTTCCTGCCTCCTGGCTCCCATCCCTTAACTCTTCCTCACAGGACATCTCCTGGCCACACCTCCCCCACCCATCTTGGTTAGGTGCCCTAATCAGGCTCTCCCAGTGCACTCAAGAAAATGACACCATTATGTTCCAAGTGTGTATGCCACCATAAAGTCTGTAAAACCAGATTCCACGATGCCTAACATCTAGCAAAACAGCCATCACACAGTAAAAACTCCAATGTTGGCTGAATTTATAAATGCACCAATCAATTCACCCATCCACCCTGTGGTGCTCAGTGTCACTAGGAGAGACATTCACATCAAGAGCAACTAAGAGGAGTCATTTCAAATCTAATTGCAGTCTTTCTCAAAAAATCTTCACTAGATGGTCCTCTGCCTTTAATTTCTGAAATGAGTAAAAATCATGAGGTCGGGTTTATTTAAACATGAGCAAGCAAAAAGAAAAACCAAAAACTGAAAAACTTTAAGAAAGGAGGCCATCAAATCATGGAGTGAAGGTAATAGCTGAACACACAGCTCACTGTTCTAAACACTGAAAGAACCTACATGGAGCCCTAGCGCATCAGTGTGGCCACATCTAAGCATTCTGTACGGTTCCTAATGCCATTTCTCTTACAGCAGACATACACAATAAGGCAATTTCATGCCAGATCCTTCCTGTAAAAAAAAAAATTACCCCTCAGAACAGAGCGTCTTTAGAATCAGCTTCTACAACACAAAATTCATTTATTGATATTTAAGAAATTCCAAGTAAAATGAGAGCACTATCTAAGCTGATACATCCACCGTTTTTAACGAGTTTAGTTGTTTTTTAAGAGAATTAAGAGTATTAACCTCAAAAGGCCTCAGCTTCCTTATATATAGAACATGAACATTCCCTCACTTGTGAAATGCAGGACTAGCTAATCTGCATGTCTTTCTATCTCATTTTAGATAGAAAAATTGTGTGGTATTCTACAAGACGAATTCTACTAACCTTCATTGTGGTGAGGCAGCAAGTCCCAAAACCCAGAAAAACAGGATGTTGAATACTGAAGTTTCCTGTTATTCCAGAACTACATATCTTTCTCACTTGGATACCAGGAAGCGTCTGGTTGGCTGAAGCTGCCCACCAATGGGCTTCAATGTGACATCATAACCTAAGTGAATTCACACACGCACTGCATTTTGTAACAGGAAACTACACAATGAGAGGAGACAACCACTTGTCACTGAGGAAAAACATACATTCTCAATTGATGAATGTTTTGACTAAAGCTCTTCTTTAGAAAGAGACAGCAGACTCTTTCCTGAATCAGGAATCTATTCAACAAAAAAACAAAACCAGAAAAATCTTCGAGTATAAAGCAAAGTTTGTACTATGGGAATAAGAGCAAAGTCTGAGAACTTGTATAGAAGGATCTCAGCCAAAGCCACTCCACATGTAGGAGAAGGATCAGGAGACACTGCACACTAAATTGTCCCAGGCACTGGGACCTAAGGATACCTGCCCCACCTCATGGCCTAACCTTGCTGCCTGAAGAGCAGCACAGGGCCACCCTGGCTGGGATCAGGAGCCAGTGTTCCTCAGCGGGCACAGGGAACAGCAGTTCTCAGGGGAGGCTGCATGGGAGGAGCTCCAGGAATTTAGAAAACCAAGATACTCAAGCCAAATCCCAGACCAATTAAATCAGCACCTCTGAAGAAATCCCCCCTCCCACCCAATAGCAAAATGTTAACACTCCCCAAGCAATTCCAAGGGAAGCTGGAAGGCTGCCCCCTGTCGGTTATGTCCTCAGTTGAGGGCAGGTGTAGAAGCCCTCTGCATCTCCGGTTTCTCATCCTTCCAATAGGAAAGAAGAACACGCGCTGGCGATAACAAGGACAGGAAGCAGCAACGTGCAAAGGTCTTGTATGTCAGAGAAGGAATGAGATTTTAAAACTCTGAATCAAAAAATAAATAAAATAAAAAATAAAAAACAAAAAATAAAAACTCTGAATCCTGAACACCAAGCCTGTGGTTTGCCTATAAAACTGACGTATCAATAACTACATTCTACCAAAGAAATTTGTTTTCTAAATCACGGCTACCAAGATAAAGCATCCTCAATGACTGGGGGTGTTCAGGAGCAGAGACCTCATACATAGACCAGTTAGAGAAGGGAGTGCAGGTTTGCACATGGCACCCCCGCACCCTCAGGCACTGCCCTCCCCTACTGTGCACCAGCCAGGTTCCAGCTCCCACTCCCACAGGAAACCACCCTACTCCACCAAGGTGCTTGGGCTCCCATCCAGAATTCCCACCCCTGACGCTCCTGCTTCTGACAGTCTAGCCCTCTTGCTCACATCTTTCCACATTGACAATACAGATACGGTGGCACCCTGAGGCTCCTGGAGGGAAATACACCAGCACAGAAGAGGAAGGGCGGCCCCTCGCCCCCAGCCTGTACTCCCCTCTGCTCACAGCTGGAGCGAGCGGCACCTTCTGCCCATGACTCCACACGGTCACAACAGCTACCCCTATTTGTGAATACTTCTGCAGAACAGTCATTCCCTGTGCTGCGTGCCCAACACTCAACTATTCAAAGCCTTTTCACATAATTCAATACCAGGATGGGAATCCTGATCGACCTCAACCCGAGCCCATTTTTAACAGTAGGAAAAAAGCCAAGCAGCACAGGTGGCAGAGGTGCGGGTGTGGGCAGCCACTGTGACTGGGGCAAATCTGGGAGCTCCCAATCCAAACCAGAAAGAAGGGCAGGGAGGGACGACACGGGAGCGCGGGCCTCTGAGTGCCGCTCCTGTGGAAGGTCTCTGCGAGGCCCAGATACCCAGCTCACCTGACCAGGAAGTGAAACCCTACTAGCCCACCTGCAAGAGCACTCCTGACACAGGACACCACTTACAGGAGGACCATCAACTGGGAGGAAAAGCAAACCAGAGTCAAGAGCCAGCAGCAGAAAAGAACATGTGAGGGAACAAGGAGAAGGCTGGCAGGCTCAGAAGCTGGCTCTCTGAGACACTTCCGTAAAGCCTAAATGAGAAAAGGGGGGGGGGCGGGGGGCGGGGCTTAGGACACCACAAAGGATAAGGCATTCCTCTGTGGCACCAGGTTCCAGGGAAAAGAGGCTCCCAGGTCTGGATAACAGGAAGACAGGCAAAGGAAAGTGCCACAGGCCTGGCAGGAATCCCTTCACACCAGGAGGCGAGAGAAGCGTATACCCAAGCTGCAGCCTGCCCTCGGAAGAGATCGGAGGCTGCCAGCAGCTCTGGTTCACGAGCACCTGCCACAAGAGGTCAGAAAGGGCTTCCAAAAGAAGGTGACTACCATATGTGGTCTCTGATGTGCGACACTCAGCCTTAGGGAGAAGGCACACCATCTGTGTTAGGATGGCACCATCTGGCCTGAGAGGCCACCTGCCCAGCATTCCTCCCTGAACTGCCTGGCAGAGGCCCAGAGAAACCAGCCCCTCAGAGCACCCACCACCCTGACCACTAACCCCCAGAAATATGCTCCATGACATCACCAGAAGGGTTAACACAGACCATCGAAGACCTGAGTATCTGGCCCAGATTCACCTTTCCAGCCTTAACTTAACTTAACCAGCCTTGCTGGTTCTCTAAAAATATTTTGACATACTCTGTATTTACATGGTCACATTAGTTCAGCTCAACTCACACCAGAAATCAGGAAGGTGGCTCACCTGTAAAGGAAGATGGGGTGGGGTCACAAATGTCAACCAAACATCACTGGTGTCCATCTGGCAGGGCAGTGCCAGGAGGGTGACCCCCTGTGGTTACTTTCGAGAGCTTCTAAGTGCATAAACCTCTACCTAGATACAGGATGACTGTTTTAGGAGAAGGAGCCACCGTGGTTTTCAGGAAAACCTTAACCAACAGAATATTGTTGTAAAGTAAGTAGGTTTCAAAAGCACAAGTCAGCACATGCTGACCTGATCTAGAATTGTCACACTCATCACACTAGTTTCCAACCTCTCTAACTCAAGGTCACTGCAGCTGGCTGCGTCGACATGCTCCCCCACTCACTCCCCACCCAATGCCGCGCCTCCCCATGGGCTCTGTCCGGCCAACAAGACATGAACACACAGACACGCAGCAGCTCTGAGCACAACAACGCAGAGCAGCCTAAGCAGAAGCTGGAGGAGCCCTGGGGTGTCTCGACCAACGTTCTGATCTTTTCCTTTCAATGAGAATGGAAGCAACTCCAGTTTGGGCCTTGCATCAGCCCGGATCCTGGAAGAAAGACGAGCCTCCGAGCACACCAATGCCCTATTTGCAGCTAACACATAACCAGGAGGACAAACCTTTGGTGTTCTAAGCCTTGGAGATGTGGGGGTTGCTGATTAATGCCTCTGGCAAGAACTGGTTATGCATTCGTATGCCACATTTTGCCCCCAACAGAACGGATTCTTGAAGGGGAGAGGGTACATCTTCAAACAACAAACAAAAAAGAAATTAAATAAAGCAGGCCACTTAAGAGTTAGGCCATGTTAACACTGAAGGCTCAAAGGCCAGATCCTCTTCTTTGCTGGCTGAGACACAGACTTCTCCATTGTTCAAAATAGAAAAAACTGTTCCCCACAAAGTACTTCTCAATCCAGAACAAACAAGATTTTCCTCCCTTCCTAAACTCTGGACACAGTCATCATGTACCTGCTAGAGGGCGAGGCCTTATAGCAGCCTCCAAGAAGGTATCTACCAGCCAGCCTGCAAGAGCTCATGCTTGCTCATCCACCCTGGATGGACCCAAACCTGTGCCAGGCGCCCTGGGAGCTAGCAAGCAGGCAGGCAAGCAGGCAGGGTCAGGAGAGCCACCAGATTGGCATCACCACCTTTAACCTGTAGGTGTCCGTACTACTTGTCCGTGTCTACACAACCAGCACTCAGACCGAGGCTAGAGCTAGCAGCTCTCTCTCAGGTGGTGTGCGCCAGGAGTTCCAAGTAGCCCCACTGAGGGAACACAACTCTGGTCTCCCAGAGAGGTGGCCTGAATGCATCCCCAGGGCTACATCAGAACAATGGCTATGGAGGGTGGCCACCCGAGAGGAGGGATACAAGCACGCGACAGGAAGGACACCATGGTGCCAGTGACCCAGGAACTGCAGACCCACAAGCCACGCTGTTCAGGAGACCACTGCAGCATGATCCCCTCAAGGGAAGAGGCCTTGGCCCCACCTTTAGAGGGAAGGACAGTGCTCAAGAACCACCAGCGCATCTACCCACCATGGGAGTCATACCCTCATGTGCCATCGCTCTTCTCACATCTAGTGACTGCACTTTTTAACCAGGTGGGTTAGCTCTAAAAGCCATTCTGCTGGTGTCAGGTGCACACACCTGACAAAGAAGGGGGACAAGGTTCCCACTAAGGTCACCAACTAGTAAGACCTGAGAGGCCCCTCCACCCCCACACTGGCAGGCTTGCCTCACTCTGGCTTCTGAACTCAGGACTGGAAATTGGAACTATCTTCCATATAATAAAATAAAAAAGCAAAGTTTATAGCACAAAAATTATTTATACATCATATAAGAGGTCATCAGTCAAATCTTTCAACTGTAAGTGAAATTCAAATTGGCTTTCAACAGCACTGGTTCATGTAATTAACAAGTCTAAAAAGCAAGAGCTGCTGCACAGAAATTGGAAGCTTGGGGCCATCTTTTTAGTCTCCTTTCTTCAATGTGGACTGCAGATTCAGGAACCTTCTTCTTGGTGAGGCACAGCAACCCCAGGCCACAGCCAACAAGCCTGCCATGTGAGCAGCATATGGCTGGCCCTGAGTCCGACACAACCCCACAGCCAAAAAGGCAGAGCAGCAAGGAGAGCCAAGGGCAAACATGCTTGGGCCTCCCCATGCGGGGGGCGGGGGGCCACACAGCAGCAGGGCTGCACAAATGCAGACAAGAGGGATGGATGCACAGATGCAGACAAGAGGAAGACACGGTAGTGGTGGTCTTTAGGTTACCCGGGCCGCTGTCCACACCCTTCCCAGAGGCTCAACAGCCACAGTGACTCAGCGGGATCAAAGACCACCCAGCACCCTCACCTCTGGCCCACGGCGCCAACCAGAAGTAGGACGTGCACACCTGAATGATGCCACTGGCTGAGGACACCCCTGTTAGACTCAAGAAGAAAATACTGGAGAATGTAAAGAATGCTCTCTACGATCTCAGGGCTAATGGACAGAGAGCCCCACAGGTGCAGCTGGCCAAGCACGT
This sequence comes from Canis aureus, assembly GCF_053574225.1. Taxonomy (NCBI): domain Eukaryota; kingdom Metazoa; phylum Chordata; class Mammalia; order Carnivora; family Canidae; genus Canis; species Canis aureus. The sequence continues at coordinate 2,216,345 of NC_135627.1, forward strand.
TCAACTCCCCTAGCTTTAATATTCCGAACACGAGCCAACTCTCCAGGGAGTTTATAAGAAAGCTATTTTTGATGCAAGAAACTTACTTTTGGCAGAGTTCTGGAGTGTGGTTCACAAAGTTTAAAAATAGTTTTCTCCTATCACATTGTCAGAAGGAATCTGATTTTGTGCGATGAGGAGAGAGAAATCTTTAAGTCATGCTATTTAAGTTTAATGCAAATGGTCCATACTGATGGGGATATGTGAGGGACAGGACCCGGCAGGGATTTCGCCGCCTCGGCTTCTGTAGGCTTTGTCCTTGATTCTGCCTACGCCTACACTCCAGGGATAAAATTAGTTTGACAGTGAATTCTATCAATACATACTGCTGTCACCCAACGTACCCCCAAATTTCCAGTTTAAAATGAGAATTTAAATAAATAAAATAATTAATTAATTAATTAATTTTAAAAATGAGAATTAAAGCAGATTCAGTTTTGTGGATTCCACTGTTAACACCCAAACACGGAAGAGGACAGAAACCACTCATATAAAAAGAAACCCCAGCCACATCTTTTAGGGAGTTTCGGGGTGACAAAAATCCTAAGGAGGGAGGGAAGATAACTAGCACAAAGAAAGCGCCAGTTAGTCCTCACCCTTCATGGAGGGGCAATAGTCACAAGCAGAAACCACCAGAGATGCAGAAGCACCACCAGGGATAGAGGCGGGAGGGACCATCCAGTGAGGCCTGGGTGCTGTGCTGAAGGCTTCACAACAATTTTTACAAAGGACAAATCCAGGCTCCAAAAGACCATGTGACAAATGTCCCAGGAAAACAAAGATGGAAAGCAGATCAGTCACTGCATTTTTCTTCAGCCACGTACACACGTGTGCAAGTCCACAGCAAGCAGAACAGTGGGAAGGGGAAGTGGTCTCCAACATACCCGCAGAGACACAGCACCCACCAGCTTACACCAGGCCCCTAGTCTGTCTGCCACTGCCAAGGAGGCAGACCTGCAAAGAAGAGCCCTCCACCAGCTGCCCTACAGCGGTCTGGGCAGATAAACGACTTGCTAGAGTTTAAAATAAGTTAGGTACTAATATTTAGAGCCAGAAAGGTCATGAGTACATTGCATTAAAAACTTAAAGTTAGGACGCCTGGGTTGCTGAGGTTGAGAATCTGCCTTCAGCTCAGGGCACAATCCCAGAGTCCTGGGATTGAGTCCCGCATTGGGCTCCCCACAGGGAGCCTGCATCTCCCTCTCCCCCTCTCTGTGTCTCTCATGAATAAATAAATAAAATCTTTTAAAAAATAAAAACTTGGAGCGCATAGTTACAAAATTCAACTTTGAAAAAAGGTCTCAGAGATGGTAAAGTGAGAACGCACACTATTCTCATCCCTCTTAAGATCCCACCAAAACGACAGAAAAGGCTTCAAATAATAATAAAGAATCTATCACAGTGCTATAGGCTACATGGCTGAAGGCCAAAAGCAATCTAGAGGAGGCTTCAGGAAATTCTTGAGAATAGGAAGAAAATGGGCTCCTGAAGGCCAGGTGTTCTAACCCACACTGGTAAGCACCATTCCTCCACCATCTCGACAGGAAAGCAGCCTCTTCTTCTGGGAGCTGCTAGAAGGAAAGACCCCAGTAAGGAAAGCCAGCTGCCTACCCTGGGTCCCTAACAAGCGACTAGCTCCAGGTGCTACCAGACGCACAAAAAGAAACACAAGAGGAAAAAAGAAGGCAATTCCACCCAAAACAATACCCTACAAGTTCCAGCACCAACTTCAAGCCCAGACCACCCCAGCTGGAGACAGGTAACTGGAGTACACAGAGGTATCACTCTGCCCTACTCACGGAAGACATCCAGACCACCACCCCCCAACCCCAATTTCACCCAACTGCTCCCAGCTTCAGCCCTACAGTGAAGCCATCCTGGGCCTGTCTGTCCCTCAACTAAAAAATTGTGCATTCAGGTCAGCTACGGGACCTTTATTCACGGATAGGAATAGGAACCCACAGATAAACAGTAATGAGATGAAACACACTGCCCTATTCCTCCAGCAAAGTACAGCTAAAAGCCCTGGCTACTACATACAGAAGAGAGATTAAGGTAACTCAGAGCTGGAAGAATGCAGACTGGCTTTCTTCAAGACCCAAGAAACATGGCAGTGGGTTCTCCAGGTTTTGTGGGGTTTTTGTTTTGTTTTGCTTCAAATGCCCCAGACTGAGTGAAACACACAGATGCACCAAAGAGTACAAAAAACAGCCCAAGAAAAGCTTGCCCTCTCTGGCCGGAGTACCAGGAAAGGGGCAGTGTAGCAGACAGGAAACTTCCAGACACTAACTCTGTGCACTGAGCACCCAGGGAGAACATGGCCAAACCCACCACAAACAGCCATAACAAAGTGCCCTGCTCTGCAAGCTGCTCCCTAGGTCTCATGGAGTCACTCAGGTTCTTCTCTTCCACATAGGTGCAAGCCCTAAGATGATAAACTGGGAAATACAGATTTCCAGTATATTATTTACATTTATAAAAGTACTCAAAGATTTAGATTCATCAGACAATGCAATTAGTGAAAACTGGAATCAGAGCTGGGAGGCAGGGCAAACAGATTAAATCTTTCCCTTCTATGAGGATCCAAAGGAAGCCAGCCACAGTGGAACAGAGGAGGAAGTGGATCAGAATACGACTTTCAGGTGAAAATCCAAAGGGCTTCAAGAAAATCAGCTTTTACAATGACAAAATGACAAAGTACTCTCTAAACTGTTCAGTGCTATGCACACAGAACTTTCACCAGATGAGAAAAGTTTTAAGTGGTCAGAAGACAGATAGTAGTTGGTGTTTGACAGGAAACTTGAACAGAGGTCATCAAAACATCCAGACAGATGTTCAGATGAGGATGTTGTCAAGGAAGTACCATTTGAGTGGCTTGCATGAGCACAACGACAGGACAGGACTACCACGTGCCTGGCAGCACATTCCCTCTCTGGAACAATCTACTATTTACTGGTCCCCATTCCAGACATGTTCAAGAATTTGGGCACCCGTCTAGACTGAGCACCCCTCCCTATTAGTCTCCCAACACTAGAAACTTTCTCAAGTTCAAGGCTATCACATATCCCAAGAAAGGAAGGACCAGAATGCCACAATTCAGCTTCTCTGTCGATTCCTATTCAGGACATCATTAAATATAGGATGTTTCGTTGGTTCAACTCAACCAGGACCAGCTAAGGAGGCTGCAGCCGACTCTACCTATGCAGGTGTCTCCCCACTCACCTTCCTGGGCCTGGTCATCTGAAGGGGTACTCTCTACATCCCAGCCCCATGTCACTGCCCCTCTTGCAGGGCTTACAGCCTCCGCCCTGGATCTTGGTTATTTATACATATCTGTTCTACTTGCTACCCAAGGATCCTGAGGCCTCCAGGGAAAGAGGCACGCTGTGTATCTGTGCAGCCCTCAGGGCAAAACAGAGATCAAGAACATCCTCGTCAACTCTGCACAGACTGATGATCACCTTCCCCATTCTTCACTTGAAATGAAATAAAATCTGTTCTTCAATTTCTTTCGATTTATTCTATCCAAAAAATAGTCAAAGGATCTCCTTCTACCTAAATGGTACATCTCCAGGCACAGGATGTGCCCTCTTCTCTCTTCCAGGGATTGGGTCTAAACTGTAATCCCAACAAGACGCTGAAAGACATCCTGAACACATTAAGTTTCACTTTAGAAGAAGTTAAAGTTTCCAGGTCTTCTCTTAGCAAAGAGATGTCAAAGTTGGGGCAATGTGAAATCCACCATACAGGCTTCCCATCCCCTAAATGGCCTTGCCCTGGACCTTCAAACAACTGTTTGAGGTTTTTTAAACTCCTGACAATGGTCCATAAATTAAAAAAAAGTTTTACATTATAACCAATTTAATAAACTCACCACTGAGAAACAATTAGCAAATGCCAAAAAGGATGGCATTTACTCAAGCATTAAAAAAAGCTGTTCTCTAAGTCTTTCCCAGGTTACAAATCCTTCACTACACTGAATGGCTTCATGTAACTTGAATATCATACCCAAAACGATGGAGGATATGCAGACGCTAAAACTGTACAGGGACACTGGCTAAATCACGCATAAAACTGCACCGACTGCGCAATGCAGACTGCTTGTCTCTAGAGGAGTGTGGTTATGAATCAGACACTGCATCACACAGCTGCCTGAAAGGCCCCTCGCCCTTCCATGTGCAGAGCACTGACCAGCCGCACCACCACCATTCCTTGGTTTCAGCAGTTACTCTAAACTTAGCAGTACTGGCCTCTTCCTAGATCTGGATTTAAATACCAGTTCTGCCACTTAGTCAACACAAGCCATGGTGCACCTCTCTGACCCTCTCTCTAGGTCGGTGTCCCCTCCAGTCCCAGGGCTAATTGCACCTGCCTCTCAGCACTGCCCTATGGCTGTCCTGGCACTTGGGAGCCACTCAGCAGTCAACCATCCCCATGAAGTTGCTGGTATTCAGTTTTAAAAACTTTCTACTTCTGCATTTCTATCATCTCTCCTCATACACACCATAGTCTTATCTGTATTTTTTCCTTCCTCTTCAATTAACTTTCCTACTCACTCCTGAAGTCCACATGGATAAAATGCAGCTTGTGATGGCAGGCGGAGTCAGAGACTGACTTCTGCTGGATGGAAAATCTTCAAACAGGTAATACAGAGCTCAGAAGTGAATGGCTAAGTTCACAGATACTGTATTACCTTCAGAATTCTGCAAAGCAGAGCTAATTTCCCACAGACCAAAACACAACTTTCTAACTTGGATGCCGATCACTACCTTCAAATGTTGCTGACCCGACCTGATGTCCCAAAGGCAGTGCAGGCCAGAAGGCCCCAGGACCACCTGGCTGCCACCGCAGTAGCAATTACTTCAAAAGGACCATCATGAGATGCTAAGAGCATCATGTGAAAGGCTTTGGAGCACCACCCCACAGGTTACATGCTAGGTACACAGGCAAAGGGCACATTTACAATGCAGAGGTCCAGCAGATGCCACCTTAGCCACATGATGGAGCTTAGCACAGGCGGTATGAAAGGTGAGCACTAAGGACATCCCCATAGGACCCGTGGAAATACTATCAGCACCTGTGTAGGCTTCTTACTGAAAAGGATTATCCTGAATCAGATGCCACCCAGACCACAGGACACTACAGGAGAGCCACCCTGGCCTCCTCAAAAACGCCAAAGTGCTAACAAATGATAAAGGTGGAAGAACTGTTCTGGAAACTAAAGGAGAATGTTTGCATTTTAAAGATGTACATGCTAGGTATTCAGAGGCAAGGATCTTGAGGCCTACTCCATAGTTTAAATGACCAGCAAAATAAAAGTACCTAAATACTCAGAGGAAAGGGTAAAGTGTTTCTATAGTAAACTAAGTGAAGGGCACAAGACGCTGGCACTAACCTTTCACGCAGTCAGCTTACGTGTTTCCAAGTAAAAGGCAGGAGGCAGGTTAGGAAGTTCATTGGCGCACACCCATTCTACCCTCAGGACCTTTTAAGTAGAAAAGCATTCCTTCATCATCCACACAAGGACTCAACAAGAACAATCCCAAAGGCCCCATGTCAGTTCGGGGCCTCCACAGCTGCCTCACCGCCTCTCCACACCCTCTGTGCCCTGGGTGGGCCCAGCCCCACAAGGAGGAGGCCAGACAAAGCACGCTTCCGTCCCTGCCCATCCTAGCTGGGCAGGGTCCTCGGCTCTCCTGCAAGCGTGGGGAAAACCAACAATTCCCTCTCCTGACCTCACCAAACCCAAATCCAAGGGACCCAACTGGATTAGCTTTAAAAGCCAAACTAAGGTATGCCTGGATGGCTCAGTGGTTGAGCGTCTGCCTTTTACTCAGGTCATGCCCACGGTCCCGGGATTGAGTCCCACATCAGGCTCCCCTGCAGGGAGCCTGTTTCTTCCTCTGCCTAGGTCTCTGCCTCTCTCTGGCTCTCATGAATAAATAAAATCTTTAAGAAACAAAAAACAAACCTAAGTCTAACTCTCCAGGAGGGACCCTGGAATCCGTATTTTAAAAGCTCCACACTGCCACCCAAGCAGACACTACCTGTTCTAACCTGCACATCCTCCCTGAGGGGAAGGAGACATGTGCCCCAGCCTCGAGGTCGGAAACGCTGATGCCACAGCAAGTCCTGTCCTGCTACGTCAAGGATAGACCAGTTAGTTTCTCTAGAGAACAAGAAAACACCCAGCACACACTCACAAAATAGGTTGGAAATACATATTCTGGCTAGAAAACTATTAAAAAAAAAACACACACATACTAAGGGCATATTTCCTATCTAAACATGGTCTGAGAGGCCATGGGGTTTGTTCTGTCATCACCCACTGGGAACTGGTCCTCTCGCTGGTTCCCAGGACCTAAGGACTGTGGGGCACTACCACAGGGCAACTACCCGTCATGAAAAGGGAGTATCCCCTTCCCAGAAACGCCAACTGGGATTCTGTTTTTAAAAACCAAAGGAGAGAAGTGAAGGGTCAGACATTCAGAGCAGCCCCAAACAAGGCAGTGAAGAGGAAGAAGAGGTACCACAGTAAGTGACCAGCACCTTCTTGACCACAGAAACCCCTCAGGATTCTTCAGACCATACATGCTTGAGCTCCAGATTCATGCTGCTCCCACTCACCAGTCCTGATAGTTTTCACAAGGCCTTAGTGAAAAATAAGAAACTCTCAAACCATTTCCCCCCCAGTTGGCCAACAATAGCCATCCTGCCAATTGCAAAGTAAAAAATACCCATGTATTTTTTAGTATCATTCAGGAAAATCCATGTTTCCTACACAGTTTTCCCCAGTGGCCTGGGCCAGTCAAGATACATCTGAGGCTAGGGAGAGCCCTTCTGTGCGACACTGAGGACAAGTGTGCAGCCAGCCAAACTAGCTTGGCTTGTCTGGACAAGCCCCCACCTCCTCCCCCCTCAACACACACACGTACACACATGTACACAGCAACAGCCCCTAGGCAGCCAACTGCAAGCACACTGCAGGCCTGCCCTCCTCCTCTGAGAGTACCACACACAAGCAGAAGACACATCCAACCTGTCTCATCTCCATTAGATGCCTCGACCTGACCGGTTTCCAAAACAGCCAGACCTAGAACCAGTTTGCCAAAAGCAAAGAATCTGGACCTCTTCTAGATTAGGAAACAAAACAGTTACTTGGTTACACACATGCCCACCCTTCCCTAGATCCTCCTAGGGTCTCCACAATGGGGGTGGGAGGGAGGGCAGAACGACAGGACTTCCCCTCTCTGCAAAGGGAGGTGGAGGACACTGCACAGAGCTGTAGTGCTGCTCTGCTGCCGTCTGCAGGACACACAGTTCCTCACAACAGAGCTACAGACACTTGCCAAATTTGGCTGTGGGACCAGGCTCCGGGTCCTCCAAAGTGGTAAGAAAGACAGAGAGCTTCCTGGGACAGCAGAACCGCCAGACCCCCAGGCAGCTGCCCCAAGAAGAGGCAGGACCAGCACCCACTAACCAGTGTTGCACAGCTGGCTGCCTGTCCCCTCAGGCTGACGCCCTCATCAGAAGGGAGAAGACTCCTTGTCCAGCTGCAAGGAGTCCAATGACACAAGGCTCTGAAGGGCTGACCAGACAGAACGGCGTGAACAGGGCAGTGAGGAGACCTACACAGGCTCTATGGATGCTCCAAGCCCTCCCACTGCCAGTGTGGCCAGGGCTCCACACTGTGTGCTTTACCGATTCCATCAGCATCTACTCGGTGCCCCTGAACCGAGACACAGCAGAAACTCAAACGAAGACACGACCTGCCCTCACACTAACACCCGCAGACACAGTATGCACAGAGCCACAGAGAGAAGCGGCAGGGACAAGGGGGTGTGCAGAGCCCATGCAGGTGAACGGCTCCATGAGGGGCTGCCAGCACACCCAGGACAGGCATCAGGAAGGGCCCTCGAGGAGGACGCCCTGCCTGATCCTGGCCCAGTGACCAGGGCTGTGTTCCTGAACCCCTCTAGCTCTGGTCTCAGCTCATTAAGTCATTATAACATTGAAACACCACACATGAAGCCGCTAGCACAACAGAGGCACAGAACACACGCCACTATTTTCTGATGAGCCAATTAGTAAATACTACCCAGGGACACCTCAAGTGGTTCAACATACCTGCAATGTAAAGTCCAAGGGCAGGGGCAGGAGACTTCCTATTCACCATGGAAAAGCTCCAGGACACAGCCCTCTGAGTAACTGGGGCCTGTCCAGGGCAGCTGTTCAGCAGGATGGTGGCATGATCAGTGCCCGAGGACAGGCTGGCAGGACAAGGGGTACAGGCCACCCGGGCCATCCCACAGCAGGCAGCACAACAGGAGAACAACGAGTCAAGAACAAATTAAAGGCTATGTTCATGTCTCACCTGAATAAAAAGTAGCCAGATGCAACCTGACAACATGCCCTTGGCCACAGCTTGGCTGGGGCATTCTGAGAAGGACATGCCTGACTGGGGAAGAAGCCAACCATGTATAACCCAGCTACTTCGACTCGTCAGAAAACAAGTGACATCACTGGGAGTATCAACAGTAAGTCCCTCAACTCTCCCGCCATGCCCGGAACAGCTTTCCTGTCTCAGAGGCCGAACACCTTCCTGCCATCTCTACCCTACTTCACGTCCCCCCAGAGCCAGTGCTGTCCCTGTCATGCTCACGTCAGCATTAAGACACCCTAGAATTGTGAAAGGACCTGTTATCGCAGACACCCTGCTTCAATTAACCCTTAGCACAGCTGGGGGGAGGGTACTAGTCGCCTCTCCCCTCTGTTTCACATGGCTTGGTTAAAGATGGAAAGGAGGCTGGGGCCACCCATCTATCGGTGCAGAGCCAGACTATACCCCAGTCACCAGATACTCTAGCCTTGTTCTCAATACTACCTGAAGCAGAATTCCAACAGGTCCTCCAAATCCACCCCAAAGCCCGGGGCTTGGAATGTGACAGGACATCCTCGTGGGCGTGCTGTTACAAGTCACAGCAAATGGATTCTTACAGATGTAGCTCAGGATATTAATCAGTTGACCCTGAGTGAATTCAAAGGGAGACTCGCTGGGTGGGCCCTATCTAATTATGAGCCCTTTCCAAACACCCTCCTGCTGCTAGGAACAGAAGAGGAGTCAGAGGTGTGCAGCAGGACTGGACACAGGTGCACCCCTGCTGGCAGGAAGATGAAGGGCCCATGGCTAGGAACAGAGTGGCGCCAGGAGCAAAGAGGGACTCCTAGCCAACAGCACCAGGAAAAAAGGACCCTCAGTCCTGACAACTACCTTGGGAGCTTGGAAACAAAGGTTAGCCCCAAGATTCCCTCCAAGCCCAGCCAGCCACCACCCTCTCTTTGAGACCCTGAACACACAGCCCAGTCAAGCTCCCCAGACTGCTGGCCTCACTGCCCAAGGCTAAGCTGCTACATCTGTACTCAATTGTTACGCTGCAAGAGAAAACCAATGCGCTACACTGGCTGTCTCATAACTAAAATGCAAAGAGAGCAATCAATTTTACTGAACTATATAGTCACAGAAACCCAAAATACTCTAAGATCTACATACTCAAGTTATTTCTCCCTTTGACAGAAACAGCAATTTGTCACTTCAGCTCATAGATCTGGTAGAACACCAAACACTATAATGAGTACAAATTAGTTTTATTAATCTTGGAAAAAATACATAGCTTGTTTTTAAAAAGCTTATATAAGCAGCTTTTGCTGTTTGGAAAAGTACTTCCAGGATCAAGCTTAGGAAAGTGAGCAGTGAGTTCTCCCACCCTAGGACAGGGCCGGCCACAGCAGTGTTCCCCGGGTGCACAATACAGTGTGGGAGATAGGTTTCCAGATGATGCAGGGTAACAAACGTGACAGATCAGAACCCCTCTTCAAACTCAAATGAAGGCACCAAATGAAAGGTAACAAGGGATCTACTGCCACACCATGACCCTGCAGCTTCTACTCAACAAAGCAGGTTCTCCTTTTAAAAGCCCTGTGTCTGAAGTGGCCTGGTCACATCTCTAGAAAACCTCCGGCCTCCCCTTCTTAGAAAAGCACCTTTCATGAGGAAGCTCCAAGAGGGAGCTCTGACAAAAACCTAACAGCTATGAACAGATCAAACAACTAGAATTTTAAAAATAAGTGCCTTTTGGGAGCAAGAAGCTAACATTATCAACAGAATCAAATGTAAAAATAGTGCAGTATCCCACCTCTGCCTCTGTAACCACACAGAACAATCCCAAGACCTAGGAGTCACATTTTCCAAACCCTAAACTACTTTACAGAAGAAAACAAGTCCCAAAGACCTGAGTGTCTTTCATTGCTGGCGACCCTTCCCACACTTTCTGGTGGCCCACCATCACACACACACAACTTTCTGGCACCCATGTTGAGGCCTGGCCCACAAGGAGAGAACATCCCCCCTCAAAGTACCACCGAGCCATCCCAAAGTCATTGGTTCTGCACACGGACCCCTCTCCAGCAGCTCAGCTCGCCGTGGCACAGACCATGCTCCCCACATGCCACCCTAAGACAGCACATCCAAATGGCCCAGCAGACCACGGCGACAGGAACTACAAAAGATGGAGCCATTAGACCATGAATCTCAACAAGAGTTAAACTTAATCACCACCCGCCACTCTTCCTTAGACTCCTGTATTCAACAGTTTAAGTAAGAGCCTACTACATGCCAGCACTGGGGACAGAAGTAAAAGGCGACCCAGTACACAGGTACTGCCCTCCATGCTCACAGTATCCACACACAAGCACACACTGACACAGCACTGCCCACTGCCACGGAGAAGGGGACACCTAACCCAGCCTCCTCACAGGGCCTCCTGAAATCAGTCTGAGAAAGAAGGTGCTTCGCACAGTGGAAGTGAAAGTTGACAGTCCGGCTCAGGCCCTGGGCCACGTCCTGAGTCAGACCTCACTGACCCCCACCGACAAACATCCAACATCTCTACTGCAGTACGTCTGACGCTAAGCACCCCACAGGACATCAGCAGACTCCCTGTCTCCAAGGCAACAGCTTCTCCTGCTCGGACTCGGCTTTCACACCCCCACATAGTCCATGTGGAAGTCATCCCTACCTTTTGCATGAAACGAGAATACACATTTCCTGCCACGGATGCGGTCCCCACTACAGGTCAAGGGCCATCACCTCTTCTGGTTTTCTTGCTCTTGTCCTGGACTCCCTGTAGTCTACACCCCAAGTAGCAGCCAAGGTGATCCTGAGACTCTTGCAGCCCCACATCCCTGAGGACAGGCCAGGGTCCTCAGAGGGCTGGAAGGACCCCTACAGCCTCCGAACCAACACTGCCCTGGTCTCCTGTCCTGCTCCCCCTCACTTCCAGGGAGTCTGGATTTCAGTCTAAGACGCACAGCATAATCAGAGTCAAGGCGGAAAAAACAGAAGGGAAACGTGGGTCTGAAGGAAGCCTGCCTGACATGAGAGACTCCTAACTCTAGGAAACGAACAAGAAGTAGTGGAAGGGGAGGTGGGCAGGGGGATGGGGTGACTGGGTTACGGGCACTGAGGGAGACACTTGACGGGATGAGCACTAGGTGTTATATGTTGGCAAATCGAACCCCAATTAAAAAAAATATACAAAAAAAAAAAAAAAAAATGAAGGAAGCCCGCCTGCAGGAGGAGGGGGCCACTATGGTAATTGGGGCAAGGGATGCTAGTGGCCAGCGCAGGCAGCAGGCATGAGAGAGGAGGCCAAGGGGAACACCAGTAAGAGCAGATGAGGAGAGAAGGCAGGAGTGGCTCACCTACGGAGACTCTCAGGGAGCCCACCATGCCCTCCTCGGTCCCAGGCCCTCCCCTGCCCCCACCAGCCAGGCAAACCTGAGAAACACACAGACAACTCCCTCCTGGCACAGTCTCCCAGGAACACATGCATGTCCCACATGCATCTCTGGGTCTCCACCTGCTTAAAAACGGGAGACTAGGCTACAGTGACCTCTTCATGTCCCCTCCTGCTCCAACACCTCACAAGTGCAAAGCCTCCCTCACTGTCCTGCTGCTGAAGACTCTGCTTTCAGCCTCCATGCAGGCTACAGGAGTAGCTCAACAGCCTATAGCCAATGAAGGCCAGATCCCATCAGCCCACCCCAGGGAAGCTGATGGGCGCATGCACCTACAGCCAGGGGCAGCAGAGCGTGAGTGGTGTGCTCACAGGAGGTAGAGCAGAACTGCCTTCTCGTGGGAGCCAAAAGCCATGTCATTCCACCGCACACAGGAAGGAATGCCAGCACTCCTTGGCATTCAGGCAGACTTGTTGGATGCAGTTCTACAACCCAGAGGAGCCTGACCAGCCAGCCACACTGATACCACGTTCGATGGGTGTCCCAGGAAGCCCAGGAGGCAGGCCTTAGCAACTGTCTTCCGTGACCAGGGTGGAAGAAGGGAGAGACTCTTGGGCTAAGTCCAGCCCTGAAGTGGTGGCCAGGTGAGGCCACAGAAGAGGACAGTGAAAACGACACTGCAGACCTGGCAGGAGCCTCAGGAGCACCTGGCCCACTGCCCTGTATCTAGCAGAGTCCCCTTTCATGGAGGCACTGAAAGTTTACATACAAATCCAAGACTCTTCCTCCCTCCTCACCTTGGAGGTTCTCCAAGGGGAAGCGCAAGTCAGCTCCCACACCCTCATCCACCCCAATACTAGAGGACTGCTTGCTCCACAGGATCCTTCAGAAACAAAACCCTGGATCTGTGTTAGGTCCTGCCATTACCACGGACAGGCAGAGGGTTGGCAGTACCCTGGACACCAGGACAGTTCTCAGGGCACCAGAGAGGACGCAATCCTAACTCTGTAACAGAAGCAGTACCTCACGACAGTCGGCTTCACGGTGTGATGGACAGTGTGATGGACAATGGCCGAGGTCCAGAATTAAGTCTCGCGTCTCCATCTCCTCACTGCGGTAAGGGACACAGCCTACTGGGCTCACCCAAGCCTGCCGGGCCCATGGCAGAAACTTTAGTTGGCCTCAGGCCAACAGGACACAGGGCAGGAATTCCCAGCCTGTGAGACACCATCACCTCTCCTTCTTTACACTTGGCTCCAGCTCATTACTCCCGTCTCTCTTTGGGGAGGGGCACACCGACAGTCACTGTTCAGCAGGCCTCTGGCGAGCTGGGACAGTGGAAGCCATACCACGGGGGCAGACCAACCATCCAATCTGTAATGGTCCAGCACAAACAAAATGCAGACCTCCTGGTTCAAGATTCTTCAGAATCTCAGAGGATATGAGCAGAACATTAAACCAAGTACAGAGCTATGTGACTACCTGGGGGGGGGGGGGGGGGGGCACGCCCACAAGGCCAGCCCTGCCACCAGCTAAACTCAGAACTTACCTATGGCCCTTCCCAGGAATCAGTCCAATAGCACTACTTTGCCATCATCAAACAACTCAGCTTCCTGCACTCCAGGCGGCAGCATACATGGAAGAACTCGCTGGGTGGAACCCCCAGACCAGAGTACAAATCCTGCATGCTCACCTACTGAGCTGGGCCCCAAGACCCACAGGCCACCCCAGGTCTAGCTCAAGTGCAGGATATTTGTGAGTAAACAAAATTGTACATACAAAATGTATGGGCATGTTTGTATTCATCAAGTATCAGTCTACTGAATTTTAAAGATGGTAGCCTCTTAACAGATCCAGACTTAGGCCATCCAAACACAAGAGTGCGCCCCCTACATTGTCTGTTGGATAGCACTACCTAACCAGCGAGCTATCCCACAAAGCTGAAGTGCAGTTACCTACTCTGGAAAAATCAGCCTGGATACACAGGTAACTAATTGCTCACACTACACAACAATTTGGCAAGATGCAAAAATTTAAGACAGGGTCAATTTTGACACTTTTTTGCCAGGAGAAGTTAAATATAACTATATTACCTGAAGAGAATTTGACTTTCTTTCAAATACCTACAAGATGTTCAGAGAATACTCATCTCCCAAATTTAACTCAACTTCCTTAAATAAAATGCAAGTTCTGACAAAGATATGGCAAATAAACCTCAAGAATTTTATCAATAAAAGTCAAATACTATGTCATTCATGACCCACCACTTCCAGCTTACGGCTATGTCAACAGTGAAGAGGACTGGCTAAAGAAAAAAAAAATGCCATGTGGCCTCAAATATACCTTTACACAAAATAGTAGTAAGCAGTTGAACTATTCAACTGTCTAAATCTAAGACAAAAGTAACACTTGCCAGGGGCATTCCATACCTAGGAAAAAGACTATAAATATACTTTGGACTTTGTTTCAATTAATTCTTAAGCCTTTGTCAACAAGTTTTAAGTTTCCAAGCAAGCAGATTTTAATTTTGATTTTTAAATATTCTTTTGGACAAAATTTCAATCAAAATTTTGACTTAAAAATCTCAAAGAGCACCAAGCATTACACATAGTAAGAAAATAGAAGAATCGGTCCTTCACTGCATGAGGAGGAGGGTTTTTGGAAACACGTAAGGCAACGTTTCCCAAAACCTTCCCACTAGCTAACTATATCAGCCCAGCTGATGCCGATGCTGGAGCACCCACCTGAACTCCTTTTCATTCTCTGGACTTCAGACAAAGTGCCTCCCTCACACACAAGGAGATGCTCTTACAGCCAGATCGCCAGCCTGCACAGAGCTGCCCCTCTAGCCTGGAGGAAGCAGAGTGGGAAAAGGCTGGAGCAAACTCAGCCACTTTCTGAGGTCTGCCACTCCTGTTTCCTCTCCCAGCGGCCACCCTCTGTTCTCTAACCCCAACACGCAGTGCAGGACCTCAGGAGTGCCCCACACCTGCTTTACCACCTGCACAATGGGGAAAACAGGGGACCCCAATGAAATGGGGACACCATGGAGGACACAGGAGGAAAAAGGCCCAAATGTTTATCCCAAGAGGTTTTTTTTTTTTATCCTCTAGAGGTAAAATACACAACAGGTGGTTCACGTGATAAGCGCGCTGAGAATAAATGGATGCACTGGGCCAGGCTTCTTCCCTGACAGACCAGGGCTGCAGTAAGTCAAGAATGAGGAGCAAAACATGTAACATGTGGAAGTCCTTTAAAAGGTTACCAATAAAGACATAACTAAGAACTGAAACCAGAGATCAAATGGAAACTGGAAAACTAAGCAAGAGAGCACTCAGTCCCCATTAGCAAGATACTCTCTCCCTCCTATGTTGCACAACAATTCTGTCCTCGCTACATATACTAGGCAAACTAGGGTTTCTCAACACAACACTCTCAAAAGTAACTGGAGAGAACCACGCTTGCACCTCCTTCTGTCAGTATGTTTAAGAGAAGTATCAACTTTACCTAGATAGTTCTAAACAGTCATTTCTCAGGAGATCTTACTTTACCTTTAGGAACATGGGAGAAAAATCTGAATTCTTATCAAATTCTATACTATTCAAGGAAATGAAAGATTCAAGTAAGATAAAAACGAGTTGCAAAGAGAAAAAATAAAAAGGTCACCCGAGCCAGCTGTGTGGTTTTTCCTACAAGTAAGGTTTTCCCCAAGTTTAAAATCATTTTTCCAACTTAAAACCTAAGTTGCTTCTCAAAATTTAATAAATGCAAACTGTACAAAGTTCCTTTAAAATTAAAACTCTCTCCATAATCAGAACAACCCACTGGAGAAAATACCCGGTTTTCTACACTGAATTAAAAGGACTGATAATAGTAATCATTACGCTCAATTCCTCTTTTAAGAAATCTTAGCATAGTTTAAAATGGTGGTAAAATACACGTGCCAAAAATAGTCCATTACAAACACATTTCACCCTGAACTCTGGGGGGGAAAAAAGCACCTTGACATGTACTGAACAAAAGCCAACCTGGAATTCAAGCTATCAGTTTTAAGGACTGGTTTTGTCATTTCAAACAATTTCTCTGTCTTTCAGAATGTTGTAAAAATGAAAGCTGTCAAGCCTAAAACACTTCAAGTGCAAGGTCCTTCCCTGCCCTCTCTACATATTTTTCTTTAAAGTCTTGGTCCACATGCAAAGGCCAGGTTTCTGAATAGGCCAGTCCCTTCACATCACTGATTAGAACAAATCTGAAAGCTCAAGTTGGGTTCACACCATACCAGACTGCTTTCTCAGAGTAACTTCCTAAGGGGGGAAAAATGAGATGACAACAATGAGGGTTTTAATGTGCTGTCTTCTCATTTTAATTATCTCAGGTAACTATGAGGGTTGTTTTGTTTTTAATATTTTATTTATTTATTCATGAGAGACACACAGAGAGAGAGGCAGAGACACAGGCAGAGGGAGAAGCAGGCTCCATGCAGGGAGCCCGATGTGGGACTGGATCCCGGGACTCCAGGACCACGCCCTGAGCGGAAGGCAGACTCTAAGCCGCTGAGCCACCCAGGGATCCCTGGTAACTATGAATTTTAAGTGTGACTTTCAAATGAACTTGAAAAAATAACAGTATGTCCATTAGAAGAGATAACTTACTGTTTAAAAACAACTCACCCAAGTTTCCTTATAAATAAAAAGTTAATCAACTACAAATGTATTGAAAGGCCTACTGTATGCCAAGAACTGTTGAAGAGGCTTAGGACAGAGGTTAGTGACCTCTCCTCGAGCTCCTTCAAACTAGTATCCAGAACAGGGATATGAAATCTCCACAGCAACCTCCAGAGAGTGAAGGATGAGGGATTTTTAAGACTCAACTTTAATACTTTCTTGAAGAGTCCCACAGGGACATTTTGAGATCATAATCTTAATGTGCAAACTGAATTTCAAATTAAGTGTAACAATAAACAAGACTTGGTTTGAAGAAAATACAATCTGACAACAAAGGTCAAGGAAAAGCAAAGATCCTCACCAGCAAAGCATATTCCCCCCAGCCCAAGAAGGAAATCAAGGGTAAAACGACAAAGCCTTTCTAAAACAATGTTGCCCCCTCTCAAACAGCCCTATGGTCTACGGGGTCTGTAAGAGAGCCTTTCACTTAGCTATAAGCTACTTCTTCGCAGATGTCAAATACTACTGAAAAGATGCCTTAACATTCACAGTCATGCATAAGAAGAGCAATTTTTTAAAAATCTCAATTCCTGTGTAATTTCAAGTAGCAGGTAAGTTGTCTGCCTGACCTTCCGTTGTAGATTTGAGGGCTTTTAGGTTTTTTTCCTCCAAGAAACCTACATTAAGTCTGTCCTTTTAAGCGAAGAAAGCTCTACGGGATACACCCTCCATAATATGTTCCATTGGAAATGCACTCGTATGCTCCGTGAGCCCGACGTAAATCATCTCTATTCTGATAAGGAAACAAAGACTAAGGGTGGTAAAGCGGCAGGCAGAAAAAGATTCAGGCACACAACTGACCTCGGCCACTCTGACCTGTAATTCCTAAATGAAAGAATGACCAGTGCTCCTGATCTAAACCACAACCTACCCCAAGATGAAGAAAATGCATACGGTAAGATAAGTTGGAGAGGAAATCTCCAGGGAAGTGCCACCGAAAAACCGTATTTAGCCCAGTGACAAAACGCTGCCCAGCCCGGAAAAGATGCCCCGCCTCCATACGCTCCCCAAAACAAAGCCGGTCTCGACCCTAAACACCCAACGTCAAAGAACACCTCCTTTCTGGCTGTCGGAAGGAGAGAAAGGAGTGAGGCTGGGAGGACTCCGGGCCCTTTTCATCCCAGCCCCGCTAGGCCTGAGGACCCGCTGAGAACGGAGGGGCTGACCCAGACCTGAATGCGGGTCCCCAGAGAACCCCCAGAAGCAGCGTTCAAGCGAAGGCAGGGGCCAAAGGCTCCGCCTACACCCCTGACACACGGTTGTCGCCAGTGTGGGGCACCCACCCGCAAGCCCCGGCGGCCACGGCCACGGCCCGGCTCGGGGCTGCACGCAGCGGCTGCTCCCCGCCCTGGAAGCGCGGCGTTCACACCCCTGGGCGGCCCGCGAGCGAGGCCCCCCCGCCCCGAGCGCCCCCGCGGCAGGCCGGCCCCGGCCCCCCGGCCCCCGGCCCCCCGGCCCCCCCCCGCCCGCCGCCCGCTCACCTCCAGGCGCAGGGAGGCCCCGCAGCCTCGCAGGAACTCGCGAATGTTGCTCAGGCACTCACTCTCGCTCCGGGGCTCCGGGTAAACCTGCAACACAGACAGAGCACAGGCGCTGAGCGGCGGCGCGCAGGCCCGGGGCGCGACCACGGCGGCCCCCGCAAGCTGGCCCCGGGCGACACGACGCGGACCGGCGGCCCCGGCGGCCCCGACCGCCCCGACCGCCCCCGGCCGCCCCCGACGCCCGCCGGCTCGGCCGCCGCCTCTCCTCACCCGCTTCCCTTCCTCGGGGCTGCACCAATCTCAGGCCCCTACCCTCTCCAGGAAGTGGGCCGCCGCCGGAAGTGACGTCTTCAGGCCGCGCCCCCACCGCCCGCTGCGCGCGGCCTCTTCCGGCCTCGCCTGCCCCCCGGTCGACGGTAGACGCGCGGGATGGCGGAGGCCGCGATGGTTCTTGCCCTCGGACACCGCTCCCCGGCCCCACGCGCAGACTCCTCCCCCCCAGCACCTGATCCTGCCCTCAGGCGCCGCGCACCCGGCCCCACGCCCGTGCAGACTCGGCCTCGCCCACGCGGACGCCGCCCTGCCCGGAAGGTCCCAGGAGAGCTCGGCCTCCGCGGTGAGCAACCCCAAAGGGGCTGGCGGGAACCCCGTGTTTCTTCGGTTCTTCCCTGCCACCAGCTAGAGAGTGGAACGAGGCAGTGTCCAGTGACGATGATTTAAAATAACTGGCAGCGTAAATCTCGCTTGTTGGGGCCGAGGTGCAAATGTTCTCCTTCCCCGAATTCATACCATGTGCTTCATTAATGATCAACTGTTAGAGCCAGGTACGTCAGCCAGTAAGTCAGCGGGGGGAACTTGTAGGGGGCCTCTACCGCGGGGGGGGGGGGCTCTACCGCGGGGGGGGCTCTACCGCGGGGGGAGGGCTCTACCGCGGGGGGGAGGCTCTACCGCGGGGGGAGGGCTCTACCGCGGGGGGAGGGCTCTACCGCGGGGGGGGGCTCTACCGCGGGGGGGGGCTCTACCGCGGGGGGGAGGCTCTACCGCGGGGGGAGGGCTCTACCGCGGGGGGGAGGCTCTACCGCGGGGGGAGGGCTCTACCGCGGGGGGGGGCTCTACCGCGGGGGGGAGGGCTCTACCGCGGGGGGGGGGCTCTACCGCGGGGGGAGGGCTCTACCGCGGGGGGGGGCTCTACCGCGGGGGGAGGGCTCTACCGCGGGGGAGAGGCTCTACCGCGGGGGGGAGGCTCTACCGCGGGGGGGGCTCTACCGCGGGGGGGAGGCTCTACCGCGGGGGGGGCTCTACCGCAGCGGGGGGGCTCTACTGCGGGGGGGCTCTACCGCAGGGGGGGCTCTTCCCCGGGGAGGGCCTCTACCGCGGGGGGGAGGCTCTACCGCGGGGGGCGGGGCTTCTACCTCGGCGAGGGCCCGCGCAGGCCCCCCGGTGCTTTGGCCCAAGAGAGAACTGCGAGGTCCACCTGCCACGCGTGCAGGCTGTTAGTGACCGCCTGCCCCGGCAACAAAGGGCGAGAAACCCAGTAATACAGAGCAGGAGGCCAGAGGCGGCACAGGGTCCTCTGCCGTTCTAACGCAGAGGAAGAAGGCTCTCCATTTGGGGAGTTAGTCTAAAGCACCATAGAGAACTGTAACATTTGAGGACATTCAACAAACTTCTGTTCTTCTTGGGGGAAAATCACGACATTCCATCAAGCCTCACAGGAATACTTCAGCTTCATTTAAAAAGAGTTCAGGTCTTTTAAAGTTTGAATAAAGAAAACGGGGTGTTGAGAGGTGTGAAGAGGGCAAAAATCAGGCTTTTTTTCCTATAGTTTAAAAATTCGTAGAAGAAATTACCAACATATTTCCTCCAAATTAAACGGATTTTTTTTTTTTTTCCAGTGAATGGCTAAACCAAAGCTGCTTCCTACTCCATCTGGTCTCTCCATAAAAGAATTTGGAGAAAGTATGTACCAAATATGCAGTGAAAATCTTTCATAATTTTAAATGGTTTGCAAAGTTTTAATTTCTGATTTCCTGATGACATTTTGAAACTGTTAAACATCCCTTAAAAAAAAGTCTGATAGACTCCAAAAGCAATAGAAATGCAATACCCATCCTCAATCTTAAAAAATTATGAACAAGCTCTTGTTTAAAAGTCAGAAATTTGGGCAGCCCAGGTGGCTCAGCGGTTTAGCGCCACCTTCAGCCCAGGGTGTGATCCTGGAGACCCAGGATGGAGTCCCCTATCGGGCTCCCTGCATGGAGCCTGCTTCTCCCTCTGCCTGTGTCTCTGCCTCCCTCCCTCCCTCTCTCTCTCTCTCTCTCTGTATGTCTCTCATGAATAAATAAATAAAATCTTAAAAAAAAAAAAAGTCAAATTTTACATTCTCTTCTCCTTCAACTCCTTTCCATTCCACTTCCCCCAACAAAGTCGTA
Organism: Canis aureus; assembly: GCF_053574225.1. Classification (NCBI taxonomy): domain Eukaryota; kingdom Metazoa; phylum Chordata; class Mammalia; order Carnivora; family Canidae; genus Canis; species Canis aureus. The sequence goes on from NC_135627.1 coordinate 2,236,817, forward strand.
TTCTAAATACATTTTTAAACAAATTTTACTGATCACACTTTTTTTGCAAGAGTCCCATACAAATACAGTCCATCCTCATTCATGGATTCTGTGCAAATTCACTCATTCGATAAAATTTGTTTGTAACCCCTATTCAGTATTTGTGGCTCTTTCTCATTCATAGACACATACAGAGCAGTAAAATTTTGAACGCCCTTTATGCACAAATTCCTAGCTCTGTGTGCATAATAAGGTTATGCTCTGCCATCTTGTTTCAGCTGGTAACATGAGCAGATATCCTTTTTGCAGTCTACTGGCACCACATTTTTCACATTTTCGTGCTTTTTGCTGGTGGTTTTGCTGATTTAAATGGCCCCCCAGCATAGTGCTAAAGCACTAGGTAATGCTCCCAAACGCAAGAAGGCTGTAACGTGCCTTACAGAGAAAATACATGTGTTAGATAAGTTTCATTCAGGCCTGAGTCATAGTGCTGTTGGCCATGAATTCAATGTTAATGAATCAACAATACGGTACATCCAGAAAAAGGAAGAGGACATTTGCAGATCTGTGCGTGAGGCCGCTCCCGAAAGTGCTAAAGTGACCTCTATAGTGCGTGACGCAGCTATGGAAAAGATGGAAAAGCAGCTAAACTTATGGATTCAAGAGATGTCAACCAATAAAAAGAGCATAGTAGACAGTGTTGTTGTGAGGCTGAAAGCCAAGGAAATTTACAGACATGTTACCCAGAGTCAGGAAAAGGTTAAACCCTTCTCTGCTAGTGCAGGCTGGCTTGCACATTTCAAAAGGCCATACCACATGAAAAATGTTCATACCGATGAAAAATTTGCAGGCAAGGCAGGTCCTGCAGATCAGGAAGCTGCAGAAGAATTTAAAAAGTATCTGCTAAGCATTGTACATGAAAAGGGTTATATGGAAGAGCAAGTTTTCAATGCTGATGAGACAGGTTTGTTTTATAAGAATGTTGGCAGACAAACCTATATAATGCAAATGGCCTCCAAGGCTCCTGGCTATGAATCATTCAAAGACCGTGCAGCCTTGCTACTGTGTGTCAATGCCAAGGGTGATTTTAAGTGTAAACCCCTAATGGTACACAGAGCACAAAACCCACGAGCACTTAGAGGCAAAAATCTGAACTGCATGCCAGTCCACAGGAGATGGAACAAAAAAGCACGGATGGCCTCCGAAATATTCTGGGATTGGTTCCACAACTGCTCTATCCCAGAAGCTGAACGCTATCTCCATAGCAAAAACCTTGCCTTCAGGATTTTATTAATTTTGGATAATGCCCCAGTTCATTGCCATGAAGAACTTGAAAATGCCCACCCTGACACAGAAGTTCTCTTCATGCCCCCAAACACTGCCTCTCTCATCCAACCCCTCAGTCAGGGCATAATAAAAGCTTTCAATGCATATTATACCAGGGAGCTTTACAGCAAGGCTTTTGAGGCTCTTGACACCAATGAGGAAACTACCATGATGGGCTACTGGAAATCCATCAGTATATGCAATGTCATAGATTATATCAACACAGCCTGGGACAGCATCAAGCAGACCACCATTAATAACTGCTGGAAATGTTTGGCCAAACTGCGTGAAAATTTTTTAAGGTGTTACAGAAAATATTAAGAACAGTGTCAAAAACATAATGCATATTGCACAGCAAATAAGTGGAGAAGGCTTCAGAGACATGAGGGAAGGAGATGTGGAGGAAATTTTGGCAGAAATGGCAGTAGAACCCACCAAAAAAGACCTGGACGAGATGGCAAAGCATGGCACTGGAGTCAGTGATGATGATGATGGCGATGAAAGTCAGCCTAAGACTCCAAGAATTGTCCCTCTCACAGCAGCCAAAATATCAGAATGGAATTCTGCCCTTGAAAAAATTTTCAGGGATTCCCTGGGTGGCTCAGCGGTTTAGAGCCTGCCTTTGGCCCGGGGCATGATCCTGGAGACCAGGGATCGAGTCCCACATCAGGCTCCCTGCATGCAGCCTGTTTCTCCCTCTGCCTGTGTGTGTGTGTGTGTGTGTGTGTGTGTGTGTGTGTGTGTCTCAGGAATAAATAAAATCTTTTTTAAAAATTTAAAAATATTTTTTTCAATGACATGGAAGAGTGTGACCCTGTGCCAGAACGCAGCCTCACATTTAAGCGCTTGACCTCCACTGCATTTGTCCCTTATGCTGAAACACTTAAAAATTTGAGGCAAAAAGCCAAGCAGACAAGGCTGAAGGAATTTTTCAAGCCAGTGTGGGAGGGAACGTTGCTGACACCATCACCAATTTGTGAAAGCCAAAATCCTGAGGTAGAACCACTGGATCTCACATGCCACCCTTGCTGATGCCTTCCTCTTCTGCCAAGTAAGTCACCAAGTCACCTACTGTCCTTTGGTTTTCCAAACCTTGGACAGGCCAAGGTCACAGGTTTAACCACACTGCCCTTTGCCCCATCACAAAGTAAGCTCCACCACAAGTAAGGTTTAGTTAATGTGTTCACAGGATTCCAAGTATTTCATCTTTACATAATGCTTTCTTTCCTATGCAACATATAGTATGTGCTGCTGTGTGTGTGCGCAACTGTGCCGTAACTGAGGTAGTGTTTCCTTAGGAAGAATTAATTATTCATGAAGAACACATAATAAATAAGCTGTCTTCAAACAGAAACACATCTAATACAAGATCACGTGTCTATTGGAACCAATCCTGCACTTCCTCTAGGAACACTGCTTCAGTAGTTTCTAGTTCAGTGTTCACAGTGACTTTGTAGCACACACTGTCACAAATAGCAAAAGTCAGCTCTATCTTTAAGATTATTAAGTTATAGGGATCCCTGGGTGGCGCAGCGGTTTGGCGCCTGCCTTTGGCCCGGGCGCTATCCTGGAGACCCGGGATCGAATCCCACGTCGGGCTCCCGGTACATGGAGCCTGCTTCTCCCTCTGCCTGTGTCTCTGCCTCTCTCTCTCTCTCTCTCTCTGTGATGACTATCATAAATAAATAAAAATTAAAAACAAAAAACAAAAAAAAGAAGATTATTAAGTTATAAAGATCTAATTGTTAACAAGTTTTCTTCTAAAGTAACACACTAAAAAAATAAAGTAACACACTATTAAGAGTACACAAAGGATGGGAACAATTCTTTAAAGCTTTTAAGGAAAATTACCAAATGTAAAATGTAAAACCTTATCTGGAAATGTGTATCTTAGTGAGATATAGAGAGGTTTGTTTGTTTGTTTGTTTTTTTAATTTTATTTTATTTTTTATTTATTTATGATAGTCACACAGAGAGAGAGAGAGAGTCAGAGACACAGGCAGAGGGAGAAGCAGGCTCCATGCACCGGGAGCCCGACGTGGGATTCGATCCCGGGTCTCCAGGATCGCGCCCTGGGCCAAAGGCAGGCGCTAAACCGCTGCGCCACCCAGGGATCCCTGTTTGTTTTTTTAATTAGCTTATTTACTCATGGACAACTATCACTTATTGCTAGAAAGAAACATAGTCCAGCATTAATTCTATTCTTGTCTTGGGGTTTTTTTATGTAAACACTGAGAAACCTCATTCCTAAAAATAAGAAATGGAAGGAGTTTTGTCATTTTATGCCTTCTGAATTATACAGCCTAAGTCCAGGTATAATTGATCATAAGTAAAATTTTGAAAGCATCAGTTAACAGCCTGATTAGAGTCTCCTGCAGTCTCTATGAAAGCAAGCAAGAAGCAGCCCCTGGGCTGCAGAATTCCAGACATTAGAGCCATTCACTTCTCAACACCATAGGTCTCTGTTACTTACGCAGCCAGGAGGTCTTCCATCTTGCAGCAGTGTGCCTTGGAGATAAGTGAGTGAACGATCTGCCTTTTTACATGAAGCAGGAGAAGGGGGTGTTGGGACAGCTCCATGAGCTTGTTGACTTCCCTGATCTCAGGCACATTCTCAAGATAGGTCAGTTACAGGTGAGCACATGTACAAGCTGCAACTGGACATGAACTCCTTTAAAAGTCTCCACATGCATGCACATGGGTGCATGGAACTAGTTCATTCTAAGAATGCTGTACCTCAAACAACATACTTGTATGGAAGACTGTAATGTAAAAGAGTCAAAACTCTATAGTAAGAACCACCTAACCCTGTAACATACATGCTGACCTTGGACAAGTCACTCAACCCCTCTGGATCTACACACTTATCCCCAGTTTAAAGCTTAGCCTTTCTCTCAGAGTTGTTGGGAGGATAATAAATTAATTCAACAATACTAGACCTAGGCTTCATGCCAGATCACTTGATAAGCACTGTAACTGCAAAGAAGAGAAACAAGGCCCCTGCCCTCAGTGAGGCAGGGAAGAATCTCACACAACATATGGCAAGTGGACCATAGAAGCACAGAGAAAAGAAGCATAAATACTGTGGACATAGGGGAGGGCCAGAGGTTTAACCAACAAAAAGAACATCTGAAGGGATCCCTGGGTGGCTCAGTGATTTAGCGCCTGCCTTCAACCCAGGACGTGATCCTGGAGTCCCGGAATTGAGTCCCACATCAGACTAATGCATGGGGCCTGCTTCTCCCTCTGTGTCTCTGCTTCTGTGTGTGTGTGTGTGTCATGAATAAATAAATAAAATCTTAAAAAAAAAAAAAAAAACAGGGACATCTGAGTTAGAACTGAAACAGTAGAGGCAAATGTAACTGCATTTTCAAAGGTGTGACATTTGAGAAGCCAGTGGTGTTTTCAAGGACTGTGAGTAACCAAGGACAGCTGAGGTCATGGGTTAGACTGCAGGGGAAGAACTAAATCAGAAATGATGCAAAAGAAGATATTCCCCAGTCCTCCTGCACACCTCAGTAAAGAAGCTATATGAGTGATAGTGAGCACATGAACAAGTCATCAGGTAAATTCAGATTAAAACCACAGGTAATACTACATACCCACCAGAATAGATAGAAGACAGACACTATCAAGTGTTGGCAAGGATGGAAGGCCATTGGCGCCCAATACCTGACTGGTGGGAGTGTGAAGGCATATTCTTGGAAAATTGGCAATTTCTCAAGAAGTTAAACAACCGAAGCCCCAGCAATTCCACCCCTAGGTATTTACCTTAGAGAGATGAAAACACATCCACAAAAAGCTGTGTATGAGAATGTGCACCAGGTGCCTGGGTGGTTCAGTTAGGCTTCCAACTCTTATTTTTGGCTCAGGTCATGATCTCAGGGTTGTAGACTGAGCCCCACATCAGGCTTTGCACTGGGTGTGGAGCCTGCTGGAGTTTCTCTCCCTCCCCCTCCATCAAAAAACAGCAGCTTTACATATAATCACTAATGCCTCCACAACCCAGAGACAACAGTTCCTCTCTCCAGTGGCCACCTTCCAATGACCAACAATAGCCCAATTCACTCTGTAGAAATACTGTCCAAATTTCTCACAGTAATTAACTCCAGGCTTTTCCATCAAGAGCTCTAATCAGTCAAAAGATAGACAGTGTACAAGCTGTGCAACTGGGCATGAACTCCTTTAAAAGGTATAGTGACTTTCCTTTGAGATGACAACTTTTGTATTCAATATTTGATAAAGGATGTGTCAGGAGTTCTGAGACTTTGCAATAAACTACATCACAGCAATGTTATGGTCATACTTCAGAGACCTCCACAGCTGTCCAGTTTACCCCTTCTCAACTCCTCTCTACTACTCACTGCATGCTAGGAACATGGGAACATGCAGTGTCCTGTCAGCTGGCCATTCTTGGTCCAAGCAACATGCCAGCTGAGGCAACTAGCTGCCTTCACCACAAGTGCTTAGAGAGTCTGAGTTTACAAAACTTCATGAGAAAGAACAGGCACTTCTAGCAAGGCAACTAATTCAAACAGGTCCAGCGCACTGCAAAGATTAAGATCCAGGATACAGAAAACTCCTAGAGTATACTCTGGGAAACACCTAACTGCCCAGGATTGCCATTCCCAGAGATTCTGATTGAGTAGTTTGAGTACAGTTCAGAAGTTGGGACTCTGAAATCCCCTCATCTGACTGATTTTCAGCCACATTTGGAACACGGGTGCTGTAACTCGGTGTTTCTCAAACACAGACGTGCACCAGAACACCCAGAGTTACATTACTATGCCCTGCCAGAGTCTAATCAGTAGGTCTGCGGTGGAACCCAAGGATGTGGACTTCTGACATTCACAGAAGATGCTGATGGTACCAGGATCCTACTTAGTGGCAGAAGTCAACTGAATAATTAATGAAGAAATGTTCCCTGTTTTTCCCCCATTGGGAAATCAAATTCCCAACCACAGGAACAAAGGTTTCTGCCATCAACAGCCTCATCATCACAGCTACAGAGAATCACTTCCTCTGAACATCCGTGATTCTGTATGCAACCCCCACCCTGTAGCCAGACTTACTTGTGCACATCTTATCTCCCCTGTTAGACTCAAGCTCCCTGAGTGCAGGAGCCTAAAATGTCTCTGATTAAACAGTCAGCATACTACCTGCTTAGGTTACTAAACTCATGGAGACGATGTTAACATAGAAAGGGTCAGAGAACCTAGAAGAGGAAACAGGGACTATGGAGAAATAACCTCCCCAAATGTATGCAACCTGCATACTTCACCAGCCTGCACCAGGAGGCAGACCTCTGAGGGCTACAGCAACTAGGCTCCCCTACTCCCACTCCTAGGGGGTTCAGCCAATTGGAAGCCCTAGCAGGAATCCGGTGGCAGCTGCCACAGTGATGTGCTGGAACTGCTTCCAAGAACTGACCACACATGCTCCCTACCCTAGCTCTATATTCAGAAACACCTCATTGGTAGCTGGCATCATCCGTGGTGCAAGTATTTACACCACAGAAATCGGCAGACACTACAAATCAGGGCTCCTCACCACAGGGAACCCACTGTTAAACCTTTACCAACATACCACTGGCTGTGTGTCTTGACTGCAGACCACAGCTCCTGTCAGGACCTCCCACCAGCTCCAGTAACCCACTCCCCCCACTGTTCCCTTCAGGCTTAGGGGAAGTCATGGCTTCTGGAAGTGCCTCCACGTGTCTTACTGGCTGTCCTTACCCCTGCCCACACTTTGTCAATACCTTCTTCATTAAACTCTTGAACCACCTCTGCTTAGTGTGCTATCTGTTTGCTGCTGGGACCCTAACCTAATGAACTTCCTGGTGGTACAGTTAAAAATAGAACAGAGTGTCACAGAAACAGATGGGAAATAACTCAGAGAGAGGATTAAGTCAATTACAGCACTGTACCTCCACAAACAGAGCACCACCCACCAGAGCCTTTAAAAAGGCAGCAGCTTTTAATGACTGATCTATTATGACTCCTAGTTAGTATAACTAAGTATAACTAAGTGGGGAAAGGAACACGGGAAACATATGCATAACATGCTACCTTCAGTGTAAAAAAAAAAAAAGGAAGAAATTTGCATAGGTGCTTAGAAATGCATGAAATTTCTCTAGAAGCTCATGCCAGATACTTTTAACAGAGGTTGCCTTTAGCAAAAGGAACAAGGGCCTGGTGGGCAAGGGAAGAAGGGAAACTTGCTTTCCACTTTATACTTGTTTGTGCCCTGTGAATTTTATACCTCATGTAAGTATTATTAATAGACACATGTTTTAAAAGAAGAGGAAGAAGAACACCCCAATCTAGTGTTCTCCTCAGGCCAAGATGCCTTCCCCCTTACAAAACAGTCCTCAGAGAGCCCAGCTGCCAGTGGGCTGGGGTCCTTGTAGAACCTCCCTCACACCCATGTGGAGGTACAATGCTATGGTTAAAATCCTAAGGTCACCTTAATGAGCACTTCGTAATTCCTCTGATTTCTAATTACCTGTTTTAATATAACCTCTGTTTTATTATAGTTAGACTGCAGCTGCCTCCTGATCAGGGATTATGCTCTTCAACAGCACTCTGCACTCATTCTACTGTGAATGATGTTCAATGGAGTGAAAATATAGGTCGAGAGCGCTCACTTGGCAGTCTAAAAGGCATCTTCCTCCAAACCCACTAGAAAACAAATGAAGCATCCAGGAGAAGTTAAGGAATCCGTTGCTAAATGCCAGATAAGTAAATTATCTCCCCAAAAGGTATAGCCTAGGATTAGAAGTAGCTTACTGAAAAAAAAAAAAATAAGCCTTTAATAAAGTATATTCTTCTTTTGCTCTCCTCCTTCAACATATCCCAAAGCCCAATTCTTGTACAGATGCTACAATCATTTGGGAAAAAATAAAATGTATTCCACTAGTGTGGAACCAGCCAAAATAAAAGGCAAAGCCAAATATGAATGTGCAAAACCTCCAGTTCCCAAACTAAATTCATATATCCAAGACATGTGGCATGTCAAGGAGAGGACCAGCAAGACTGTACGGCTTAAATTAACTCATGTGTCCCCAGAGGCTTTCTTCCCACAAACTCCAGAAGCACATTTTTAGACCTCAGAGATGGTGGAAACCATCCAAACTTCATGCCAATGCCAAAAATGGATTTTAAAAAATATGAACATAAAACAATCAGATAACCTAGAATAAATTTCTCCACTGAAGTTGTATTTTCTTCCCTCTGTGATGTTAGATCAAGATAGGCAGGTGTGCATTAGTTGTCAGGTAAGAGCAATCTGCCAAAGAGCACATGCTCTCCCTGGCTGTGATTTGGACCCCAGAGAAGCTGGGGTGCGTGGACGGGCCATTGTTAATTGCATGTCTCATTACATTGTGTAAGCAGATGCCATTTGGTATGCCTTTGAAGGATCTTAATGCAGGAAAACAGGAACAAATTCATTAAAAAACTCAAACTGGGCCTTGTCAGAAATTTTTCTTATCTACAGTTTTCAGTGGTTCATATAGAATTATCTTTTTTTCTCATTCCCCATGCCTGTGAACTACTGAAAACAACCCATGAATGGTGGCACAGCATTTTGCAAACCTGAACCACTGCTTGCTTTTTTCTTAAGCTTCATTTCTATGTTGTTTCTGACCCTTGGAATCCATTTCCCCTCTTATTGAACACATTTCAGAATGGTTGGCTATAGTGGTGATACCTTTTATTGTTGTCCCTCAGTGGGGACTGTTTCCTCATGGAAAAGCCTATGGAGAAGGTCTGTGGTCCCTGGTGGAAATGTGCTAAATAAACCCAAAGTGGGTACTTGCTGTATATGCTTGTGGTATCAGTGCAGCAAGTAGGGCTGAAAACCTGCCAGGACAGGAGGAATCCCATCTGTGTTCCCACCACCACCACCACCCCCACCGAGAGAGAAGCCATGCATTCTGCTCTCCGAATGGGCAGCTTGGTCTTACACGTTTGCTCCTTGCCTCACCCCAACACCCTACCTTGGACCAAGACACCTCAACCTAGAATATCCTCTCCCATCCCTGCAGCCACCAATGGCATTCCACTGTATAAATCCGTATTCTCAGATGTCTCAGAGGACTTTTAAGTTTTTCCCTGCTGTTCCCCATTTGTTTTACCTTGGCTACTCATCCTAGCTTCTGAAGGAGCTTCTGAATGCCCCTATCTGCGCAGCAAAACCCAAGCACCATGGTAGGAGCTACAGAGCAGTTCACTGCCTTGTGCCCTTCTCTCCCAGCTAAGGAATCTTCCATTTTCAAACTGCTTGAGAAGCTGCACCCAAGGCAAGTTAAAGCTTCAGAGTCAGAACACTGGACAGTGACCACCTGAGAATGTGCTCTATTTTAATCGACGTGATAGCGTGTGGGAGGTTAGAGGCATGTGGAGAAAACCAGATGATTTTGGAGCCTGGGAAGCTAAACGGAGCCTTCATCAGAGGAAGCAATCTGACTAAAGGGATAGAAGACAGCTGAGGACCTGTGCTGGTGAGCGTCTCTCTATAAATAGCAGTTGAGACCCTCCCTAGTGGGAAACGCCTGGGGAAAGAGAACCCACACCTGGAATGCTCTCAGAACTCTGCAGCCAGTTCAGAATTTCCTGTTAACTGCGAATAATAAAAACATGATAAACAGATCATTAAGTTTTCTTCTGAAACATTTAAGTATCGGTATATGGGCAGCAGCTGTGAATGAGTTGTGTCTATAGATAGGAAATACATTTTCAAAAACTCACTTAGAAAAACTGACCTTCGTTAGTTAAAGATATAGGGCTGCCAATGTATACTCAGGAATTCTATTTCTTCTGTATTACTATAACTGGAATATCTCCCTGCATATTTATAATTTGCCTGTCACATGACTCCTCTGCTCAAAACCCCAAAAGTTCCCAGTTTCCTCAGTAAAACCAAAGTCCTAGAGAAGAATGGAAGACAAGCCATAGACTAAGAGAAAGTATTTACATAAGACATATACAATCAAGGACTTGTACCCGAAATATACAAAGCATTCCTAAAACTCAACAATAATAAAACAAACAGCCCAACTTAAAAATGGGCAAAAGACCTGAACAGACTCCTTGCCAAAGAAGATATATAGATGGCAAGTAAGCATATGAAAACATGCTCCATATCATATATCATCAGAGAACTGAAAATTAAAACAAGGAGAAACCACTACACACCTATTAAAATGGCCAGAATCCAACACCATTTGCTGGTGAGGATGTGGCACAACAAGAACTCTCATTCAATCCTGGTGGGGATGCAAAATGGCGCCAACAATTTGGTGGTTTCTTACCAAACTTAACATATTCATACCATACGATCCAGCAATCTTGCTCCTTTGGTGCTTCAACCCAAGAGCTGAAAACACATCCTTGCAAAAACCTGAACACAAATGTCTACAGCAGCTTTATTTGCCAAAACCTGGATGTAATCAAGATGACCTGCAGTAGTGAATGTGTAAATAAACTGAGGTGCATCCAGACAGTGGGAAACCAGAGATAAAAAAGAAATGATCTGTTAAGCCATAAGAAGACATGGAGGAAACTTAAATGCATATTTCTAAGGGACAGCAGCCGATCTGAAGAGGCTACATCCTGTATGATTTCAACTATATGGCATTCTGGAAAAGGCACAACTATGGAGACAGTAAGATCAGTGGTTGCCAGGGGCTGGCAGAATGAACAGACAAGCACGGAAGATTTTCAGGGCAGTGGAACCACTCTGTATGACACTGTAATGGTGGATACATGTCATTATACATTTGTCCAAACCCATAGGGTACACAACAAAGCGAACCCTAATATATACTGTGGACTTTAGTTAATAATGTATCAGTATCGGTTCAATGGTGACAAGTATACTGCGCTAATGACAATGTTAATAGGGGAAAGAGGGGGTAGGTGGGAATTCTCTGTACTTTCTGCCCAGTTTTCTGGAAACCTAAACTGCTCTAGAAAATAAAGCTTCTTAATTTTTTTGAAGTCAGAGTCCCTGTGATGGCTAAGCAAGCCCTGCACAATCTGCTCTCTTGTTCCCTCCTTGAACTCATCAGCCAGCTACTCTCCTCTATTTCACAATGATCTCTGCTGTGTCCAGAACTTGCCAGGAAGGCTCTTACCTCAGGGCCTTTGCACAGGCTATTCCCCTTGCCTGAAATCCCATCTCCCAGACATTCACGTCATTCCTTTGCTCAGATTCATGGAGTCTGGGGATCCCTGGGTGGCGCAGCAGTTTGGTGCCTGCCTTTGGCCCAGGGCGCGATCCTGGAGTCCCGGGATCGAATCCCACATCAGGCTCCCGGTGCATGGAGCCTGCTTCTCCCTCTGCCTGTGTCTCTGCCTCTCTCTCTCTCTCTGTGACTATCATAAATAAATAAAAATTAAAAAAAAAAAGATTCATGGAGTCTTTATTTAAATGCCACTTCTCAGTAACGTCTGCCCTAACTATCAGATATAAAATGGCAACATTGCCTAGCTGCTGGCATTCCCATTCCTCCTCTTCCTGTTCCTTCTCTCCAGAGCACTTACATGGTCTAACATGCTATGTAATCTACTTGTGTCCTGCATTAGGAAAGAGGCTGCAGATGCAAAGTATTCAGTCTGTCCGGGAAAAATGTCAACACCTGGTAGATACAAGCAATCAGTGTATTATTTGTTCAGTAAAAGTGAAGTTGAACAATGCTGACAGAGCACCTAAAATATAAAAGTAGTATCACTATCAAGTATGAGAATCAAATATCTGAGACAGGTACTATTCTAAAAAAAAAAAAAACACTTGATGGGACACAGGGGTGGCTCATCATTTGAATGTCTGCCTTTGACCCAGGCTGTGATCCCGGAGTCCCAGGATCGAGTCCCACGTTGGGCTCCCTGCATGGAGCCTGCTTCTCCCTCTGCCTGTGTCTCTTATGAATACATAAATAAAATATTTTTTAAAAATAAAATAAAAATAAAAAACACTTGGAAGTATAATCACTACAGCCAAAGCGATACAGAGAAATGAAAGACAATCTTGGGTTTTACTGTAAGTCTTAACCTTAACCCTTTCTGTCAAGATCGACAGGTGCATCCTGCAAATGCCAGCTCAGCCTAGGGACAGCTGCCAGCCCCCTCCATCCAGGGCTGCCCACATTCAGCATCCTGGGCTCCATTTTCTCCTGTGTGTATCAGGACATCAGGTAGCCAGGAGCTGCCGGGAACTGCTGAGAGCCAGCACTCAGGTTTCAGCTTTCATCTCTATCACTAAGGAAAATCGCTGGCTACATGTTGGGTTCCCCCTAACCAGCTGGCATGCTTTCTCAGGCCTCTGCAGGCTCCCATCACCCAGCACTTCAAGCAGCCATCCACAAGACCCATATGTTTAATAGGGTTGCCTTATATTAGTTTCCTAAGTATCACAAAGGAGCCAAAAAAAGCCACCAAAGACCTCGTGTGATTCCGACATTTCAGGGAGGAAGGGACAGAGGCTCACGCAGTAGACAGAGGGGAGGGACAGGCATGAACGCCGGCAGCCGCCCACCTGCAGCTGTGACTATCTTGCTGCCTGTGTGGCGCAGCCTCCTGTGTCTGTGACACGCTGAGAGAGTGGCCCTCTTGTGTCCCTTCAGGCAGTTTCCGCAGTTCAGGCTCAGCAAACTCCAGCAAGGGGGCCTGCTATTCACTGCTTCTGCCCTCTGGCATCTCCTCTGCCTGTCCAGTGAGTCTAGTTTTTATTTCTGTAACTTCCACTTATTTCTTTTTTAGAAGTCCTATTTCTTTGCTGAAATTTCCTATGTTTTAATTTGTTTCAAGAGAATTTGTCATTGCTGTTTGAGGCCTTTTTAGGATGGCTACTTGAAAACATTTGTCAGTGATTCTAACATCACTTCCTGGAAGGAGAAACGGTCACTAAAGGCCACCTCAGCCGTGGCTCATGGGAAAGGAGCTCCCTGTGGCCAGACTTGGGGTGGGGGAGGTTGTCAGAAATTGTCACCATTTTCTCCATATTCAGTAACCAAATGATTCATTGGCTACTTACCTGAAAAGCATAATTGGAATGAAATTGAGGCAGGTCTTCTTGGTGTTGGTTTAAGGCCAGTGTGAGCCGCACAGACTCCTCCAGACCTTCAAAGAACAAAGGGTCCCCAGCTAAAAGACCACAGACCCAGCACCCCTTAGAAGCAGCATCACAAGTCACAGCTCAGCTGAACCCTCACTAAAGAACGGTTCTGCACAGCCATGTTTTGTTCTAGCATCCCAGACTCCTCCCAGAGGCCATTCTCTAACCCCACAGCCCAACAACACGGGGACTTACTTTTCCCTTAAAAGCCTGTGTTACAGAGAAACCCTGCCTGAAGTGTCTCCATCTCTCTCCATAGTTTTTAATGACTTGGCATCCTGTTCAGCCACAGCTCCTCCCAACCCTAATGCAAATATTTCAAGGATGTCTCCCTAAGCGCCTCAATTTAAGTAAGGCATTCATCAGAACTCATATAGACCTCCTGAGCTCACTCTCTTCAGAGAGACTGTTTCTCTTCTGCTTTACACAAGAATTTTCTAGATGCACAGAAACAGGTGATGAGTCCCATTTTTGAGGTAAATTCCAACTGCCCTTTCCAACCCAAGGCAGGATATCTTTCCAACCTCTCTACCTCCACATTTCAAAAGCCCATAGGAAAGCAGCATGGGATCTGTTCTGTCCTGAACTTAAAAGCACCAAGCATGAGGGGGTGGCCAAGGTAGGCGAGTGCAGTGCTCACCTGTGGAAGCCCCCAGGTAATCACACTTGGCCTCCTGTCTTCTTAAAGGGCCATGCATGCAATCTGGCTGATCCAGATTATGGTGTTGCTGGGCTGATGAGCTCAGAAGGCTGTCAGTAGTTCTCATATGTGGTCTCCTGGACCAGCAGCATCAGAATAACCTGAGAACCCATCAGAAGTGCAAATTCTCATCACCCACCCAGACCTACGAAATCAGAACTCTGGGGTGAAGCCCAGCAATCCATCTTCACAAGCCATCCACTGAGTCTGATGACCCTCAAACAGAAGACCCACACAGCCACCTAAACCAAAGGCACAAATGATGGGAAGCCCACCATTACTTGGAGACAACCTGAAATACACATGCTCACTAACATTTTGTACATGATGGACAAGAATCGGTGTTGGGCAGCTGTGCTACCTCCAGCTGTAAGAGAAGAAAACCAGTCCGATCCAGGAACTCTCAGCCCAGAAGCTCCTCAATGAGGGAGCCTGTGTGTGTGTATGCCACACCCCTTGCCTCAACACCCCCAGCCCTGCTCCCAGGAACACTCCCCCAACAGCCTCTCAAAATTAAAGGATCAAGGAGAAAAAAAATAACCAGTGGGCTTGCTTCTCCCACACATGGAGACAGACCTGAAAAGTGGGTGTTTTATTGCTTTGCATTGGGAAATTAGTGCCCAAAATCTAGACATTGCTTATATTTATTATGGTTATTTAGGAACAATATTCCCTCTGCATAGCATTTACTTACTTGTATCTTTTTCCCTGCATTTTATTATGACTTGTAACAAATTGTGAGTGGTTTCCAAATAAGAGAAAGCAAAAATATAAATAATAGTGAAAGGGAATATAAGGGAAGGGAGAAGAAGTGTGTGGGAAATATCAGAAAGGGAGACAGAACATAAAGACTCCTAACTCTGGGAAACAAACTAGGGGTGGTGGAAGGGGAGGAGGGCAGGGGGTGGGGGTGAATGGGTGACAGGCACTGAGGGGGCACTTGGCGGGATGAGCACTGGGTGTTATTCTGTATGTTGGCAAATTGAACGCCAATAAAAAATAAATTTATTATAAAAAAAAGAAAGCAAAGCCCAAGAGACATGTATATTCATAACTTTATAACCTTATAATACAGACAGTCCTCAACTTGCACATGAATGTTCTCAAAAATGACATACTGACATCCCTAAAATGCCTTAACTCATCAGATCTGGACTTTCAAAGGTCAGCTGCAACACAGACGTGGCAGAGAACAGGTGGCTTCCAGCAGTTCCTTGTGAAATGGATGGAGGGGGTGGATTACAGACCAGACGTTAATACATTTAAGGTAAGAGGAAGCCTCAGCATTGCTCAGAGTGACAGCTCTTCAGCTTCTACTCACTCACTGGACTTACACGAACACCCGGTAAAATATGTAGGAATTGAAGGGGGAAATGTGGCAGTTGTATTACCCTGAAACCATGGGAAAGAACAGTTTTCTAGAATCCTTTTTTAGGCAAAGCCAGCTCAAGGTCAGCTTCCCCTTGCTAAGGTCAACTTACACTTGCCAGACTCTGAAGAGGGTTGATGAGCACCATAACATCCCACTCAGCCCTGAACCACTGCTGTGCATCCACGCACCCAGGGCGCCCTCACTGAATCCAGCCTCACTGACTCAGCTCTGCCTCCAACATCCCCTGCTCCCCTCTGTCCAGAGCCACCCTCGCCCTCACCACTCCACACAGGCACCCTGGCTCAGCGGCCATCGACAAGGTGTACACTCAGCCGGCTTGCCCAGCAGAGTCTGTGTGTGCCTACTGCCAGGGAACAAGGAAGGACCATGCCCCATCCTCCCTGCACACCGCCAGATCCTTCTGGTCCTCTGAGGCATGCTCTCTCACCCCTGCTGCATACTGGCTGTGCTCTTCCCCTGGCTTCCGGTCACCAGGCTCCCTCCTGACCTCACCACCTGCTGCCAGGTTCCTCCTTTGCAGTGCTGCCCAGCTGTCCCTGTCCAACTCCCCAAGGCTGGTGCTAGGAAGCTCACCACTGCCCCACACTCCAATTCATCTCTCTCTCTCTCTCTCTCTATCTCTCTCTCTTTCTCTTTCTCTCTCCCTCATGACTCCCAAATTTATATTCCAGCCCATTCTCCTTTTGGAGCTCCAACTCCTCACCCTTACCTCAGGTCCCTCTCACCTCTGAAACACCCCATCTACCCTGTGTGTAACCAGCACCCTGGAGGCAGTGGGGCTCAGAGCTGCTGTGCCTGCCCTGGGTCTCCTGAACCCCACCTGGAACTCAGTTCCCAACAGCTCAATCAGGCAAGAGTAAGAGCTTCATATCCACCTCTCCCTCCACCACAGGCCACATCCAGTCTGTTTCCCCACCGTGCCTGCAGTATTGTTTTCAAATCTGTAACCATGTCATTCTTCCCTTTATGACTGGAAAATGTCAAAACCTTTAAGACCCTGTGCTGCCTGGTCAGTGCTTGTCTCTGCCTTGGCCAGCACTGTGGCCACCCAGGCCTTTCCCAATTCCTCCCCTTAATTCCAGCCCACTCATCCATCAGCACTCAGCTCAAGTACCACTTCCAGAGAAGAGTCTTCCCAAGACATCACCTGACCTACCTGCCAAGTATAAACCAGGATCCTCTGCTAAAACCTGTTCCTTACCCCCAGAGCATGTATCTCAATTTATAAAACAAATTCACACGACTTCTTTAATGTTACTTTCCCCACTAGATGGTCTGCAAATCTATACTACTAATCACTGAATCTCCAGAGCCCAGCATAATAAACCATGCAGTAGATACCCAACGCAGATTTGATGAGAAAACAAATACAGCAACAAATGAGCCCTCTGGAAGTACACTATTTACCTTTATATGTAAAAATTCTATACATGTTTTCTGAATTCACAATCAGGTTCAAAAGTAGGGGACTGCCAAAAGAATGAACTAAAGCTCCACTACACACACAACAAAACCTTAATTACACACAGGGTGAATACTGCCATATAAGAGTGAGATATAACAGACGTCCTATGCTCATATTTGAAGGGTACAATTTGACAAATTATGACACGTGCACCATTGTGAAACCATCCCCAGAATCAGGACGAATGCTCCTTCATCCCCAAAGTCTCCTTGTGCTTCCTAAGCACTAATGTACCTCCTATCACTGTAGACCATGCTGCATTTTCTAGAATTTTATGTACAGAGTCATACAATGTGTACTGTTTTGCCTAACTTCTTTACTCAACATAATTCTCATCCCTCTTAAGAGTATTCACTTTTATTGCATAGTACTGGATAGTACGGATAGACCACTCTTCATCCATTCACCAGCAAAAAACATTTGGGTTGTATCCAGTTTGTAGTTATCAAAAATAAACCTGTAGAAAATAAATTTTAAAAAAACAAAGTTGCTATGAACATTTGTGCACAAGACTTGGTAAGGGCATATTTCCGTTTCTTTGAGTAAATACTTAGAAATGGAGTGCCTAAGGGGCACCTGGGTGGCTCAGTGGGTTAAGCATCCAACTCTTGATTTCGGCTCAGGTCATGATCTCAGGGTCATGTGGGGCTCTGGGATCAGCGGGGAGTTGGCCTGAGGTTTTTCTCTCCCTCTGCCACCTGCCCCCAACTCACGCTCACTTCCTCTCTCTTTCTCAAACAAATAAATGAATAAAATCTTTAAAAGGAAAGAAGGGAATGGCTAAGCCACTTGGTAGATTCTTAATAGTTCAAGGAACCGACAAGCCGCTTTCCAGAGTGGTTGCACAGTTTTCCACTCCCACCAGCAGTGGAAGGGGGCTCCAGATTCCCCAAGGTCCTCATCAACACGTGGTAGGACCATTCTAACTATTCTAGCAGGTGTGCAGGAGTAGCATGCACTTCAGTTTCAGTTTGCACTTCCCTCATAACTAGTGCCGCCTAGCATCTTTCCCATGCTTGTCACTTGTGTACCTTCTTTGGTGACGTGTCCGCTCAAGCCATTTGTCCTTTTTTCATTTATTTTAAAGATTTTATTTATTTATTCATGAGAATACACAGAGAGGAGAGAGAGAGGCAGAGACACAGGCAGAGGGAGAAGCAGGCTCCATGCAGGGAACCTGACGTGGGACTCGATCCTGTGACTCCAGGATCATGCCCTGGGCCGAAGGCGGCGCTAAACCACTGAGCCACCCGGGCTGCCCCATTTGTCCATTTTTTAAATTAGGTTCTCTGCTTCCTCATTATTGAGTGTTGAGAATTCCTTATGTATCCTGGATATAAGTCCTTAATTGTTTGGTAAAATTCACCAGTGAGGCCATGTGGCCTGGAATCTTCTCTATGAGAAGCTTTATAACTACTGTAAATTTTTTCATAGATGTGGGGTTAGTAAGGTCATTCATTTCCTCTTGAACATGTCTTCCATGGAAACTGTACATCTTGTCTATGCTGCAGAAGTGACTGGCATAATAACAATGTTCATACTATCCCATTGTTATCTTTTTAGCATCTAGAGAATCCGTAGGGATTCCTCATATTGGCCATTTGTGTCCTCTCTTTTTTCACTGATCAGTCTAAGAAGTTTATCAATTTTATTGAATTCCTCAAATAACCAGATTTTGGTTTTGTTGATTTTCTCTAGTAAATCTGTTATTTTGCTGATTCCCATTATGTCCTTTATTATTTGCTTTCATCTACTACTTACTTAGAGTTTAATTTGCCCATATTTTTCTAACTTCTTAAAGTAGACAGACATTCCATTAAAAACAACAAAAGCATTTTTGTGTAAGGTGAGTAGCTCACTCCCAGAATATTATTTTAACAATTCATAAACAGCTGCTTAAGACTCACATGCAATAAAATACAGTTACTGTTATTATTTGAAGAATCAACTGTGGATTGCTGCCATGGTAGTTACTCGGACTCAAACTCAGTAAATGAATGCCCTTAGTCCAAGGTGGGATAGATGAACTTAGATCCTCCTCTATTTGTCACCAGTTGACCAAGTGTGGAAGACACTCCATTCCAGTCTCTTGTCACTTAAAAATATGGCTTCTGTGGTACTTTCTGGAAGCTTAGCCTTCACCACAAGCCTGTCCAGAATTTGACCACATCCTATTTATAGAGTGTGTTTTCAAAAGAAGCAAAAATGCATTAACAAACAGGAAAACTGTGACCAGAAAATGTCATGTTTCCATGAGAAGAAATCTGTTACCAGCACCAATGTTTACGATTGCCTGAATGAGGCAATCTCTTCAGCCCCACAGAAAATATTACAATGAGTTTACTCCAGAAATAAAGGCCTGGAATCAGATTCTAGGCATCCTGATGGTGTCCGAGAGTGCTACCAGCAGAGATGATTCGTCCAGGGGAGGCTCCTCTGAAACTTCTAATTCTCCAACAAAACCACTGTAACGTGACAGAGTCATAATCTTTCGGCATGAAAATCTTTTCGATTTTTCAGAAAATCAGTGTTCCTAACAAAAGACTTCTGAATGAATTTGCTAATTGCATATGGATACTAAAAAGTCCCTCATAAACATAAGAGAAGCCATGGGTCTTAAGTGTAAAGCATTTGTGAATTCTCTGTGTGAAGGAATCTGGCCCAAACTCTTCATTTTATAGATGAATTAATTGAAGTCAGGTGCATATGGTTGTGTAAGTTGTGACTGCACAGTCTAGGGAGGGTCACTCACATTGTCATGTACGCGAATGGGGTGTTAGGAGTGTGCTAGGGGAGAGCTCTGGGGCAATGATGCATAGAGATCAGCCTCCACAGAGGTCAGCCTCCACGGGCACAGAGCAAGTTAGGGAAGGGTCATGGTAGAGTACAGAAGTGGCCCTAGTTCTTTACTCTTCCCTGTTGCCATGCCCTGTGGAGAGTGACATGCTAGCTCTTTCCATCCAAAGATAGAGCCTGTTTTTTTTTTACTATTTGAGTCCAAAGCTGGCCCTGACTTGCTTTGGCCAATGGCAGGTGCTAGTACCTGGCTGAGGCTTCAAGAGGCTTGGAGTGTTTCTGTGCTGTCTCACACCTGCCTCCATTCTGTGGACAAGCCCAGGCCCCAGGTGCTATGGGACTGGAGAGCATGCGGCAGCAAGCTTGGCCTCCTTGGTCCTTGCAGAAGCCTCCTAGACTCCACTGGAGAGAGCCCAGCTGAGATGGGCAGAGCTGACCATGCTGCATGGGCAAGATCAGTCATGACCCGAAGGACTGCCTAGCTCACCTGTAGCCCCATGGACAAAAACAGATGCTTTCTTCTGCCCGCTGCTGAGGTTTCATGGCTGTTTGTTATGCAGCCTCACCGTGGCAGTAGATAACAGGTACAGGCTGGAGAATGAAGGTGTTATTTTGTACAGAACTTTAATTTTTATGACACTTGGAGCAGCTTTTTAGAAACCAGTCAATAATATTCAATATCATCTCCAAACAAGGTGTTTGTAATCCAGAACCAAACAAAATATAGCAATTTAGGCTTCTTCCAGTTCATATTAAATTGCTTCAGCTGAAAATGGGACTCTGCTGTTCCAAGTCTGCTTTGGATTTGCAGTTTCCTGCCACGAAGTCTTGTTGTGGCAGTATGATTTTTTGTGAGCAATACCTTCTTTAAAATGGTCTTGTCCTCAGTTATTCGTAAACACTGTGGCCCGTGATGGCCTTTCTCCCTCACTTCTGCATGACTCCTGACCCTCTGCCCCTTCTCACTCATCTCTCATGGAGGATCCCCACAAGGAGTCTGGGAAGCTCTCCCTGTGGCATCTCATAGTCCTCAGGGGGACTTCAGGGCCTTCCTGACTCTGGGTTTACTGGTGTCCATCTGTACTAAGATGGAAGGCAACATGCTGTACTTGTACGGATATACATGTGTCTGTGGCTAATGCTGTCTCCAGAGGGCCGTCTCTAGTCTTCTGGATTGGAATCGCCTGCGTGTTTGTCATTGTCGGTAGGAGGTGGCAAAGGCGTGGTGTACCTCTGGGCAGTCAACTCTGCCATGGGCTGTGCCAGCGGCTAGGAGGGTTGGTTGTCTCCAAGACCCACTGGGCCCTTCCAGAGCCCCTGTAACAGGGTGGTTCCCACGTGTGTTCGAGAGTCATCCATTTGCTATGTGACCTTGGGCAACTTCTCTAATTTCTCGGAGTCTTAATTTCCACCTAAAAATGAGATTAATGATACCTGCCTGGAGGGGATGGGCTCTTGGGGCAATAGGGTCATTTAAGGGGGTAAATACATATGAGGGGTTTGGTGAAGCATTGGGTACAGAGTAGGTCCTCAGTACACAGTAGGTGTTAGTATTTTATGAATTGACACTGAAAACTTTCCCTGCGGTGGCCAGGAAAACTCTAAGCCAGGATTTGAACCTCAGGGCCACTCAAATCCAGGAATAGTTTCTTATTCTCACTACTGGGCAGATTCTAACAACCTTAGGGGGCTGGCGGCCCCTTCCTTCCCACCCAGACAGACCACCATTGTGTGGGCTGGTGGGACCACTGAATTTGACTTCCAGGACCCTCTCTTGCGCGCCAGGTCCAGTGCAGCTGCCAAATGCACACAGCTGCTGGCTCAGAGGGGCCGGAGGGCCTCGCTGGTAGGCTCGGGTTTCACTTTATAGGGCTTCATGCATGGAAAGGGCCTGGAACACCACCGTGTGCAGACGGAGGGTGGGGGAGGGCTGGCCCTGGGTCCCCTGGGTCTGAATTCTGACCTTTTCTTCCATCATTTCTTCCCAGTTAGGTTAGGAAAATTCATTTCCTGCTATTTTTATATTTCTTACTTTAGCTCTGGATTTTAAAAGTTTTCTGAACCAGGCTGGTAGTTCTCAGCCGTTTTTGTGGGATAGTGCTGTGTCTGCTGTACTCCAAAGGCCAAGGAGATGGGGATGTTTAAATAGATTGTGTAAAAATATGTATTTATTGGGTTCCTACTATGTGTATGCTAGTATACATACCATACATATCATACATACAGAAACACACGCACACATCTATGTGTTCAGCATACCCGGGGTGGACTCTTTGGCCCCGGAGAGCCGACTGAGCAACGTGGGCATGGCAGACTGCCAAGCATCAGTGTTCTCACCCGGGAGATGGAGGCGACATGCAGCGCCACAGAGAAGCAGCTCAGCACACTGCCGGCAGCTCCGGGTTTGCCCTACCCCTTTAAGAGAGACGTATCCAGAGGTGGGCAGTGCTCAGGGGAAGGAGGCCAGGAGGCCTCAGCGGGCATATTTCTATTAATAGAACAGGGTCCTGGGACGGCACCAGCAGGACTCTCCCAGGGACTGGGAAGCAGCTGCCCCGGGACAGGAGGTGATCTTGCTCCCCTAGTGCTCCCCAAATCCAAGTCAGCCCTCTCTGAGTACCCATGGGTGAGGCCAGCATAAACCCTGCACTGGTGCTCGGGTGGCTCTCGGGAGATCCCTTTCTACGTCCCCCACTCTGAATGTAGGTTTGTCTGCTTTACTTTGAGCCAGCAAAGGCAGTTTGTTTCCTTCTTCCCCAGGCCTAAAGCCCAAGGCAAGAATCGCCCTGCTGAGAGGCTGAGACAAGACTTTAAAACCTCGTGCTTTGGGGATCCCTGGGTGGCGCAGCGGTTTGGCGCCTGCCTTTGGCCCAGGGCGCGATCCTGGAGACCCGGGATCGAATCCCACATCAGGCTCCCGGTGCGTGGAGCCTGCTTCTCCCTCTGCCTGTGTCTCTGCCTCTCTCTCTCTCTCTCTGTGACTATCCTAAATAAATAAATAAAATATTAAAAAAAAAAAAAAACCTCGTGCTTTGAAAGCAGATGTTTATTATTACATTCTAACTCTTGTGGAAGCTTCGTCTCATTAAAAGGAATGGGATATGAAGGAATGGGATATAACCCATCATTCCGTTTGTAAAGTTTAAAGAAGACTCCTTAGGAACACAGGACATGACGCGTTCTGTAACTTTTCTGAGTGCTTTACCAGGTGACCCACAAGGATTTACCAACAGTGACAGGGAGTGGGCCTTCGGAGCAAGACCCATGCCAGCACGCCACACTGCCATCGCTGGCCTCACCTGCAGGGAAAAGGATCCAGGAAAAGGCAAACTTCCTGCAGTGGGCACTCAGAACTGCTGTCCAGCGGCCACTGACTTCACTTCTCTCCCTGAACCAGCTCCAAAAGACCTAGCACTGATCAGAATGCAGGCCACAAATCAATCAGGAGAAAGCCATGCTTCCTCCCACGTTCTGTCCTAATGCACTGATTTTCTGCAAGCCTGCAGATCACCACCTAGGGCTGCCAGATGACAGTCGGAGGAAATACAAACCACATTCTTATAATCCACATCAGAAAAATCGTCAGATGCTGGGCTGCTCAAAAGCAGGTTGCCCAAAACTTCTTAGTTCCTGCTCCTCTGCACGAAGAGCTGACTTTCTGACTTTGGATTTCCTGCTGCCTCATCCTACCAGTTTTCCTACTTCCCCTGTACCAAATCCCCAAAGAACCTGTTAGTCCTTTCATCTCCTAGAGCATCTGGGCACCCTTGAAGCCGGTACAGACTTACTAAGTTGACTGGGTCCAAATTTATTACATGACCTATTATGGGTTGGACAGTATCCCCCAGAATCTGTATGTTCAAGCCCTGACCCTGGAAGCCCAGGATGTGACCTTATTTGGAAACAATGTCACTGCAGATGTCACCTGTTAAGGTCACACTGGGGGCAGATGGCCCTAACCCAATGACAGTGTCCTTATAAAAGGGGAGGTTTGGATACAGCAGAGGCCGCAGGGAACGCAGTGGGGACTCTGGGTGAGTGCTAGACCCCCTTCCCTGATGCCTTCCAAGGGACCAAAGCCCTGCCTGTATCCCAATTCCAGACCTGCACCTCCAGAACTGAGAGAGACCAGGTCTGTGGTGCAGCCGCCGGGCTGGGGCTCCATCACGGCCCCAGGACAGACACTCAGCCTGACAGCTTAACCCAACCTAAATGCTCACATACACATGGAGCAAGACCAGAAGGGTAGCAAGACTTTCAACTGTGATCCACAAATGTGGATGGAGGGAGTGTCTCCGGGGAGCATTTACCCAGCGGCGTGTGCTCTGTCCCCCTGGACCTAAGGACAAAGAACGAGGCTCCATGAGCTTCTCGTGCTGAACCAAGCAAGTCCATGAACAAAACTACAGCAGCATGTCATGGCGTCCATCACTTTAGGGTGTCTATCACTGGAGGTCAGCCCTCTGAAACTTCGACATCTTGATTTCACCCTCCTGATGAAACAGTCTAGAGAATGTTTAAAGTGTGAATTCACGAGCTCAGGGTTGCAGGCTCCCTGGATTCTGGGGCCTCTGTGTGCTCCCAACAGGAGGGATGGGGGATTAAACTGTGAGCAGGTCACGTTCTGGTCGTTCCCAGACAAAATCAAAGCACCTGAGCCTCATACACGAAGATGGGGAAACCGTGCAATCCCCACGTTGTCTCCCCTTCAGCAGAGAACTTGTCGTCAGCAAGAATGGAAAGGGTCTCGCCTGAACTGCTTGTGTCAAGTCCATGCCCCGCCCCTGCCCCAAACCTAGGAAAGCCGACTGCATCAAGGGGATCCCCGAAGACAAAACTTTTACAATCTGGACCGAAATGAAATGTCCTCATGGTCCTCCGCCCTTTTACTGGTTCCAAAGTGGAACGAATGAACATAATGCAACACATTAGCACATGTTTTCTTAACAAGAGGCACATGGGAAACCCAAGCCACCCCAAAACTTCTCTTAATGCTGTGCTTTCCCCACCCTAATGGTCTGTTTTAAACAGCAGATCTACAAATGTTAGGTTGCAGGCTGCTTACACCACATTAACCCATCATCCGTGTGTCCGTGCGGCAAACTGGGGTAATATCAAGGCCCTTTCAACTCACATGAATATTCAGTGAAGTTTCCAAACACTCCTGTGGAAAGAAAGCCATTCATACAGTCAAGTAAAAGCTGTCTGGCACATCTGCTGTGGGGCTCATGGCATTGGGTGTGAGCACTCAAATAAATACCTCTGCTTAAGAAATGCAAAAGCTCATGAAACACCTGAAACCCCAGGTTTTTAGAGGCAGAGACTAGCTAATATTTTACTCCAAAAACCTACCTTTGAACCACAGAGAATCAGTAGTTCTGCCTATGTGTGCCTCTGATGTGAAACCTGTGTTGTGACTGCCTCAGTTGTAAACAAATCAGTTGGGGCAGCAGGGTGGGGGACACAGGGGCCGTGGGGCTTCAGTTTGGCCCTTGCAATCTAAACACTGTCTTCATTCCTCTCCTCCTTTCAGGGATGGAGGGAATGCTCCAGTTCTGAAAGCAAATCTTTCTAGAATGTACAAGAAAATGATTATTGAAGTCTGCCAATCTAATGAACGCAGTTAATATACCAGATAACACGCATTAATAGTGATGCGTTTTTATCCAGATAGTATCTGAAATTTCTTAAAGTTTCATGTCGGTCATGGAACAGCATTTATAGAAGGCTGCTTTGGTGAACTGTGCATGCATATGTCACTGGTTCTCAACGTCTTCCTTTTATCACCAGAGGTCCTGATGTCCAGAGGACAACAAAGTACTCTGAGTGCCTTGCAAGTTGGATTTGGCTCCTTATTTTTCTCTTAAATTATCATTTTATTGTGGCATCAAGTTCATTTATAAGCAACATTTTTATTTCCTGGACAAGCTGGCAGCTCTTCACTCTAATGCAGATTCTGTTTCCCTGTATATGTTCCAAGTAAGAAAAATACCTGAAACTCATATGCATGCAAAATTTATGTGAAATAAAACCTTTTCCGACCTTTAAAATGCAGCACCAACCATGCACAAACTTAGAAGAGTAAACGTTTTACTTTTCCAAGTCACCTAATTAACATCTTATTAGCAAACTGTCCTGGTGCCGTTCGGGCCAGTATGAATCCATTTTTAAAAAATGGTTTTGGTTTTTGTTTTTTGTTTTTTGTTTTCCTAATTATGGTGTGCTTCAGCTTCTCCATTGAACACCTTTTAAGTAAATGTTGATCTTAAGATTCTGCATTGGCAAAAAAAAAAGAATCGGGATAAAACTGCAGTTTCTGAAATCCAAGTAGGCATTGTTTTTAAAAGCGTCTCTCCGCCTTGGGCCCTGCTTTGTGAGCCCCTGTAAGAGGAAAGCAAACTTTAATCACTCACAGAGAGGCGGGTCAAGGTTCACGCTCGGCCCGGGGAAGCCACCAGCCAGCGGGAGAGAGGCAGGGTCCGTGGGGCCGGGGATTCTGCTGGGAGCCAGGCCTGGGGCTGGAAGGAAGTCTGGACTACTCCGCCGGTCCTGGAGGGTCCCCGGGCTCGGAGACGCGCGGGGCGCTCGGTGGGGAGGGGGCGGCGCGCGCTACAGGCCGCCCTCGCTGTGGTCGCCGCATCTCGGACACGCGCGGCACCGCGCCGGGCGGGCGGAGGTGCAGCTCCCCAACCGCAGCCCCGGGAGCTGCCGGAACAAAGCCTGGGAGGAAGCCGCGCGGCGCCGCGCACGGTCCTGCGCTCGGGCCACGGAGCCCTCCGCGGCCTCCGGGGTCGTCGCCCCCCGCCCCCGCCCCCGCCCCGCACACAATGGCGCCCAGCTCCCGCCCGGGCCGCGCTCCCGGGGCCGCGCACAAAGGGGGCGCGTGGGCTCCTCCGCGCCCCGCGCGGCCGCCAGGTGCCGGCGCCCGCGCCCCCGCGCCCGCGCGTGTCCGCGCCCCCCCGGGAGGCGGCGGGGCGGGCGGCGGGGCCTGGGCGCCGCGGGGGCGGGGGCGCGGGCGGGGGCGCGGGCGGGGGCCGGGGCCGGGGCGCGGGCGGGGGCGGGGGCCGGGGCGCGGGCGCGGGCGCGGGCCGGCGGCACTTACTTTCTCGATGGTCCCGGGCAGCAGGCGCTCCAGCAGCCTGCAGAGCACCACCCCGTCCTTGAGAGACGCCTGCAGGAAGCCCTCCGGGTCCGAGACGGTCTTCTTGGGCGACTCGAGCACCCCCAGGGTGATGAGCCACGTAACGGTCTGCTCGGCGGAATTCATCGCGGCGGCGCGCCCGGCCTCCCCGCGCCGCGGGCCCGTGCGGGCGCCGTTCACCTCGGAGCGGCCGCGGCCCGGCCGGCTGCGCCCCCCGCCCCCTCCGGCTCGCCCATGGAGAGGCCGGCCCGGCGATTGGCCCCGGCGGCGCCGCGCTCCGGCCGGCTCGCGCTCCCTCGCGTGCGTCCTGGCCGCCTGTCAAGTGCCTTTTCATGAGATGCACATGAACCTGCGGCGGCCGCCCGGCGCCGCCCCCGCCCCCGCCGCCGCCTCCCGGCTCCCAGCCGCCGCCGCCGATGACATCACCGCCAGGAGAAGAAAAGACGCGGCGCTGGAGCGGCCCCGCGCCGGCCGGCCCCACTCGCTCCCCGCGCTCGGGCCCGCCCGCCGTGCGCCCCGCCGCGCGCCCCCGCCCCGCCCCGGCCCGGCCCGGCCCGACCCCCGCCCCGCCCGCCCCGCCCCGCCCGGCCGCGCGCGCCCACCTGCGCCGCCGCGACCAAGACCGCGACCGAGACCGCGACCGCGACCGCGACCCCGCAGCGCCCGCCGCCTCGGCCGTGTGCGCCCCGCGGGCCCCCGCGCCGCCCCGCGCGTGACTCTCGCAAGCCGCGGTGCTGCGAGCCCGAAGCGCTTCCCAGAATGCTCTTTTGGGTTTTGCCAGTTTTATTTCGGGCGCGGGGGGTGGGGGGCGCTGCTGGAAACGAGCCGCTTGCTCCTGCCCGCCGCTTGGCGAGCCGGCGGTCACGGAGCACAGCCGAGCCTCGCAGCCGCAGCCGCAGCCGCGCGCAGACGGGCCCGAAGCGCGAGGACCTCGCCGCCCCGCCCCCACCCCCGCCCCCACCCCGGGGCTCTGCGACCCCTGCAGGACCCCGGCGTCCCCGACACCCGGGAGGAAGGTCGGGAGAGCCGCAGAGCCTGGCCTGGGCCTGGGCCCGGGCCTGGGCCGCGAGTGCAGACAGCCCGAGAACGCCTCCATCCTCGGCGCCGGCTCACGGGGGCAGAAGATGCTGGGGCCGCCGAGGGGCCGCGGGCGCCGGCCGGGCTGCAGGAACGCGACGTCCAGCTGTGCTGCGGTGCACACGCCTCTGCACACCCGGGATGACGGGGACATACGAGTGTAACCAGCGGGGAGCCCCTGCATACACGAAGGACACGGCCGTGCATACGTGTGTCCCGGTACTCCCTGCACACCCCGAGAGCTTCCCCTGCTTGCTTCCCGATGGCCTCCCGCAGTTTAAACCCCATTAGCAGAGCTTTAGACGCCAGGCACATATATGGTCCAGTTAATGACAAAGGGCTAGGAGCCATACAAAAACTTTGTAAAAAAAAAAAAAAAAAGAATAGAGGCTTAACTCTTTCTTTCCCTTCTCCCAGAGTACTGCCGTGGCGATCATGAATTGCATTTATTTCCAGCTCTGAACTAAGCAATCATATTTTCTTCCCAAATGCAAACATGGTCAGGGAAAGGGCAGCATGGATTCTGGACGGGAGGGCCACCTGCTCAGTGGTCATGGTTACCGCTCCAGGAGCTCACTGGGTCCCTGCCAGAGCTCCTTCCTTGCATCACATCACAGCATCGTTAACGACAGTCTTACGGAGTTTGTCTCCTTGTCCCCATTGTCACACACCCAAGTGGTGGAGATGGGACGCAACACATCACCAGTTTTTGGGTTTCTGGACAGCTTCTCCACACGCTTTCTAGCAAACAGAGCCGTTAAGACTTCTATTAAGGGCTGTGCCCAAAGACTCTATCAACAAAAGGGTGTTGACCTAGGGGTAGTCGTCCTCTGACATTCCTGTTTACTCTCATTACAGCTAAATTGAAGAGATAATTTCAATTTACAATTGAAATTCATTACAATTTCAAATTATGTTAAATTAGGTCTGGTGCTTATAATCTGGTAAACAAGAGAAGATTCAACTTGACTTAATCAAATAATACTACTTAGATGACCAATAACTGGGCAGCCAGTTATGGTCAGAAGGGAGACCCACTAAACTGATCTTACAAGTCCCCAAACATTTCCATGCTTTGTGCTGACTAGTGGCATCCTTTTACCTTGGATGTACATTTATTTCAATAAAGTTTACTTGGAAGGGATTCACTGTAACATTGTTCAAAGCTAGGTGTTTTTAGCTGTTTAACTGAGCTATTTTAGTACCCATGGTGAGCATTTGGTTAAGCTTACCATTTTTCCAAATTCCTGTTACAGAAGGCATGGGCTGTGGAGAAGAACTCTTTGTTCTTTTGGGTTGGAGCCAATTAAGACTGTTGTCGACAGAGGATTTTGGTCTGTGGATGAGCTTTGCACCCCAGGTGGCCCCCCTGTTAACACCTCAGATCCCACATCCCCGGTCATGTCTGGGGCAGACCCACGATTAGCCGCCACCAGCAGCTCAGCTGAATCCCATCCAAGCTCAGTTGAGTTATACCAGTTCAGTTGGTTGGCTTGTTGGTACTCAGAGGATGGTCTTCCAAAAAATGTTAAACTTTACCCCAACCTGAAGCCGGACAGGCAGATGGCTTACTGACCTAGTAGTATGTAGAGATCACTTCCAATGGAGGTGCTTTTATTGAATTGGACCATCATCTAGATCGAAACATGCACGAAGAAGCAGTTCTCTGAAGCTCATTGGAGCTACTGTAAGTAGGTTATCGAAAGCATTCATTTTGTTAAACAGTGTCTTACTCATTTGCCATAAATACGGTCAAATGCTAAACATTAAAGATGCAAGGCAGGAGAAATAGTTTATAAACATACATGGCTGAAAATTACTCAGGCTCAGAAGACATACCAATACAGTGTTCTATGAAACATCATGCCTATCAGTAGCTTATCCTACTGATTGGGTTTCCCCCAGAGGCAGATCCTGAGCCAACAGTTGAGCACAAGCAATTTATTTGGGACACAATCCCGGAAAGGACAGATGAAGAAAGAAGGTGAAACAGGGAAGGGACAGAAGCGATTCAAAGGTGTGTAGGGAGCAGCTAGGGCCCAGTTCCCTTGGGGCCCCCAGAAGCAGCCTCCGAGTCCTCTGACCGGGGGATGGGCAGACTAAGATTCATCCATCCACTCCCATCTCCCCGGACTGTGAGTCTCCTTTGGGAGTGGCCTCCACTCCGCAGAGCCTCAAGTCGTGAGAGCAGGAGGCACACGTACCCTGTGGACCACAGGCAGTGCTGGTAAAGCGGCGGTAAGCAGAACCAGTGCTGCCCCTGCCTCTTGGTGCTGGACTCTGCTGCTTAGATACTGGGGCACAACACCTTATGAGAGCCATTGGTCCAATGTATATGTTGCATCTTGAAGGACAGGCCTCTAGCCTGAGGAAGTCACCCCCAAGCTGGCTGCATGCAAACCCCCCTCCAAGATGAACTGCTTCTCCCTCCACCACCAGGGGGCTCTGATGTCATCAACCTGCCGCCCAACAGCCAGGTGTTACCAAACAGCGGGTTAGAATCTTCTTCTACCCTGGGCACCTACCTAGGCCCGTCTTGGTGAGAGGGAGCCCACACGGTGGGTCTCCTGCACACCTCTATTCCTGCCACCGTGGCTGTAGGGATGGCGGGCACAGCCTGGGCTGCTACCCCTAGCTACTGATGCCATTGGTAGGCCTGGCTGCTGGGCGCCACTTCCTCCGTGATGCTCTCTGGAGACTGAGGCAAGGCTGAAGAGCCACAGCAGCCCCTCCATCTCCTTGCAGCCATCCATCCCACCTTGCCCTTTCCAGGCCCCCAGGTGAGGGGCCCTGCCACCTACTGCTGTCCAAGCATGTGCACCTGTCCAAGAGGACAGGGAAGCCGCTCAAGGCTTCACCAACCAGAGGGCTTCTCCTCCCTAGCCCGCCCTGGAGCTGGACTGTAACATGCAGCAGTCCCTGTGTCCCCTGTGGTTCACACGAAATTAGCAATGTCACAGGTGCAAGCGGAGCGGTATTGGGAACCCAGCCAACGGAGGCAGGTCACTTGGAGGTCCGTGCCATTTGTGTTCACAGCCTATTTGTGCCCTCTGGACCTGCTCCTGCCTGACCCCAACCCACCCCGCCCAGCAGGAGGAAATGGCAGCAGGGCTGGCTCCCATCACTCAGTGCTCCTCCCGGGGGAATCACTCAGTGCTCCTCCCGGGGGACTGCCTTTCAGACTGTCCTCAGAATGTCTTCTAGAAATCCCTCTCTAGGGCACTCTAGCTGCCTTAGAGAAGATGCTCTCTGGTTGTCCCAGCATGGGCCCATTCTACTCTCGACCTCCCTGAGGCCCTCCACACTGCCCAGGCTGCTCCCTCGCTGTGGCCCAGCCAAAAGAGCCATACCTGCCTGGACAAAGCGCTGGCTCTGAGCACCAGGATGCTAGTTCTGAGATAGAAGCACCAACATAGCCCAGACTCTCCCACCCCATCCAGCTACCCACCTCAGATGCAGGGGTAGCCCAGCACATGCCTGAAGCTCCGACCAATGAGCTCCACCAGCTGCTGTGGTATGCCCTCCATGCCTGCTGATGCTTGCCCAGTTATCGGTCTAGAGGCCTTGAGTGGAGGCAGCATTCACACCACACCACAGGGCCTTTGCACATCCACAGGCAATGGAAGGCTGCACCTCCCTAGCAAAGGAGAGGGACCGTTTCTCCTGGCTTAGAGAGGTCAGTGAACCAGGAGTCTGAGTTTCTCGAAATCTCCATCCAGTCATCCCCCTTCCAGGTCTCAGGGATTCTTTCCCCCCAGCCCTGCCCTGGACTCAGTCAAGGAGGTCTGCGCACTACTTTGCAGACTGGCTACATCTACCATGAGAGCTGAACCCTCTTGCTGCAGAGGATGGATGCTTTCACACACTGCCAGGGAGGCTTCAACTGGTAAGCCCCCTGAACCGTCATCATCTTTCTCCAGGACTCCTCAGACAGTGAACACAAGTCAGCTGATGCCGCAGTCCTCGTAACTGTCCCTGCTCTGTATCCTTCAAGCTTTAGGCTTGTTCCATAAAGGAATGCTTCCTTTGCACCTGCTGTGTTCCTTTCAGCACAGATGGGCGTGTAGTTGTTGTGAGGCACAGAAGATGGGGGTGGGGGGGCAGGTAGCACAGTTTCATGTAGCACGAGCAATAGCGTCAGTAACAGTTAACTTTATGTGTCAACTGGACTGGGCCACAGGGCACCCAAATATTTGGTCACACATGATTCTGGGTGTGTCTGCCAGGGTGCTTGGCTGAGATTAGCATTTGAATCGGTAGACTAAGCAAAGCAGATTGCCGTCCCCCAACTCGTCTTACAGGTTGTGTTTCTCTGGAGAACCCTGACAGTTACAGCATCCTGAGGCTGGGCCATCCAGCTGCTGAGAGATGAGTGTAGATTCCCTGCCTGTGTGTCCACGTCCCAAGGGCACTTTTGAAAGCAACTGCCCTGGTTTGGGCTCCCCCAAATGCAGACCCTGAGGCAGGGGCTTGGGGCAGGCAGCGCATTGGGGGTGGAGCCCAAGAAGCACAAAGGAGGAAGTGGGGAAGATGAGGCAGGGAGGGAGGAAGTCTGCAATAAGGGGTGCGTTAGCAAGGGAGAGCCACTGGAGGAGCCCTCTGGGGGTCCTGTGGTAGCTTCCTAGGCTGTTGCAACCTGCGGGGCTTATGAGCAACAAAAATTGATCGCTTACAGTCTGGAGGCCTGGAGTCCAACATTGAAGGGGAGGGGAGATGAGGGGAAGGGGAAGAATGAGAAGAGGGGAGGACAGGGGAGAGAAGGGGAGAGGGAGGAAGGGGAGGGGAAGAAGGGGAAGGGAGGAAGGGGAGGGGAGGAGAGGGGAGGAGCAAGTGCAGGAAGGAGGCAAGCTCCTTCTGAGCCTGCAGGAGAATCTGTTTGAGGCCTGGTTCCAGGCCAGGCTCCCAGCTCCCCAGCTCCGGGGGTGAGGCTGGCCACTGTTGGCGCTCCTCCCGAGGCTTACAGGTGCATAGCTTGGATCTCTGCCTTCACAGGGCCTTCTCCTCCTGCCGGTTCCCAAATCTCCCTCCTTCTGTAAGGACACCAGTCACCGGGCCAGGGTCCATCCTAGTCCAGTGTGACCTCACACCTTAACTTGGTGGTATCTGCAAAGACCCTACTCCAAATAAGCTCACACCCACAGGCAGCGGGAATTAGGACTTAAACTATCTTCCTGGGGGACACCACTCAACTCCCAACAGTGGCTTGTGAGAAACCCCCAGGACGTCAGAAATACCCCTGATAAGCAAGGGGTGCCAGTGCCCCCCATTCAGGCATGAGAACAAATGTGAAGTCTCAGGGTCTCTCTGGTCCCGGTGCTCAGACCCATTGGTGGTTCTGGTGGCGGTGTCCTGACCCGCCTGCTGGGAATTCACCAGTCGGCATCTGTGTTTCGGCAGCTCTCAGATGCCACATCTCACCTGGCGCTGCTGTAGCCCGACACTTGTCAGGTGCCTGTCAGCTGAGCTTCCGGAAAGACTTCTTATCAGCACAGGGGCACCCTGGAACAGAGCTCCCCAGGACAGGTGCACAGCTTCTGTGCTCAGCGGGGCCCAGAAGCCTAGGCCATGCTCCGGCGCTCTTCAGAGGAGATGGACAAGGTCTGTAAGCATCATCATGAGCTCAAGGAGGTAGAAAGACATGTTTGGCACATTTCCGGTTTATCTCCCTCTTCCAATATTCTCTGTGTCTGTTGGGAGATGTTTCTGAGTATCTGGGCAGAAATCATGAGGCTTTTGTTCTGATGGTCTTTTCAAAAGTGTTTAGGAGCAAACGGTCTTCAGACATAGAGACATCACCCCCTCCTGGGCAGAGGGCACATTTGCTTGGGGACCTACTGATTAAAAAAATAATGTCTCCTGGGGAACAAAGTTGGGGGCAGTTTGCTTGCAGCCCCTTTAAAGATTGGGGTTTGCTGAACTTGGGCTCCACAGCAGTGACACAACCCCGCCTGAGACACCCTCCTGGAGCCCACCCCTGCATCTCCTGGGACTCGGGAGCACAGGGCACTGGTGCAAAACCAGAGCCCATGCTGCCCGCTGGCCGGTGAGTCACATGGTCCCTGGTGTCCAAGCTGGCAGTCCCTGTCTCCCGGCCAGCACCCGGCTAACTCCATCAGCTTTCAAGCAGGCAGACATCCCAGACGCATGATGGTCCTTCATGATGCCTGTACTCATTTCCCAGGATAAAGGATCAAGTACTTTCTTCTTTCTGAACATGGCTCTCACAAGGTCCCCTGAGTTTTATTAGGAAGAGCTTCTTCATTGCCAAGGGGATTTGTAATCTCCCCTTTGATTTCCTCTCTGATCAAATATTTATCTAGTTTCTTAATCACCAAGAAATCAAGACTTTGTTGGCCATTGAGCATGATTAGGCAACCGAGCCTAGAAATCTCTGCTTTTCAAAATTGGCTAAAGTCATGGACTGTTCATGATCATAAATGCAAAAGGATGCACATACTCTGTTCAAGAGGTTACACATTTATATTTATATAAATAAAGGTTTTGTTCTTTTTAAAAGAACTTTTTATTCCATAATAATTTTAGAACCACAGTGGGTTTCAAAACTAGTACAGAGAACTCCAATGTGGACTTCACCCAGCTGCATTCAGGGGCCAGAGCGCATCTCAGGGCCACGCAGGGTGAAGTACCACCGAACCACAGACGCTGTTCAGGTCTCGAGGGTGCTTATGCTTCCTTCTGTACCTTCCGTCACAGGTGTGCTCTGGGTCCCCAGCACAGCTGGGCTGCGCACTGCTCCGTGTGGAGCCAACCCTCAGCAGCCCCGCCAAGCTCCCGAAACCCAGCACCCCTCTATGTCAGTTAGACACGTGAGATTTTCAGAGACACAAATATTAAATGAAGTACCCTAAAAGTCAAACCCTGGTGACGTTAGATATGACGTTCAATGCACGGGTTAGTTGAAAACTTTTTTTATTTTAAAGATTTTATTTATTTATTTGAGAGAGAGAGAGCATGAACAGGGGGGAAGCAAAGGGAGAGGGAGAAGCGGACTCCCCACGGAGAAGGGAGCCCAACACAGGGCTCCATCCCAGGACCCAGGGATCATGACCTGAGCCAAAGGCAGATGCTTACCCGGCTGAGCCACCCAAGTGCCCCAGATTTAATACGTCTCTGTCTCTAAATATCCTGGAACCTCTGTTAACCTCCTGTGAATTCTTTACGTTGCTTCTTTCCACTCATGGTTTCTCTATATTTCAGTTTGGCGCTTTGCCACCGGTCTCCCCGTTTACATTTTGGCCCAGTTCAGCAATTACAGCTTTCTTTTAGAAAGTCTTCTCTCGTGCTGCACTTTAAACTTAAGTGTGCTTTTGTCTTGTGTTTATACTTTTAGGGAAGGAAGTGTATTTTGAGAGGGAAAACACTCCCCTTCACAATGAAGGGGGCTGGTGGTGGTTACAGCGGCTCTCGGAGGCGTGAACGGGGACCCGAGAAAATCCGGGCCTCGGCAGCCTTCCTGTCTCAGGTCACGGCTGCTCACACCCCGCCTCTGTGGTCCCTTCTTTCCAGAACACACGCGCCCTGCCTGAGCCCCATTCGGTCCGTCTGTTTATTCCAGTGCACCCCTGCCCCGTCCTGTCCTCCGATGGTTTGCTGCCACCTGCCTTCCCTGTCCGCTCTCCCTCCCCACGACCGCCCTCTGCTGACAAATTCTCAGGTCCCCCCACCCCTGCTCACCCCCAGCCCCACAGCACTGTCTTCTCCTGCAGTCTCCGGTCCTGCTGTCCTGCTGCCTCCGCACCCCGGCGCTGCTGCCCGAAGCCCTATGGAAACACGCCTCGGAACTGGGAGTGCAGCGTGCTTTCCCGGGAGCCCCGCTGGAGCTACCTGGTCCACCTGGCCCACCTGGACCACCTGCCCCGCCTGGTCCACCTGGCTCACCTGGCCCGCCTGGCCCGCCTGGCCACTATCAGGGCCTCAGCAGGGCTGCTGGGGAAACACTTCCACACCTTTTTGATTTCTAGCAAGAGCAGGATAGGAGGTTCTGAGATAGGCTTTTCCCACTGCTCTCATCAGTGTTGGGTTAAGAAGCCCTTTGAGAATTTGGTGGAAGCTAAGAAAATTCTCCTGGGAGGCACTGAATGCCAGAGGGCTCTCGGACTCCCCTGAGCCTGTCCCCCGGCAGTTGTCAGAGTGAAACCCCGCCAGCTGAAGAGCAAATGTGAACAGAAGACACACAAACCTAGTATGTCCTATAGACAAGTAAGGCTGCTTTAAAAAGAGCAATAGGCATTTGAAGAGTAAATTATGTCAGTTATTTCTGTTTGTGTAAGTCATAACAAGGCATAATAGGGCTTTTAGGAAAAAAAAAACGTTTTACAAATCTGCGTTCTCCTCCATGTGTCTACCTTGGGGATAACCACCGAGTGGTGTTCTCCATGCCCTTGACTGGACGTTATATAAAATAACAGATGGGATTAGAGCTCTGTTGACCTGCTGTAAAGCCTGAAATAAACATTGGCCTTAAAAGTGGGAGGTGGTGGGATCCCTGGGTGGCGCAGCGGTTTGGTGCCTGCCTTTGGCCCAGGGTGTGATCCTGGGGACCCAGGATTGAATCCCATGTCGGGCTCCCAGTGCATGGAGCCTGCTTCTCCCTCTGCCTATGTCTCTGCCTCTCTCTCTCACTGTGTGCCTATCATAAATTAAAAAAATAAAAAGTGGGAGGTGGTTTGCCTTATCTTTAAAAATATGCACTGGAGGGATGCCTGGTGGCTCAGCAGTTGAGTGTCTGCCTTCAGCCCAGGGCATGATCCTGGAGTCCTGGGATCGAGTCCCACATCAGGCTCCCTGCATGGAGCCTGCTTCTCCCTCTGCCTGTGTCTCTGCCTCTCTCTCTCTCTGTGTCTCATGAATAAATAAATAAAATCTTTAAAAAAAGAAAAAGATTTAAAAAAATATGCACTGGGTTTTTTTGTTTTTTATTTTTGTTTGTCTGTTTGTTTGTTTTTTTACCTATATTCCCTGCAGAACTTAAACATTTTTTCTGTTGGAGAAGCACTTTTTGAACAAGAACAGAGGCAGATACCAACAAATACCTACTTGTTGATGTCATTAGTAGCTTGCCATATCTTAGGAGAGGGGCAGCAAAATCAATCTTACATGAACTCTTTTGTTTTATGAATGGCTTTATCCATTTGGATGTAAACGGATGTATTTTTCTATCACCTCATTTTCTGTTCTTTTGATTTACTCCAGAAAGCCACTACATCAAATGAATTATGGAACCCAATCTTTCAGAGGCCACAAATTACTGAAAACAGAGCTGTCCATAGGGAGCCAGGCCTTGTGGGCTTGTCCAAGCACTACACGCACCACGATTCTGTGTGGACTGTGAGTCCATTTGTCAGGGGTGAGAAGCCTTACTCCCTACAGAACAATCTCTGGCAGAGCGGGTTCTCTCAGCTCAAGGAAATGAAGTAGACATGACAGCGGTAAAGTAAAATGTGGGTTCAAAGAAGACTTGAGGAAATGAGGGCTGGTCTGCAGAGCCCAGGAGAAATGCAATCTGTCAGGGTTAACAGGGAAAGTGTAGGCCCCTGAAGGTGGGGGGGTCTTGCTGTCCCCATCGCCATTCACCTGGCACATAACGGCTGCTGGCTCTGCCCTCAGCCTGCCCCCACACTCCCAAAGCAAACCCTCTGCAGCCGTCTGCAGGCTCTAGCACCCTCTGGGCAGATCTCCTCCAGAGGGCTGAGCCCCGGGTTCAGAGCAGCATCCTCAGAGCTCCCAGGGTGCCAGCAGCCTTGCACCCCCCTCCCTGTGGTGGACAGGGCCCCGGTCAGCAAGGCCTCCCCCACTCTGCATTCTGAGAGCCCAACTTCTCCGTAGCTTCTCCCAGGCCTGGCAGCAGAGTCCCTGCAGGACTGCCCTGAAGCCTCAGCATCCCTTTGCTCGGTGGCCCTCCAATACCTCCTATTCAGCAATGGTTCCTTAGGCCAAATCGCATCTAAACAACCAGTGCAGCTTGTGTTCTCCTGCTGGGACCTCAGCTGACACATAGCCTGAAGAGTAGAAGGGCCAGCGGGAGCCAGCCAGAGGGGCGGGGGGGGGGGGGGGGGGGGGGGTGGAGGCGGCAGGGGGGGGGGGAGCTGCCGAGGTGGAGTCCAAGTCAAGGTAGGAGGCAGGAATGGGGTGGGAACAAGAAGAGTCTAAGCAAAGGGAAGAAACAGGAGCACAGACAGGACTTTCCCAAGGATTCTTGTTAAACCTGGACTAAACGGGCCAAGGGCAGAGCCCAAGGTCAAGGACTAATCAGAAAGAAGAGCCAGAGCAGCTTGCCACACAGTGGGTCCAGGGAGAGTGCCCCGTCCACAAAGCACAGGCTGTGCCCTGCAGGGGTGCAGTCACCAGGAGACACCTCGGGGGATGGTCATCACCTGACCCATTCCCAGCGCCTGGGGAGCAGAGAGACCGCCCCAAACCACCCTCAAGCTTGTGATACTAGAGTGTGCAACACTCTTAGCTCCCAGGAACCAGAGCTGCTGGAATGCTTCTTCACTCTCTCACAGACTTCTGCACACATGGCACCTGCCCATCCTGCGCCTGGGACTTTAGTCCTGCGAGAGGTTCACCCAGCCACCCCTTGTGGCCATTTCCATCATGACCTGAGGGTGCCTGAGCCAGAGGGCCTGGGGGACGAGCGCCCCGCACTCAGGCCTCCTCTGTTTTATTTATTTATTTATTTATTTATTTATTTATTTATTTATTTATTCATGAGAGACACACAGAGAGAGGCAGAGACATAAGCAGAGACATAGGCAGAGAGAGGCTCCTGCAGGGAGCCTGATGTGGGACTCGATTCCGGGACTCCAGGATCACACCCTGAGCCAGAGGCAGACACTCAACTTTGAGGCACCCAGGTGCCACCCGCTCAGGCCTCCTCGTCGAATCCCTCCAGGGGGGTGGTCTGTGCCTCTAAACGATGTGCATAGAGAGCAGGCAGCTGTCCCCAGGGCCCAGAGCTAAGGAAAACCGCCTTTGTAAGTGTGACCCTCTGGAACTGGATGTGAGTGGGAACGTTTTGGGTGTGCTAGCTTCTCCGGGGGTCTGTGAGCCCTAAAGACCGGGGGTGGGGGGAGGTGTTTATAGGACACACAGGTGCAGCATGGAGTCTGATACAGCACATGTGTGAATCCAGTCAAATCTCAACACTTCGAAGACATTGCAGTGATGCTGCAGGCTGGGGGGTCGGCACTGCCCTCGGAGGACAGCCACCCCG
Organism: Canis aureus; assembly: GCF_053574225.1. Classification (NCBI taxonomy): domain Eukaryota; kingdom Metazoa; phylum Chordata; class Mammalia; order Carnivora; family Canidae; genus Canis; species Canis aureus. Next base: position 2,276,047 of record NC_135627.1, read on the forward strand.
GTGCCCCCACCCTGGCTGCACCAGCGAGGAAGCCACAGATGCCCGCCTGCCTCTGGTTGTGCTAACGGAGAGTGATGCTCAGAGCGCCCAAATTGTGAATGAGGGTGCTAGGAGTGCCCCAAAACAAGGTTCTGCCAAAACCTCCCCATCACCCCCTCCAGGGAAAACAAGAGCCGGTCGAGAATCTGCTGGGGGGGTGGGGCTCGGAAGGGGTGCTGAGGACCCGTGTCTTCCCACCACATAGAGGGAGGTGTGAACTTCACCCCATCCATGCAAAAGGGAGCTTAGGGGAGCCCCCTCAGAGCCTCACATGGCTCCCTGGGTGGCCAGGATATGGAGACAGGCCCCCAAGCAGCCTCAGTGGCAGTTGGAGCAGCCAGTACCCTGGGGGTAGGGTGGGAGCATTCGTGGCTCCCCAGAGCTGGACAAGAACCCTGAATCCAGGCTCTGATGCCCCACAAAGGCCACTTGGGACACGGGGATGTGGGGGGTCCCCCAATGCTCAGGCCCTCGTTCTGGGGAAGGGAGGCTCTGCAACCAGGGATCTACAAGGGGCGCCTCGGGCACTGTCTCAGGATGGCAGAAGCACGGCCCCCCGCCTTCCCCACCATCGCCTCCCATCTCCCCACTGGGGGAGCGAGGGGTGGGGGTGCCGCGGCCACCATGGGGTCCCAGCAAATGCAGGTGGGAACTAGCAGCAGCACACCTAGCGGCCTGCTGGCTCCGGGCCCGGGCTGGGACTGCGCAGGGCGCCCGGACAGGCGTGAGAGGGGCCGGGCACCCGAGGCTGCCCGCGAGATCGCGCTGGGACCTCCCCACGGCCCACCCGCGATTCCCCAGCAGACCTGGAAACCACCGGAAAGCTTTGCCTCCTGCCCCAGATCTCCTCCAACGCCCTGGGGGACACCCGCGGAGAAGGCGGGGACAGCTCTGTTCAAAGCAGCCTGCGAAGAGACAGAAGAAAGACGCTGTTGCCAGCCCGCCCAGGCCGGCCTATTAATATACCGGGGCACCTTCCAGCGACAAGAAGGGGGTGTCAGTGAGAGGCCAGAACAAGGAGCCCAGGGGCGAGCCGCGGGGAGGGGCGCGCAGACGCCAGTGAGGAGCAGGGGCTGGGGCTGCGGGGACAGCAGCCACCTGTGCCAGGGCTTCCCCCCACCCCCAGCAGCGCCGGCAGGGAGACTGGGACGCCAGCCGCATGACCTTGCATTTCCCAGCCTGAGCTGATAGAGTCCGGACCCGCAGCAGGTGCCTCACTGCCCTCCCCGCCCGCCTCCCCACCGCCAAGTTCTAGTCCCGGGTCCCACAGAGTCATCACCCTCCCGGGCAAGCTCTCCGCTCTGCCGGGGTCCACACGCTTCCTGCTCTTATGCCTCCTCCATCACTCCAACACTGACACGGGGGTTGTGGGTTGACCCCAAACCAAACTACAAGGGGGCTTGCGGCTGGGAGAGTGGTGAGGAGCCGGCGGCCCGCGGCCCTGCCTGCGCTGGCCTCTCCCACCGTGCCCAGTCTGCGGGGACTGCACGCCCTCCCTGGGCATCACCGACTCTGGCAGCACCAACTCTGAAGGGCAGCCTCCCTTTGTGTGCCGCCCATGGGCTCGTGCTCGGGAGGGCAGGGCACCGCGTGGGGATGAGCCCCAGGGACAGGGACAGGGCTTGCACGTCACAACATGGACCCAGCACAGCAGAACAGGTTTTCAGGCATCTCTGTTGCTTGGTTTCTTCTACGGGTCACCAATACCACAACTTCTGAGTGAGGCAATAGGGTGGGTAAAAGTGGGGACCTACCCGTTAGCAGAGTGATTTTATTTCGTAGAAGAATCTCGAGTGATATGGGCAATTTCCATAATGAGGATATGCCGGAGTTAAGATGTTCTACACCCATTTTTACAAAAGGAATTTATGAATAACCAGCTGTCCAAAACCAGGATAGGACTTTAAATTGATTCTTACTGGCACATTTAAATTATTACTGATGTGGGGACGCCTAGATGGCTCAGTGGTTGAGCATCTGCCTTTAGCTCAGGGCATGACCCCAGGGTCCTGGGATCGAGCCCCACACCGGGCTCCCCACAGGGAGCCTGCTTCTCCCTCTGCCTGTGTCTCTGCCTCTCTCTGTGTCGCTCATAAATAAATAAATAAAATATTTTAAAAAATCGTTATCAATGTGCCTACATACCGTACATCTCAGTAATTGTTAATGTTCTGTCTTCAAACTAATACTTACTGTTACAGAACCTATGAGAGGCATTCAGCGCAGGTGTGTGTCTGGCCATCCCAAGGCCAACACCCATCCCAGTCAGCTCCTCAAGGACACAGTGGACCTCTCACACCCCAGACCATGGGGCAGGTGACTAAATATGTGATGCCTACCCTGCTTCATTCCCAAAATACACCACCATGCCAGTTATGCACTGGGGTTTAGAGCAGTAGCTTTCAAATATTTTTACTCATAAAAAAATATTATAGCCTCGCCTATTTCTAATTTGGTGTTTAAAAGTTTTATTTATAAGTTAAAATAGCTGCAGAGGATGTAATTTTCAGGGTACTATGAACACTGGCCTACAAATAAACCCATATCACCTCTTTAACAGTCTCCCATGGCATCCATACCATGGGATCCATAACCATAACCATAACCATCCCATTGTTATGGTTAACAATTTCACCACACCATTATCCACTCAAAATTGCACTGACAGGGCACCTGGGTGGCTCAGTGGTTGGGCGTCTGCCTTTGGCTCAGGTTCCTGGGGTTTATAGGATCGAGTCCCACATTGGGCTCCCCGCAGGGAGCCTGCTTCTCCCTCTGCCTCTGTCTCTGCCTCTCTCACTATATCTCTCATAAATAAATAAAAAAAATCTTATTTATTTATTTTTTAAACTTTTATTTATTTACGATAGTCACACAGAGAGAGAGAGAGAGGCAGAGACACAGGCAGAGGGAGAAGCAGGCTCCATGCAGGGAGCCCGACGTGGGACTCGATCCCGGGTCTCCAGGATCACACCCTGGGCCAAAGGCAGGCGCTAAACCGCTGCTCCACCCAGGGATCCCCAATAAAATCTTTTTTTAAATGCATTGACAGGGATGCCTGGGTGGCTTAGCAGTTCAGCGTCTGCCTTTGGCTCAGGACGTGATCTTGGAGTCCCGGGGTCGAGTCCCACATTGGGCTCCCTGCATGGAGCCTGCTTCTCCCTCTGCCTGTGTCTCTGCCTCTTTCTCTCTCTCTCTCTCTCTCTGTGTGTGTGTGTGTGTGTGTCATAAATAAATAAATAAATAAATAAATAAATAAATAAATAAATAAAATCTTTAAAAAATGCACTGACAAGTCCTGCTTTAAAAGTCCGTCATTTTACATTTTACTTCTTTTCCCTTAAAATTGTATTTTTCATATGGTATCTCCACAGAGTTTACCTAACTGTAATGTTACCTTTATATTAGATGGATTTATAAATCATTCTGGCAGACAAAATACACATTTTTCAATGTGATTGTAAAGCTCTAAGTGTCAAGAACACTCACCGTGAGCCGTGAGCATCCACGACTTTGAGCTGCTGTTGGTATCACCAGTGTTTGGGGGGTGGGTCCCCTCCTTACCAGCAAGGTGAGTGGAAGGACAACAGAACATTCTAGAAACTATGCCCAAGAGGCATTTTTTTCTTAATTTATTTAAATCCAAATAGCCAACACATAGTACATCATTAGTTTTCGATTTAGTGTTCAGTAATTTATCAGTCTTATGTAATACCCAGTGCTCATTCCATCATGTGCCCTCCTTCATGCCCATCACCCAGTTACCCGATCCCTCCACCTCCCTCCCCTCCAGCGACCCTCAGTTTGTTTCCTATGATTAAGTCTCTTATGGCTTGTCTCCCTCTCTGATTTTTTCCCATTCTGTTTTCCCCACCTTCCCCTATGATTCTCTGCACTATTTCTTAAATTCCACATATGAGTGAAATTATATAATTGTCTTTCTCTGATGGACTTTATTTCACTCAGCATAATACCCTCCAGTTCTATCCATGTTGAAGCAAATGGTGGGTATTTGTTGTTTCTAAGGGCTGAGGAATATTCCACTGTATACGTAGACCACATCTTCTTTATCCATTCATCTGCTGAAGGACATCATGGATCCTTTCACAGTTTGGCTATTGTGGACATGGCTGCTGTAAACATTGGGGTGCAGGTGTTCTGGCGTTTCACTATATCTGTATCTTTGGGGTAAATACCCAGTAGTGGAACTACTAGATCATAGGGTAGCTGTATATTTAACTTCTTGAAGACCTTCCAGACTGTTTTCCAGAGTGGCTGCACCAGTTTGCATTCCCACTCACAGTATAAAAGGATTCCCTTTTCTCCACATCTTCACCAACACCTGTCGTTTCTTGTGTTGTTATTAGCCATTCTCTCTGGTGTGAGGTGGTATCTCATTGTGGTTTTGATTTGTATTTCCCTGATGGCAAGTGATATGGAGCATTTTCTCACGTGCTTGTTGGCCATGTCTATGTCTTCCTCTGTGAGATTTCTGTTCATGTCTTCTGTCCATTTCATGACTGGATTGTTTGCTTCTTGGGTGTTGAGTTTGATAAGTTCTTTGTAGATCTTGGATACTGGCCCTTTATCTGATGTGTCATTTGCAAATATCTTCTCCCATTCTGTAGGTTGTCTTTTAGTTTTGTTGACTGTTTCCTTTGCTGTGCAGAAGCTTTTTATCTTGATGAAGTTCCAATAGTTCATTTTTACTTCTGTTTCCCTTGCCTTTGGAAACATGTCTAGCAAGAAGTTGCTGCAGCCAAGCTTAATGGTGCTGGGAAAATTGGAGAGCCACATGTAAAAGAATGAAACTGGACCATTATCTTACCCCATACACAAAGAACACAGGTGGCAACCTCTTCAACCACCCCAAGAGGTACTACAAGAGACAGCAGTGCCTATTAAATCCCAGATCTTAAGTGAAGGCTGCTCCACGTCCCTACGTCCCTGTGTGAGTCTTGTCTCTTCATACTTGAACTGTCCCTTGGGGCGCCAGACCACAGTCCCCAAAACTCTGCATGGATCGCATTCCCACAAAAGAAGGGCCTGCCTACACCCTGTGGCAGGACGTGTCCCTGCCTGTGTCCTGTGCATGGCTCTGGTGCCCTCTTAAGTCGAAGTATGTAGTCGAGCCTAAGATGAACCCCTAGTGGGCATGACAAGCTCTGATTCCATCACTTATAAGGTTTTATCCACATAAGTGCTGTGAAACCTTTTCACAGGCAGAAATGGCCATAGAGGACTTCTGTTGCCAGAAAGAATTTGGGTTCAATGGACAAATGACGTGAAAGATTGAAACTCACCAAGCCCATTTGAGAAGAAATCATTGGAATAGCCTTATGTCTATTAAACTGAATTTATAGGTAAAAACCTTCAAACAAAAGGAAGTCACTGGTATCACAGTGAGAATTCTTAGTACAAGAAGTTAAGGTGGTACATTTGCTATGGGAGCCGTGTGGAGGCGCCTCAAAGGTTAAACCCAGAGCAACCATCTGACCCAGCAATTCCACCACTGAAGTCTTACCCCAGAGGATTTAAAGCAAGAATCCCGACAGATACTTGTACACCAATGTCCATAGCAGCACTATTCATAATAAACAAAAGTGTCCAACAACCGATGGTGTAAACAAAATACAGCCCATACAATGGAATATGATTCAACCTCAAAAGAGGGGATTCTGATTCCTGCTACAGCATGAATGAACCTTGAAGACGTTGTGCGGGGTAGAAATAGGACCGATTCTGTGTGATTCCACTCATATGAGGTCATTGGAGTCCTCAAACCCACAGAAACAGAAGGTAGAATGGAGGTCACCCAGGGCTGGGGGGAGGGACCGGGAGCTGGTGATTCATGGGGACAGAGTTTCAGTGTGGGAGGATAAGAAAGTTCTGGGGAAGGACGGTGGAGACAGTTGCACAGTAGTGGGAATGTGCTGAATGCCACAGAATCATACACTTAAAATGGCTAATGTGGTAACTTTTATGTTTTATATTTTTCTACAATAAATAAGGGCTTCATTACAACCAACTTTTTAAAAATAAGAAAAATCCTTGTTTTGGTTCCAAAAAGTGTGCTCTGTGACTAGTCCGCTTATCAGGGAGAACCTGCTTTTAACAGATTGGGTCTCTATGGAGCTGAGGGCTCTGTCCATGGTCACAGTTCACCCCCTTGAATGTGAGCTGGGAATTCTGCAAAGACGGCTGTGGCCACAAGACATGCGGGAAGAGGGTCTGAGGAGCAAGACTTATCTGAGAAATCAGCTTCAGGCCCCTGGTGAGTCACAAGTGCGGTTGGGCTTATCTACCCGGTTCCAAGTTTCAGAAAGGAGGGGCAGGCGCAGTCATGCTCATTCAGAAGCCTGGGCAGGTGTATTTCCCCAGCCAGAGAACATCTAGAATTACCAGAGAAAGATGGTGTATGGGAGAAACCTTTGTCTCCTAAAGTCCAGAAAAGAAGAGTGAATTAGTATGCATTCGAGGAGAATGAATTCCATGATGCTGGTCACCCTGGAAGTACCTCTAACCCATTGATGCTCACAGAGTAAACAGGGCTCAAGCAGAACACACAGCCTCCTGTGTTCACACCCTCAGTGCAAACGTCTGAAGAAGAGGGAAACCCAGTCCTACTTCTACACTGTGAATTTCTATGCTCTCTCCTTCTCTCTTCTTCATTATCTTCTGCCTTCATCTTCAAACAGCGTAGACAAGATGTTCCAGTTGGTAACGCGCAGGTCACCTCTGGGCTGGTGAGGCATGGCGGGAACATTGCTGAGCTCTGAGAAGGCGTCTCTGGTTCAAGGATGAGTTGCTTCTGCCTGGGGAAGTTAGACTACCTCTGTGGTCCCTACACGACCCTCAGCTAGGGCTTGGAGATCAATCACGCAGCAGTGGAAAGTACCACGGGATTCATATGTGCAAGAACCATGAACTCCATCCACGGCACCCTTCATCAATCAGGAAGAGGCTCCCTAACTTGAGAAACATTTCAAGATTTCCATTAGAACAGTCTGCGTGCTACATACATACCTGAGCGCTTGTGATGCACATAGGTCTTATATCTTCATTCCTCTTTCCCCACTATCCAGCTAAAGTTATGCTGTTTAGCAAAACCCTTGAAAACCAATATACCAAGTACTGTAATAATTTTGCACAATGAAAAATGTGGTATTAAATCACATAAGGGAAGGGTGTAAAGCAATAGAAACTCCCCTATTCAGCCCATGGAGTGTAAATTGCTACAACTTTCCAGAAACCTGCTTGGCAGTTTAACACTTGTACAAGTTTAACACACATATGCCCTACGACCCAGCAATTCTACTTCTAAATATGTACCCATCAGAAATGCACACACCTGTGCACCAAAAGACACGAACCAGGATGCTCAAAACTGCATCACTTGTGACAGATCTGCCCTGGGAGCAGCCCAAACGCCTGCAGGCAGGAGGCAGATAAATAAACATGCTGTACATTTTCAAAGGGGCTCTTTATTGCAGGGACATGTTGCCCATGTGATATTGCTTCTCTCAGAACATGGACAATGTCATGAAGGTAATATTGGGCCAGAGAATCCAGGCACATTATATAACTGAACAATATAAACTTTAAAAACAGCAAAACTAACCTATGATGTGACGCCTGGGTGGCTCAGTGGTTGAGCATCTGCCTTCGGTTCAGGTCATGATCCCAGGGTCCTGGGACCAAGTCCCATATCAGCTCCCCATAGGAAGCCTGCTTTTCCCTCTGCCTAAGTCCCTGCCTCTCCCTCTCTCATGAATAAACAAACCTTTAAAAAAAACTAACATATGATGAAACAAGTTAAGGGAGTTCTTACTCTGGGAATGGGATGAGAGAATCTTCTGGGATGATTCTAGATCTTATCCCAGGAGATAGCACCACAGACATGTTGCTGTTGCAAATAGTCTTCCAGCTGCACATTTATGATTTGTGAACTTAGGCTATGCTTCAGTTTAAATGTTGACTTAAAAATATATCGCTGCTAGGCGTCTGGGTGGCTCCATCCATGAAGTGTCCGACTTTTGGTTTCGGCTCAGGTCATGATCTCGGGTTGTGAGATGGAGCCCTGCATCGGGCTCTGCACTCAGCGAGGAGTCTGCTTGAAGATTTTTCTCTCTCTCCCTCTCCCTGCTCATGTGCGATCTCTCTCAAATAAATAAACAAGTAAAATCTTCAAAATACATACATATCACTATCCTTTAAAGTTTGTTTGCAGACAGTGAGGAAAAGTAGTTTTGAGGCTAAAGAAAACAAATGAAATCAGTGAAATTGATAAAAGTCCTATAAGATTCAAGGAATTAACTAAATATTTATGTGTAATAAATAAGTTGAAATTTGAGATCTGATTTGTGTGGGGATCAATGAGCAGCACAGTAAAAAAAGCTGCTGGTTAACACCCCCTGTGGGCCACTAGCGGTAAGTGCAGGGTAGAACCGTGACCTTAGGGCAGTGGCGGGCGACATTCAGGTTCCCTCGTGGGCCTTGCGAACAGAACTCAGGTTCAGCAGGAAAAGTGAAGGGGGGGGTGGAGCTGTGATAACTGCATATGGCAAGTGGGCAGAGCCACAGTCGCCCCAGCTGTGTTTCAGGACCTCTCTGTACCTCTGGGTGCTCGGGGACCAAAGCCCTCTTGTCTCCCTCTAGTCTCCCTCTCGTCTCCCTTGCGGGAGCACAAGACAGAGCCACCGAGAGGGCTGCGGTGTGACGCAGAGCCCGAGGCCGCGCTCCACTCTCCCCCGGATCCGCTTCTGCATTAGGAACGCTCAATACGGAGCAGGTGCTCCCAAGAACGTGCTGCGTCTCCCTCAGCGGCCCGTCAGGAGCACCTCCAGAGCGAGGATGCATCTCCCGCACCACGTCTCCTCCAAAGGCCGCGAGGCAGGCTTCATGTTCTTCCAACATCTGGATTCTGGCTTTTCCGTCATCCTGTCATTGCAGGCACAACCCAAGGGGGGTTGTTGGTGCCTGTATGTGTGAACACATGTGTGCACGTGCGTATGCACGTGTGTGTGAGTGGGTAAGTGTATGAGAGCGCATCCCTGTGTGCATGAGTATGTGCATGTGTGTGAGCACGTGCCTGCGTATGTAGGAGCAGGTACGTGTCTGAGTCTGTGTGTGTGCGCACGTGTGAGCACATGACTGCATGTGCAGGAGCAGGTGTGTGTCTGAGTGTGTGTGGGCACATGCCTGTGTGTGTGGGAGCAGGTGCGTATCTGAGTGTGTGCATGGGAACCTCACAGACATGTGGGAAGCAGCTGCACCAGCAACTGTGAGTCCATGCCACAGAAACCAAGGTGCCAAGGGGAGAGACCCCTCTCTCCCTCTCCCCTGACTCCAGGGCCAGCTCTGGTGACCTTGTTCACAGCCAGAGTGGACAGGACCCGCGGCGGTCTTTAGGGGCATCCCTGCAGCAGGGACAGAGCCGTGGCCGCCTGGACCAGGCTCTCCAGCAGCTGGTGACCATCCATGGTTCTCTCCAGGAGACTGGTTTTGGGCTCATCACAGGAGTGGAAACCCTGAGGAGGAGAGTCGGGTGTTTCTAGGACTGAACGATGGGGGCTCAGGCCACCTTACTTAAGAGGAAGAAGACTGTGGCCTGGCACGTGGCCCATCTGGTCAAGCAGGACCAGCTTAGTGAATGGCCTGTGGCAAGGGGGGTCAGGAGGTGGGGACAGAGCCCCCTGCTCCTCGTGCGTCTTCCACCTGCAATAAGCAGGGTCTGCATCCAGGACACTCCTTCCAGAGTGCAGGCCTTTTCCAAGGGGCGAACTCAGCGTCTGGAAGAAAAGGGAGACAGCAGAGGGCGCCTGGGCGTAACGAAATTCTCCCCCAGTTCGGGAGTGGGGGGTGTCCGGGACAGGGAAGGGTGTCCGGGACAGGGGAATAGGTGCCAGAGCCACCTTGGACAGGTATGTCAACTGTGCACTTAGAAAGCAAGAGCTGTGACTCCCGTCCTGCCACCTCCCTGCCCCAGCTCTGGGCCCTCCCCCTTGGCGTCCTTTAATGCTTCCCATGACCTCAGCCGCTCTACACACACGTACATACACACGTGCGTACACACACAGCACTCCTACTCCAACACATACATGCATGTGTCCACATCCCCAGCACCCACTACGTATGCACAATGCACACATGTGCATGTCATGAAAGCCCATGCACACACACACACACTTCCAACATAGCCTGGCACCCCCACTCCACATACATGCACACATGCACACCATGTATGCACACAGACACACCCCAGCACCCCCATTCCACACATGCTCATTCACACACACACACATACACACACACACCCAGAACCTCCACTTCACACACGTACACACATGCACACATGCACACACATACTCCTGAATCCCTGTCTTTCCCCTTCGATCCCTCAGGAATCTTGTGTGGAAAGTGAGTTCAGATTCCCCCCTCATATGTATTTTAGGTTCAAATTCTATTCCCAGCAAAGAGATAAAGCTGAAGGCATTTTAGAAGCTCGTATCTTAAATAGCAAAGTAGAGAAGATATATACAAAGAGCTCCAGATTCATTTTGCTATACTTTGCATTTTCTCACCTCATACTTCTATTTATGTAACCAAGTTATGACAATGAATTGGCATTTTCTTGTGGATGACATATGATCTTCTATTTTACAGAGTCAACGCTTCCATGAGCAAAAGCAACCGAGGCAGTGACTGAGCTGTTTCTCTCCTGTCTATTTATTACATAGCCATCTAACAGATCTTTCCTGAGCACCTACTATGTGTCAGGCACTGAGCCAAGAGCTGCGAGTGTCCTGACAGATGAGACCCACACAGCCTGTGCCCGCACAGACCTTGCTTTACTCCCACTGTATCTGTCTTTCTTTTCTATTTAAACCAAGTACTTCAAAAATTAATGGTCATACATCACATTTTATGTAATCTTAGACAAGTTCCTACTCCTCTAATTTTGGGTTTATCGTAATACCAGACTTGGTCCTATGCTGTCTGGTTTTGATGCAAGATTGAGAGCGTCTTGGAGATCTTACCACCAAACATTAACTGCACGTTGGATTTCTGACAAAGTTATGTTAACTATTCACAAATGATTGGGAAAGTGTGTCTATGATCAGGAAAGAGGTAAAATGTGATGGCTTCCATCTTATGGAACAATACATATTAAATAAACTGTTAAACTTGCCACCTTTCCGTTCAGAACTAGTTTATTCCTTTCAAGGCGAGGGGATGGCGCTCGAGAACATGACTCAGTCTCAGTCCTGTGCCAACACAGGAGGAGTTCAAAAAAGGGTGAGTCACCGTCACATAGACGGGTCCGAGAATACAGGGGGGTGACCCACATGAAGACAGAGGGAGCCAGAAAACAGGGAATACAGGGTCCAAGCGAGGTCACAGCCTCAGAATCTTTCTCAACAAATAGCAGAGGAAGAGCACCAAATGTTCTACAATGACCTGATTTGACCAGGGTCATTTGGTGACGAATCCTAAAACATGAAGGAAGAGTAATGAGCCAAAGCTGTGACAGCCAGGCAGCTGCGACACTGAGGATGGAGCAGCCTTGCCATGGCCTGGGCCACAGAGGCACCAAGAGCACCCATTGCATGTGGCCTCCATGGCTAGCACCAAGATTGGCAAGACAAAGCGGAACAAAAGCCAGGACAAATGCTCAGAGTTGAATTTCCAGCTGCAAGCAAAACTCAGCAGCAGCAGGTCCCTATGTTCACCCTTCTCACAAGCGTCACAGCTCCCAGGACCACCTTCTACCTCTGGCGTGTATGCAGTAGTGGGTGGGGCGCACCCAGCTGTGGGCTTCATGGTGGCTAGCTTTGTGGCAGTTACACAGCTGAGACCAGCAGCAGAGCCACAGGGCAGGACTGGGGACCCCCTGGACCCACTGTGAGAGGGAGCTCAGCTGAAACTCCATTGACCACTGACCTTCACGAGCCCTTCTCTGATGGGTGGCCGCAGGGAGGTCCGGGGTCTCCTGGAATCTGTCAGTTCAGAACCAGGAATCCTCAAAACATCAATTTCTTTTCCTCAGTACCCGGTCACCCCGGGGGAGGGCCAGGAGAAAGGGTAACAGTATATATTCTCAGCAAATACCACGAAAAAACACAGTGTCCCTTCACTCAAGGGGTTCTATGGACTGGCTCAAGTCCAGGAAGTGATTAAGGGACCATGACTCTGTTTTCATGATTTAGGATGGACTTTTGTTCACTTGATCTAGAACTGATCTCTCAATCTAGAACTGTTCTGTTCATACAGGTCAAGGAAGGCTTTAGTTGGCCTCCCATTTGTGTTACCTCTGGGAATGCCGTGATGAGTGAGCCAATACCGTGGGTCTCTGCATGTCAGACTATTCTGATTTCTGCTTTGATTGACTCTGCTGTGCATTGTGGTGACCACAACCACCCTGCATTTGGAGCTTGAGTGCCCCCACCTGTCCCCTTCCTCTTGGAATTCAATTACTCCCATTGTGTCATGTTTCACACTATGAGGTCCAGCCTTCAGAGAAGAATGATCACACGGCTCTCCAGTTGACTGGGCACCCCCACAGATTAACTGCACCCAGTTATATTATAGTGAAAGGGGAGCCCCCTGGACCCTTGCAGGATGAGCAGGTCTTACATGATAAATCCACCCTAACACTCCAATGTCCCTAAGCCATTAGATACCTTCTGGAGCACACTAAGCCTATCCTGGCATTTTGACTTCATTAAGTGTAGGCCACCATTCAGTCCACATCTTTTTTTTTTTTTTTTAAGATTTTATTTATTTTTTCATGAGAGACAGAGAGAGAGAGAGAGAGAGAGAGGCAGAGACACAGGCAGAGGGAGAAGCAGGCTCCATTGCAGGGAGCCTGATGTGGGACTCGATCCCGGGACTCCAGGATCAGGCCCTGGGCTGAAGGCAGCGCTAAACCGCTGAGCCCCCCGGGCTGCCCAGACATCTTAGCCAACCAATCACACAAGCCCTTGCTGACCTCTCAGACTAAGGACACTGAACACACAATCTCTACTTAGTGAGTTCATATCCATAAATCCAGCCTGATCCAATGTTATGTCCCTTCCACCTTTGTCCCACACCTTTAATTGCCATCCCCACATATATTCCCCAGATTTCCGTTCATAGAAAGGGGGAAAACCACACAGTTCTTCCCAAGTATGGCAGATCTCCTCTTGGTCACATGGTCTCTTCAGGTCCCATGGGGACTTGAGCCAAGCTTAGGTCTGGAAGCCAAGAGGAGTGGGAGAGAGTCAGCAGTGCCCTGCATGGCCTTTCAGGGAACAACCTTTCCAGAACTGAGCTGTTGGTTAGACGTGGAGAAGTAGGAAAGGGGAAGCGGTATGAACTGGGTGCCCAGGAAATGGTGGAGTCAGAAGCTAGGACGGAGAGTGGAGTGTACACTCTGGGCTGGGGGTGGGGTATCTCATGTACTTACTGGAAGATTTAATGTTCTGTCTATATTTATTCATTTGAATAACTCAGTCATATGAAACATTTTTTCACCTCCTTAATGAGGTCAACTCCAGGTAGTATAGCATTGTTCGTTTTAGTTCTCAAATGTGATAAATACCAGGCTGTATTCATTCACACATATACATATATTTGGTCAGTTTTACTGATGTGTAATTTGCATACATACTCCACATTTAAGTATATAATTTGATGAGCTTCAGCAGGCGTGCACCCTGCTACACTAACTCCCCAACACTCCCGTCACTCCTATCCTGAGTCCCAATATGACCTGACCAGGGGTGCAAAATCTGTGACAGTGTTAGTTTCAAGTGTATGAAAGGAACATTGACAAAAGTAAGAGAAGTAGACAGACTCACTTCTGTAACTGTAGATTTTTTTTTTAATTGATTTATGATAGTCACAGAGAGAGAGAGAGAGAGAGAGGCAGAGACACAGGCAGAGGGAGAAGCAGGCTCCATGCTGGGAGCCCGATGTGGGATTCGATCCCAGGTCTCCAGGATCGCCCTGGGCCAAAGGCAGGCACCAAACCGCTGCGCCACCCAGGGATCCCTGTAACTGTAGATTTTAACATCCCATCCCTCTCTTAGTAATTTGTGGTCCAATTAGATAATTGATCTGTAAGGACATGTAAGCTCCAACTGACACTATTAGCCACCTCAACCTAATTGGTATAGAACCCTACACCTAACAACTGAAAAATATACATTTATTTAAAGTATACATGGAATGTTCTCCAAGATAGACTGCATGCTGGGACATAAAGTAATTCTCGATGAATTTCGAAAGATTTGAAGATTCAAGAGTATGTTCTCTGAGTACAGTGGAACTAAAGTAGAAATCATTAACAATATCTCTGGTTAATGTCTAGATATCTGAAGATTAAACTTTTGTTACACAGGGCTACTTCTTCTATGCAATTTACTATAATTCTTTTTTTGTATTCATAGTCTTTTGAGTAACTTCCTTGAGATTATACATTAATTAAAAGCAGGGCCTGTGATTCAACCAACTCTGTCACACCCAATGTCCACACACTGCTTTGCTATAATAAGATCTCAGTAAGTGCTTGATGAGGGAGTAGGTGAGCAATGGTTTCCAGGAATCTAGGGAGAGCTTCACTCAGAGAAAAAATTGCTTCAGGTAAAAAATGTCAGGGATTGTCAACAGGCTAGTGAAGAGAAATAGATAGAGAAGGGTCTTTGTTGGTGACCTTGAATTAAAAGGTCATAGGAACACCCAAGTGCTCACATGTACATACCTGTGCACACAGGCTTCCAGGCAGGGTTGAGAATCATTATCTTAGACCTTCTCCTTTGGGTAAATGCGTCTGGGGAGTCGGCCTCCCCTGTGCCTTCACATTTGGAAGCTGAATGTCTGCCACGGAGGGTGTGCAAACAGGTAAGTGTGGGTCCAGGAGGCTGGCAATGCTCCCAAATCTCAGCCAAACCACTCGATCACCCCTAAAGAACCCAGGCCTCTGGTCCCTCTGCACGTGGTTGCAGCTGCCCATGGCCCTCTGGGCCAGGAACACAGCATCCTCCAGATCCTATAATCCCAGGAGCCACCCTCACTCTCAGACCCCACCTAGAGTTCATTCTTGCTCTAAACTAGACAGAAGCAAACTTCTCCAATGACAGAACCCAAAGGAACCCATTTGACCATAATACTCACATTTGCCTTCTTTTTCAAGGATACAAACCTATTTTGAGGCCAGTGACATGCAGTGGTACTTTCAAGTTGAGCTGGAGTGTTTCCTCTCCCCAGGCACCTAGAGTGAGTGTTGCAAATTCCCTGAAACACAAATAATTCCCATTAGCTCTGGGAAACGGAAAGGTCAAACTGCCCTGTTTGAGTGCTTTGTGAATTGTTGTTATATAAGCAAACAAATAATGACCAAGTATCACCCCTCTAAGAACTACATGGAATCACCGACCTGCAGAGCAGGATGGGGTTCCTCTAGGGTGCTACTCATAATCACACCGTTTGTTGCAACTGAATTGTGTCCCTCCCAACCCATAAACTAAAGTCCCAGTCCCCAGGACCCTCAGGACATGAGCTTTTTTGGGGTTGGTGCAAACGTAACTAGTTAAGATGAGGGTGTGCTACATCAGGCTGGGCCTAAGCCAATGTGGCTGGTGCCTTAGTGAATGGGGACGTTGGACATGGATACCACATGGGAGAACACCACATGCAGGTGAGGGCAGGCACGGGCTGGTGCAGCAGGAGCAAGGAACGCCGAGGATGGCCTGAGCACCAGAGGCTCGATGGAGTATGTTCTACGTTAACCGCTGAGCTAAATTGTTACAGGAGTTATCACGTGATGATGAAGGTGTTCATGAGATCCCTACTTCCCAGATGAGGGACAAGAGGGGGTCTCCCAGGGGCTCAGGAACTCACTCAAGGACACACAGCTAGTGAGCTGCGGAGCGAGGGGTGAGTCCAGGTGCTTCAGGCCAAGGCTCCGCTGTCTCTCCTGCATGACACCACCACACGCCGAGTCATCGCTTTGTTCCAAGACTACTTTAACTTTTATTTCGAAGCAATTTCAACTATAGAAAAGTTGTACAAACAGCACAAACAGCTGCTGTCGCAACCCTTCACCCAAGACGCCCATCTGGATGTCCTCACTGCACCAACCGATGTGATCTGAACACACCAAGCGCCCATCTGAGGCCAGGGATCTACACTCCAGGTTGTTGGTTGTTTTATACACTTGTTTCCTCTCTGAAGATGTGGAGGTGCGAGTATGAATATGAATCATCACTAATAGTGCCGGCAATACTAGCCCATAAGTTCTAGTTTTCCTTGCAGAGTATCCCCAAGGAATTCCAGAGGCAGCTAGGCCTGCAGAAAATCCCATCTGCTCACCAGCTTCACGCCTGGTAACGGGGCTCACCCCATTTCTCTTCCGTTTCCAATGACACGAAGATAAATGCTACTAGGTACTGGCAGAAAACACGCCCTGACCTCCCCCTGCTGCAGAGAACCCTGGAAGCTCCATCTGCAGCAGAGCCAAGGTGGCCTGGGTCAAACTGCCCACAAGCCTACCGGCCTTGCCGTGAACCACGAGCAGGAGCCTCAGAAGGGAGCTCAGGCTGGAGCCACACGGACTCCTCCATGAGCTGGGGCAGGGGGTGGGGGTGGGGAGATGGCAGTGAGGGCCACATCAGCCCCTCCAGTGAAGCCAAGCCCAGTTGCAAAGCTGTTAGATTCTGATGTGGCAAGACTCCCCCTGCTTGCATGCCGAGCATTTCCATCAGAGGCTGTAGACAGAAGGGACAGGTAGGTTTCCTGGAAACAGACAGGGCCACACACCCGGCAGCCCTACAACAGGCCCCACAAAAGGTTTTGTTTGAATGATGGAATGTTTCTCATTCCTTTTTGAATTGGCTGGGCATAATTTAAATATAGGAAGAGTTCACAGAAGATATAGATTTCTGACTTGTCCTAAAACAGTGGAGGAGCCATTTGGCCACTCCCAGCCAGCACTTGTGTGAAAGCTCTGCTGTCACCCAGGGCTTCCCCCTTGAGTCCCCACCCTTCCCAAGGCCAAAGCTGCTGGCTCCCAAGCTTACCTCGCCTCGCTGGTCCTGACTCACCAAGAGGGCACCCCTGTCTGCAGGCCTTTAAATTGACCATAGCAACGTGTATGAGTTAGAGAAAAAAATACAGTAAAACAACAACTAAAACAATAAAATGAGAGCCAGAGTAAATGGTAATAACATTGTAAAGGAGCATATTTCCAGGTGGAAACCAGTCTCAGAGCAGAACTTTGAGTGTGGACAGTTTGCTTTTCATAAAACCCTTTATGTACTTCACACAAGGAAGTTTATTGCGTAGAGAAGAAATTAAAACGAAGCTTCATTGAACAGGGGCAGTAGCCTGACATCTCTGGAGGGCCCAGTCTCCATCCACTCCAGGCTGCGTACACGAGAGACATCGGCAGACATGGAGCCAAGCCTTGTCTGTCTCATCTCACTTGTCCTGCCTTTAATCATTTTCGTTAAATCGAGAGAAGGAGCAACTTCAGGTGTGTTTCAAGTTAACGCTGAGAACAGGAGATATTTGTCTGAGCTTTATAAAAACACTGGTTGGGGCACCCTGGGTGGCTCAGCGGTTTAGCGCCTGCCTTTGGCCCAGGGCGTGATCCTGGAGACCCGGGATCGAGTCCCATGTCGGGATCCCTGCATGGAACCTGCTTCTCCCTCTGCCTGTGTCTCTCATGAATAAATAAATTAAAATCTTAAAAAAAAAAAAAAAAAACGGTGGTCATAGGATGTTATTGAGTTTTTGAATTTGTAAGAAAATATTTGCCAGAAAAATCTTGCATTATGAGTACCTTAAGTAAATAATTGTGACCTCATTTTATCATTGTAAGCTGGAATTTATATCTTACATGGTCGGTGAGGTTATGGACCTCTCCATCTGGTTCTATGTATGCAACAATCTATGTGTTGTATATAGTATAGGTAGAAATATTACAAAATTAGGGCTGATTTTGAAAATGGAATGTAAATCAGGCAAAGAAATGAATACTTTGGCTTCTTTATTTACTAGGAGTGATTCTTCTTCCAGAGCTGGGGTCTCAACCAGGGGCAACATCTGGCAATGTCTGGAGACATCCTTGGGTGTCAAACTAGTCTCAGGGTGCTGCCAGTACCTAGCAGTTGGAAGCTAGGGGTGCTACTCAACACCCTGCAGTGTCCAGGATGGCTCCCTGATGGAAAATGATCTGGCAAAAAGAGTCGAGAGACTCTGTTCTGGAAAGGTAAGTGGCGGAGAGATAATTATGTTAGAATTTGAAGCAAATGGCTCATCTGCATAGCTTACACAAAGAAAAGCACACTTGTTCAAAACTATCCAAAATGGCAAACCTCAAAATCACCTGCTAAGTGCCTGCCTTCTGCAGACAGCAAACAGGAACGCTGGGAAGGTGTTTGAGAGCCAGGCTGTTGTCCATTTGGAAGAATGCCTGGTCATGTTTGACCACTGCACATCCCATGCATGGCTCAGGAGGCAGTATGCGCTCATTAGTGAGAGGACATTCCCAGAATCATTAACCAGCAGTTCATTCACCATTAAACTATCACAGCTTGAGTTTTTAATTATGGTTATGATCTGTTTCTAAGTTAAAAAAAAACATGGAAAAGCCCAACTGTATGCATTCAATAACCACATTTACTCAAATATTAACCATTGTTAATGTTTAGGATATAGACTATGAGTCTTTGCCTTGGCTTAGATGTACAGAATTTTTTAATATAAAAATAGGATTCTGCTACATACACAGATGTGTAGTTTGCCTTTTATTATTTAATGATATATTATAACTATGTTCCTGTATCAATAAATATATTCATGGAGTGATTAAAATACAGATTTTTCTAAAATCAGTACATAGTGTTCCATCTTATGGATGTACCATCGTTTGGTTTAAAGATCTTTTATGGTTGGATATATAGGTTATTGTTAACTTTTTACTAATTTAAATAATCACACTAAAATAATACTAGACAAATCTATGTAAACATCAATGATAATTCTTCAGGATAAGTGCCTAGAACTAGAAATTATGATCAAGACTTTATTATAGTATTGCCAAATTGTTCTCCCAAAAGTGTATGCTGATCCATAGGCTTGCTGGTGTGCAAATCCCACCCTTACAAATAATAAGTGTGAGGAATTACCGGATATTGCCGTTATTGGGGGAGATATAATGTTTTCATTTCACTAATTTGATTATTTGCAAGAATAAATTCGTTTTCAGTAGGCTTACTGGGTATTTTCTGCATATTTTTATGTATAATCTGTTTGTGTCCTTTGCTCATTTTTTAATTGGTCATTATTTTTCTTTTTTTTTTTTTTTTTTTTGGTCATTATTTTTCTAGTCTGATGTTTGCTTTTAAATATAATTTATTCAGTAAATTCTTTCTTAAGCCTATCTTGTCCTTTATGGAGTTTACTTTTTAATCTACATGGAACAATTTAGTGTCTTTAATCATTTTTAACCTGATCCTTTCATATTTCTCAATCAGTTCCTCACTATTTGATTATATAGTTTTTTTTTAAAAATCATGCTATAGTTGGATTTTTTCAATGTCCATTCTGTTCAATTTAACAAGTATTTTCTGTACACCTCCTATTCTGCTAGCACTGTGCTAGGAGCTGGAGGTACAGAGAGAATAATCCAGGAGGCAGCTAATCCAGAAGAGAGGCTACTCCAGGAGAGAGAGATACTCCAGGAGAGAGGGATAGTCCAGGAAAGAGACTATTCCAGGAAAGAGAGCTATTCCAGAAGAGACATACTCCAGGATAGAGGATATTCTAAGAGAGAGGCTACTCCAGGAGAGAGGGATAGTCCAGGAGCGAGGATAGTCTAGGAGAGAGGATACACTAAGAAAAAGGCTACTCCAGGAGAGAGGGATAATCCAATAAAGAAGCTACTTCAAAAAATAAAAATAAAAAATAAAAAAAGAAGCTACTTCAAGAAAGAGGAATACTCCAGGAGAGAAGGATAATCCATGAGAAATGCTACTCCAGGAGAGAGAGCTACTCCAGAAGAGAAGACACTCTAAGAGAGATACAACTCTAGGTGAGAAGCTACTCCAGGAGCAAGGGATACTCCAGGACAGAGGGATAGTCCAGGAGAGAGGATAGCCTAGGAGAGAGGATACACTAAGAAAAAGCCTACTCCAAGAAAGAGGAATACTCCAGGAGAGAAGGACAATCCATGAGAGAGACTACTCCAGGAGAGAGGATACTCCAGGTTCCATTCCTGAGAGGGAGTGGGAGGGACAGAGGAAAAACAGATAAAGGCAAGCTCATTCACGAGAGGAATGAAGCAAACACCCACACAAGTGATTTTGTAATCAAATGTAAACATGTGTGGAATCTTTCATTAACATTTCAATCAAATAAAAATGTTCCTGACATTAACGAAGCTCAGAATTTTTAATTATTTTAAAACTTCATGAAACTCATTTCTGGACAGCAGACTGTCATCTATGGATTGACTTGTCTCTATCCTCTGGGCACCTCCTGACGACAAAGCCCCTTCCCTTCCTGCCCACTTCAGGGAGCACCTCACTTCCTACCTGCTCGGGGTGGAGGGGCGGGGGAGGCTGATGGAAGCCAGGAAACCCTTCCAGGAAAGATGTGGTTCTGCCTCAGTCTTTCTTTCATCTTTTCCCTACCAAAATAAATCACCTCTAGGTTACTAATGACGTAGTATGGGATCTAGATTCTTACAGTGGAAAAAAACCCAAATCAACTCTAAGTGTGGCTTTATAAACTTTTGAATATTTTTTTCTTACTTTTGAATATTTTGGATCAGATATCATAACTTCCACAAAACTTTAGTGTGACTTTAGTGTGACTCACTGTTCTCGGGGAAGGCAGTTTCAGGGCATGGATGCTAGAATTCGCTTTGAGGGTACAGGACCCTCGCAGGTTGGTTAAGGAGGATCGTCACACGGGAGGGGAGTGTGGGGGCACCCTTCCTCTTCCCCAGCCAGCCTGCAACCCTCTTCAGAACCATACTTTTTGGGAGGAGAGAGTGTGGCAGTAGACCCAGCCCCCGCCCCGCAAAAGGGTCCCATGATGTGCACGTGCATCCACCGGCTGGAGGGGGCCAGCGAGGCTGTAGATTCTGGACGTTATTGTCTCTGTCTCTGTCCCTGTCTGCCACACTGGAGCAATTGAAACAGCAGAAATGTATCCCCTTGTAGTTCCAGAGGCCAAAAGTCTGAAATCAAAGTGTTGACAGGACCACCTTCCCTCCAAAAGCTCTGGGGAAGGACCCTCCAGCTTCTGGCTTCTGGCAGTCCCAGGCGTCCTCAGTTTGCAGCCACAATCAGATCACAGCAAGGACAGTGTGGCAGGGGGAGGCCAGGGGCCATCTCCCACATCCCTTAGTGGGCTGGGGGAGGCAAGGTTGGGTGGGGGTCAGTTAGGCCTGCTGGGGAAGAGCCTGGTGTGGACGTGGGGGATGAAGGGCAGCTACCTGTGCCCGTTGACTCTCCCCAGCCCTGCACTCCACTGCCCCTCAGGCTGAGGCCTGTGATGTGAGCCAGTGCCCCATTGGCCTACTGGGGGCTAACCCCTCCAACAAAGCAGTGGCTCCCACATTGGTTTTCATAACAAGAATTGCAGGAAAATCTAGGTCTTTAGGCAGCCAGTGCCCATCTGACCGCAGTGAGGGTGTCTGACAGTGCTGGATCTGTAAGGGGAGCCGAAATTCTAAAATAAACATGACATGTGACAGCATATCTCAGCTGGTTGAGTTTTGAGGTTACTGGTTCAGACCAGGACCAGGGACAGCTGGGCCCGTGGTACATGAGCCCATCAGAGAAGCTGAGCTCACCCGTCAGGGCACTGGGATGTCTGCGGCTTCCTGCCGGGCAGGTGTCCCCCCCACATGTCCCTGGTCACAGCTGGAATATAGCCTCGAGGAAGAAGCTGCTACCCTTTCAAACAGGGTCAGCGCCTGGCATCACAGGCATGAAGTGCCGTCACTTCACGACGGATTTGTCATTTGGCAAATAGATGCACATGGGAGAAACATCTGCTAATGGTGAACAAATCTATTTTAAGAGCCCAGGAATGAACTAGGATGGCAAGAGCATTTATACAGGAGGAGCTACTGACTGGTCGTTCTCTTAATGGAGCCAGTATTTGAGAAGTGAGGCTTCATTGCAAGAAAATCACCACTTAGCCACATATAGCCAATTCTAGAAAGCCATGCTTGGTGCAGAGCACTCGACACACACTACCTGGGACATGGGCAGAGGGCGGGCGCTGGCCTGGGAGATGGTGCAGGGTGGGAAGGAGGACGTCTCAGGCCTGGGATGACTCCCCCGGGGGCCCCCACCTAAGCTCACCTACCTCCCTAAAGCACACAATGCTCATCTGGGGAGGAAGCCCAGTCGGGGGTTCAAACTGACACACAGAACTTAAAAACTGAGCAGTCAAGAGATACAGAATCAAACCCTCTTTGAAAAGGAAGTCTACTGTCAAGGTGATTGATTTAAATTCATTTGTTTATTCAACGATTCATTGTAGAGTTCCAATTTCTGCTGGTTTTCAGATGTCAAAATCAGCTGCTTATTCACCAGCAGGACTTTGCCTTTTGACCATAGTGGCCATTTGGGGGGTGGGGGGAATGGAGGGAGGGAGTGGGGGGAAGGAGCAAGAAGCAAAGGATTTAGGAGCTACATCTGCAAAAAGATCTCAATTTTTACAGTGGGCTTTAGAAATCCTTCTGAGGCTAGGGTTGAATTCTAAAGTCCGCAGAGGTGTTGGACCAGCCCACCTTTCTACCCTGCAATGAAGAGGGAAGAGCAGAGGTACTGCCCTCAGGGCCAGGCCCAGCCACGCTGTCTGGCCCACAGTGTCCTCCCTGCTGCCTGGGCTCCGGCATCCGCCCAGCCCACAGAAATCTTGGTCAACCCTGTGGCCTGGGAGCCAGGCAAGGAGCCTGTTCGACTGGATACATGGCTTCTCTGCACACAGGGCCCGTGGACCGTTCCCAGTCACACCACTACAGTTCCATTTCATAAAGGGCACAGGTCCACGGAGCCCTTGACCAAGAACACATAGAGATGTGTCCTGGAAACAGTAGGGGGGGCGATGGGGCAGCACGGAGCGACTGTCCCCGCAGCCTGAGGCAGCAGCCTCACTGGGCTCGCGGTCCAGGGGACAGAGCAGCGACAGGCCGGTGGCAGGGACAGACAGGACCATTGGGGAAACGCAGGACACGGGCACAGGCAGGCTCAGAACCTCGGAGTGCAAGAGGACCCCAAACGCCCTGGGACTCCAGCCGGGACTCCAGGGGCGCCAACACCGCGAGCGAGCGGAGCGAGCCAGGTTCCCGCCTGGCCGGGGCCGGGAGAGCCGTTTGTTTCTAGGGCGGCGCAGGGAAGCAGCTGGCCGGGTCGGTGGACAAGCACTTGCCAAAGAGGTGAAGGCCATGACGGGAAGCAGGAGGCAAACAGAGGCACGGGAGCTGGGGAGGCGACACTGAACCGTGAGAGGACACAGCAGCCAGGAGCACGAACACCACCCGCGCCACCGCCGCTGAGCGCGTCCAGCCCAGAGCCTCCGTGCGCTCTGGGTTTAGACGTGGGCTTTCCTTGTCTCTTCAAGACACCAAATCCAGATTCTCAACGGTGTGGGCTGGTACTCTCCGGTGGCTTTCCTCGATGCTCTGACCTCCTGGGCCCCAGGGAGATGGACCTGGGAAGCTGGGTCACGCACAGTCTCAGCTGCAGAAACACAAACACATTTTCCTTGCAACCTCACAACTTTTCTACGTGTTTGTAAAATCTGGGGGCTGGGCAGGGGTAGGATTTGCTAAACTATAGTGGATGACTTTATCTGGTTTCGTTCCATTTTGAGTTTAATCTCTCTCTCCAGCAAATAAAACAGTCTGGCTCATGTTAGACTTTTCCTAAACCACCTCATTCCTCTTTCCTCACTGTGCAGACAGCTCTTAAATCTATATATTCCTAGACCTCAGGTCTTTCCTGAGCTCCAGCACGGTGAGTCCTGCTTGCTTCCTGGGCCTGCCCATCCAGACACACTCACAAGTACTTCCCATGGTGCTTCACTGGAGCAGAGAAGCCAGCAAAACACAAAAGTCTTGAGCCCCACACAACTTAAATTCTAATGGAAAGCCTGTTGGCAAATCAGTGCATCCAGTGGGGCATGCAGAAACCACACCACGTATTTTGGTTCAGGGGTCTGGTAACACAGGTGATGGAGGCTGGGAAGGCGAATAAGGAGAAGATAAGATTCTTAATTGCAAGAAGCAACTGCCATCCCCAGGACTAGTGGGCCCTGGAGAGGGAGGCCGTGCCCCAGCTTCCCAGTAGCATGAGGGGTGTTTGACACGCGGTCAGGGCTAGGGCAGTGGAAGGGTGGCTAGTGCTGCACCTGCTCACTGAGCAGATCCTGACAGCAGCCAGAAGCAAGCCCCTCTCCCCTCCTGCCTCCTAGGCCTTCCCCCGTCGTCAGGAGACTCAACAAGATGTCAACACCTCCAGGGTGTGGATGTGGCACCTCAGCCCCATCACTGCAAAGCAAAGGAGAGAGGGGTTCCAGGACCGAGGCTGAGTCACAGCGGGTAGGGAACACCTGCCAAAGCCAGCTCTCTTTTATGACTTCCTATTTCAGCTAACAGCACCGAATTTCTTTAAGAAATGAAAAGGGATCTGCATCTTCATTCACACACGATCAGTGGCCAAACTCCATAGATAGTGACTGGCAATCATCCCTTCTTCCCTGGCCTGTCTCGGGGACTGTGAGGCACAGCTCTGAAGTAAATTAGCTCACCTTGAGCCTGATGTAAAAAGAAAGAAAGAAACTAACTTCTGGTTGCACTTCAGTTACATTTGTGTCCAATCAATGCACAATATGGAAATATTAAATCATAATTTTAAAATTAATTTAATAGTAAAGTATTAAAAGGAGCTAGAAGAACCTTATTACTAATTTGAAAGACCTCTAGGGGTGCTTGGGTGGCTTAGTAGGTTAGGTTTCTCGGTTTCAGCTCAGGTCCTGGGATAGAGCCCCATGTTGGGCTCCACGCTGGGCAGGGAGCCTGCTTAAGAGTCCCTCTCTCTCCTTCTTCCTCTGCTCCTCCCCTGTCCCCCAACTCCCTTGCTCTCTCAGTCAATCAATCATCAATCACCAACCTCTAATGGGACAGAGAAATACTATCCTACATGATCCTGTCTACCAAGCTAGCAAACTACTAAATGTCTGTTGCAATGCCCGTTGTTTCATGACTCATTTTCCAGAGGATGATCCAGTGTCTCCTGTTTCCTGTGAAGCACAGGTGTCTGCAAGTTTTTCCAATGCTCTTTGCATGTAGCTTGGTCCCAAGGCTACAATTTCCGAAGACGGCCACAATGATGTCTCCCATAGCACATGCTTTTTCCCCCTTAAAGTATGTGACCTTGACACTTCTTTGATCAAGCCAGCAGGTTCCACCACTGGACTCTGGGCAGACTTTGTGACAGTCCTGACCAACAAAGTGGCTGAGCTGATACTGTGGGGCCCCTGAGACTAGATGATGCCATAAGAGCATCATGCATTCCGATGTGGCCGTCTGGGGACACCTGCTCTGGTAACCCAGCTGCCATGTTGTGAGGGAAGCCCAAATGAGCCCGCCAGGTTCTTACGGTTTTAGCAAAGTTCCTTTGCATCTAGCCTTGTCTCACCTTTATTTGAGCCATGGGTTGTTTTGTACACAGATGTGGCTGTACTCATGATAATCCCAACAACAAGAGGGTTATTTTCTCCTTCTCTCAGAGTAACTTAATAGCTTCAGACCATCTTCAGCTATATCTCTGCAAGTTGAAATCAGTTGGAGACACAGGAGAGGAAAAGAATTTGGCCTGCTCTGATCTCTTTCGTTTCACAAAAGAAAGAAAGAATCTGGTAACATTTTAGTTAGCTTTTTCATCTATTTTTAATTATATGAGCAACACAAGTGCATTTTAAAGCAATTCCAGGGGTTTCTGGGCGGCTCAGTGGGTTAAGCATCTGCCTTTGGCTCAGGTCATGATCTCAGGGTTCTGGGATCCAGTTCTGCATCAGGCTCCCTGTTCAGCGGAGTATCTGTTTCTCCCTCTGCCTCTGTGCCTCATGTACTCTTTCTCACACGTGCACACGCGCACAAAAATACATTTTTTAAAACTCTTTAAAAAAAATAAAGCAATTCCAAGATACACAAAAGCATCCTAGACAAAGCTAGCGTTCCCTTGAACACCCACCCCTCACTTGTTCCTGCTCTCTTAACCACTTGACATGATCTCTTCAGGTCTCTCATGCTTGATCCCATGCATGTGTTCCCATAGAAAATACTTAAATTGTGATTAAACTATGTCATCTCAGTCTGTGTGGGGTTTTTTTTGAAAACATATAAACTTAATGACATGATTGAGGTTGTTCTGCATGTCCCTCTTTATTTTTTAGCCACACTCAAACTCCCTACACTCCAGAGTACCTTCCCTGCTTTCAGCAGCACTTCCCCCTGTGTGAGGGGTCAGGGTGTCAAATGTCTTATTTATGTAACAGACTCTGCATTTCTGTTTCTTGTTCTCCTTTCAGTTTTGCATTCATTTGGGGCCATTTCTGATTGGTTAAGAGTAAATGTCTAATTTTGTTACATTTTCCTGCAACCAAATATCTTTTGCCTATTTTCTGTTGGGTGTGTAGGGTTATTTCCTTCATATAGGACAGTTTTTTTGTTACAACGTGAGGAATATTTTTTATCACATCTTATAGTTGGTTATTACAGAAAAGCTATTTATTTTATTCTATCCATTTTTATCCATCACCTTGCTAAATTTGGGGGTAAGGGTTAATACTAATGAAATCTAAAGATCAGATAGTGGTAATCTAAAGGGATATATTATAGTATAATGTATAATACATCCATCTTGTTTTCTTGATTTTGGTAGATATTTTACAGTTGGTTAGGAGGAAGCCATTGTTTGTAAAAAATACATACTGAAATATTATGGGAGTGATGCAGTGTCATGCCCTCAATTTATTCTAAACAGTTCAGGAAACATATTTTATGGTATGTACTATTATTTGCAATTTTGTGTAAGCTTAAAAAAATTTTTTTGACAGATCCTGCCACAGGTTTATTTGTACAAGTAGCACAAAAGGACACCAGGCCCATGCAGACAGAAGCCCAGAGGTCATTCATACCAGTCCTTCCGTCCTCACACTGGCAGGCAGAAGCCTCTACACTGGAACCTTTGTGGCGGCCTGGGCACCTTTGGGAGCCTGCGCTGCAGGAGTAGGAGCAGGAGCCGGAGCCAGGGTTGCACCTGCAGCCTGGGCCTCAGTTTGAGCCCTGGCCTTGGCCTTTGGCCAGCAGAGCCTGAGACATTTAGAAATGTGGGCATGAGCACATTTCCTGAGCTTAGGGTGAGTGATGTAGGCAAATCGATTGAGCTTGTGGCTGCCGCCCTTTGGGATCTTGGGCTTAACCTCCTTGGGCTTAACAAGGGCCTTGATAGCCTCAGCATGTGCAGTCATGGCCTTGGCATTGTTGGCCTGCATCTTCTTCAGGCCCTTCTTGTGCTTCTTGGCAAAGCGCATGTTCCTCAAGAATTGGGGTCTACCCTCTTAAGAGATTTGTATCTTTGTGACCAGGGTTTCTTGATGCCATTTCTGTGCCATTTTCATGACTGATTGTGCATGGTGTGGTTCTTGGACTTGGCCATGTCTGCACCAAAGCCACAGCTCCCCAAGTGCTTCCGACTGGAAGAGAAAAAGAGACAGCTTAAAAATTTTTTAAGTTTATTTAGAAAGCACTTGGAAATGCCTGCTTCCAAAAAAGTGAAGATTTAGAAGATAGCCACAAAATCTTTTAGCCAAGAGATTTTTGAATACATGCAACTGTGATGCTTGTCAAGTCAGAAAAGCAGACACGTCTGCTGGTGAAAAGGTACTAGCTGGCTCAGCACTGTCTACACCAGCCTGTTGGGCAGGTAGTGATGGTTGCAGATCCATGTGCCCCATCATCTCGGGTGAAGCTGTTAGCTCCGCTAGGCATGCCTTCTTGTCTCCTTCTTTCTTGGCTGCCTATTACACTCGACTTTTCTGGAAGCTTGAATCCCACAGTCAGCTGCCAAGTAAAATTATTGTGTTCTGGTCCCAGCTAAACTTTTTCAGAAACAATTTACCAATGCTCTTCCAGGGCAGGAGCTAGACAACTGACTTTCTGAGTCCCTTCCAATTCTGTGATTCTGGATATAAAAATTAGGTAATGAGCACCCTGGGGATATGAACTCCTGTCAGCTGCTTTGCCTCCCCCATCCACCTGCTCCGAACAAGGGCCTGGGCTGGGTGGAGAACGTCATGGGTAACCCAAGTCAGCCTTCCGGGCAGTGGATTAAAGGGAAGCCTTTAAATACTACCAGCTGTCGCCTTCTCAGGCAGTTTCTGGGAACAGGTCTACTTAGTTCAAGCAATATTTTGGGATTTTCCTTAGGAATACTCAATTAAGAAATACCAAATGCCAGTTTCATGAATCAGTTCGGTCACATTCAGAATTTGACGCCTTTCATACACATTAGAGAAACCGAATATACAAATGGACAATGGCCAGAACGTATATAAAAATAGAACTTTGACCACAACCTGCAGCAGCCTGCCCAGGAAACCAACCCCTTATCTATTAAAAACAACCCAGACAGCCACCTACTGTGAGTCAGACCTACAGTCACCAGAGGGCCATCTCTAGTGACAATCCCAGAGAGTGGCCAGTAACTTCTGGAACAATCAGCCCCACATGTCCAGGGCTTGATCAATAACTGACAGCTTCCCTCACTCGGGTCCCTGATTCCAACTCTGGACCAACCAGAGAAAGCCAAGTATGAGCCTGGAACCAATCACATAGGACTCCAGCTCCTGGTCACCCCTTCCAGTGCCCTCAGACCAGCAGCTGCCTCCACCAGGGCACACAAGCGCTGTCCCCTTGTCCAGTATAAGCGCTCCCCTCTCCTGCCTGCCTCGTCTCTCCCCATCACAAGTGATGGCAGCCGACACTCTGCTACATAGCTGGCTCTGAATAATCAGCCTTTGCTTTTCTCATTTGGATAGAGTTTATTTCCCCAATATTTTAAGGTATTTAAACCCACACATTATCCCACTTGATCCTCATATAACCCATAAGAAGGTGGAGCAGGCGCCCTTCCGTGTCCTTAAAGACACAAAACTTCAAAGGACCCACCTGAAGATGCCCAAGGTTAGGCTCAACACCAGAATTAGGTCATCTGGTTTTTCAACTCCTTGACATGCATTATTACTTATTATTGTTACCTTATATCCTGAGGCTAACTGAAAATAAGGTTCTTAAAGATAAGTTAGTCAGTGATTTTTAAAGTTTTCATTGGATTTTGTACAGGGTTTTTAACTCCATCAAAAATCCCTTCCTGACACTGTGCCAGTAGAATAACCCAGTTCCCTTCACCTCCCTGAGTCACAGGGAAACATGAGTAAAGACCACCCAGAAATTCAGAGAAGGACATTGTTGACAAGACTACTCCCCAGTTCTACTGGAGTCCTGCCTCCCACCAAGCCCTGAAGTTCACCGAGATTCTTCAACGAGCACATGTGCTCTGACCTCCAACTTGGCCATGGATCTCCACCATCCAGCCACGAGCTGAAGCTCCTCTGTCCTGCAAAGAAAGCTGTCCTGTTGAGGGCTGAATGCATATTCTATGCTATCCTCTGTGCCAGGGATACTCAAATGTGTAAACTGTCCCTCCTGTCATTAAACTCAGCTTAACAGGTGACAAAATATAATCATTATAGTACATTAGACCCAGGCATCCTGCCATCTGAGAACACATAGGTTTTCATAGATGGGCTTATAGGGCTGTAAAACCCAAACTGCAGGTGATATTTGCTGTTAATATGCATTTTCTGGGAAGAAATCCCATTATATTTGGTAAAGGACAATTTTTTAAAAGTAAAATCAATACTCTCGTATACAGTGTATAACACATGTCAAATATTTTGTTTAATTTATTAATTAATGAGGGAACCAGTAAGATGTTGAAGAAAATTTTGAGGAAGAATTTAACAAAAATTTAAGGTGCTGCACATTTATAGTAGTAAAAGAATAATCATGCAAAACTGGCAAAACTAACCAGTATCTACAGGATAATAATCAACAGCACTCTACCTAACAGAATTTTCATTTATAAGAATAAAAATTATCTGCATTCTCTCAGTTTTCTATATAAATTACAGAGTTATAAGAGCACCTGGGTGGTGCAGTCAGTTAATCCCTTGACTCTTGATTTCTGCTCAGGTCATGATCCCAGGGTGTTGAGATTGAGTCCCATGTCTGGCTCTGCACCTAGTGTGGAGTCTGCTTGAGATTCTCTCTCTCCCTCTCCCTCTGCCCCTCCGGCTCATGCTTGCTCTCTCTCTCTCTCAAATAAATAATTAAAACATTTTAAAAATAAATAAATAAATAAAATACAGAGTTGTAAAATAGCTCAAAGCCGATAGATGTTGGGATAACCTGGTTGGTGAAGTGGACGGGTACCCACTAATCCTGCTTTTATTTTTTCCCCATTTCAAAGTCTTTCTGAATCTTTTCTAACAGTCCTCCTTGTGATCATAATAATATCAAAGATTACTTCTAATCAGAAAATAAGGTTGGTCTCATTAGGTTTGGCATGATTGTTTACATAATTGTTGCAAGAGTGTTATTTTGCCTTATCAACAGTCTATGGTAAGAACAAATCACAAATTCAAAACCTTCCACAGAAGAAAGAACCAGGTCCAGATGATTTCACTGATGAATTCTATCAAAATTTAAGAAAGAAATGATAGCATTTCTGCACAATATCTTCCATTCTATAAGGCCAGCATCACCATAATACCAAAGCCAGACAAAGACATTACAAGAAGGGAAAACTGTAGACCAATATATTCTGATGAACACAGATGCACAAATCCCCCCCACCAAAAAAAAATTAGCAAACAAATCTAACAATGTATTAAAAAAAAAAAAAACCTATATACCAGAAGCAAGTGGGATTTATTCCAGGTACACAAGGCTGGTTCAAAATTCAAAAATCTATCAATATAGTCTGTTACATCAACAGACCTAAAGGAGCAATATCATATGATCCTATCCATTAATACAGAAAATAACTCCATTGGCAAGTCTGGTGTGCATCCCCCATTGAAAGCCATTGGCTTGGGAGATGCTAGATTCAAATTAAAGACTGTGGACAATCAACATTTTAGATAATGTCTGAAACTTGGCTGATAACAGTAGACTATTGTCGCCTGTTATCCCAGAACTCCAACCAAGGTGGGAGGACTGGACAGCATTATAGGACACTGTGGACACCGAGGTATTGAAAAATTCTCAGGGACTGCCCATGAAGCCTTCCATTTCTGAAATATGTATATTGATGAATTATGTTTCATCTATTTGAATTTAACCAAGGCAAGGCTGAACATCTCTTCTGCTTTTATCATTCCTCCCATGAAACTGAAAGAATTTCCATGTACAGCGCAACCAGAGGGTGTGGCATGGAGAATCTTACTACTGTGCCCCCAGAAAAATG
Organism: Canis aureus; assembly: GCF_053574225.1. Classification (NCBI taxonomy): domain Eukaryota; kingdom Metazoa; phylum Chordata; class Mammalia; order Carnivora; family Canidae; genus Canis; species Canis aureus. The sequence goes on from NC_135627.1 coordinate 2,307,690, forward strand.
AAGCTTGAGAAATTTCACAAAAACACTGAGTTAGAGAAAACCGTACTTACCTCCTGATCAATGAGCGCCTGCCAAGAGTCTGTCTCCAACCTCAAGCCAGGGAACTCCTGGCTGGGACTTGGGGTAGACGCCTCCTCTTTGCACTCCCATCCATGAATGCAGCTACCCAGGACCTTCCACAGACTCCTTGCCACTTGCTCCAAGCATGCGTCTCCCCAACTGCAATCCCTCTGCTGTTCCTGAATGAACGCAGCGTCTGGTCATTCGAATTTGTCTCAGTTTACCCCTTTATTTAGGTTGACAAAACTTCACAGTGGTGGTGACTGCGGAGAGAAAAATGATGCTTCATTGGAAAACTATAGCACACCCTCGAGGCCATTAAATGCTGGTCCTATTGATTCTCTTCAAGGTTTGTTACATTTCCGTAAACTGGACTGTGTTCGCCTGAGACTTACACAGTGTTATATAGCTCAATAAAGCTGAGCTGGATCCCAAATTCTAATTTCCTACAATATCTCACTACCACTCTCCAATGTTTCCGATTTTTCTCCCACCCTTCTGTCTTGGAACCACTAAAAATTAAAACTGCTTTTTATCTGAAGCCTTGAAAGTAGGAGCTGGACAACTTGATATAAACTTCAGAGAGGCACTGCAACAGCTCACGTTTAGACAACCTTCCCAGTGGTTGGGAACTTCTGATGACATCACCAGGGACGTTTAAAAAACTGCAAACCAGGAAAACCTGTCAGATTGCTACCACCTGCCCTCTCTCCATCTGAAGATGCTTTGAGCCTAAAGCCTAGAAATCTCCAATGTCTGCCTGCTGGCCTCAGAAGCTGACTCTACAGTTTGTTCTAACCATTAACCTTTGTTTTTATTTGTTTCCATTCAAACGCCAAGGACATTGAGTCTGTTTCAGTGGGTACGGGATGATCTACTCTGAACACGAATCTTCTTGGGAAAGTTTCAGATGGGAGAATGATAGTGCTCAGAACAAGCTACTCCAAAATACATCACCATGGCCTACTGACTCAAGCTGAAGGAGTTTGAGAAAATGGACATGGGGGAAGGGCACTCTGACCTCTACCCACCTCACCCTTATCTCCTGAAACAGGTCATAGGACCCTCACGGAAGAGGTACCCTCCTTATACCCAGAAGAAAGGCGTGTCCATATGTCTGAAGACAAAGGGATGCCAAAAACCCTAACAAGCAGACCTCACTGTTCCCCACAGGTCACTACTCTCCCCTCCTAGGCCTACACCTGTCCTGTTCCTCTACCACTGCCCACTCCTCATCCAACCCAGCATAAAGCACTCAGCAAACGGTGTCTTCTTGACTTTGTTTCCTTATGCTGTCTTCTGTTGCACATAAAATTTCTCTTGAATAGATGTGTATGCTTTTCTCCTATTAATCTTTGTCTGTTGGTTTAATTTTCAGACCCATCAAGGAAACATAAGAGAGTCAAAGAAAACCTTTTCTTCCCCTACCAGAGCCACTGTAACCACTGCTGTAGCCCAGAGCTTCCCAAATTTATTGTGCACGTGTATCTCCTGGAGAGCTGGTGCAGATGCAGATTCTAATTCAAGAGATCCAAGCCGGGCCCCAAGACTGCATCTCTAATAAGCTTCCAGGAGATGCTGTGGACATAGACAAAGTATCTGCAGGACTGAAGAAGGACCAGAACACAAAACAGGAGCAAGTAGACGGGATCTCCAAGGCCCAGCCATCCTCCTACTCCTTCCCAGTCACAGACCCTGAGTGCCACCCTCCCTTCCCTACACACAGCAGGACTCAGCTCCTTCCCGACATGATGTCACAGGTCCCCGGACATTCCACAGTATCCTGGAGACCAAGGCGGGTGAAGCTGAGGACCTTCAGGGGAAGGTCTTCCTCCTTCGGCTGGAGGGAACATGGCAGGGAACAGAGGAGTGACCGTGTTTGTCCTGCTGCTGTCCTGCTGGCACGAAGCCAAGCTCCATCCAGTAAGAATATTTTCAGGTACGGTCACAGGTGGATTGTCACTGCGGCAGAAAACGCTCACCTCCCTGGGGCCGAATCGGCGCCACAGCTTCTCCCTGGGGTCCTTCCCTACCTGCCCAATTATCATTTATTTCTGGGGAAGAACGGAGTGGAGTGCCTTGAACAGTTTTCTATCTTTGAAGCCCCTTTAAAATCCAGAACTCCTTGGGAGGGGAACATGCACAATCATTTTTATTGTGGAAAATCTCTAACTTACCCAAAGTCGAGGAACAGTCCAGAGAACCCACACCCTCGGTTTCAGTTACACGCAGGCCGCCATCCCGCACGTTCTGCGACACCCGCTGTGTCGTTCCCGGGGGTCTGGTGCCCCGTCCAACCCGCCCCACCGTCCACGTAAACCTGTCCCTGCTGAGGTAAGGCAGACATGCAACGCGGCCGCAGCTGGTCCCCGCGGTCCCCGTCACAGGCAGGCCGGCCCCCGCGGGCCCCGGGCTCGGTCCTGCCGCCCCGGCCCCTCCTCGTGCTGGATCCGAGGGGCCCGGAGGCCGGGACCGGATGCGACTCTGTGCCTCGCAGGCCGCGGGGACTCAGGGCAGCAGGAAGGGGGTGCTCCGGGACCGCCCCCCTTCCCGCCAGGAAGCTCCGCGCTCAGGCCACCTGCCCCCTCTCCCACCTCCATCAGGGGGCACTGAGGATGGAAGGAAAGAGGCCGTGGTGGGCCCCCAGCCCCAGCTCCCGGGGGGACGCGCGGGCCCCGGAGGGTCACCCGAATGGTTTGTGCGGTGCCTGGGAGCAGGAGCACGGGGGCCACACCGGCCTCCCGCCCTGGCCGGGCCCACGCCTGCCCAGGGGACAGCTGGCCCGCACTCCCACCTTCCTCTTCTGAATGAAACAGTTCCAAGGCACTGAGGAAGGTCAGATCCTCTGTGGGGCCGTGGGCACAAAGGGTCTGTGACGGGCAGAACACTGCCCCGGGTTCCGAGCCATCCCGCACGTCCCTCCAGCCCTCCCTGCTCACAGGTCACCTGCCAGCGGCCCGGGAGCGGCCCCCAGGGCGGATGGACGAGCGCTCCTGCGGCAGCCCCGGCCAGCCTGCCCCCCACACCTGCTCCGCCAGCTAGTCCAGATGGGGACCCAGGGGCCATCGGGTCTCCTCGGCTGGGAAGGCCAGCTAAGGGCCGTCTCTAGACCGTTCCCTGAAAGTGAACATTGGGGTTCCTTGTGTGCTCGCAGCCGGGGCGCAGGGGCGCACGAGCACCGGGCTCCGGGCCCCACACCGACCGGCTCTGGCCACTGGCCGCTGACAAAACCCCCAGGCAGAGCGGCAGTGGTGGTGACGCAGGACGGGAGCTTGTCGGGGAGCCGACCCCAGGCGGACAGCAGCCTCGCGTCTCCGTCTCCAAAGCGCTGGAAACACGGCAGCTTTCTCTGAGGACACATGGGCCAGAGGCTGGTGGCGCGGGCAGGTGCGGGCAGGTGCGGGGGACAGTCAGGCGGTCCTGGGGGTCAGGCCCTGGCGGGGTCCCGCCGGCTCCGGGCAGGCCTGGCCCAGGAGGGTCAAGCGCTTTGCTCCCCGCATCTTCTGCCTGAGTGAAGAGACAAGCCGGAAAAGCTCGAGGTCAAAGCCGAGGTAGTTAAGTTCCCGTCACGCTTCCGGGGCCTTCCCGCTTCCTCGGGCACCACGAGCTCGGACTGTCGGCCCCACGGGTCGGCCTGGCCCCCGGGAGAGACGGGGGGCGGCAGCCTTGGGCTGGTTCGCCTCGTTTGCCCCAAATTAGCCAGAGCACAACCGCAGGGGTCGCAGTGAGCCCTTCCCGGTGGCCAGGCTGGGCACTGTGCAAAGGTGGCCAAGGAGTAGTCAGGGCATCCCGGTAACCCCGGCGCCGGCGTGTTGAAGCCCAGAGACTGGCCGTCGGGGTGGGGGGGGGGGGGACAACAGGCGAAACACAGCACAGCAGCCACAGTTGACGACGCACTTTAAAACCCGTGCGGATATCCTAAAACATAAATATTTTTCTGCACGCTCTTACTGGCTGACTCGCACAATACTTCCATTATAATTACGGGACAGACACAAAATGAAAAGAATATTTTTAACAAAGTGCTTGCAGACGCAGCTGTACCCATTCTTAATGACTCATTAATGCCTCATCCAAAGAGAACTGTACTTTTGTTTGCTTCGTTTAGGGAAGGTCAGCACACTGGGAAGCGATTGTCATCTCAGCGCAGACCTTTTTACATAGATTTCCTGCATTGTTCTAGGCCCTGCGCTGCAGATGAGTCCATTGGTATGCAGATTGTCCATCATTAAAACCATTTGAAAATCAGCGTCGTCATTGGTTTACTGTTGGAACCCTAGAGCCTACAGACGCCGCTTGCATGCTCTGTGCAGCCTGCGCCGCGGCCCTGCCCGGGGTCCTGGCCCTGCCCTCTCCCCTCTGGTAGCCTAGGGGCTGGACCAGAGGCTGACCTCGACCTCGAGCGGAGGACACGGAAGGACCAGGACACCCTGTTCTGAGCCAGGAGAGCGGGAGGGAGCCCCCGGCTGGCGCTGCTGCGGGGAAACCCGCCCTCAGTAACCGCGCACCGCAGGGTCCCCGGCGAGGCTGTTCGGGGCAGGGAGGCCTGCAAGGCTGGAAGTCAGGTGTCCCGGGATCCCAGAGGTCTGTGGTCTGGCCCGGCCCGCTCACCCGTGGGACTCCGCGTCTTACCTGTAGGCAGACCGCCCGGAATCGCTCTGCTTACAAAGGGGAGAGCTGGTGACCGTCTCCCTGGGATCCCCTCCAAGCAGGGAACCCCAACAGGAACAGCAGTCTGCAATCCCCGTTCCCCAAATCCTATCCCTAAGCTTCCGAGGCACTTGCTGTTGGAGCCGGTCAGAAAGGAGGCGGCAGTGTGGTTTTTACAAAAGGACCTGTGCGTCCCTGTGGGTTGGCTGTCCTCGTGCCCAAGAGCGCGATTCCGAGAAACCACCAAGGAGCCGACACCGAGGGCTCGACCTCGAGCGAGCACACGAGGGTTTATTTACAAGCTCGAGCTTGGGTCCAAGTATACTCCACACAGCAGAGCGGGGGCTTGGACCCCGAAGTGGGTTACAGCTGGGTTTTTTATGGGCTGTTCTAGGGCATTTTCAGAAGGGGTGGAGGAAAAAAAATTTTTTTTCTTTCCAATATGGGGAAAGGGTGGGGGAGTTTCTTAAGATCTGATGGGGGATCCTCTGCGGAGGGCATTCCGAGCTTTATTGTCTTTCTGATATGGGATTCCCTGCCTAGGGCATTCTGCAGTTTTTCCTGTAAAGTTCAGCTCTTTTTCCCCGGGGCCTAAGATCGCTGTACTTGTGCTAATGCTAAACTTGAGATGGAATGGCCTTAATTTTTCTCGGCCTCCACATCCTCTGAACACTTGCAAGAGCGCCATCCCCTGAGCCAGGATGTTTGCTCCCTTCTGAGGGACAACGGCGCCCGTGAGCACTGCCCAAGACGGCAGGAGTCCCAGCACAGGGCACGTCAGTCCCTCCAAACACAGCCAAGCTTGCCGGCCACTCTCCAGATGAGAACCGGGGCCTGGAAACCCCCTCCCCAGCAGCAGGCTGGCGGGTGCCGCAAAGCTGAAACTATTTCGAGAAGTCAGTGCAAATCCAATGAATTGTTAAACTAATACGTATTTATTCCCCCCACAGGTCCAAGTACTGTACTGCCACCAAATTTAAGAATTTTGGACGACGATGTGGCTGGAGTATTTGGTAAGGAACCTCCTCACATCAGATATCTGGTCTGTATTTGGAGGAGTGGCTTGCGGTACAAAGTAGAGGGGTGTGTTTTGGTTTGAAGCTAGAATCACCTTCCTGTGGCCCTGCACAGGTGTGCGTTAGACACTCTTAAAAATGCTACATGCAGGTTAGGTAAACCTAACCCCGTGCCGGACCTGGCCGGCAACCGCTAGGCAGGTGAACTGGCCCGGCAGGATGGGAGCACCACCAGGTCTAGGAGTGGTGCTGGCGAATACTCCCAAGTTCCTGGCGGGTCTGGCGGTCTCGGTACCTGCAAGATTATGGTCCAACACCAGCACCCACTCCATCCGCGGGCCGGCCACCCAAGGTCCCGACTGCCTGCGTGACAGAAAGGATAGAGTCAAGGAGATTTCTGATGACGTTGTGGGGATCAACTAAAGCCAGAAGGGGAACTGAGGCTCCTGCCCCCCCAACCCCTGTTCTCCTGGGTGGAGAGCAGGAAGCCGTGAAAGTGAGACATCGTGTCTCTGGAGACACGTGAGATCAGCAGAGGCTGTTGATTCAGAGCGTCTTGCAGCTGGGCGTGGGCCAGGCCACTGTCACATGCATGTGGCAGAGACTCAGGCGGGTGGGAGGGAGAGCTCAGGGTGGTGCAGGGACAGCTGGGGGGATGCTGGGGGTGGTGCTGGTGCAGGGACGGCTGGGGGTTCCTGGGGCAGGTGCTGGTGCTGGTGCAGGGATGGCTGAGGGTGTCCTGGGGCAGGTGCTGGGGCAGGGACGGCTGAGGGTGTCCTGGGGCAAGTGCTGGGGCAGGGACGGCTGAGGGTGGCCCTGAGGCAGGTACTGGTGCAGGAACAGCTGAGGGGGGCCCTGGGGCAGGTGCTGGTGCAGGGACAGCTGTGGGGGGGGGGCGGGTGCCGTGGGGCAGGTGCTGGGGCAGGGACGGCTGGGGGGGCACCGGGGGGTAGGGGCTGGCCAGGGAGGGCTCTCGGTGGGGGCTGACCCAGGCACTGGCTGGGACACAGGGACAGCTAACCAGAAGTGGGTTCTGTAGGATGGGAAGTGCAGTTACTGGTCACATCCCGGCCATGAGGGGCAGGTGGCCCTAGAGAGGGGGGCGTGTGGCCCCCAGGATTTGCTGCTGGAGACAGCAGTCACCTTCCTTCAGGGTGACTTCTGGATGGCTGCCTACATGGTGGATCAGTTATATTTTTATGTAGAACTGGTCACCGTCCATTTGTATATTCAATATCTCATTTCTCAGAAAAGAAAATGTAAACCGTCAGAAATTAGACATGGTTCGAAGACCGGGTTTTCTCATTCATACAACCTATCAGGCTCCTCTGCTCCCTGACAGGTTTTGCTACAATTAGATGCACAACGTTTCTGGAGGCCTGTTGGAACTTTTGGTTTTGGCCTGCTCACCCTCGAGCGTCCCCCAGCCCCCGGCTCTGAAAGTGCTGTGAAGTCAGTTGGCTTAGGGCTCCTCTTGGCCCTGAGGGCTGTCACCCCCTGCCTTGAGGATCTCTCAAGACATCTGCCACTAACAGTATTTTGTGTCCCCGGGAGGCCACCCTAGCTTCCTTCAGGAGGTGCCAGTCAACCGGGCTCCTGCCCCCTGCCTGTCCCTGCCTGCCTCGGGGGCAATCCTTGATCTCAGTTCCTGGTGGGCGCTCTGGAAGGTGCTGTGCATGACCACACAGGTACAGTCCTATCCCTCTCAAATGGCTGGTTGGCTCAGGGCAGACCAGGGACTGGGGCTGGGCTGTCCTTCACCCCTGGGCACCTGGACAGTTTCTGGTACATAGTAACTGCTCAATATTTGTTATTCACACAAATATCCACTCTTCCCTGTGACTCAAAATCTAACTAAACACCATAATTTTTAGGGACTTAAAATTGGTTCTTCTGCACAATAGCTGTCCCAGAAAAGTGGCCAAGGTCTTCTCAAGGTGGAAGCAGGTATAGCCAGAGCAGTGCACCAGCAAAGAATGCACTTGGCCATGTGAGCAGAGACAGAGTGGCAGCAGCTCAACCAAACAGGGGCTGTGCTCCTGTGTCACCAGCAGCTCCATGATATCCAACTATGTCCCTGAGGTCACCCTGGCCATCCCTTGAGCTCATATCCTGTGGTCAGGGATGGTGTCCACAGCTCCATAATTGTGGCCATTCCCAGGGCAGGAAGAAGGCAGGGTGCAGGCCCCTGCCCCACGGGGATGCACACATGGACGCTGGGTTCAGGTTCCGTGGGGGGAGGAATGCTGCAGAGTTGCCCAAGAGCGTTTCTCCATGCGTGTCGGCAAAATCTTTGTTTCCAGTGACACTTCAGATCTTCTCGCCCTGAACTCATGTACCTCATATGACCTGGAGCCACAGTGGACAGCCACATGCTTTGTCCAGGTCCCCAGGGCTCCTAGGATGTGGCATTTGCCTGCTGAACCAAGAAAGTCTGGGCAAACCAGGGCACCTGCTGGGTGGGCTCCAGTCCCAGCACATGGACCAACTGGTCAGGGTACCCACTGGGCTGCAGAGATGGGGTGACTTGCCACTGTCCTGTTTTCCTTTACATTCAGCCTCCGCCATGATCCCTGACTGTGCAAGTGCTTTCCATGCACACTGCTTTATGTGACCCTCCTAACAAGCCTGAGGAGATAAGCACAGGCCTATTTTACAGATGAGAAGACAGGTCCCAAGAGGAAGTTGCCCGGATCAAGGTCCAGTGAGACCAAACCAGACGTGGGTCCCGTCTGTCCAACACCAAGTCCGGTGCTCTTATGTGTTAAAAGCTTCCTGGGAGGGCAGCCCCGGTGGTGCAGTGGTTTAGTGCCGCCTGTGGCCCAGGGTGTGATCCTGGAGACCCCAGATCGAGTCCCACTTCAGACTCCTTGTATGGAGCCTGCTTCTCCCTCTGCCTGTGTCTCTGCCTCTCTCTCTCTCTCTCTCTCTCTCTGTGTGTGTGTGTGTGTGTCACTCACGAATAAATAAAATCTTAAAAAAAAAAAAAAGCTTCCTAGGAGAGGTGGGAAAGATGCAAAGGGAGAAAGCAACACCATCTTATTCAGAAATCAGGAGAGAGGGTGCACTGACACGGGACAGCCTGGGGAAAGTCTCAGAGGGGACGGAACGATGGGGTCTGCAGCGGGGGCCAGGCTTCTGGTATCGTGTCTTTGGGGACAGTGTTTACCCTGCCGGGGTACCTGGATGGTCTCAGGTTTTCAGAAATTGTGGAGGGGGCAGGCATCACCCACCCCAGACAAGGTTCTTTAGAAGCCAAACAGCATCTGCACAGGGCACCTGGGTCCCTGCTTCTAGTCGCTGCTTCATACACTGCAGCAGGTCCCCGTGGGGCAAAAGGGTCGTGGTCCATCCTGTATCTCTGGCTTTAACACGTCCTTGTGTGCTTTTCCCAAGATGAAATTCTAGTCCAAGAGATCTTGGATCCAAGCAATTCATCACTGCTTGTAACACAAAGGCTACTATCAAAATCAAGAGCTTTGAAGAAAGCAAGCAAGTATACATTTTTTAAACCTACAACTGCGTGTGTCCCTGGGTCTATGGTGGTGGAGACACAATCCCATCATTCTGCCTTTAGGCAGAATCATTCTTTAGGGGCAACTACATCTGGGACAAAAGCAAATGAAGGGGAAAGAAACAGTTGTCCCAAACCATTTCTAGGACCTCCCCAAGACTGAGGAGTTTGAGCCTGGGCTGGCGGAGACGAGTTCCCTTTATTTTGGGGTGGTCTCTGGGGTGCACACACAAGCAAGGTCTTGTGCTCCAGCTGCAAGTCAGGCTCAGCCACCACAGGCACACGGGGCCCATGAAACAGGCACTTTCCACTGCCAGCACCCTGACGCGGGCCTAAGCCTCCTGAGACGGGCGCGGTGACCAGGACCCTGTTCCACGGGGATAGAACTAAGGTCAGAAGGACTCGCCCAAGGCCTCCCAGTCAGTACAGTAGTGAGCCAAGATAAAGAACGTGCTTTGCTGAAGTGCAGCTCCGTGGTGTTCAGCACCCACCGAGGCCAGTGAACAGCACGCAGAGAACCGAGGCAGAGGGTCTGGGTGACACCTGCTCAGGGGACACAGGGATCACAATCTACATGCGGTGCACACACTGCATCCAGGGCCAGGGAAGTTCAGCCTCGCCCCAGGACGGTGCTTCCAGAGGTCAACTCCAGTTCCTGGGATCAGCATCACCCACGGTCTGCCGCGGCCCACATGGCGGGGCTCGAGGGGGTCAGATGATGCCTGTGCACTTGCCAAAGCCCATTTCCAGTAGGACTCGAAAACTCCAGTAGCATTCCATAAAATACAGGGTGGACCCAAAGGTCCGTGTATGTGTAATCAAAAAAATCATTTCCTTATTTTTTCCATGTTCTTCATCAAAGATACCCACACTGAAAAGGAGTTTAAGACGGGTATGAATAAGAAGTATCATGAAAAGGAATTATCTTCTGAGAATGAAGACGCGTCTTCCCTGAATGGTAAATGCACCCTGGTGATCGCCCTCCTGCGCTGAGAACCTAGTGGGGAGGATGGAGGCGCCAGGCAGATGCGGATGGGGACCCCGTTATGGAGGATGCAAGTGCGGCTGGGGAGGGAGGCTGCTTCACTGAACCCAGCTGGGCAGGTTTCCCGTCTCTGTCGAGGAACCGCCAGCCCCACCGCGCGGTGACTCTGACCCTGGAAAAGCAGGGCAAGGCCGGAAGGTCCGCAGGCAGGTGGCCGCCTGGGGGGGGGGGGGGGGCTGCCACACTGCCCGCCAGCCAAACTCCAGCTGGGTCAGAGCCCCTCCCGGGGGTGTGCAGGAAGAGCCAGCATCCCCTCAGGGAGGCCCCCAGGAGCGGGGCAGAGCGCCCCTCCAGCAGCAGGGGTTGCGACAGGAATTCCGGTGTGCAAGGCTCCGCGGCGGAGGAGCTAGCACCCCGCGGAAGACAGATCTTTTCTTTAAAGATTGTGCGGAAGAAAGGTCGCCCGTGTAGCTCGTGGGATACCTGCCCTGTGAGGCGTCTCTGCGGGCCCTGAGGTGGGATGAGGTCCTGGGTACCAGGCACAGGGGAGGGGGGCTGGCTCACAAACTTATTCCCAGGCCCCATAGAGCATCTCTGCAGGGGGAGGACCCTGGGACCTGCATCTCAGCCCAGCCTTGGGCACTAGCCTCTGCTGTTTAGAAGGATGGAGAGAGAGAGTAGGATGCTTATTCAAGGACGATATCTAAGCCCTTGGATTTGTCCCACCTCTTGAATTCCGCAAAGTGCCTAATGGTCATAAATTGAATCTAGCCAGACACCTTTTTAGCAGGGGGCCTGCATGAGGAGTCGATAAGGGCGGGTGTGTAGCAGAGGACAGACCATGAGCTTCTGTGGCCTCAGGAATACACTCTACCTGCATCACACCTGTGGCACTTACTGGAGAAGGAGGAGGAGATAGGAACAGGCAGGAAAATATGAAGTGGCCAAGAATGAGAGCCAGGGTGAAGGGATGGAGTCTGGGGCGTGGGATCAGAGAAGCCAGCAGCCTGCCGGGATCCTGGAGCCCAGCCCAGACCTCAGCGGGACCATGAAATCCCACACCTGCAGTGTGTGCGTGGGCAGCTGCAGATGGCACTGCAGACCACCACTGCGCTCCTCCCTGACCTCGGCTGCACCCTGAGGCCCACCCCTCTCTGCAGGCTCCTGAGCTGTGGGCACACATGCCACTCCCCTCTGGGCCCCAAGGCAAACGCCACCATTTAACCTAACAGCCTCCTGCTTACACTGGCAACAGCTTCAGGTGGCAGAAGTGGTCCGTGCCTTGCCTCGCTAGAGAGTACTGTTCAGATGGAGACACTGAGGCACAGCTCAGTTAAGGTACTGCCCATATCATGCGGCAGGCTGGAGGTAGGTTAGGAACCAGCACCCAGGCAGTTTGATCGAGGTGATGAGAGGAGGTAGCTGGAGTTTTTGAGAAGAGAAAAAGCCTTGGCCTTCCAGTCTGGTCTCAATCGAAGCCTGAGTGGGAACTCCTAGTAGGGTGGGGTGGCCCCGGAGGACAGCTGATGAGCCAGTCAGCCCAGGAGGGGCGTGCCACGGGGTACAGAGGCTGTCTCCGAGCTGGCCGTCCTGGGAAGAGCGCCATCCTGTCTTAGGGGTCCAGGCACCATAGCTGTCTCCCCCTCCCTGACCTGAGGCCTCCTGGCTACAGAGGGGCCAGGAGGCAAATCGCTGAGCAGATGAAGTGCCCCGTCCTCAGCAAAGTTGAACATGGTCCACCTCAATAAAGATATCTGTTTGCACACTGGTGCAGATAGGCAGATTGTGTCCGGCTGCTTACGTGTGGAGGTGGGTTGGGACTGCTGTGTATGCGTGTGTGTGTGCACGCTCACGTGCAGATCACACCAAGGGTGCAGGAGCCAGGGCCGGCATGTCTGGTAATTGGAAAGCAATGGGACGGGTAAAACATGGACAATTCGACATTTAAAACAATTCCATGGTGAAATCATTTTAGACTCACAACAAACCTGAGAAAGTAGTACAAAAAGTTTCCTGTGTTCCTTCTGCCCAGCTTTTCCCAGTGGTAACATCTTACGTAACTTGAGTACAGTTACTAAAACCAGGACGTTTACATTGATGCAGCCCTGCCCAGTAACCTACAGACCTGATCCAAATTTTGCCAATTATCTTACCAATGCCTTCTGGGGCGGAGGGGCTCCAGGTTCCATCCAGATGCCACACGGCAGTTACCCATCTGTCTGTATGTTCTCCAGCCTGGTCTGTCTTTGTCATTCATGACCTTGGAGAGTGCTGGCCAGCTACTTCGTCAAATCTCTTTCGATTTCAGATTGTCTGAATTCTCCCCATGACTAGATTCAGGTTACACATTTGGGGCAAGAATGTTAAAGGATCAAGACTATGCCTTCCTCCGTGTGTCCCATGAGGACGTGCATGATGTAGACATAGCTCATTCCTTGGAGTGTCTACTTTGGTCACTTATTCTAGGTACTTATTCCAGCTTTCTCCATAATCGTGTTGATTTTTTTCCACTTGTAAATAATTAGTATTTTGTGGGGAGGTATTTCAGACTGTAAAAATATCCTATTTTCACCACCATATTTTCACCCCTAATTTAGCATCCATTGCTTCTTACCTGCAAAAATTATGACTGTAGTATTTGCCAAAAGGTGATTTTTCTCATTCCTTCCGCATTTGTAAGGAAGAGCTGTACCTTCTTAGGTCTTTATTGACTTTATTCCATTATGTTTAGATCAGTGTAAACGTACAGGGCTATCTATTGGGTTCAATGGGTCATTCACTGTGTTACAAAGCACTAGTATTATGTATTTTGTCTCTCGGATTTTATTGTTTGGAGCTCAACATGTTGCCATTGCTTCTGAGAATGTCTTAACTTTTTACATTGCAAGATGTTCCAGGCCCCTCGCACACTCCTCCTGCCCCAGGCCTGGGAGCAGCCAGGTCTACACGGAGCCCTGGTCCCCCATAACACAGAGAGGGAGTTAGAAGTCAAGGTCAGGGCTAGACATGTTTGCTGTTCTGGTGTGGCATTTGTGTCCAGGCCCTCTCAGTGGACAGAGACGGGAAAGGTGTGTGTGGGCACAGATCTGCGTTTCTATAGCTGCTGGCTCAGATGTTGGGCACCATGAATTCCAACAGATTCCAGTGATCCCAGACCTCAAGGATCATGGTACCTCCTTCCTTTTCTTTATGAGAAACCTGGCTGTCATGTACCACCAGAGTCAACCCATTGGCTCAGTCCCAGGAAACATGGAAGTAGCTGAGGAATTGCTGACGCAGGCCCATCCCATGAAAACCAGATTTTACTAACTAGTAGCAGACCAGATTTGGGGACGACTTTCATCTTCAGCCTTAAAATATACAGTCAGACCCTTGTTTCCCAAGTTCCTTTCTTTGCACCCTCTCTGGTGTGGTTCTATTATTTACTTGTACTGTTGTTTTAGGTCCCTTTTCACCATGGTTGATTTTACTTAGGTATTTTGGAGTATATGAAACATGACTATGATTCTAATACAAAAAGTCACATACCCAAAAGTACTGCCTCCCCTTGTTCCTCTAACATGCTCCCCTCCCCCTACTGTCCTCCTATTGCCTCACCTCCTGCAGGTACTAGCCTCATCCTTTCCTGGCTTTTCCTTCCCATACTTCCTTGGGCATGAATAAGCAGGTCCATGTACATGTTTCTTTTTTTGTACAGGATTACTCTGTTTACTGTTTTGTATCATATGTCTTCCTCTTAAATGTTCTTAACCCACTTCACTGAGGTATGATAGAGTGTATTTTCTTATAACCTGTTTTCCATGCATGAAAGGCAGCCTACTGTAGATATTTTGCACTCTTCTTTCTTAGCCTAACGATATTGTAGTTCTTAGCCTCACAGTATTGTAGATCATTCCAGTTCATAGAAGACTTCCTCATGATTAGTTTTTATAGTTGTATGGTTCTGTCCCACTGTCCTACACGTGGGCATTCATGTCATCTCAAATACTTTGCCAACAGCGCCATAAATGGATGATTCTCACATATGTATTTTCATATTGTTGGATTTGTATCTTCAAGGTAGAAATCCACATGCAGAATGCTGAGTAAAGATGAGTGTGTATGTCATTGCTTTTGAGTTCCCCAATAACCCACAGGAGGTTGTGCCTGTTTTCGCTCCCGCCACTGGTGTGTGTAAGAGCCTGCTTCCCTGACGCCTTGATGACAGAATAAGTCATCATACTTTTTCAGCTTTGACAACCCAATAGGTGAGAAATGATATTTCAGAGTTGTTCTCATTCATGTTTCTGTAAATATAAACGAGTTGGAGCATCTTCTCATGTCTACGGGTCATTTTAGTATTTTTTTGTGAATTATCTGTTATCTTTTCCTCGTTTCTCTATTCTTTAATGTTTAAGAGTGTTTTATGTGTTAGGGATACTAGTCTCTTGTCTGTGTTATATGTTGCTAATATTTTCTTCCAGTGAGTCAATTGTCTATTGACGTTGCCTGAAAATTTAGAAACACGGGTTCATGGGCACTTAGTCCTTTATGCATGCTGGGCTGAGAAGGAAATTTTTAGGATTCTGGCATTGACACTGCTGAGACGCTTGGTAGAAGCAAATGCAAAAGTGTGATGAAGGAGCATGCCTTTACCCAGGCTCTGCATGGTGTTCTCAGCCAAAAGCCCTGCCAGAGGTGAGCCTATGATTCCCGTGCAGAATGTAAGGGGACAATACACTATGATGAGAGGAAAAGTAGCAAATAACAGAATAACCTCAGAAAAGACAGAATAAGTGTGTTTCAAAACTTTTGATTCTCCTTAGAAGAAAGCTGCTAAGAACATTGTTCCCACTCTAACAATGAAAAAAAGACAAATAACAAGACCATGGCTTCTCTTGAGCTCAGCAGAGAGCTGAAGTCAGAAGGCAACCAGGTAGGTTGAGTTCCCACAAGAGACAAGCATCTCCATGGAGGGATGGGGCACAGGTCCATGTCAGCTTTGACAGAGCCCAGGAAAGACAGGTGGCTACCATGCAAGTGGGTAAAAAGAAATCAGTTAAAGCTTGGCTAATTTTTAAAGGCCAAGTGTGGGCTGGACATCAGTTTGGAATAGCTGGGCCCCAGACTCAGGATCTTGGACCAGTTCTCTACCTCTTTTCCACAGGTGTCTGCTGAGATCAGGGGGCAGGGAAGGGCAGGAGACCAGAGCAAGACCCTTAGCCATGCACAAGATGACTGGCTGCTGCTGCTGGAGCCCACACAGGAAGTCTGCCCACCTCCCAGATTCTTCTAACCTAGCTGCTGGGAGAGGGTGGCATGTCCCTGAACCCTCGGGTACAGGCAAATACTCCCTGAATCTACACTCTGTCTCAGACAGAGGAGTTGCAAAGACTCACACCCTTAGGACTCAAGCAAAGATTCATTGATGTTGGAGGGTCCAAGAATTAAGACCCTCTGCCTTTCAGAAATGAACTAGAAAATGTCTTGGGCGTAACACAGCACATAATGCTATGGAGGTAAGATCTTGAGTAGAAGCAGAGGAAGTGTGCGTCCATGGCTCCTTTCAGGCCTCTCTGGAAAGCAGTTGGCCCTTTGTCATTGAGTCTGACCTTGGCTGTAAGTTTCTCATAGACATGCTTCATCAGGCTGGAAGGTTCCTCACTAGTCTTATTCTGCTGGGAGTTTTTGTCAACTGCTTTTTCTGTATATATTGAAATGATTGGACAGTTCCTTTTCTTCATTATGTTAAAATGGTGAATTACATTGACTTTTAGATGCTAAACCAACCTTGCATTCCTGCGATAAGGCCTATCAGGTCATGATGTGTCATCCTTGTTAGTTTTGGTTGCTCTATAGTTTTTGTTTTGTTCTACTGAACTTGCAAAGATTTGCTAAGTATTTTTCACCTGTATTCAAATATTGCTAAGGATCTTGCATCTGTATTCATAAGAAATATTGGTCTGTCATTCGTTCACATAATATCGTGGTCACATTTGGTAAGAGGCTTGCCTCACATAATGAGTTGGCCTGTGACGCCTCTTAGTTTCCTCTAAGTTTGAGTAAGGGATGCCTGGAGGGCTCAGTAGTTGAGTGTCTGCCTTTGGCTCAGGTCATGATTCCAAGGTTCTGGGATCAAGTCCCACGGGGAACCTGCTTCTCCTTCTCCTTATGTCTTTGCCTCTCTCTCTGTGTGTCTTTCATGAATAAATAAATAACATATTTAAAAAATAAAAAAATAAAAGTTTGAGTAAGGTTGGTATTATTTCTTCCTCAATAGAAATCGCCAGTAAAAGCATCTGAACCTGAAGCTTCATTTGTTGGAAAAATTCTGATAAGTTAAAATTTTTCAACATCTGTAGAACTATTTGGGTGTTTTTCTTTAAATATGTTTTCTGCTCCAGTCTTTTTCTCTTATTCTTCCAGGACACCAATTCCACATATATTATACCTTTAGATACTGTCCCATGAGTCTCTGAGACTCTGCTTCTTCCCATATTTTCCTCTCCTGCTCCATTTGCATAATTTCTGCTGCTTGGTCCTCCATACATGGAGTCTCCCCCTGCTGTTGAGCCCATCAGTAAAATTTTCATCTCTGACATTTTTTTCTTAGCTCTGTGATTTCCTTTCAGTTCTGTAGTATATTTATTCCCCTGCTGTTCCCAGAGAATTTTTTTTTTTCATTCACTTTTCATGTCTTTCTTTACCTCATGGAGCATATTTGTAATGACTGCTTTCAAGTGTTTGGCAGATAATTCCACACCTGAGTCATGTTGAGGGTGATATTGTCAGCTACATTTCCCCCTGAAATCTGGTGCTATTTCCCTGGTTCTCTCCACGTGGAGGAATTGTGTGTTGAATCCCGACATTGTAAGTATTAGGTTGTGTTGATTGAACCCTCTGGAGAACACTGATGTTCTGATATTAGCAGCCATTCCACCTGGTTAGGTTTACCCGGTATGTTTGATCTCGCTGGTTGTGAGTGCTGGTTTGAATCTATCACTTCTCGCAGTCTTTTCTCTGCTGGTCTGAGTGTCCTGTGTATACACCAGCTCCAGTGTGAGGCTGGTGGGGTTTCACACACAGAAGCAAGAACTTCATTTCTGCAGTGTCCTCCCCTCCCGAGCCCCACGGTGCACTCTTGGGCTTTCAGGGGCTCCTTTTCCTGTGGCCAGAAAGATGGAGTTTCTGTCAGTTTTGCTGCCCTTGCCACAGTGCTACAGCACAACTGGGCTGATCCTCAGAGCAAAGCCCGGAAGCAAACACACACAGGCACATGAAATCCTTCCCCTTGTGGGCAACGCCTCTGCACCTGCCTGTGTTTGTTCTCTTTCCAGGAGCCTTAGCTGCTTCCTTTGTGAATTCGATGCAGAGGTTTTAGTCGGAATGGGTGGGAGAGTGGACTCAACCAGCAAGAGGACACCAGGATTCCCACTTGGGGTTTTTTAAAAAGTTCCATGAAATGCTGACTTTCCACCCATGGGAAAATACTAACAAAAACTCAGCCTGGACAAGGATAAAGTGACCTCTCCTCCCCCTGGTGACATTCTACCTGGTGCTTGCTGCTTGAACTCCTCCTCCTTCCTCCTCCGTCCTCATGCCTGAGCCATCTGCTCAATTCAGAAAAGCCGACTGGGAGTGTGAGGCAGCCCCCATCCCAGTCTGGGAGAGCTGAGGTGGAACAGGTGGAGTCAGCTGGTCTCCTGGGGGTGGCCTGTTCACACTCTTGCTAGATGGTCTCAGGGTGTGCCCACCTCCTGACATCTGTCATGGGCTCTGGGATCCATCAACAATGGCCTTAACGTCCATTTCTGTGTGGGTGCCATCCCTTCCTTGCGGCCCACCTTTATACTTTTTCCCAACAATGACCTCATTTGTACTGTTAGATACTTCAAGCCACCTCCTCCTGGGGAAGAAGGAACACTCAGCATGGTTTTGAGTCTGGTCATCAGGTCAGTGGTGTGTCCCAGTTCCTGGGCCTGGGATAGCTGCCATCAACCCCCTAAACTTCAGAGGGATGTTCTGCTAGGGGTTATAAGCATTTGAGCAGGAGAAGCTTGACAAGGAAAATCTTTCAAAGGATTGGATCTCTAATGGTGGAACTCAAGGCATTTGGGCAGATGGCTGGGGTGGGGCTAGGTTTGAGTGGGGGCTGACTGTCTCAGGTCCTCCAGCCACACTTTGTAGGTGGTTCACCATTCACAGCTACCCCACCTCACAGAAAACAAACCAACCTCTGGGGCCCCTCTACTGTGCCTTGAGACTAACCCGCACACCCAGAGTCCATCCCATGGCCTAGGAGCAGAGTACAGGCCAACTGCCAGCCAGGGAGCAAGTGTCCTCAGGCCCAGGCAAGGCTGTTGCTCTGGGTCCCCGTCTTAGTGGGGGACACCCACGCATCAAAATTCAGTTGATTTTTCTCTCCCACCTTGTAGGAAAGTTTCTTAAGGCATTGGCAGCCAGTGGGATGGAGGGAGGGAAGGAGAGGGACACAGAGTGGCCCCAGGACACTGGTAGGGAAAACTGAAAGTGGAGGTGATGGTAGGTGAGAGGGAAGCCCCCCAGAGAAAGGGGCTACCCAGAAAGCTGCCCCCAGATCCCCATAGCACCAGAGACCAGCTATGGAAGGTTGCTGGGTGCCCCCGCTTCTGCTCAGGGGTGTCACTGGGATGTACCACAGTGGAAGGGCCAGGAAAGAGGGACCTACCCAGGTGGAGAAGGGGCCTGGGTCAGCCCGGGTGCTACCCTGTGGGGATTGGGCTGAGGATCCCACCCAGGAGGGTGGGGGCATCCCTTATAACTCCCACAGTACAGCATGTGGCAGGTGGCTTCCATGGGCCTGAGGCCCAGGCCCTGGCACACTGGGGAGGCCGGTCCAGGAGCACCTGTTACAGCCTCCTATCAGAACTCCTCCCTGAGGACTAACTTATTGGGCCGAGCCATTAGAAATGACAGCACAGGTCAGAAACGGTCCAATACCCGGTCCCTGGAACCCTCGCAGAGGCCCTCGCGGCTCAGCGTGGCTGGGGCGCCACTCAGGCTCCCTCCTCTCCGTGCTCCCTCTCAGCACCCCTGCTCTGCTGGGAGCAGAGGCGCATCCTGCTCCTGTTGCCTCAGGCGGGGCGTTTCCCCCGCTGGACAGGCTTCCCTGAGCTCCAGCGTCCGCCCCAAATGGGCACACAGGCTGGCTCCCAGAGGGTCGTTCTTGTGCACCTTTGTTTCCCAAACAGAGGGACCCAAGGGTCTTGGTCTCGTTGTTCAGGGCAACGCTGAGCTCCGCCACTGACCTCCCCAAAGACATAGAAGTATAGTCAACATGACACTGTCCTGAGCCACACCTCGGGATTGTGGGGCAATGAGGGTTTAAAGTAGGCGCCAAGGAATGAATCTCTAATGCGAAATTCTGGCCACCACAGCAGGGCCCCTCTTGCAAACCCACTGGCTCCCTTCCTGCGCTGGAATAGTTCTCTTGGGCTGCTAAGTGGCAGGATGGAACTGACAGAGAAATCTCTCCTTTCCCCCATGGCTGACCACTTTTAGCATGTGTTTGGCTTCTAACTGATCCCTGTCCCATTCTAATGGATGTTGCTTGGCTTGGGGGTGGAAGATGAAGGAGCAGAGACACCCATGCAGCCCTGTTGCATACTTGCTGGTGAACACACAGAGTGTGTGTTGGCAAAGGAAATCCCACTGATGTTCCCGGTGCCTCTCTGAACTGATGGGGGGATGGAAGGTTCGTGGTGAGTCACTGGGCCGCGGGGCCTGGGAACAGTGCAGGGGAGAAGCCGAGAGCCTTGGCAGAGCACCAGACATCCTGGTTGGAAGGAGAGACACGAGTTTGGAATTAAACTACAATTGTATGTCAAAGCTTGATGCTTATGTTTAATTTTTCCCACAGAAGAGGAGGAAGAAACATTTTATCAGATTAAAAGCCTAGCAGCTCTGGAAAAAATCATTTACAGCCTCCGAAGAGCTTTAGGTAAACGGAACTTGGGACCATCTTGGTGACAATAAGTGTGGAGACGCCGGCTCATGCTGGGATGCCCCCCATCGTGAAGAGACAAACCGGCTGCTCCAGGGAACAGCTCTCTGGAGGGGCAGGTGACTCAGGCCCTGGGCAGACCGGCAGGGAGCCCCACACGGTTTCCTGTGTCATCAGACTCTGCCCCCCCCAGTCCAAATTCAAGGAGTCCTGGGCATGTGGGGCCACTGTCATACACCCCGGGCCGGGGAGGTCCCCAAACCTCACCGTGGGCGCCTCCCACCCGGAACTGAGTCCCACACCTGCGGTCACCCCCAGCATCCAGCCCCCAGCCCCCTGCCCTTTCAGACAACTCCCTAGTTGCTGAGGTCAGCCCACGACTCCCCTGGAGGCTTCTGCCCAGGCCCCAGGCTTCTCCTTCTCCCTGGAACTTTCCAGAACACCTCTGAGCATCTTCTCCAGGCCGCTCCTCTCCTGTCTTCCCAGCCTCTCCCAGGTAGACTCTAGTCACAGAGATGGTTCAGATGAACACCTCCAGCCTTCTACCTGCCACATACCCATCCACGCACCCTAAGCCCGACTTGTTTTGGGGACGCGTCACACCCTAATTCCCAGCTAGTGTCAACGAAGACTTGCAAGGATCTGTAAATGTGACTGTTAAGCCACAGCAGGGGGCTCCTGGTAGAGCCCGCAGGACCAAACCCACCTGGCCAGCCCCCACCTTCGCCTGCCGTGTACCGAGCTCCTACCGGGGCCAGCACCGCTCAGGGCTCCCGGGACTCCGCCCGGTGGCGGAGCCCACGTTCCAGGGCACGGTTGGGCGGCCTCTCCGTTCCACCTGCTGGGACCCCTCTGGGTCTCCCCTCCCCCCGTCGGCTGCTCCTCCAAGCCCCCGACCAGCCTCCGTGCAGCCAGCCTGCCGTCTTGTACTTTGTGGAAATGCCGGCCAGGGTGGAGTCACAGACGCGTCACTAGAGACCTCCCGGGTGTGCGAGTTGTCACCACGCGCGGCCAGGGCCCCTCCGACTGTGCGGGGCCAGAGCCAGCCCTGGAGCCTCAAACTCCCAGGCCCCGGCCTGCACCTGGCGCCTGCAGGCCCCCCAGTGTAGTCAGAGGCAGAGAGGGACGTTAGGGTTTGCTGCACCTGCTGCGCATCCACCGACCGTTCAGGTCACAAGAGACGTCGCCAAACTCCCGGCCCCCGGGGCCTTGCGAGCTCTGTCGAGAGAACAGTAAAGCCTCCCACGACCCAACGCCTAAGGCAGGGCCTTTCCACCTGCTGGAGCTCCTGCAGGTCGGCTCCGCGTCTGGGGGTCCGGGGGTGGGCGGCGGACGCCCCTCGAGGGCCAGGGCGGGGGGCCAGCAGTGTGTGGGCAGGAGCCGTCCTTGGCGGGGACAAGGGGCCCTGACGTCACAGGAGCTGGTCCACGCGGCCGCCCCTGAGGGCAGGGGATACCGCCCAGCCAGCGGAGCTCAGAGGAGCCCCCGCAGGGTCTGGGGGCGGAAGGCGGCGGCACTGGGCCTCATAGGGTGCGGTCTGGCCCCCCATCCTGGCCTCCTCTCTGTGCCGGCCTCTGCGTGGCTCCTCCCCTCTCTGCGCTGCTCCTCCCTCGGGGTCACGGCCTCCTGCTCCCCAAGACCCTGCCAGTTCTCTCCCCCACCTGACTCACTGCCAACCTCACCCCAACCGCACCTTCCCCTGCTCCCTCCTGCAAGGACGCTGCCACGTTAGCCCTGACTCTCCAGGTGCCGTCTTGTCCCCACCATCCTCTGCGCACCTGCAGGGTGGTGTCTGTTGTGCAAGCTCACCTCCCAGCCCCCTCACCCCGTCCCGGGACTCTCTCTTCTCGAGGCTCCTTTGGGAAACTGAGAGGTTGCCATTAGGTGAGCTGCTCACCCCTGCATAGCCCAAAGGATCAGCTCACTGCCAAGGGGCTGGGTGGTGCCCTGACCTGTGTTCAGATCCCATCTGACTCCCGATGAGCTGTGTCACTTGGGGTGACCCTGGGCAGATGACAGCACATCTTAAGCCTCAGTTTTTCATCCTCAAAGTGGGATACTCAGAGCATGTGGCTCACGGGGGTGTAGGGGGCTGGAGGAGGTATCTGCACACATACCCACCCTCCTGGACCTGTGGGAAGGCCACACCCCAGCTGCCCCCAGAAAGGTGTTTGTCGACATGGTGCAGAGTCCTGCAGCCGTCCCCGTCACTCTCAGGCCAAGGCTGGGCCCGGTACATCCAAATGTAAGCAAACCACAGAAGGGTGTGAAACCAGCCTCCTAAGGAACACCTAGGATTTCTCAAGAAAATCTCCTCTTTCCAAACAGGCAAAACTCTCCAGCAAAAAATAAAGAAGCACAAACATTTGTTTAGAGGAGCCAAAAACCACAAGGGGAGACAGAGACTGAACTGAGAAGCCAAGACTGCCTGAGGGGACATCCACTCATTCCCACCAGTGGGAAGAATAAAGTAGAACCACTATTTTGTATAAGGAAAAATCACTTTATTCAAGTAGTGCCAAATAAAATGAACATACTTAAATATTAGAGGCAGTGTGGTTTTTTCCCCGTAAACAACAACAACAAAAAAATGAAAATCTAGTTGAGCTTCCTATTGTAGAAAGAACAGAACCTCAGAGCCTATTTAGCCATCAGGATTCCCCAGGGAAACAGCATCAACAGGACATATATACACTATGGAAAGAAATTCATTGTAAAGAATTGGCTCAAGCAGTTACACAGGCTGAGAAGCCTCAGGATCTACAGCCAGCGAGCGGGAGACCCAGGAGAGCTAACGATGCCATTCCCGTCTGAATCTCAATTCTGACGGGCTGGAGACCCAGGAAAAGCCAACGTTTCCCATTTGCAGGAAAACAAAGGCAGGAAAAGACAGAGGTTCCAATTGGAAGGACATCTGTGAGGAGGAATCCCCCTCAGTCAGGGGAGGGTCAGCTTTTTGGCCTAGTCAAGCCTTTGACTGATCGGACGTGGCCCACCCACCTCAGGGAGGGCAATCTGCTTTACTCAGTCTACTCATTTAAATGTTAATCTCATCCAAAACTAAGAAACACCCAGAATAATCTTTGACCACACAAATCATGTGACCATACAAAGATGTTTCTAATCTACACGACAGCATCCAAAACACTGGAGTCAACGTGCTGGGTCCCTGGCAGAGAGCTGAGCTTCCATTCCCTAGAGATGTGTCATACAACGTACACACTTTATGTCTCCCACTGACTCACAGAAGGCCAGGACTAACATCCCGACACAGCATGGCGAGGCTATTCACAGCCAGTGTCCAACCTCAACAGTGGTTAAATATTTTAAATATCACCCCTGACGGAAGCCAACATATCTACAGAGAAAAAAGTTTTCAATCCTCAGGAAATCACCCAGTTTCAAGATTTTCAATGTATTAAAATTTTGCTTTCTCAAAATGGAGTAGGTGTGGCTCAGAAGGCATGGCAGTACTTTGGGAGCTGCCTGGCCTTTGTGCAAGTATTTTAGGTGCAAAGGATTTGCCCTAGCAGCGTGTCCTGGGAGGTGAGCAGACCTCCCAGCAAAGGGAGTCTCTCTCTTCCAAGGTTTTATGTCCAAACTGGTTCTGGCTGCAGGCAAGCCCTCCCCCGTGCAGCACACTGCAGTGACAAGGCAGGAAACTGTTTCTTGGGTTACAGTGTCAGATTGCCCCTCTGCTCCAAAAAGGCAGGTTTGGCGGCATTTGTGATTCTGGAGAGAGAACTTTCACTTCCTTTGTCCAGTCTTAACGACGGATTGGGATGCCTCCTAAAGCAGCATTTTTAAAGGCAGCAGAGATAGAACCATTTTATTTGTAACTGCTGGCTGGGTCCTCTCTGTTCCTGACGTCCAGGGGGCCACAGCATGGAGGCCCAGGGGATTGGAGTCAGAGCATGTGTGTGCCAGAGAGGCTCTTTGAGAGCTTTTGTCCAACCCCACGACCCCAGGAGCCTGGGGCAGAGAGAGGACATGCGACTCCCTAGCCGCCAAGTGAGTTGGTGGCAGAGCGGGATGCAAGTATGCCTGACTCCTGAGCATTTCCCTCCTCTGCACCAGCCACCTCTCTGCTGCCGTCCATCAGTACATGGGTATCTCAGTGCTGTTGCTTTCTAGGTTTGAGTCCTGCTCGACTCTTGCACTAGATTGCTTAGTCTACCTGCCATAGGGAGGCTTGAACCTCAGAAACTCCTTGTCTCACCATCTGGAGTCTGGAAGTCCAGGCTCCATGGCAGGGCTACTCTCTCCCAAGGCCCGTCCCCTGAGCGAGCTGATGGCCACCTTCTCCCTCTGTCCTCACGTCATCTCTCCTCTGCAGCGGCATCCCTATCTGCTCCTCTTAGAGGACACCCGTCAGAATGGATGAGGTTCACCCCCATGGCCTAATTTTAGCTTAATCACATCTTTAAGACTCTGCAAATACAGGGATGTCTGGGTAGCTCAGTGATTGAGCTTCTGCCTTTGGCTCAGGGCATGATCCCGAGGTCCTGGGATCGAGTCCTGCATCAGGCTCCCCATGGGGAGCCTGCTTATCCCTCTGCCTGTGTCTCTGCCTCTCTCCTTGTGTCTCTCATGAATACATAAAATATTTTTTTAAAAAGAGAATCTCTGCAAATACAGTCTTGTTCTAAGGACCTGGAGGTCGGTGCCTCAACTTAGAGATTTTGAGGAGACACAGTTCAGCCCAGCGTGCCTCTCAAGCATTCTTAGAGGTCTGTGTGGTGTGTACAGTGTCCACACACACTATGCCAGCGCACCATACCTTTTAAGGGGACGTCACCTCCTCTTGTCCCTCCTCAGAGTGTTGGATGGCTTTCCCAATGCACACGGTCATGTGGCCCTTGGTGGAGCCAGTTCTTGGCAGGCCTTCTAATCCAGAGCTAGATGCTTCCCACCACCACTAACTGCCAACTCGGATACAGTGATATGCTTGATCTACATAGCAGAACTGCCCCCAGACAGGACAAAATGTTTAAAAATCCCTTTCACTGCATTGCTGTAGGTTGAACAGATATGCTTGAACGTTACCTCCCCTGTTCCACCTCTAAACTCCATAACATCTCTCATTACAGCAGTCTTCAATACCTGAAAGTGTAATGATTTGCTATTGTGACCACACAAAAATGTTTTCAATCTAAGTAACGGCACCCAAAGCAGCAAAGTCAACGTGCTGGTCCCAGGTCATTCCCTAGAGATGTGTCATACAGCAAAGTAAATATGCTTAACACGGTTGAATCATACATTACAGATGGTTACGACAGTAAATTCAATGTTACAGTTTTTTTTTTAACCATGATAAAGATAAAAAATAGCTTTAAAAATATATCTACAGCTACATCATGAAAAATATGAAAAGAGAACCCACAAAATAAGAGAAATTCTTGGCAGTCTTGTGCCAGATAAGGAACTTGTATCCAGAATATAAGATCTATTACAATTCAATAATAGAAAGACAATCCAATAAAAATAGGCAGAGGATCTGAAGAGATGGTTCTTCAAGTAAGATATAGAAACAGCCAATAACCATGTGAAAAGATGCTGAACGTGAGGACCCATCAGAAAAATGCAAATCCAAATCACGAGATGGCACTTGCCACCCGCTAGGATGGCCATCGTTGAGAGACAGATACCAGGTGGTAGCAAGTATTGGCGAGCACAAGGGGAACCCAGGCCCTCAGGCGCCGCAGGTGGAATGTGAGACGGTGCCTCTGCTGGGAACACAGCCTGGCTGGTCATGCAACCGCCAAACACAGCCTTAGGGTAGGATCCAGCAATCCCACTGCCAGGTTTATAACCAGGAGCAGTGAGAACGTATATCCACATAAACATTAACACTATTAACCCTTCAGCTAATAGTGGCCTTATTCTTAATAACCAAAAAGTAGAAAGAACCCCAATGTCCATCAGCTGAAGATGGATAAACAGATGTGCCGCATGCACAGGATGGAATGTCAGTCAGCCAGGAGGGAAAGGGGGCACTGGTGCGCCACTGCATGGACGCCCCATGTAAAGTGAGCCAGACACAGAAGGCTCCATGTTATATGATTTCATTGATACAAAATGTGTAGAAGAGGCAAATCCACGGAGACTGTCAGAGGCTGCCTGGAGTGGGCGTGCTGGGGCTTTGAGGAGTAGCAGCCAAGCCACATGGTATTTCTCTTGGGGGGTCATTGAAATGTCCTAAACTTGTTTGTGGTGATGGTTGCACATCTCTGTGGATACAGTAAAAGTCACTGCACTGTGCACTTTACGTGGGTGATTGTATAGTGTGTGAATTATCTCAACAATGTGGTTTCTTAAAACCGAACACTATAGCTGATGTCGTAGTAGATGTTGAAAGACCAAATACGGTCCCCTGGGATTGGGAGGCTCCCACCACCTAGAGTGTGTGGTGTTCCTGGGTTGGTGTACACAGAAGTGGAACAGAAGAGGGAGCCCAGATACAGACTCACAGAAATACCTTCCAACAACCACACAAGCAACCCAGTGCAGGAAGGAAGGCCTTTCAAACACACGGCACTGAGACAATGGTACTACCGTGCCCAACCGTGACCTGCATCGCCCGTGGGCCGACACATGGCTTCACAGTGAGGGATGGATTTCATTGTAGAATGGAAAACTATAAATCTTTCATAAGAGAACACTGAAGAAAACTCCCAAGCCCTAAAGGTGAGTGGAGGGCTCTGATGCACCACCAAAGCCAGGGAAGGGCTCAGGGGAGCTGCAGCGAGACATTCTCCACGAAATCCAGAACTTTGGGCTGTGATGCCCCCTGGGACAATGAGGGAGGGAAAAGCTATAGACCAGGATGAAACCTTTGCCAACCACATATTTGGAAAAAGCCATATCTTGCAGCTGTACATTCTCTTAATGTTCTTCAGTGGTTACCCAGTGCTCGTGGCTTGCCTCCCTGACAGGATCTCAGGATGCTAGACTCCTACATCCATCTCTACACTCTCCATCCTTCTTTCCCTGCAGGCTCTCATCTGGAGGTGGATGGGGTGGCGGACTTGAGAAAGGACTCCCTCCCCTTGCCCAGGTGCACAGGGCCACCAGCCACATCCTAGGACAGGTCTCCCCCCAGACGTGCGTCACCCAAGATCAAGAGCCCATTGAGGAATGGTTTGTCCTGGCCAGGAGGGCAAGACATGCCATTTTCTGAGGAACTGAGTAATCAGTGAAGGCAAACAGAAGGAAGATATAGGACTCCCGAGAAGGACAGTGCAGGTGCAATGTAGAATGCCAGGGACTGGGCCTCTGCTCCTCGCCCCTCCACGGGAGACGCCCCTATTGTTCCAAATCAGTCTTGGTGGATTTTACGGTTTGAAGCTGCATGTGTACATCAGTTCTGCAAATTAAAATACATGATTGTCCTGTATTGCTGGGTACGAGAGTCATGGTTTGGGAAGATGCACGGCCCTTCACAGGTTTTCTACAGCAGGCTCCCAGTGATAATCCCTATCTACAGCACAACTTCACTTACTCCTTTCTGCTTCTGGGAAAAGTTGGAATCCGCAGTTTCCAAGATGGCAGTCTTTTCTATCGCAGCTTTAAAATGTTATCATGGACATAGATCATCCAGTATTTGGAGGAAAGGGAGTTAGTGGTAGTGATCATTGAGATTTCCTCTTAGAACACAAACATGAAAGGGAGTCTGGCAAATGATATATTACGAAGCTGCAGGGCATGAGATAGTGTGGCTCAAGAGCACACAGAGCCTCCGGGAATGGAGTGAGGTACCCAGAAATCCAGAGAGTCATGGTGTTGAGCACGTGACACATGGTCTGTGCAGAGCTACAGAGGAGCTCTGGGAACTGTGCATGAACCTACTGGGAAAACACGAAGTCAGAGCCTCAACATAGAGCACACAGGAAAAAACAACAGACCTGAGTTAGAGACATAATTATCAGTGATGCCAGCATCATGATGCCCGAAATAAAAATATAAGGGAACTGGGCCAATCTGGGTCCAGTCAGTAATGTAAACCGAGGAAATACTGGCACTAAGGAGAGCACTTGATGGGATGAGTGCTGGGTGTTATACTATATGTTGGCAAATTGAATTTAAATTTTAAAAAATTAATTTAAAAAAAAGGAATCTGAACATAAAGAGCAAGTATGTGTGGTCGGGGAGTAAGGATGAGGATGGAGAAGGAACAGTAATGGGGCCCCAGGATTGAGGGAGGTGCCCAGGAACAAACTCAGCGGGGCCTGACCCTGAGACGAGGGCAGTCAGAGCTGGCCCCCAGGTGCAGGGTAACAGGAAACAGCCCCTGGAAAGATGGTCTCAGGTGGGGCTGTGAGGGGCTGTGAGGGGCTGTGAGGCCACCAGTTCTCCTGCCCCCATGTCCCCACCACCCTGCCACCACAGACCCCGCAGAGGGAGGAGGAAGGAGCAACACAGCACTGCCAGCCCAGGAAGGGAAGGTGTCCTCCTCCACGCCCTCCAGCATCCCCTACACTGACACTCAGGCCGTGTCTACTATAACAGAAACGTCAGAACATCCCGTCCATCGTAGCAGAGAGCGCGCCAGAGCAGCAGCTCAGACACAATAAATTGATGACCAGCACAGAAGTTTTATAATCTCAGCTGTTTCTGAGCATGACTCCCAAGGACAGAAGTTGTGAAGAAAAATATGATGTCAGACTTGACTACGTAAAACAAATCTGGAGGTATTAAAACAGCTAAGACAACCTGGAACGTAGCAGAGCCGGTATTGTTAAATATAAAAGGTTCTTATAAATTAGCAACACATTTACAAATAACCCAAGCATACCAACTGGCAACTCAGCAGGAATGCTAGCATATGGACTCCTAAAACACATAGACCCTCGGCAGCAATCTCACTAATAATTTCAGAATTGCAAGTTAACAAGAGCACATGGCAGGTGCTTGGTACATATTTGCTGAATGAGTCATTTATGCATATCAGATTTCCTAAATTTTAAAATATGATTAATATTCTAATTAATAATATTGGCCAAAGTGTGAGGAAAAAGGTAGTCTCCAAACATCATTGGTGGGAGTGTTAATTAGCCCAGATTTTCTGAATGGTTACTTGGAAATGTATGTAAAGCCATTCAACTGTGCAGAAAATTGACCCAGAGATTCCATCTCAGGAAACTGGGTAAGTGTGCCAAGAACTGTACGTAAATATGTTCACTGCAACATTGCTTCTAATTACCAAAAAAGGCACAATCCTCTATAAAGGATGGGAAGACAAATCATGCCCCAGGCACACACTGGCAAACCAGAAGGGAGATGCCCACTGCCAGCCTGGAAGCTGCCTAAGATTTACCAACCTCTCAGGTGTGTCTGCGTGTCCCTGTGAGTAGTATACTTCCACTTTACCTGAAACATCATGGGGAGATTAATGTGTAACTGTACTTAGATCTGTGTGTGTGTGTGTGTGTGAGTGTAAACAT
This sequence comes from Canis aureus, assembly GCF_053574225.1. Lineage (NCBI taxonomy): Eukaryota > Metazoa > Chordata > Mammalia > Carnivora > Canidae > Canis > Canis aureus. The sequence continues at coordinate 2,337,319 of NC_135627.1, forward strand.
CCCTGGGGCTTTCATCTCACTTTCCACATTACGTTTTTCTATAAGGTCTGGACTTTGTTATAAGAACCATTACTTTTATCCCCCACCCCTGAAAAAAAAATGCTCGTTTAAAAAGTCAAGGACTACAGAAATATTTTTTAAAAATACGTGTCTCATCCCCTAGAAACTCACAGAAAAACCATTTCCCAAACCTATGGGGGATAAAAACATAAACAAGTATAAGAATACATTATAGTTATTTTAAACTGAAAGTTGTCTTTGTGGAGACGTAGCCTATGCATATTTAACTTACTTGCCTTTAGTTTATATAATTCCAACTGGTCATACTCAGCGAAGAGAAAGGGAGGGAGGGCGGGAGGGAGGAAGAGAGAAAGAAAAGCAGAGTGAGCAGCCCGGGACGGGACGCTGCCCTGCCACCTCGGGGAGGGGAGCGTGTGCCTGCAGTGGACGACAGAACTCCCAGCTCGCCTGTTTGTTCAGGTGCTCTCGTCCTGAGTCTCTCAGAGCATTTCACTACCTGCCAGTGATTCCACTCTTCAGAGATACACTCATTCTTTTCTTCAAAATGGGCCTTAGGTCAAGCCCAGCACTCAACCAAAGAAACTACTGGTATTCCCCTAGGAGGGAGAAAAAAAAAACAACAACCAACTAACTACTTGTGTTGATGTATGGATAGATAATACATTAGTTTCCAACATGCCAGGCTGACCAATAGAAATAAAATTCAAGAATTACATATATAATTAAGATTTTTCCACTAGCCTCACTAAAAAAAAATAATAATAAAAAATAAACAGGTGAAGTTAATTTGAATAATACATTTTATTTAACCTAACATATCTAAAATACTACAAATCCAATATGTGTTCCATATTAAAAATCATTCATGAGATACTCTGCGTTCTTTTATTCTTACAAAATCTTGGCAATCTGGGGTCCGTTTTACTCACAGGGCGCTTCGCAGTTGCAGCACTAGATTTTCCCTGGGAATATTTCAGCCGCATTTACATTCCACAGCAGTTTACAGCTGAAAGAGCAGCTGCCCACACCCAAGTTGTTTTTAAGTTGTTTATAGGCACTTAAGACTTTGCCAATAATTGAGTCAATTTTGTCTTTAAATCCAAATCTAAATAAGTTAAAATTAAACAAAGTGTGAAATTCAGTTCCGCAATCTTACCAACCACATTCAAATTCGTGCCACTTGGAATTTCTTTAACCGTCAGTGAAAAGGTATTGGCAGGTTCTAAGCCAGTGCTATTGTTGGATTCACATCTTAGAAGATCCTCTAGCTGCTGGACAGAAATCGCTGACAGGCAGTCACACTGGTTTGAGTAGGAGAACAAAGGAGCGCGAGCACCAGAAGCATATTTGTGGTAGAGCCACTGGGATCCTCCTGGGGAGCGAATACCGCGTTGGCCTCTGGGTGCTGGACCTGAGCCCCTGGGTAGGACACTCCTGGGTCCTTCGCAGAGACGGAGAGCAGGCAGTGGCAGTGAGCAGGAGTAACAGTTGCGGACAGTGACTCAGGAATTTTATTTGGAGTAAATGGAGCTGCCTAGCAGAGATCCTAACAGAGATGAGGACTAAGCCACTGGGCTTATGAGTCTGGACTGCAGGAGAGGTCAGGGGCAGAGACATGAATTCAGGAATCATCAGCATATAAATAGTATTTGAAGGCATGAGACTTGACACGATTGCCAAGGAGGAAAGTACAGAGAGCAGAGGGTCTAGGACCCAGGCCTGGGGCCTTCGAGCATTGGGAGGTGGCACTGGAGAGCTGCGGAACCACAGAAGCCAGAACAGTGTGTTCCAGAGAGAAGCCAGCAGCCCAACCACTGCACACCCGAAACACAAGACCAATGGAGACTGTGGGTTGGCAGATGTGTGACAAGTCCACAGGAGTGCTAGGGACTGATGACAACTACTACAGACCCTCGGACACCACCGCCAGGATCACACCAGTGCGTGGGCATGTGGGTCTTTTATGGCACAGCACTGTAAATGTATTTCCTCTTCCTTATGATCTTCTTAGTCACATTTTCTTCTCTCCAGCTTCCTTTATTGAAAGAATAAAGTACATAATACATAAAACATACAAAATCCCTGGTAATTGACTGTTCATGCTACTGGTTAAGCTCCCAGTCAACAGTGATCTTTTGAGGGAAGCCAACGTTATACGTGGATTTCTGACCATGGTAGTCAGCATCCCAGACCCCCTGCATCATTCAAGGGTTAACCATACATACATTCTTTGATGTTAGGCCATGAAGGAATCAGGGAGATGTGCAGAAGCCAGAAAGACATGTAAAGAGAGCTGTTGTCCTCAGACAGAGCATCCCTGCAAACTTTTGCCCATTGGCAGGATTAATCCATTCAGTAGAACAGGAGAAATCACTGGTTACTGAGCATCTTGCTTGTTGGATATTTACTTTTCCTGCCAGTGAATTGCCTGTTCATATCTTGGCCCATTTTTTGTTGTCAGCTCTTTCTGGTTGATTTGTAGAAGTTCTTTGTATGTGCTGAATATGAATCTTTCATTTGTGAAATGACTGACAGACTATTTCCTTTGGTCTGTAGCTTATCCTTCACTTTATTTCTGGTGCTTTTTTTTTGGTCCAAATGAAGATATTAGTTATATCAAACCTGTCCTATTGTTTTCTTTTACAGTTGGGCTTCCTGCGTCTTGTTCAGAAATCTTTCACTGCTCTAAGGTCATAAAGATGGTCTATGGTCCCTTCTAAATCTTTTTCACTTTTGTTTTCATGTTTATGTCCAATCCACACAGAACAGATTTTTGAGTGTGGTATGAGCTAAAGCTCTGACTTAACCTCTTTCTCACCCTTGCTCCAGGAAGTGGGCAGGAAGTGGAGTGACCACAACAGCCCTTGGTCTCAGCGCCCTATGCTGGCTTCTGTATCCTCTGCAGGGTAACAAGTCCTTGCCCGTATACCCAAACCTTTGGTAAAGTGACAGCCTGCTCTGAGCCGCGCCGTGAGGAATTAACAGGGAGGGGCCATCCTACTTTGGGGATGAAGGGGCCGACAACAGTGTCTCCCGGCCACAGGTCAGCATTCCATCAGTCCAACAACTGTGTGGCCTGCAGGGCCTGGGAGGGGTGATTTCCTGAGGGTCCAGGGGCCCCAGCACAGGATCAGCTCCTGGGGATACTCATAGCAGCTGGCGTGTAACCTGAGTGGCCACTTTTCAACAAGCCTGGAGGCTCTCACCGCTGTAATTAAGACTTTGAGAGAAATAAAACACCTCGCAGCCATACCTCATTCCAGGAAGAATTGGCAACTGAAATTTTTACGAATTGCTGGGGGTGGGGGATAAATAATAAAAGTGCTTTGGAGAACACTTAATAACCTCCATCTTCAAAATCTACATTGCAAATCTCCTCTGACCTCAATGATGACCCTTTTGCTGAGCCAAGGTAACGTTGTCTTCCTTTAATGAATGAGGAGCTGAGGCCAGAGACGGAGAAATGGCCCCCCCAGCAAGGGAGACCCTAATACCTTGTCCAGTCCCCAGAGATGGAGTAGGGGAAACGTGGTACAGTGCCACAGCACCTGGGCCTCCAGCACAGGGGCTGCACTGTGTGCCTCAGCTTCTGTCCCCTTCCCCGAAGGCCCCACTGCCACCAGACATGTTGCTCCCACATTAGAGAGGACTGGCATCAGGACGCAGAGTTCCAGCAAGAGGAACCAAAGAAGGCGCTCACGCACCTATCTCCCAAGCAGAGACATTGGGCCCCAAGCCAAGGGATCTTTGTGCCCCAGCTCACCTCCTGGTAGGCCTGCCCGTTCCCGGCCCACGGCTTGGCCTTTCCAGAAGGTTCCGGCGCTCTGAGAGTACCTCACCCAGGGTCTTGTCTGTTAGACAGTGATGGACAACAGGAGTTTTAATTTGACAACGAATTCCTGTCATTCCATCCGATGGTTAGGATTATATTACCCTGTCAGAAAAAAAGCACTTGCTTCTGGAACATTCTTAAGGAATAAGCTGGACAGCAAGAATTTCAGGAAGGGTGAGGAAGACGTGATAGATCCCAATCGCATGCACCAGGCACCTGGGTCTGGGCTGGTGAGCAGAGGCAAGCTGCCCTAGAGGGCAGTTGGCTTCAGGGTGACAGTGGGGGTGTCCTGCCTGCTCCTTGGGAGGGGGATCACCAACCCCACCGGGGGGGCCCCAGAAGCACAGTTAGTAATAATCATGGCTCTCTAGGGACTTTTCTCTCTGATAATAACATTGGGAGATTAAGGAGTGGGCTAAAACATTTTAAAGGACTGCACAGTTCCTAAGTTACAGGTAGAGGGTGAGGAAGCCACCTGGGGTCATCGTTCAGGGGTTGGCAGGACCCTCCTGAGGAGCAGCTCAGCCCTGGGTCATCCTGAGGGTGGCCGCCACCGGACCAGCCTGCGAATTCCTTCTCCTTCTTCGGACCTCCGGGCTCCATCCCCAGTGAGCTGCTCTTACATGTCTGTTTCTGAGCACAACTCGAGATTTGCCTGTATTTTATTCTAAAGGTAGCAGTGGTTGTGAAATGATAAGGATATATATATGTATATTGGTCTCTGCCCCCAGTTCCCAGCACAGAGCTCCTAAAGCCTTGTCATTTCCTAGGTGCTAAGAGCTGGAGGAGCACCTCTTGATCTAATGGGGTGACTCTGAGCGGGCTCCTGCCTGGGCTGGTCACCAGGAAGACCCTCCACAGCGCGAGGCCTGCACCTCCTGGACACCCCCACCCTCCAGAGACGGTGTGAAGCATGGCTCAGGCCTCAGTGAGAGACCCCCATAAGGCCCCTGCAGGAGCTTCCAGGCTGCACCACACGACATCCCGGGAGGGTGATGCACCCCAGCCCCACGGGGACAGGAGCTCCTGCACTTGGGACCCTCCTGGACCTTGTCCTGTCACCTCTTCATTGATGAGATGGTCTTTGTCAAGTCCTTTGAGAAACTGGTTAAGTGCTTCCTTGAGTTCTGCGAGCCGCTCTAGCAGATTAACACAACGAGGGCATCGTGGGAGCCCCCGTCTGCAGCCGGCCAGTCCGGAGCTCAGGGACAGCAGGGCATGTGCCTGGTGTCTGAAGGGGAAGTGGGACAGTCTTGTGGGACCGAGTCCTTAACCTGTGGGGCCTGGTTTGGTCCCCGAGGGGGCTGCGTCAGAGTCAAGGTGAACCATAGGACCCCAGCTGGTGTCGCAGAGATTTGCGAGGGCAGAAACCTTCACACGTTTGGTGGCCACACGCATCAGAGGTGATGTGTTCTGTGAAGGCAAAGAAGACATCCAGGGAAGAAACACAGTGGAGGAAGAACTGGGGTTCTTTCTACGAAAAAACTGATTTTTTCACCGTTTTTTTCAAGGCATAAGTAAGATACAGGACAATTGGTAAGATTCCAGAATCTTGGTGCTCTTTGTAGCTGAGATCCTTGGTCCAGAGCAGGTCTCCCCTTTTTTCTTTTTTTTCTTTCTTTCTTTATTTATTCATGAAAGACACAGAGAGAGGCAGAGACACAGGTAGAGGTAGAAGCAGGCTCCCTACAGGGAGCCCGATGTGGGACCCTGGGATCATGCCCTGAGCCAAAGGCAGACGCTCAACCACTGAGCCACCCAGGGGTCCCAGGTCTCCCCTTTCTGAAAAGGGGCTGTCAACTCATGAGTCTCAGCCTCCAGTCTCGGGTGGCTCAACAAATTATTGTAGGCTCAGAATGGGTAGGGCATGTCCTCCTGCGAGAGATACAGGGGCAATGAGACTGAGAGGAATAGAGGTGGAGATATGGAGACACAGGCATAGAGACAGGGACAGAGGTGGAGATGGGAGAGAAGGGCTCCTGTGCAGTACTTTATCCAAGAGATCACCTGTTTGCAGAGCAAGCTGTGGGTCCCACCTGGAGGCTCCTTTCAGATCAGAGATAGCCGCCTCTGAAGACAGAGGTCTGCTTTCCCCCTGGGGCCCCCAGAAGCCTGTGTGGGGCATGTTGCTGCTGGTCATGAGGTCTGCTGGACGTGGAGAGGCCACCTCAGGGCAAGCCGCTTCACAATCCAGGTTTTATGATTAAAAATGCGTAACACTGACTTGCTGGGCTCTTTAAATGTTTCATCTAAGAGTGAAAAAGAGACTCAAAAGCTACAAAGGCAGGACCTCATGGAGTAGAGGGAAGGAAGCTCCTGCTGCCTCAGGGCGGTGGCTCTGGGAAGGAGAAACGCAGAGTCAGGGACATGTCCAGCGGCTGGGGCTGGGGAGCCTTGGAGCCCAGGGGGGCGCTTGTCCTGGGATGGCTATAACCAAGCGCAGCAAACAGGGATTGGGGAACTGGAATCTATGGTCTCTTGCTCTGTGGGGCCAGGCAGAGGCAGGGCTGGACCTCCTAAAGCCTCAAGTGAGGACCTGCTCCAGCCTCCGCCCCGCCCGGCCTCTGCTGTTGCCGGCTGTCCTCCCTGAGCCAGCCCTGCGCCAGCCCAGCTCTGCCTTCATGCTCCCGGGGGGTTGTCCCCATGTACACACCTGCCTCCACATGTCCCTTTTTAGAAGGACAGCAGTCACATTGGGTTAGGGCCTGTCTACCTAGTCACCATGACCTCATCTTAAATAGTTACATCCCCTAATTCCTAATGACTCCATATCCAAATAAGGTCACATTCTGAAGTGGGGGGAAGGGAGGTAAGTGCTGGGGACAGGGTGGGAGAAGCCTCCAGCAGAAGCACCCATGGTTTCAAGGGCTAACTGTAGGGAGGCCCTGGCTGAAGGGGGCGGTCAACATACGGATTTGGGACTTTGCTCCCGGGCAGGAATTTCCAGAGTGCTCGCTGTGTAACTACCAGCTCTAGGAACTGATTTGGGAAGCACTTGGTTGTTTTGCTGTGGACTTGTTTAAATGGGTAGGGAGAAGATGTAATTGGCACCATAAACTCATTGATGCTTTATTAATGAAAAGAACATCAATAAAGTCAGTAATTTAAAAAGTAAACTTATTTTAAGAGAATTATGAATAGCACAGATTCTCTGCGGATATGAAAGCGCATGTCAATGTGGTGACAATCCACGCTGGGGTCATATCTCAATGACAGAAGTCTGGGAAGTTGTCTGCTATGGACTGAATGTCTGTGTCTCCCCGAAAGTCACGCCAATGTGATGCTATCTGGAGGTCGGGCCTTTGGGAGGACATCAGGGTTGGATGAGGTCATGGGGGTGGAGCCCCCATGATGGGACTGGTGACCATGAGAGAAGAGACACCAGACACATGGCTCCCTCCACACCAGGTCGTGGCAAGAAGTTGCTGTGTGAGCCAGGAAGAGGGTCCCGCAGAACCAACCACACTGGCTCCCCAATCTCAGACTTCCCATTTCCGGAACTGTGAGAAATTTATTCTTGTTGTCTAAATATCCCCCCCCCCCACCCTGTAGCCTGTAGCACTTTATTATGGAGACCGGAACAGACCAAGACACTGCTCCTATGTCCAATTTAGATGATCTGGCCACATGGAGGGAGGTGGATGGTGGGGAGAGGTGCAGGTAAGAGAACAGTCAGGCTAAGGACCCCATTGGTATGGGCTGCCCAGGCAGAGCCAGCTGCAGGTGCGATGTGGGTGTTCCTCAGTGCCCTCACCCCTCACCTGGCATCACAGCAAAGCCTCTCATCTGTCTCACATGGTTCCTTAGCGTGGCGCTATAGCCTGGGTCCTACCTTCTTCTCCAACCTCATCTCTGGTGACACAGCGTTGACTGTGTCCTGTTTCAAGTGTAAAAACAGGCCTACTGATGTCTACACAATGTGTGGGCACTTCTGTTCATCCCCGACTGGGATGTGCCTACATCTGAGCCCTGCCCCATTTGATGCAATCCTAAATGCAGAGGGGTTTTGTTTTATTTTGTTTTGATATATTGAGTTTTGAGTCTTCCTGCTTTCTTCCATTATCTGAATCATATCTTCTAACACCAAAGTTTGCTTATGTTACAGAAAAAGGTTATTATTCAAAAACATTGTTCATTGTGGCTCATTAAAGCCTAATAAGGTGGACTGTACCCAGAAACTCTGGCAGTGGGACCGGGAACCTCACTTTTCCTTGCAGGGAGGAGAGAGGTCAGACTCGGTTTGGGGCACCTCCTTACCCTGGGTAGGTGACCCAGGCTGTAATATAACTAAGACAAAATACCAGGGCCAGCTCACAAGCTGGTTCTGGCTAACCCAACCCAGCAGGATTCTTGCTGAAGGCAGGCCAGAGTGAGCTGACATTACCTGGGGGAGCCAGGCGGTGACGAACCTGATCAGATATGGGGGATGGGAACTGTAGCTAAACCAACTTAGCAGGAGTCTTGCTAAAACTGGACAACGCAAAGACAAACACCCAAGTCCAAAAGTCTAAGCCTAGTTGAAATTCGGGGGAGCCTGAGTAGACTTTGGTCAAGGAGAGAATGTTTTGTCACATATTTATGGTTGTTTTGTCAAATACATCAAAGCATGTGAGTGATGAATCGTTTTTTTTCCCCTTGCCCCCCGAGCTCTTTAGAAACAAGAATCCCAAAGAAAATCTATAATTGGTAATAATAATGAGTTGGGAAGAACTTGGGACTAACCAACTAGAGCAGTGGCATTTGGAAGCACTCATAGACAGCCCTTGTAATCCTCATATCCACAGTCATCATGCAGGCTATCTTAGGGACTCATCATCGTATCTGTGTTGACCTATTTCAGCTACTTAAAAATGTATATCAATATAAATCAATAAACAGATATGTGCATTGTCTTAATAACTCTGAAAACCAGAAAGTCGTCTTAATGGAGGAAGGATGGCATTCTACCTATGGTGCCACTATAACCTACTTTCTTTTCCTAGGCCTTACAGCTCTTAACACAAAATAAATTCCAAGGTTAAAAAAATCTAACTGGATTGGAAACTAGGTCTGGCAATTATTCTCAGCTCTGCCCCAGGCACACTGATTGTCCTTGTGCAAGTTCTGAGCTTATCTGTGTCTCAGCCTCCTCAACTGCAGGGGGCACAGTAAAGAGGAGTAAGCCCTCCCTCCAATATTACAGACGATGAGGCATGCTCACATCCTTTTGTAAAACGGAATGCCTCTTTCCCAGGAAGGACGGAAGTCATTATCAGGGTACCACCTTACAGAGCTCATTAGGTTAAAGTCAGCAGGGCCTGTGCACAGAAAAACAGCTGGCTTCTGGAGTGGACCAGGCTGGCAATGAGTTTACAAGCAGCATTCTACCTTTCTGGTCCAAATAAAAGCAGGATTGCTCCAACCATGGAAACATCCTTTCTTGCCTCGTCTGATATAAATCCCGGAGAGAAGACGGTCTCATTCACGTTTCCCATGCAATGGTAATGGCTCCCTGATTGAAGGACCTACTGCTTCTCCTCACTTACTGTACCTGGAGCACCTCCCCAAGCGCTGCAGCAGCGGCATCAACCCCTGGTATGAACAGAGGACGGTGCTGCACGCTGCACCAGACATTAACAATTTCTTTTTGCTCCGCATTGGGCGCCCACTCTCTCTTGCCAGCTAGTGCTGCCAGCTGGTATCCAAAGCACCATTGTCTCCCCAGACACCTGCTTACCTACTTAAAGTTGAATTACTGTGGTTCCTGATTCCAAATTTTGTGAAAAGAAAAAGGATACCTACAAATGAAACTATATGGTAAGAAAAGCACTATAAGGAAACCCCCATAAACGTTGATGACGGTTATTTCTCGATGGTAAATTATTGGTTTTCACATACTACTCATAATCAGAAGAAAATCTGTTAAGACTCTGTCGGTCATTGACGGGGAATTTTCCAGCGTTTTGCCAACTCCTCCCGCAGCTCGCCCGACAGCAGGGACCTTGAGAGGTCAGAGCCGGGCCGGTGGGGACACTGCGGGGTTGCGGTCTGCGCGGACACGCGGCCGACAGCCGACCCCACCGGCTGGGCTAGGGGTCTCGGGGCCCCCGGGCTCCGCCCCACCTCCAGCCCCGGCCCCGGCCCCAGCCCCCAAGTCCCGCCCCCAGCGCATGGCCCCACCTCCCGGCCCTGGCGTCCTTCGATCCCCGCCGCGCTAGTCCCCACCCCGGGCCCGCCAGGCCCCGCCCCCGACGCTTCAGGCCCCGCCCCCATCCCCGCCAGGCCCCGCCCCCGACGCCCCGGCCCCGCCCCCAGCCCCGCCAGGCCCCGCCCCCTGCTCGCCGCCTCCTCGCCGACGCCCCAGGCCCAGGCTCCGCCCCCGACGCTCCAGGCCCCGCCCCCAGCCCCGCCAGGCCCCGCCCCCTGCTCGCCGCCTCCTCGCCGACGCCGCAGGCCCAGGCTCCGCCCCCGACGCTCTAGGCCCCGCCCAGCGCCGGCGTCCGCCCGCCTCAGCCCGGCCCGCGCCAGGCCCCGCCCCGCCCCGCCCCCTCTGCGCGCTCAGCTCGGCACGGCTCCGCAGCCGGCGGGACGCGGCGGCGGCGGCGGCGCTCGCGCTCCTTTGTGCTCGGTCGGCGGCCTCTCGGGTCCTCTCCGCGCGTCCTCTCGGCAGGCTATCCCTAGCTCTCCGGTGACGGACCATGTCGACGGCAGGAACGGGCGCAGGCGTGGAGGCGGGCTTCTCCAGCGAGGAGCTGCTGTCGCTCCGCTTCCCGCTGCACCGCGCCTGCCGCGACGGGGACCTGGCCGCGCTCTGCTCGCTGTTGCAGCAGACGCCGCGCGCCCACCTGGCCGCCGAAGACTCCTTCTACGGCTGGACGCCGGTGCACTGGGCCGCGCACTTCGGCAAGGTGGGCGCGGGCGCTTTAAGGCGCCATCTTCCGCGGCTTCCCTGTGGGGCCCGAGGCGCTGGGCGCGGGGCGTGCCGGGAGCGCGGGGCGGAAGCCGGGTGGGCGGCCTGGGCGGCGGGGTCCTGGCGGGGGCCGCGGGGCGTGCCGGGAGCTCGGGGCGGAAGCGGGGTGGGCGGCCTGGGCGCCCCGAGCGAGGGGCCTGGGGCGCATGTGCGGCGGCACGGGCGGCGGGGTCCTGGCGGGGGCCGCGGGGCGTGCCGGGAGCGGAGCGCGGGGCGGAAGCGGGGTGGGCGCCCCGAGCGAGGAGAGGCCTGGGGCGCATGTGCGGCGGCACGGGCGGCGGGGTCCTGGCGGGGGCCTGGCGGGGTCCTGGCGGGGGCCGCGGCGACGGCCCACGAGGGGCCCCGGGCGCGTGTGCGGCGGCGCAAGTTTCAAACGGGCTGGCTTCGCGGGCGCGCCGCCCCTAGCGGAGGCCGTTGGCGACTGCCCGCCGCGGGCCGGGCTCCCGGGTGGAGGCCAGGGCGCGGGCGGGGGTGGGGCGAGCGGTGGGGGCGCGTGTCCGCCGCGGACCTCCGGGGTTAGGGTAGGGCGCGTCCTCGGGAGCTCCGCTCATTCCCCAGGGATTCGGTCCCAGGACGAGGGCCCAGCTGCATCTCCCAGCGGACACTGGTTCTCGTTTATGGACGTTGAGCAGCGCTCTCCCCGTGAAACGGTGCGGCCGGGGCGGAGGAAAGAAGGGGCCTCGCAGAGCCGGATGCCCTTGCTGCTGTGCATCTAGCGCAGTCGGTGCTGTCGTCTCGGGAAGCCGCGCGCGGCGCCGCCTCTAGTGGGAGAGTCCGGTTCGTGCCTGCGGGGCTGCGAGCGCCCCCACCTCCCGCCCCGCCCCGCCCCCAGGACTGGGTCTGGCTCCGCGGCTCCCCGGCTCCCCGGCCCTGCGCGCCTGGCCCCCGGGCGCTGGCACGGTCGTGTGGGTAACTCAGAGCGTGAGTCCTCCACATGTTGGCTCTCGTGTGCTTTGGGGACGGGCAGCCCCGCCACAGGTGAGGACAGCTGGTCTTGAAAAGGCTCCCCTGTTGACCTGTCGTCCAGTTGAGCATAACAGTATCGTGGGACAGTCTGGCACGTGCTGTCGAACGCTTAAGACCTCATTACAGTGCTCATTCAGAGTATTTAGCGACCCGGCTGCCTCCAGGTACCTCCAGGTGCCGCCAGGTACCTCTAGGGATTAGAGCCATAACCGGCTTCAGCACGCTTACCATGGGAGGTTTCAGGTTGTTTGATTTTACCTACAGTGAGGTGTAAAGCCCCCGAATTCACTTTTTGGAAGCCTCTTGTTTCTGTGGCACCGAGATGGTAGGTCAGCCTTGGACACCAGATGTACCTGGAGGAAGCCTGCCCTGTGCAAGGGCCAACTGGGCAGTTAGCGTGTTACCAACCATTCCCACCTTTCAAGCTAGTGTTCTTCGAAATGTGCCAACTGTGCACGTTTCCTGACCTTCCATGAGGTTCATTTTTCCTTGAGAGCTAAACATTATTTAAAATCTTTCATTACGCTTTGCTTTTTACGAGCTGTGTATGGAGCAGTACTTTTCCCAGTTTCCTAAAGCAAACCCATAGGTAACAGATTTATTAAGTCTACATAGCTCATACTTGGTCTTAATAAGTAACAGGTTTCTGGTATGCCCACGGATATTTATCCTTGTTTTTCTTTTTTCTTTTGATTCAAAACCTGTTTGACTTATCACTAGTATTGGCACTTTCAGTTTTCATCCAGTCTGTTAATAACGGCGTATGTAAATGCGCACCAAAGGTGTGTCTCTCTCTTTTTATTTTTTTTTATTTTTATTTTTTTGTGTGTCTCTTTATCAGCTGTCACTCCCAGATTGTAGTTCCTGGAAGACCTGACACCGTGTGAAATCTGTGTATTCCCAAGTGTGAGAGCTCATTTCCCACAAATGTGGATTGCATGACCTCCTATGCAAGGAAGGCTTAAATTGCTGACCAGAGGCTAAGAGACCTAGGGTGAGACTAGGGTGTGGCCATTTGTTCATCATTTGAGCTCCGTCCTCTAGAAGAGAATTGTTGGCACTTGGAGCTTTTCCACTAACAGCTGTGAGCCTCGAGAGGGGAAACGAGGCCAAGTGAGGTCTGTGGACAGCGCCTGGCTCTGTGGGCACTTGGAGAATGTAAGTGGAGTGTGCCGAGCTCCTCCAGCCAGGTTAGGATAATTGCAGTGCCTGGCTGCAGAGTGTAGTCTTGCTGCCCCACCTTTGTGCCCCAGGAGTCCAGAGCTTAGATGCCCTGTAGGCCTCCCCCGGTGGTGGTGGGGGTGGGGAGGAGCACGCAGAGTGTCAACACTTGAGTGCTGCCACTCACTCTGCATATGTGGTCCCTAAAACCAGGATCTGGAGAATGGGCCTCGACCAAGTTTTCTTGGAACGCTGTGTGTGTAAAGGTGCGCAGAGCACAGTTGTGTAGACTGCACAAAATAGTCTCTGAAGAGCGTACTATAGCTACACAGACTTTTTAAACTACCAATCACTTTGGTTTTGTTCTGTAGAGGTGCTTGAAAGTGGCAAGACACAGTTTTGAGAGAAGTCTTTGAATATTGCAGTCTTTACTGATTCTGATTTTTCAGTTGTAGGAAAACAATATTTAAATTTGTGTGGTGTCAGTTTTTTTGACTTGCTGTGTACCAACTTTTTTTTTTACCAGGGCAAGGAAAGTACTCCTTTGAATACCTATTTAAAATTTGTACCACGAAGGAATGATTTCTAACTGTTCCCTTAGAAAAAAGCTTGGTCACAAAAAATGCTACTTACCTGCATCATAGCATTGGAATTGTTTATGTAGTTTATAAAAGTATATGACATTTACACGTGTCATTCCCTCCTGCCGTTTTCAAAGCTGGAGTGCCTAATCCAGTTGGTGAGAGCTGGGGCCACTTTGGACGTCTCCACTACACGCTATGCACAGACCCCGGCCCACATCGCGGCATTTGGGGGACACCCCCAGTGTCTCATCTGGTTGATTCAAGCAGGAGCCAGCATTAACAAACCGGTAAGGGAGTGCTGATGATTAACTTGGTCTTTATTTTCTTTTTCCCGTTATAATTACATGGTGTTGTTTTAAATTGAGGCCTTAATTAGAGTTTGATACTTTCACCTTTCGGCTGACTGAGGTTTACGTTTATTTAGTTGTGGATAATGGGCCCTTCACAGAGCCGTGCTTTCACCTGTTCCATGACTTCCCAAGCTCCTCGGCCATCCAAGGCGATGTGCCTGCAGTCACAGCTGGTAGCTGAAGGAGGCTGGCCTGGAGCCCAGGTTTCTTGGCTCCCCTGCCCACAGTGGCCTCCGCGTCATCTCCACACATAACCGTGGAGCACGTCCATGCTAGCGAGAGATTGGCTGTTCAATCATCTGCATGGTTGGGTTAGCATTAGGCTGACCAGTATGAGTTAGTGACGCTCCAGAGATGACCTGGGCCTGTTGGCCAGAAACAGATAAAGAGCAGGGGTTCTGTGTGGAAGGGGATAGGAGTGCGAGTGTGGGCGTGCCAGTTTCTCAGTGTGTTTTCTGTATGCCTATCACTTCCTCAAAAAAAAAAAAAAAAAAAAAAACCTCCAGGAGAAAGTTTCGCTTGCTGAGGACTCCTGTGTGGGTGTAGATGACTCTGGACAGTCTGACCCTGGGGTCCGGGGCGGAGACCCTGCCCTGAGGGTGGATCTGTCTAGGGGCTTGTGCCTAGGGCTTTGTAGGGATGCCTTTATGCTTTCTCCGTTCTGTTCTTTCTCTCTATTCTGTTTTTATATGCTTTTTCTTGCAATAATCTTCAAGGGCATACCATGTGCAAAACAATTCTGATTTCCTTTCTGCTTTGCTGTCTTTCCCAAGACTCCTCCGTTGCTGATAAGTAGGTATAACAACTTGTGAGCCCCTCTCACAGGTAGCTCAACTTTGCACGCACAAGGCTGGAATTGGCGGACAGGTGTTTGTAGCAGCAGTTTAGAACAGAGCTCAGGGGAACAGTGAATGACAGTGCGTGTTGCTTTTATCTGTGTGTTCAGAGGTTTCAGCCCCATACCATTGTTGCATCAGGCATGCCTGTCTCCACCTGTCCGTTCCTGGTGCTGCCTTCTCTGCTCCAGGTCTCCTAGCAGGACACCTGGGGGTGATGGGGGGGGGCATGCTCTACCTCCTTTCCCTGGCCTGGGGCTTGTGCTTTCAGTCAATCTCCTTATTAATGAAAAATGGATAATCCTTGAGTGGGAGTGATTAATAATTAATATGGAACTTCAGGGACATCTGGGTGGCCCAGCAGTTGAGCATCTGCCTTTGGCTCAGGTCGTGACCTGAGGGGTCCTGGGATGGAGTCCTGCATCAGGCTCCCTGTGGGAAGCCTGCATCTCCTCTGCCTGTCTCTGCATCTTTCGTGAATAAATAAATAAAATCTTCAAAAAAATATACGAAACTTTAGAATATTGATTTTCTTTTTTAAGATTTTATTTATTTGAGAGAGAGCAGATGAGCACAAGTGGGAGGAGGGGCAGAGGGAGAAGCAGACTCCCCACTGAGCAGGGAGCTGGATGGGATGATCCCGGGACCCTGAGATCATGCCCTGAATCGAAGGCAGACATTCACTGACTGAGCTCCCCAGGCACCCCTCTGTTGGTTTTCATTCAGCTTTTATGTAGCCCCTAATTTGTAGAGGTCCAAAGAAATCCTGTAGCACTGCCTCTCAGACCGTTTAATTCTAGGAGCTCTTTTTCATTGTAGCAGTCCTGTCTGGCCTGGATGAGGGGCTGCTGCTCTAGAGAGTCCTGTGTGGGGACCCTCTGCACTCTGCTCCCAGGGCAGGAGTCCCCCAGGCCCCCACCTTCTCATGCCCGAGACTGTCGCCTGAGGTCACTGGGTGTCCCAGCATGGTTCCTGAAAGGGTCTCTGCTATGCTATCATGGGTGGGGCTATGGTCTGAGTATGTTGACTCATCCTGAGCTGGAGCGTGTCTCGTCTCCCACATAAACTGTTAGAGACCCAGAACCAGGATTTCCTAAGTCCGGCCATGCTCCCAGAGCTGCCACGACATTTCTTCTTTCTCCTGTCTTGTTCATGTCCATCTTCTGGCACCTTAGTTATCGGCTGTCGGGATCCTCCTCAAACCTCACGGAGACTGTGTTTGCGCCTACAGACCGGCGCCAGGGGGTGATTCATGTGTGGTGCAGAGGCTCCATGTCCCTAGGGACAGGGGCATTCCGACTCCAGGGGATTTCTTCTAGATCCATCTATGACGACGACATGGGCATCACGTTGTGTAAGGATCTGTAGGCTATCTATTCACTGCTGTTCTAGAATTTCATTAGCATTCAGTACCACCCTTGATGTCTCGTAACTGGATCAGAACTGGACTTTTCTTTATTTGCAATTCAAGGTGACTCGTAGTCTCCGGCTCCCACTTCCCCTCATTACTCACTTTGCCCACAATAGTTCTGGAATCATACTGCAGAATATTTGATATTTTTGGAATGTGACTTGTCTGAGCCTGAGGCCTAAGGAACTTATGATGGTTGCTCCTCGAACTGTCTGGGCTGAGTGTTTTTGTTTTTTAAGATTTATTTATTCATGAGAGACAGAGAAGCAGAGACACAGGCAGAGAGAGAAGCAGCCTCCATGCAGGGAGCCCGATGTGGGCCTCAACCCTGGGACTCCAGGATCACGCCCTGGGTTGAAGGCAGGCACTAAACCACTGAGCCACCCAGGGATCCCAGGGGCTGAGTGTTTTTGACTGTTCTTCCCTTCCTGGCTTGGGGGTATCCTGGGGGAAGCAGTTCTGGAGCTAGTTTGCTTCATCCTCTGTCCCACCATCTTCTTGGAGTAATAGAGCAAACTTTACTTGTCCTTGCTCCAAAAACATCTTTTGTTTTCCTAGTGGGGGGGGGGGGGTTCAGAGCGGGACCACCTCCCCTAAGTCTTCATGCCATCCTCCTGGAAGTACTTACCTGCAGTTGTACCTACTTCCTGTCTCCCTCTCCCCATCTTTTTGGGAGTTTGGGGGTAGGTTTTGTTAAGAATCTGAGGGGCACCTGGGTGGCTCCGTGGGTGAAGTGTCTAACTTCAGCTCGGGTCATGATCCACAGTCCTGGGATCGAGTCCCAGATCCCAGTCCCAGGATCCAGTTTTGGTTCAGGCTCCCTGCTCAGCGGGGAGCCTGCTTCTCCCTCTGGCCTCCACCCTCCTCATGCTTGCGCCCCCTCACCCCAAATAAAATACCCTTTTAAAAAAAAATCTGACTTCACTTAATGGCTCCCTGGGTAGCCACATGGAATTCTGTGTTTCTTTCTTTGGAAATAGGCTTATTCTGTGTAGAACTTTCCATCACCTTTGAGCTCACTTTAAATCAGTGTTTATACTTTTCTCTCCATGACACACTGGAGTCTCAGGTTACATTTGGTTGTAGAAGCTAGCACTCTTCACTTTGGGCTGCACCCCAGGATTCCTGTGGAAGTACAGGCCAGGAGCAGTGGGGAGGGAGCTCGGCTGTGTCCCAGTTTCTGAATGAGCTTGTCTCTGGGTGCCACGCCCAGAACACAGCCACTCCTCCCTCAGTTACGGGTAGTGGTCTGCTGCCAGGTTTGGCTTCCAGGGATGGTAAAGTGTGAGGACTCCGTAGCTGTGCTGCTTGGTCAGGCAGGAGGCCCTGCATCATTGTTTCTAGCAGAAACCGCATCCTTCTCTTGATTACTGTATCTGTCTTTCCGTCTTGCGAACCAGAGAGCCTGTGAATGAAATCATATTTCAGGTTCTTCCCCATTCATACAGTGCAAACTCATTCATCTCCTTCACTGTCACTCCCAGAGTTGGCTCACTTTCTCTGCTTTCTCAGCATTATTCTGAAGCACAAGCCCCACTCAGACGGAGGCAGCCTTTCTCGGGGTCTTTGGACGAAGTAGGCTGTGTGTGGTCCCGGGTCCTCTTCCTCATCATTCCTGACCCTTTTACCATAACCCTCCTTGTCTAAAGTATAGTTGTAATTGGGGCGCAGGGGGCCACTGGTGCTGTCCCAGCTCAGGCTAGCCCTGTGGCGGATGTGGACACATGTAGGTAGACCAGACCAGGTGTGTGATGGTGTGTGCTGTTCCTTGGCCTTGCTTGCTTTTTTCTTTTTATCCTGTTAGAGGATAATTGTTTTGGGTTTTAAGTACAACACATTTGTGCTGAGATCAGCATAAAGTGATTTCTTGACTTCCATGTGGAGTGTGCATGCTATCCCTGCTGGAGAGGCCCCACAACTCTTTGTTCTTGACCTAGGAATTCAGGAAAACATGTCCTTTCTGTGGCCTGCTTTTATTTTCCCTCCAGCATCTCTCTAGCTATATTTCTGCGTGGTGTTCTTTAAATTTGACTTGCTGTGTTGTTTTGTCTCAAGGAAGAACGAGGTGCATGGTCCGTGTCAATTGTTTACCTTGAAAATGTCAGTCTTGTTAGATCTGATATGCTGTGTGTGCCTTCTGTTGTTGCAGGACTGTGAGGGCGAGACCCCCATTCACAAGGCGGCTCGCTCTGGGAGCCTGGACTGCGTCAGTGCCCTGGTGGCCAATGGGGCTCACATCGAGTAAGTGCCTTCACTTATTCCTCCACCAGAGAGCTAGTCAGGGCACTGTGCTTATAGACAGCATGTACTGAGAGCAAGTAGCAGTCCTCAAGTTTGCGTTTCTAGTAGCAGTGTAACTTTGCTTTTTATAGATCAGTTGGCATTAGTGGGCAAGGTTTTGCTAGCGGAGGGAGCTTCATCCTGGCAGCAACAGGATTGTTGCCATGACAGCAGGCGAGGATAGAAAGAGCAGTTAAACTAATTGAGCTTGGAACCTGGCATTTGTTGACTTTGCCACTAACTAGTTGTGTCACCATGGGCAAGTCCTCAGACTTATTTTGCCAGTGTTAACTTTAAAATGAGGCCCTTGGATTGGGTTAGAACATCTTTTCAGGCCTCTCTGGTCCCCAAATTCTTGCAAACACTTAGCTTTTCTAAGTGGTGATTTTCTCATTTTCCAGCAGATGTGAGAACAGTGTGCAGTAAAGCCTATTTTACTTTTAATTTATAACTTCTTGTAAAGTGGAACCATATACATTAAAGACTTCAGACTCAGAGCTCTTCGTACTGGTGACATTTTTGTAATCTTATCTAGTTTATTGGTGGTTTGATAGAACAGTATTAGTATCTAAGTGTATTAATTTAAAGATGTGGTCTTAATGCAAAAGTCATTAGCTAGCCTTGGCAGTAAACGTTTATTTTAGGTGTTAAATTCATTTGTATTAACTTTCTCTTAAAGATTTATATTATAAACATTTTTCTTCTGCAGTTCACAGCATTAACAAAATGGATGCGGTTTTCACCCTTAAATGTTGAGTGTAAGCTATAGAGCTGTAATAACCAAAATAACTACAATGTCAGCTTTTTTGTTTTAAGTGTCGTGACTATTTCATAAAAATTAATTACAAAGCACTTTATTCTAATTGGAATTGTGAAAATCTAGACTTTGGGAGAAATAAACCCACAAAACTAACTTAGTTTAACCCTTTGGTTTCCACTTCATTGTTTTGACTCTGTGTTATAATAAGTCTATTGAAAATAGATCCTGGATAGCAAAACCATATAGGTTAATTAATGCAAGGCCTAATACCAGGGGCTGTCATTTGGCTCCTAGGATCTTAGCTTCTGTTTCATTAAGTGTTATATTGTTAAGTCATTGGTTTGGGCTTGGATCTTTTACTTCCATAGAAATTTAGTATTGTAAGTATGCCCTGTATTAACTGTTACATTGCAGGGCACTTTGTGACTTCATATGTAGTTATGACTTCAGGTAATGTAAAAACAATGGATAATGCAAATATATGTTACACAATTTGAGTTGATTCTCAATGGATTGCTTCAAACTGAAGTTCTATATGCAGTTTTCTTAGCTGTGTTTAGATTAAAAACTCCAATCTTTGATTTTCATAACAGAAGCTTTGATTATGAAATACAGAGTCATATTAAAATCAATGATCAAATTGCTTGTCATTTATTGAAATAATAATTAGAAGTTGACCTTTTTAATGACTTTTCTAAGCAATAGTCTAATTGGTCCTGAACATTTTATTACTAAGATGTTCTCTTCATTTCAATGAATAGCTTAATCCTTTGAGCCAATAAATATTGACCTCTATGTCCTTTTTTTAATAGGTGTCTTTCTAAAATGAGAATCTTTTATTTACAATTCTGTCCTTGGTTACAGGGCCCTCAAGTGTCTTTTTCCCACCAAGTGTGACTGAGCTAGGCCTCGAGTGCCAGTCTGTTTTTCCTCAGTATAAGAGCCACCCCCTCGAGACCCTGCATTATGGTGATTTCCCTGGCCTGAACCTTCAGATGTGTTTTTAGAAGAAGTGTTTACCCTGAGCCACCTACCCAAAAGTGGTTCTTAAAATTCTAGGTCTTTGGCCTGGAGACAGAGCATTGAGAATCAATTGTATATGTGGTTATTTAGTTTTCGCATCTGGAGAAATTGCCAGTTTTGCTGAGAAGCTAATTTATAAATTACTTTTTGATATTTATTTGTTCTGCACATTTTTATAGTTTAACACTTTTAGCCTACAAACAGATAATAGTTTGAGTCCCCCAAATTAATGGTACATAGATCTCCCTTGTTTGCTGTAACACTGCTCATATGGTAAAGAGTAGTCCTAGCAAGTAACCTGCCTTTCTGTTGTTTTGTTTTTTTTAAGAGGTTCAAGGGTCACGGTATAAATTTACTTACCCAAAGTGATTTATATTTTTTCCAGTTCAGAATGGGCCAGATTACTGATTCTTCATATTACATGCAATAATATAAACTTTTCCTTTTCCTGTGAAGAGATTGCAAGCTGTCTTGTATCAGTATTTTGTCACACTTGGTGGTGGTGATTAATTTTGTTATTAATTCCTACCTTTTTTTTTTTTTGTTTTTTTTTGTATCAGCTGCATAAAATGACCAAAATCTTAAGTTGCTGCTTTTTTGGTCACTGGGTAGATAATGATGAGGGCAAGTGTACCCCGCATCTGTGGCTAGAATGGTTTGTTGTGTAACTCACTTGTCAATATAGGCCGCGTCTGTACGATAACGCATGTCAGCCGCTGGGCACCGTGTATAACATTTTCTAGCACCACACGTGAGTATGTTGATGGAGTTTTTTTTTTTTTTTTTTTTTTCCTTCTCTTTTACATCTTGAGTCTTGGTGCCAAGTTTTCTTTTTCTCATGAGGTTTTTGTTTCTGGCTTATAATAGTGGTCATCATTTGCCATTGTTTACATCCAAAAGTAAAAATACATAGGATTAAGTACTAATTCTGTGACCAAGTTAAATGTTTGCATACTTTAAATTCCCTGAACTTCTGCAGACTCTTCTCATTTATGGCAGGTATGGAGTTCTCTTAAGTGAGGTATTGCTTGTATGACAATTCTTCCGTTGTAGCCATTCCCTGAGTACTGCTCGCCCTGAAGGGTTTTCATCCGAGAGGCACGTACTAACATGTAAACCACCACTGCCTCTTTTCTTTCTGATAATGGAATCAGTAGCAATGTAAGATCAAGTCTTCCTGTGATTTTGAAGAAAGACTTGAGCACTGAACTACCTGCTGATAATTAAGACCCTTTGATTACTGAAGTTGTAAACCAGGTTTTGAGCCTTTAATTACTACTCTCTTCACTTTCAGTATTTTGGCACCAGTTAACCTTGGTTACTTTGTTTTCTTGAGAGGCAAAGTGGGGGACGTTACTGTGTCAACCAGATATTGAAATATAGCCTTTTTTTCTGCTGCTGAGTAGAAGGGAACGGATTTGGCGGGATTGAGAGTGAAACTAGAATTGCTTGGACTTTGGGCAGATTTGCTGGCCCATTCTGTGCCACGTCACACGGGTGCTAGCATTTAATTAGGTCACGACAGAGTGTCCTCGCTTCTGAGAGCAGAGCATTTCTGTAGAAGCCCCTAATTCCGTGGTGACCAGATCTTCACATGGGCAACATATTCTAGCTTCATCATTCTGATCCCAAGAACTGTGGTCATCAGATACCCAGAGAAGCATCACTAGCCTTATGTAAGCAAGTTCGGTGAGTCACTCTAGAAAAATCCTTCTTGCCTAATTTAGAAAATAGGCATAGTTGGCTGTAGTCACAAAAGTCTAAAATGTTATCTTAATAGATTTTGTTTTAATGCTGCAAAACCATATAGACTACTGAACTTTTAGACATTCTTAATTGAAATTGAGTTCATTTTAGTTTGATTTGTAATGGGGGATCACATTTATGTCCCAGCCTCGTGTGCTCGCCCAGAGAGCCCTGTCTGGAAGCGGAATTCCTGTTAGGGCACATACGTGCCATGAGCATATTTCATGTTTGTGTCAGAGGTTTGATTGTAACTGCTGCCTGGGGCAAAATCTAGCCCAGGCTTACACAGTTGGCTGTTCATTCATATTTGAAATTTGTGGTTTCTTTTCATTGGTTCACCTGTTTGCCCTGAATAGTAGGAGTCTATGAATTTATTAGAATCATAACTCTGAATTAGTTTCTGATTTGGGGTCCTCTGCCTCCTGCCCTCCTCCCTGCCTAGTCTCCCTCCCTTACCACATTGTCACTCTGGCTGACTTGTCTGATCCTGCTGTTGGCTGACTCTTTCTCCCTTTCATTGAAGAGCTGCCGGCCTGGTGGAGGAACTACTTACTTTCTGAGATGGCTCTGAAGGTCCTTCTGCCTGCCAGACAAGGAGCAGGGGTGGAGTGACGGTCCTCTAAAGTTGTTGACATACTTCGTTTAGAATTTTTATTTGTTTCACAACACCTTGAATAACCTAGATTCTGATAATTGTTTAATGACTGCTTTCAAATAGCCAATGATTTCCAGATCCAAATATCTTTTTCCTTTGCTAAATTATAGTGGGAACACATGAAGCATTTTACTGGACTCTATGAATGATGCTCTTATATTTTAATGTATGCAAACATAATTGAGGTTCAGTTACAGTGTAAAACTATCCTCAGTAATGTTGACCTTGAAATGAAAACTTGGCACCAAATTTATTCAGGTAAATACTTGAAAAAATAGTTTCTTCCTCTTGTTACCTGAAGACTGTATTTAAGAAAGTCTTCATAATTAAAGAGTTTGGATACCAAAGGGTTAAAAATACACGTTTTTTTTTTACTGAAGAAATTTTAGATGTTTGCTAATGTTGTCTGTACAAATGGACATTTAGTGATTTTTTTTTTTTAATCTTTTTTTTTAACGATTCCATGTATTTGCTTATTTCCATCTAGGAATAGTTACTAATGTATTTGAGATACAGCATACCAAATTTTAAAGTAACCAGAATCGTGAGTGAATGGTTTTTAGTCCATACTGTTAAAGTTTTGATGAAAAATTGGCATATTTCGATTGGCTTCATGCTGAAAGTGGCTGGAGGTGATTGGAAAAGGCAGTGTTGTGGAGCTTCAGCTCCCGGTCAGGGCAGTCATGTGACAGTCGCTCACACTCAGTGACTGTGCCTTGCAGCCCACGTGTGTATATGTATTTGTAATCCAAATGTTGCCTGCGAATATGTGATCCCTTATTATTTCAGTGTCCTGTGTTCTGAACCATTGCCCGTTTTAAATCACAGAGAAGATTCTGAATCTGTAAAACCTACACGTGTCAATGTCTTACAGCTACGTAATTCGAATTGACTTGATTTTTTCAAGTAATCCTAGAAAGGGGGAGCATTCCATATAGAAACTGCTGAGACTGCCACAGGTGCTTCTCCGAAAACCTTACGGTTGTGGCATTGAATGCTCAGTATGGCTTCCTTTCTTCACACGAGGCATACTGTTGAGGTATTTGTTGCGGTGATTGGTTTTAATGCTAATCTAGGAATTCAGATATAGATTCTTTAGATTTGCATGCTTTGCTTACCCTAATTTAAGATATCTACCTTTTATTGTAACTAACAATAGTTAAGTTGAGATCAGAATTTTAACAGAACTATTATTTATATAAAAATTGTGGTTATCTCTTTATTGTCACATGGCATTAACAAAAAAAAACATCTGAAGGTGATGTGACAACTCAGATTCTAAACATTGTCTCAGTTATTTTCCTGATCCGTGGTTTTTCAAATTAAAGAAAAAACTGTTCCTACTAGAACGGCTTCTCATCTGTTGCAGGGACGTGACACTGTAAGTGGAAAAATAGATGGAGGACTAGGTGGCCACAGAGTAGGCTTTTGTCTTCAAGTGCTTTTCAGTACAAGACACTTTAATACCTTCTTCAGAACTTTATGACAGATAATACGGTAACCCAGTGTTTACACTTTAGCTTCAGTGAAGCTTAAAAACAAAGTTTCTTTGCCATTTATTGAGCAGAAAAAATAATTCACAGTGAGATTATTAGAAGTCTTCTGTATTTCCATATTCCTCTTTGGAAAGAATATTGGGGTCCCCCAGGAAGACATGGGTGGCCTGCTCAAGATCACTTTCACAGTCACCCTGAGTGTTACAGAAACTAGAATCCACAGGTGCCAGCACCAGCAGCAGTCTCAGCAGCCTAAAAATCTGATCCTGTCAGCTTTTTTTTTTTTGAAGACCGTTTTTTTTTTTTTGAAAGTTCAACAAACTAGACCCAATTTTGAACATCCTGTTGATTGATGTCTAATTTTTAAGTCCTGCCCAGTTTCAAAGATTATTTTCAGCTGGATATCAGAGCCAGTGAACGGAGAGCTTTTAGAAATGACCTCATAGCACATCCACAGGGTTCTCATCTTCCGAAATGGACAGAGGTGAATTTTGGGTCATGCATAGTCTGCATTCACCAATGTACATCACACTGAAGATGCTAAGTTTAAAAGTATACTTTTTTTTTAATTAGGCTAAACATATATGCTGTCATTACTGCCCCAGTTTTCATGCAAAATATGTTTTCAGAGTACTTTTGAATAATTTCTTTCAGATACTTTAAAACTTGGACTTCGGCCTAGTGTGTGGAGACTGCAGCTAAGATCGACATTTGTGCTGACACTATACCTAAGCTTGATGGGAGCACTGAGCATAGTGATCAAGGCCATGGACCAAAGGGTGAAACCTTGGCTCTTTAGAAAGTACTGTGCCAGGGGCGCCTGGGTGGTGTAGCCCGCTGAGTGACCCAACTCTTGCTTTCAGCTCAGGTTGTGACTCATGGGTCCTGAGATCAAGCCTCACATTGGGCTCTGCTCAGCAGGGGTTCTCTCCTTCTGCCCCTCCTGCACACTCTAAGATAAGTAAATCTTTACAAATAAATAAATAAACAGAAAAAGTGCCATGGCAGACCCAGAGCACCACTGGAATGGGGAGCTGCCCTGCCCCCTGCCAGCCTGCGGTCACACCCCTGAGCTACTGCCACTGACAGGAAGGTAAGGGGGGAGCTTAGTGTTAATATCTATTTCAACTTGGAACACAAAACTTTAAGGCTTAATAAGTTGATGGTATATTTTCACCAGGATTACTGTGTCAGCTCTTCAAACATCAAAATTGAAGCACACTCGAACAAGTAGGAAAAGCATGTGTGTAAAAAGGATTAAAAGACCTCAACCCCCTTTTGTCAGAAGTTCAGGTTTTAAACCGAGTCCACGTAATGATTCTTTATTCTAGTCTTTGACTTGGAAACCCACATGAGTTTGAGCTGCTCTGATACGCTTGCAAGTCTCCTCTGCTTATTAAACTATAAGGGGCTTGAGGAATCCAGACTTCTACAGGTCATATTCACCTTGCTCTCAGTAAACATTCCCTGCTTGTGGGACCCAGGACATTCAGCAGAAAACACCCAAGTGGAGCGGAGACCACCACCATCTGTCTCACTCATTTCCACGTGCTTTCGGGGCTAAAGTTCACTATAGATGGTTGTCTTGGTATGTAATATTCTATGACGTAGTGAGTTTGGTGACTTGTTAAAAGTTGTTTTTTTTGAATTAAGTAGTAAGTAAAGTTTCTGGAAAAACAGCTTTGAGGAACCTATGGACAGATAAGTTTCATAAAAATTGAGGACGAGGGACGCCTGGGTGTCTCAGTGGTTGAGCATGTGCTTTTTGGCTCAGGTCATGATCCCGGAGTTCTGGGATCGAATCCTGCATCAGGCTCCCTTCACCTATGTCTCTGCCTCTCTCTATGTGTCTCTCTCATGAATAAATAAAATCTTTTTAAAAATAAAATAAATAAAAAATAAAAATCGAGTTAGTACCATCTACTGGTTACGTGTTATTCAGCAGACCCAATCTGCTGCTTGGTTTTTTATGACCCGTAAACTAAGAATGATGGTTACCCCCTTAAAGGGGTTGAACAAAAATCAAAAGAATAATTATTTTGTGACAAGCTAAAATTATATAAAATTCTCATTTTAGTGTCCACGAATGAAATTTCACCGTAACGTAGCCATGCTGTAGTGTTTACATGTTGTCCGAGATTGCTCTCAGGCTGAGAGGACGGACCTGAGTAGTTGTGAGCGGAAGTGTGACCTGGAGAGTGTGCAGTCCTTAGCGTCCAGCCATTCATAGGGAAAGTGCCTGCTCTGGGATAAGTACGCCCCATTGCACCCTTCCAGCCAGTTTCTGCATTGAACAGTTTTTGCATTGAGCATTCTGCTCCAGAGCAGCCACTTAGCCATTCTCTAGTGTATGCAGAGGAGAATTAGGGAGTGGATGTTTGGCAGGGTAGACGATGAAGGTACATAAGTGGGGGTCTTGTTGGTGAGTGCCAGAATCAGGTATTAAGAGATCTTCTGCTTGAGAGGAGGATAAAAGCTGTTAAACTTTGTTGTGTACATTCAGTCTTTAGTGACAAGAGAAGGAATGTATGGTTGACCCTTTAACAATGGGGGTCTGAACTGTGTACCTCTATCCATACGTGGATTTTTTTATATATGTATATAAATATAGTACATACTATGGATGTGATTTTTCTTTTCTCTAGCTGACTTTATTGTAAGCATAGCGTATATAATACACATAGCACACAGAATGTATGTTACTCTTTGTATTACCAGTAAAGCTGCTTCTGGATGATAGTAGGCTCTCAGTACTTAAGTTTTGGGGAGTGAGCAGTTACATGTGGGTTTGTGACTGCACAGGGGTTTGTACCCCCAGCCCATCATTGTTCAAGGGTCTGCTCAAGTCAAAATCTCCCATAGCTTCCTGGGGGCAGAGATAGTGTGTGTCCCCATTTCTGGTAACACCATAGGAACAATGCCACAGTTACTAGCTCCCAGTTAATTCTTCCACAGCCACCATGTGTCCCAGATTCTGCCCCTACACCTTCTAGAATGTTTTGATCTCTCTTTTTGATCACTCTCACTTCTTGGCTTGTCCCGTCCTGCAAATGTATGTGCAGAACCAGCACCTATTCAGCCTGGCCCGTGACCGTCCATCCTTGCTTGGGCTGTACTGGGGAGCAAGGGGTATGAGTTGAGGTCCTTCTCTTGTTTAGGTTCGAAGATGATACTTGA
Organism: Canis aureus; assembly: GCF_053574225.1. NCBI lineage: Eukaryota > Metazoa > Chordata > Mammalia > Carnivora > Canidae > Canis > Canis aureus. The sequence continues at coordinate 2,364,566 of NC_135627.1, forward strand.
TGCTCTATGGAAACATATCGTGCAGTTGTGTGTGTACATGGGTGGGGCAGCCCTCACTTGGCCTGTCTCTGGTTTCAGCACGCAGCCCAGGTCAGCCCTGTAGTCTCCACAGAGTCTCCAGATGTTGGCACTGGTTTGTTGCTTATTTTTCTTTAAGATCTCTTTCCTTGGGAAAACAGTAAACTTGTTATTCTAATCCGAGTCCAGGGGATCCCTGGGTGGCGCAGCGGTTTAGCGCTTGCCTTTGGCCCAGGGCATGATCCTGGAGACCCGGGATCGAATCCCACGTCGGGCTACCTGTGCATGGAGCCTGCTTCTCCCTCTGCCTGTGTCTCTGCCTCTCTCTCTCTCTCACTGTGTGCCTGTCATAAATAAATTTAAAAAAAAAATTAAAAAAAAATAATCCGAGTCCAGTCTGGCATGCTGTTTCTGGATGGAAAGTGAAGCATTGAGGGTGTTTTGGAAATTCTCATCTTCCACGACTTGAGAATATTGGCTGCTCCTTAAACTTCTCTGTTGTCCTCGGTGACCTTTATGACCGCGGATGCCGTTTAAACCGTGTGTGCTGCTCATCATCCTTCTCTGATCTACCAAAGACTTCTGTTCCCTGTCAGCTTAGTTCTGTGTCCTCTGCTTTTGGAGACCAACTCTGTATTTCTGTATGAAGTGATCATTTTATAAACTGTGTGTGTGTTCCAGGTCTTCATGTTTCCAAATTTTGAAGAATTAGATTTTTTTTTTTTCATGTGGCTACCTATTATCCCGTCCACATTCTTGATAGAGTAGATCATTCTGGACAACTACCCTTGCGGTAGCCCCTGAAGATGAAATACACCATTTAAAAAGCTCATCCAGTCAAAAACTTAGTTTAGTGTTGGCATATCAATAGCATGATGATTTCAGAAACTGTAAGTGTATGATCATTTTAAATGTATGTAATTAATATAATTCACTCTGCCCAAACGTTGACATTTCCTTTCCATTTGATGTATGCAGCACAATAAAAATAAGGCCCAGTTGTAGAAGAATACTCCGAATTCATAGCCGTGAAATCAGAATGTCAGTCCTCATTAGTTCTGCACACAATTGCCTTATATTTTTTAAAAAAAATATTGTTGGTTTCTGGGATTCTCAAGTCTGGTTTCTTTTATATCTGCTCAAACTGAGTTTGGGCTTTCACCTTTCTTTCTTTGGAATATATAATATTTATTTGTCTCACGCTTTAAAGAGAAGAGACAAGTTTAGCAATTATCCACAAATAACACAGATTTTTCATTTCTGAGGATAGAGCTTTATGAGTGTGTGGGCTAGAGATGGGAGTATAGGGCTTACTGTTGTCTTCACAGGAAATCCCTGTGTCCCCCTAATGTGTGGTTTTTACTCTGAAGTGGCTTTTACATTAACATCGGCCTGGGAAGCAAGCGTCACACGTTGTGCATTGGTTATCGGTGACGCTGTAAGGCCTGTGTTGGTCGTGCCTGTGGCCTCGTGGCAGCACAGGCACAAGAGCCAGCCCCTGTCTGGTGCTTGCGTTCTCAGTGTATCAGCCTGTCTGTCTCTTTCACTGGTTTGCAGACTGACTTCAGGGCAGGCTATTTTTTCTTGTCTTTCAGGGGAATTTCAACAGGGAGTCACTTGTGTTCCTTTATTATTTCCTAATTGAGTTGTACGATGGTTCTTTCATATTCGTGTGGTCGGAATACTTCATGTTCTGCTGGCACTTCCTGCCGTAGGAGACCCCAACCATCACCTGTTAGAGTGGCCGGCCATCATGGGGTACTGGGCCCCCAGGGCCCTGTCAGGAGGCTCTGCTCAAGTAACATCTGTGCAGATGCTCTAAAAAGCCAGGGTGTCCGACCACTGCAGGCTTTCCTGAGGGCCAGCACACAACATAACATAGACACACACACACACACACACACACACACACACACACACAGACTGAGTTGCTCAGCCTTCCAGCCCGATGATCCAGTTATCTTCATGTCAGGGCATCCTAAACTTCCACTTACAGTGTCACGTGTTAGCACAAATCTGGCTTATCGGTGCGCTGCTTCTAGGAAGCCGATTGTCATGAATGCCATGGACAATTTCAGTACATGTTTGTTTGTTATGATTTTACTCAAGCTAAAGGAATGGATTATTACAATTATGCAGATAATATAGACCTCAGTTTCGGGTTAAGTCTGAAGTTGGCGTAAACTTAGGTTCTTCAGACTCACCTAAAAAAATGATTTTGAGAAGTTAAACAGGAAGATTCCTTTTTTAAACTTTAGTGTGTTGATTTTAAATGCCTATCTCCCGAATCTTGCTTAGTAATGAGATGTGCGTAAGAGCACAGTTAGTTATGCAGCCAGGATGAGGAGCTCCCCTGTAAGGGAGACCTGCTGTAAATCTGTATTCTCTTGCCATCCCCTTGAGATAGTCAGTCAGGTCTGCAGGAGCAGAGAGCAGGCGAGGATGCCGGCGGGGTGTAATTCTGTGTTTTTGTGTCACACAGCCTGAGAAATGCCAGTGGCCTGACGGCAGCAGACATTGCTCAAACCCAGGGTTTCCAAGAGTGCACCCAGTTTCTCTTGAACCTGCAGAATTGTCACCTGAGCCGTTTCTATGATAATGGCACCATAAATGGGGGCCATCAGAATATATTCCCTAATCACACTAGTGTTGGCGCAAATCGCAAGAGATGCTTGGAAGATCCAGAGCCCTTTGGAGTAAAGAAGGCTAGAACTGAAGGTGAGACACCTTTGTGGGCAGGAGGGGGGCGGACTCTGCTCCTTTCTGTAACGTGTGCTCTCTTTTACGGCTGGAGGCGCCTTCGAGAGGAGACCGTCATTTGGGTACTGTGCCGGAGGATCCTGGTGCAGTGGTGGTGGCACTTTCCCCGTATGGCCACTTGGAAGATGGGCCCTTTAACAAAAGGGGAGCGGCCAGGAGGGCCGTGTTGACAGCTCAGATGGAAATGTGTGTATATAACTGCACACCCAGGTTTTTCTGCCATGAAGTAGGAAGATTTTTCTCATTTTCTTGTACCTGCTTGAAATATAACTATTAAAAAATTCTGCCACTGTGCCTGATTTTTGTTTGTTTCCTGTGAATGTTCCCGAGCTTATGAATAATAACATTGCTGGTCTGGTAGCAAAACACAGTTTCACGTCTGGGCAGGGAGAGGTTGGCCAACGCTGCTCCACATGCACTGTGCTCTGGCCTCAGCTGGTCTCCACACCCCCAGTATAGCGTGTGTGTCACAGCGAGACCTGGGGTGTCCATGTGACGTGAGGATAAGTCTCGAAGGTAAGTTATTGATAAGTATTTTCCCACCTTATCTTCAGATAACTTCGGAGTTTGCAAACAGGGTCACCTAGTCACTCTCAGATGAAAACACACGTCCCCTTTGTGTAGAGAAAAAATACACCTGCATGTAAGATACCTCCTGAGACGAAGTAATCCCTTGATGAGAACACGGAGCAAACGTAGACTGGGGCACTGAGAGGTGGGAGTGAGATCACAAGCGCAGACAGGATTTGCTGAGCATAAGTACAAAGTTGTGCCCTCGGCTACACAAGGATAGTATGAGGAAAAGCTGAGCAGCTGGAGGTTTCAGGTGACCACACTTCATGGGGGTTGGTACATACTTCATGGGGGTCAGCATTATCCTCTTTCCAGTGCTGTACCTTTTCAGTTTAACATTTGCATCCGGATGAAAATGGGTTCTTGTTACTATAAAGGTGATAGAATTGTGTTACCTACTTTTTAAAATACTTTGTCACTATAAAAACTCGTGACTTTTGTAGGAATGAATGTATGAAGTCAAATATAGTTTACCAAATTTATACCTTTATAAATCGTATAATGGTGTGTGCTAGAATGATCATAAGCACAAACAGCGTGAAGGTATGTCTGTCCTTCAGAAGGGGTGTCCTTGATGGTGAAGTACTGTTCAGCATCGTCAGTTATTCATACCATGTTCCAATATATTTCTTTCTAATGTGTTTTAAAAGCCCTTTAAGAGCATCTACTTTTTAAAAATAGTGTCTTTTCGTCCATTTGGCACCTGGTTTAATCTGGAATCTTCCCTGTGCCTTCGTGTAGGAATCCTGCATGTGACCATGTCCACATGTGTTATAGCATAGATCTTAAATTCTTACCTGGTAGTGTAGGAAGGACTCAGAAGTGTACCAAAGAGGTTTTAAAACCAGTCTCTAAGGTTTCAGTTCAGTGGGGTTGACCATATCTCAGTGTTGAAGTGTCCAAAAAAGACTTTCCAAGGATTCCTCAAACTTGAATTTAAGTTTCTCAACCTTATTACTACACAGATTGGGCTTGAAGAATCCTACAGGTAGGTAGGGGTTGAGGGGATTTTACTCCCTCCAGACAAGGACTCCTTTTGGTTGACCAGCATATGAGAGATGGATATTTTGCCCATGAAACTTCTGTGCAGCTTTCCCAAATGGCCTGTTCCCACTGCTCAGCCTGGTGCCAGGTCAGAAGAGGAGGCAGCCAGAGCCTGGTGTTAAAGTCCTGCAGTCCCAAGGCTCACTCGCTCTGTCCACATGCAGAGCCTGTGAGAAATCCGGGCTCCTCACCGGAGGTGGTGACCGCACGGTCCCTGGAGCATGCGTGCGTGTGTGTCAGTTAATATTTGTGAGCACAGGTGCCCACCGCTGCCCGCTCCTTCCCTCTGGTGGAAAGCAAGTGTTTTCCATTTTACCATTACATACTTAGGCCATGAGTGGGGGTTGGGGCAGTCACCTCTTACTCAGGATTTTCCCCAGCTGCCTTGAGTTTTCTGAAGGAAGCTGTGTTTGCCTGTTACTTGCATTCTTGGATAGGGTTCTAGTATGCATTTCAAGACCTGCTGCTGTAGTGCACCTTCACTTAATTTCTGGCATCTCATTTTGATTTGCTATTTAAATGTGTGAGTCCAAGATTTTGCTAATTCTGAATTACTCATTTTGTAGGTAAGTTTTTGGTTCTCATGCCAGAGTATTTTTTTTCCTGATACATGCATATAAAATACTTTTGAATAACTTCACACATGAAAGTACTTAAAAGAGTTTAAAATTGTCTCTCCCTTCCTCCCCAGTACAAGGGGTCAGGAATCCTGTCTGGGCTGTATCAATGCATGGCTTGGACCTTAATAATGAAAATGTAGCCTGTCTCTGTACAACTTAAAATGTCACACTAGTGTTTTTAGTGTGCAATTTATGTTCACAAAAGCAGTTCTTTCCAGAAGTTTTTCTGGCTAAGCCAACTTTTAAAGTGTGTCTTGTGAAATTTATTTTTTAACTTTTTTTACATTGGAATCCCGAGTCTGAAAGTTTTCTGCTCTTCACAGAAAGTAGCCTCTGTCTCTGCTTTCAGTAAACTATTTTCAAATATTTTAAGATAATTGGCATGATTTTCCCTTGGAAAAGAGCTCAGCTTCACTCTGTACTGCTGGGCTGGAGGCTGCCCTGTGGGAGAAGGCTGTACCACAAGTGTGGTCCTGCTTGAAAGGCCCTTGTGCCACCATTCACAACAGTGTCCTATCCGCTCCTGCCAGAGCAGACTAGTCTGTGTGGCCGTGAACTCAAGCATCAAGTAAAATCCAGATGTTACTTAAGCGGTTGATTTTGATTAAAGATGATTTGGCATAAGATGGGGTTTTGTTCATCTGGCCCCCTCTCCACCCCACGTATCAACCGTTTGCTCGAATCGGAATGACTCGTCTCTGGGTGATGGCTGTCCTGTGACGGTTCAGGTGTGAGTCACAGTGCAGTTACTGTATGTCTGTGGTCCTTGGAAACTCGTCCAAATTACCAGGGAGGATGAGGGAGGAACGCCGGTCCCATCCGTGAGATAGAGCTCACTCGTGTAATCAGGAATTGTCTCGGGGGCAGCCCCTGAGTCTTGAGTGGGGAGAGGTAGTGTGAGCTACAGGCTGAGCCAGAAACCTAGTTTGTCATTGGAAACAGTTGCTGTAGGGAAGCAGGCTGTGTCGACACCAGGGCTCTTGTTAGATTGATGTCACGGTTTTCTTATTCAAGTAGGTGTATTAGTGATATTAGAGACTCATACATATTGCATAGGTATTTAATTCCTAAAAACACCTTTTAGGAAAGCTGTCTGCAGCATGACTCAGTTTGAAATTAGCAGTGAGGCGTTTCTCAGCACACTTTTCCCTAGAATGAACTTCTTGTTAAAGAATCTCCACTTTCTGTATGTACTGCACTATCGGTCCTGACCACCCTTGACCTAGGAGGAGGGAGACTCCTGTTAACTGATACATCGAAGTAGAGAATGAGATTCAGGAAATCCAGGGCCTCCCAGCAGTAAGTGTCTAATTTAGTTCCTTCTAGTTTAATTCCGTGTGTTACACACGTGACTTTGACTTTGGGTACAGTAAATGGTTTTAACTATTTGTCCGGATTAAGAGGACACTGCATGGGAATAACATTGCTTTGTCTCAGTCCCTGAAGATTTAGCACCATGTCACTCTGAATCTGAATGAATCACACTTAAGAACCAAGCACTTTCTTCAATTTCCACTGTTGGCTTGGTTTCAAACTTGAGTCCTCAGCAGTGTCACAGCTGTGGTGGGAGTCAGCCATCCTATGCCCCTCCCCTCTTGTGTCTCCAGAACAGAACAGCTGCTGCTCTGTGCCCTTGGCATCCCCAGTGCCCCACCCACAGGCCTGCTGCACTTGGGCCGTGGCCTGAGTTCAAGTCCTATGAAAGGTCACCTCATGGTAGAAACCGCCTTCACTCTGGCCTTAGGTACTGCTTTGATTTTAATAGAATCTTTAAAAAGTGATTTGGGTAAAATGTGCTTTATAAGTGGAGTAAAGAATAGTTCTGACTAATGAAGTCCAGTGGGAAGCCACCAGGAGGCATTTCCTTCCCGGCTCTTAGAGGGGAACTGAGGACTTCCCTGGTGGTCAGCATACTTGGGGCCCCTGGCCACCTCCCTCCAGGGTTGTGGTCAGCACTTGCGACCCTCCCCCCCCACTACCACCACCACACTGGCACACTAAAGATGAACAAAGGAAGGGGATGACTAATCCATGTCAGGAGCCCAGCCCCGCTGAAGTCCATCATGTGAACCTGCTGGCAGTGTGTGCGCATCAGATGGCTTCTGTGCACAATGTGTGGGGGTTAGCACCGTGCTAGCCAGCTGGCCCACTTACATCTTACACGTATGTGACCGGATAGATTGATTTTTGCCTTTTAAGAGAGTTCTCTGCCTTTAAAGTTAAGCCCGATGAAGCATTTTTCATAGGCACTAGGTAAAATTTTAGGTGTCCTTGGCAATTTGAAATCTTGTTTTGGGAGCACCTGGCTGGCTCAGTCGGCAGAGCCTACAACCCTTCATCACCAGTTCGTGAGTTCAAGCCCCACGTTGGGTGTAAGATTCACTTTTAAAAAGTAAATGTTTTTGTATACATGTTCTGTATGTCAGCACAAGTGGCATGCCCATTGTACAGTAAGTGTGTACCTTCCTGATGGCACAGCCTCTGTAATGTGTCATCTGGTTTCCAGAAGTGAAGTCCTACCTCTCCCATGTCTTTGGACTACTTGGTCTTAAAATAAAATATGCAGTTTTAGAATCTTTCTAAAAATTGGTTTTAAGGATCTTAGATGAAAGTACAAATGCAGATTTCTGTGTTCAGACAGTGGTCACACTTGGTTGCAACATTGCCTCTGTAGGAAGGAAGCTGGGAGGGTTTATTTTGAGCCAGTCCCAGGCGGTTTTCTGTCATACATATTCAGCATCTAATGTGTTCTAGAATCTCATCTCCTCAACAAATGCCTGCTTTGGCCAAGTAAAAGGTAAGCACATTTTTTAACAAAATGTTCTGTGATTTTTCGTTTTAGCTAAAATAAGTTTTCGTTTTAACAATAGGAAGATGGGAAGGGAAGGTGCTTCTTTTCCAAAGTGTAAATGGTATCAAAATTGGTAACTTGGAAAGAAGACATTTTGTTTTTCTGGACTGTGAGATCACCTTTCTCAGATGCAGTGTGGAATATTTCAGTGGTTCCTATGGCAAAGATGTATGGGTATGTGTGGGAGAAAGGTTGGATCCAATGTTCTTAAAATTCTCAGAGGCCAATATTAATCTCATGGTTTATAAAATACAGTTTTAAAAAGTAAATTGGCACCTTTAATACCTCCGTCTGGATAATTAAGCACTCCCTATATACAGGTGCTGAAATTACACAAGGTTCTGGGGCTGCCAGATTATGGCCAAGGAGTCAAAAACTTCTACAGATATCTTTTTTTTTTTTTTTAAGATTTTTATTTTATTTTATTCATGAGAGACACAGAGAGAAGCAGAGACACAGAGGGAGAAACAGGCTCCTCACAGGGAGCCCGATGCAGGACTCCATCCCTAGAACCTGGGATCAAACAACGCTGAGCCACCCAGGTGTCCCCCTTTGCAGATCTTTTAGGGCAACAATGCACTACAAAGATGGCCTATCTCTAGAGAAAGAAAATGCTGGGCTGACCACGTTGGCATATGCTTCCCACGTTAAAGAGATTCCTGACTACTAATATAAAGCCTTCAGTCTCTTTCTTCTTTATCCTGTTCTGTTAATGAGGAACTACCAGCATTAACGACCATCTATGAGATGGAGAGGTCTGGGTTAGTTCCTGGTGCGCTGCATGGGTCTCCTGAAGGGAGTCCTTCACGCTGTAAGACAACAGCCTTGTGCCCTGGCTCCTCCAGTGGCTCCAAAGTCCTTGGTCACCAGCTCTTCTGGCCCCCTAGTGGCAGGTCTGCCCTCGTTTCCAGTCCACTTTGTAGGCAGACTTCGCTGGAGGTGATCCTCCTGATTTTATTGCTGATTATTCTAGTTACTCAGCTTTTGTCTGCTTTCTGTGTTTGTACCTTTTCAGGCTAGAGAGAGGGCTTCATCTGTGGACACGGGCACACTTCTAGGCACTGGGCTTAGGGGATGAGAATATAAACTCCTCTGCTCTCATGAAGCACTTTTTTATTTGTCCTCTGTCTTTTTGGTGTTTTTTAACCTTTACTTATCAGAGACGTGAAGTTGCACATTAGCCTAGTTGTCACCTTCTCTGAGGAACACTGGCATCTTACAAGTATGAAATCTGAAAGCTGTGTTGTATCCCACTGGAGTGAGTCTCCCTTTCTGTTCACAGAGGCACCCGTGGCTTTGCCATGCTAGTGTGCCACTTCTCCGCATACTACCCGATTACCTGCCTGGCTTACCAGGCAGAGGAGAAAAAGGAGGAGAACCTGACCCATGCTGACTGAGGCACCTCATCTCTGAAGTGACTGGGCTTTCTCTGAAGGTGATGAGTGAGGACTTTGTCAGCTGGCACCCAGAGTGCTCCCTCCCACCCCTCCTTACAGCAGCTTATTTGCCACGACTCATTGAAAGTACATGGTTCACAGTGAAGCTAGCGCCTTGCCCGTCACTGATGTGGGGCCTGTGGAGGAATCAGGAGAGCTCTGAGAGGGAAAGACTGAAACCCATGGCTTAATGCCTCTGGCTTAAAAGCACCTGTCTTGTAGAGTGCTTTTGGCCTGGTACCTGTGCAGACCAGCTACACGAATCACACCGTCCTGTTTCTCCCACATACTAATCCAGAATTTGTGCTTCTCTTTCATTAAGACCATACATTATTAGCTTTGGTCTCCATAGTTTGGGGTGAGGCTTAGTAATAGTCTGGAACTGGCACACTCATTCCTCTTACGTATATCGAAAATAACTCGTGCCTCTAAAATTAGAAGTAATTAAAGCTGCAGAGTTCATGTCTGTTTTTAAATGTTTATTGGAAAGATATAGCACCGAAAGTTGTTATTTGTGTTCTATATATCCCTTGACCCAGAAATAATTCTCAGTATTTATCTGAGCTGAGTAAAGAACCGGAAATGTACAGAAAGGTGTGTTTATAAGGATGTTGATTATGATATTCACGACGGGAAAGAAAAGCCAGACAGTGGTGGGGAGTTTTGTGGGGGTAAGTTATAATGCAGCCATACAGTGGATTATTAGTAAACTTAAAAGATTTCTTTTGATGGGATCCCTGGGTGGCGCAGCGGTTTGGCGCCTGCCTTTGGCCTAGGGCGCGATCCTGGAGACCCAGGATCGATTCCCACGTCGGGCTCCCGGTGCATGGAGCCTGCTTCTCTCTGCCTGTGTCTCTGCCTCTCTTTCTCTCTCTGTGACTATCATAAATAAATTTTAAAAAAAAATTTAAAAAAAATAGATTTCTTTTGAACTTAGCTGACACGCTGCATTCATGCCATGGTAGATGAAGAAAAGCAAGACATGGACATGATGTGGGAGTCCATTTTTGTGATAGCGTATGCTTATTAAAACTAGAAAGCTCTGTGTCAAGTGGGAGTGGCTGCTCGGAGAAGGGGAGATTCCTAAGAAAAGTGCACAGGGTCATGTTTCCACACAGCAAATGTGATTCTTGCAGGAAGGATTAAATGTGCATGTTTGTTTTTCTGTAACAGTCATAAAAAATGATCGTATTTTGAGGAATGTGAAAATACAACCTCAACTCCAAAGACCTCAGAACGAAGACTTTAATGCTTGTTTCCAGAGTTATCATCCCTTGGTACACGGGCCTGCACCTCTCCAGGACAGCATTGAGTCTTGGCTTTTACCTTATTTTCTGCTACTGAAGTTAGTGTTTTTTTTTTTTTTTTAATTTGAGGATAGTTTTAATGGTATTCATGTTATTCAAGAATTGTATTATTATTTCTTTACGAGAAGCAACTGAAGGAACATTTGGGGACATAACAGAGTACCCTGAACCTAAAGTCATATTTAGAGACCTCTCTGGGTTGTCTGTCATTTTGTCCAAGGAACAACCATAAAGGAGAATTTGTGCCATCAAGTATAAGTGTCCAAAATCCCATGGCTTCTCATTGAAACTGCACGCTTCAGGAAATATGTTTTATTGTGGAAAGTATGTTTTCTGGGAGTGTACTTAATGTGTTAGTAATCTGATTATTAAGTTGTCTTGATGGTTCAGGAGCATTAGTTGTTCCTGAGGAGAAAGGAGTGACAATCGGCTGTCTTAAAAGCTTGTGGGTGCTGGGGTCTAAACTTGCCTTTGTGTTCTATGCAGCTCAGAGTCTGGGTCCCTGCATGCCGCTGGGGAACAGCGATGTGGAAGATGAAGCTGACAAAATGCTGGTCGACAGAGAGTTTGCTGCTGTCACAGGTGGGAGTGGACAGTTCTCTGTTAGCCACGGCAGCCCCATGGTCGAAGACGCCAAACGGCAGGAGGGGGGTTCTGTTGGACCCAAAGAAATAGAAATATATACTGTTTCGGCAATGCAGACCCCTTGTCGTTGCAAGAACCAGTATGCGTATTATTTCTAACATAAGCTCTCCCGACGTTTGCACTGCTGTCGGCGTTTTAAAGAATGTCATACTACGGTTTGCATATCGTGGGCAAGTTTGTAGATACAGTGATACGTGTTTTGGGTGTATTCTATAAATATGAAAAGTTGAAGTGCAATCTTCCTATTTTGGTTTGAAGCTTCTGCTTAACGTGCCTTGTTTAATTTCAATGAGGTTTCGCATGCTTACTTTTCTGACATGTGACCTTTGGGTGAATACACCAGAGAGACCTCTCCTGCTGGGAGTTCCAGCGTGGCGCGCAGCAAGAAGGATGACTTGCTGCAGGCGTGGAGGACTGGGGAGTGCTGTAGCCCTGACACGTGGCCAGTCTCGTCTGCGTGGAGCCTCTCGCACGCGCTCCCGGTCTCTGTGGTTTCTGAGGCATCGGCTCCGAGTCTGGCCGAACGCGGAGCACCGCGTCTCACGAGACACGTTTTACATGCTCGAAGTGTTCATATACTCAAACAGCTGGTAGTCATCTTCAGTGTTGAAAGTCAAAGGCTCTGTTTCTCTTAGCATTTAGAATCTCTGAAGACTTTTCCTTTGAGTTAACGCTTTTCTCTGTCATTCTTTTCTTTAGGTGACCGCGAAAACATCTTAGCCACTTTCTTACTGTGTTAATATATATAGAAATAGGTACTGGGTTTTTTTAAGGTTTTATTATAATGTCTCTATGCTAAATTCTTCACTGGGATAAGAGATTATGCGTCATGTTTCCCTGACATACATGAAAAAATCATTCTATTTACTAAAATGAAAGGAAAATGTGTACATCTTTCTAGAAGCTACAGGGTTGTTACAGGTGGAGTTGTCGTTTTGCCAAATAATTCAATGGTAGGTTTTCTAAGGGAAATTCTGATTAGATAGTACATTTAAAGATTTTGGCTAAAGACCAATGATAAAACTCAAAGGTTTTCAAAAATACATGACATTGCTACCTGCTTTTAAAAAGGCAGAAGTAATCATTCTTTAATCTTCAAGCATTCCCTGTGTTTTCAGGCTAAATTTAATAGCGAGCTTGGACATCACATTGAAAAGGCCACACTTTTATTTCAAGCCCAGCTCATCCTGTATAAGAGGTACCACATTTCCTGTCGCCTCATGTACAACACTGTCCGCCTGTGTGCACAAAATGTGCTAAACTCCTGGGGGCAGGTGGTGCACGGGAGCATGGGCCCTGCCGGCACCTGGGGCCAGGAATGAGGATGGTGCTGGAGGCAGCCGGCAGGTCGCAGTCTCAGCCAGGTGGGGTCATGGCATAGCCAGTCTCTAGGATGCCCGCCATTCTCATGCTCAGTCTTATTAAATTTTTCCATAACAACATGAGGTTATCAAATAGCCTTGATTTTGAGATTATGTAACAACACTAGCTCACACCCCTGAGCACTAATGAGCACTAATGAGAAACCACACTCACACAAACACACACAGTGAAAGCGAAATGGAAACGGAGTCTAGGTAACTCCGGTTCCTGAGGCCATGCTCCTGGACCTTTCCAGGTCCAATCCTCTGGGAATGTCATTTCCATGTCTATTAATAGTATACGATTATTTGTCTTAATAACTGTCAAAGTTACCATCACAGTTATGAATTTTACCACCCAGGAAACATTGTTGATGCTTTATTTTTGAGAAAAAATTGATATAATTGTTTCTTTTCTATTCTGCTTCATGTTTGGTTCTTGAACTACTTGTTCTCGAGCCTTGAATTTTAACTCAATAGAAGAGCTGTCCTTTAATTTGGAAAAAAAAATAATCCCTTATCCTCTGAAGAATTTATAGCAGCTATTAAACTATGATTATCACTTAAGTTGACAGAAAAATGGATGATTAATGGAATGTGTAGAAGGTGTTTTTGTTCATTGAACAAGCCGTGATTTTTTGTTGGCAGGAAGATTTGCGGGACACACAGAAACCTATGTCCAAGTGCAAATCAGAGGCACATAGATGGTGACGCGGAAAGTAAGCCCTTCCGGGGGAGGGCCACACTGTGTGTCAGGGTGATTGGGGTGCAGAAACATGTCCTCATTTCATCGGTCGTGGGACTCCCTCTTCCGTATTTAATATCATACCTTGCTTTAACAGCGCAGAACATGAGATAAAATTCCGTATTACCAAGCAAGACATAATTCTCAATCATCCTTTGTACTGTTGTGTGAATTCCTGTGAACATGAATAGTGAACCCCAAGTTTCCTTATACAGAAAGATACCTTGTGATCGCTGTCTCCATGGGCCCAGGTGTGTTGTGATCACCCCTTTCTTCCCCCCATAAGACATCCTCCTCTTGACGGATGTCCACATACACAGATTAAACAAGCAACATTTTTCCAACATAAGTGATTTTTAATGTAGCCTAATCAGGTGCGCCTCGGACATCGTAGTCCCTGTCCTTGCAAACTCAGAAGACTGTCCCAGAGCTGGTGCCATTGTGCTGCTGGCCCCAGGCGGCCCGCGTGAGAAGGCATAGGGCTCCCAGCCGGGCCGCACGAATGCCGCTAAAAGCTGAACTTCGGCGTCCACGTGCCTCCCCGGACCCCGCGTCAGGGGCTACCTATCCTTCTCCCTTTTCTTAAGAGCTGGAGAGGTGTGGGGTTTTTATCTTAACTCTATGGAAGACCTCACACTTTGTTCTGCTGGACTTTTTCATGGGTGATTTTTAAAACTTCTTCCTGAACATAGTCTTAAGAGGAGAGCACTTTTTTGCTCTTCGGGTTTTTCTGACAGCTGTCTGGGACTGTTGGTATTTTTCACGCCGCATAGTTGTCAGCTTAGGTGCTCCTGAAAGTCATAAATGTTTCCTGTCTTACGGGGCAAATGCTGCTGTTGGGTTCTATTTTTAAATCTGCCTATGCACAGTTTTTTACTTCCAGAAAAGGAACTGGTTTGCTTAAAAAAACAAAAAACAAAAAACAAGAGAAGCTAAATAAATCCTTTAAAATTGTAGCAGCGATGAAACATTAGTCTCTCTTCCCCCTCTGGTTCTGAATTTTGGTGACAGGTGTATTTCTTAATGCAGATATGAAAAACAGTAGCTCCATGTCGGATACACTGACAAATGGATGTGTCATCAATGGACATTTGGACTTCCCCTCTGCGACACAGCTCAATGCAACGGAGAGCCCGAATGACCAGTGCTTATCAGAATCTAATGGAATTAGCAATGGATTAGTTCCAGGACGGCCTTTTCCAAGTAGCCAGGGTTCTGTTTGTGTTAACGGTACCGAGGAACCAGAAAAGACCATGAGTGCTAACGCCGAGATGTGCGGCTCTCTGCACCTGAATGGGAGCCCCAGTAGCTGCGTAGCTAGTAGACCTTCCTGGGTGGAGGACATTGAGGAGAATCTGCACTACGGGCATTACCATGGGTTTGGGGACACTGCTGAAAGCATCCCTGAGCTTCATAGTGTGGTGGAGCAGCCCAGCTCCGTCAAGGGCGTAGAGAGACACGGCAGTGCCATCCTGGGGGCCATGCACCTCTACCACGGCTCGTAGAGACGGATGGCCTGGCTGGGTCTGGACACACTCCTCCCTCCTGTAGCCAACTCAGAATACTCATGTAGCATCAATTTGAGGGAATGCCACAACTTGTACTACTTTTTTTATACTTAAGCTTTCTGGAAAAGTAAGCTTTTATTTGAAAAGTTCCTTGAGAGTCCTGTGGTATGCACAAGTAGGGCTGATTTCCTGCACAGGTGTTTCTTCTATGAGATGGCGAGCCTCTTTCCAAATTCTTTTGGCTGCCAGCTTCGGTGTTCTCTTTTGAATACCATCACCACAAAATGCCGTTTCTCCTTTTGTCAAGTAAAATTGCATCAGATCAAGATAAATTAGAGGCAGTAAGAGAGGTGCCTGCAGATTCAACTCCTTGCACGTAGTCATTTTGAAAAGCTTGCTTTTACTTTGTCCTGTAGGCTTTATGACAGAAGACAGCTATCTCCCTATGCAAAGTATAGCCTTACAAAGATTTCTTGACAAAAAGAACATTTGTCTTTTTCGAAATCTTTTCATTGACACTTTGCAACTTGCTGTGCAGTGAAGTCTTATCTCCCGGCCCACATGATGGTGTGGGGGTACAAGTGGCCCCTGGAATGATGTAGCTCCCCGCCCTGGGTTTCATTGAAAACATATGCCACCTGGGACTGACTTCCAGCTTGTCGTGATTTTATTCCACATTTCCTGCTTTCTCTCTACGGTTTTTACCACAGATAATGGTTTCCCTTATACGTAGTGGAAATTACTATTTGTAGGAACTGTTGGGTCAGAATATTTAACTGACTATTTTGACTTATATTTTCTTCTTTTCCTTGTTTTTGTTTTTTGGGGTTTTCTGCTTTAAAATGTATACCACTATGTATATCCAGTCCACTGAGAGAATTTTGGATCTCTCTTAATAAAACTGCACTAAGTTTATGATTTTATAGAAATTAGCTTTTGTTTAGGCAACTAGTGGTTACACTGTGCAAATATTGTAATGAATTTTTACTTTTCTGATTTTTGTAATAAAAATTGGTGAAGATAGAGAAAATGTCAAATGAACAAGCCAATGTTCTGAGTGCTACTAACATGTGTTTTTAAACTGTACTTTACAAATTGAATTAAAAAAGTCTCACACTCGATTTGTGCCCAGGCTGTGCTTTCTTTCCAGGATAGGAGGTAGGAGTGTCCATGCAGGGGCAGGAAGGGAGGTACAAGTGGAGTATTGCCTGTTATTTTACTTGTAAGATTTTACTTTACTCCTCTGATCCTGCCCCTGTTATTTATTTATTTATTTATTTATTTATTTATTTATTTATTTGGCACTGCCCCTGTAATTTCTGGTCACTTTTGATTTATTAATATACATACTCTAGTCCTATGGATACTTTTCTCTTGGGGGGTATAAACTGCTCTAAGCTAGCAGCATTGTCCCTGCATGCTTATTTTCATAAATGTTAACAGCCATAATTTACTAAACTTTGGGCCAGCAGACACTGCTGAACGTAAGACTTTTAAAACTGTAAGTTATGGTTAGTAAATGGCAACAAACGACTCATTCTGGCATGCCTTCGTACGTTATTTAAAGCACTAGATTCTTTAGGCAAAACTTATTATAAAGCTTAACAGACCAAAATGAGGGAATATTAGGCTTTGGAAGTGTCACAGAAAGTGCTAGAGACTGAAAACAGAAGCCTGAATACACTTGTTGCCGCGTCACTGCCGCCTAATCCGTGCCCATAAGAGGCATCAGTAATCGAGCTCTGAACCCAGATGGCCTCGGCCACCTTTCTGAGAAACTGCTCTGAGAAGCCACACAAGTTGCTCTAGTGTGCAAGAGAGATGAGACTCAGTGCCATCTCCTGCTTGGACTAGTCTTGAATGTATTTCAGAGACTGCATAGTGAGTTAATATTTGCCAAGAAACGTTACAGGAATCTCTTAAGATGCACTAAGGATCAGACATTCATTTAGTCTTGGGAGTTGTTGGATAGAATATGACTGCTACTCAGGATAAACCTGCCATATAGAACCTAGATTAGCAACAGCCACACTTGATGGTGATGAATGCACAGTTTGCTAGTCTTGTTCAGAGGCCTTTGATGTGAGCACATTACATTCCCATTTAGAGATCATAAGGAAATTGTTAAAGTAGAATTCTATTGTGCAGTGATAAATTAAGGGCATCCTAAACTATTTTAATAGTTTCCTGGTTCTTAACTTTTTTGGTCTTAACCTTTTAGGTGCTTGTATACTTAAAGAGTAGTGGCAAACAATTGGAAAATTAAACTTTAAAAAGTCCATTCATTGACAGTAACACCAAAACCATAATATGCCTAGGAATATACCTTAAAAGATGTTCCAAACCTCTACACTGAAAACTGCAAAACAGTTAAGAGAGAAAGTTTAAATGTTTTGGGGGTTGAGAAAACCTATTTGCAGATGACATGATACTACATAGAGAAAACCCTAAGGACTCCACCAAAAAAACTATTAGAACTGATGAATGAATTCAGTAAAGCTTCAGGATACAAAATTAGTATGCAGAAATCTGTTGCACTTTTATACACTAATGGAGTAGCAAAAGAGAAATTAAGTAATCTAATTTACAATTGCACCAAAAATAATAAAGTACCTAGGAATAAACTTAACCAAGGAGATGAAAGCTCTTTACTCTGAAAACTATAAAATGGTGATGAAAGAAATTGAAGATGACACAAATGTAAAGACATTCCATGCTGGTGGATCAGAAGAACAAATCTTGCTAAAATGTCCATACTACACAAAGCAATCAATGGATTTAATGCAATCCCTATCAAAATACTAACAGCATTTTTCACAGAACTAGAACAAATAATACTAAAATTTGTTTGGAATCAGAAAAAAACTTCAAATCGCAGACGTGATCTTAAAAAGAACAAAACTAAGAATATCACAATCCCAAATTTCAAGGTATACTACAGAGCTGTAGTCATCAAAATAATATGGTACTGGTACAAAAATAGACACGGATCAATGGGACAGTATAGAGAACCCAGAAATGGACCCATGCTTATGTTATCTACCAACAGAGGAGGCAAGAATATACAGTGGGGAAAAGTCACTTCAAACAATGGTGTTGGGAAAAACTGGAATACTTTTTCCCAGCATACCCAAAAATAAACTCAAAATGGATTGAAGACCTGAATCTGAGACCTGAAATAATAAAACTCCTGGAAGAAAACAAAGGTGGTGATTTCTTTGACATTGGCCATGGAAACGTTTTTCTAGGTATGTCTCCTCAGGCAGGGGGAAACAAAAACAAAATTAAACTATTAGGACTACACCAAAATAAAAAGCTTTAGCATAGCAAAGGAAGCCACCACAAAACAAAGGGCAACCTACTGAATGGGAGAAGATATTTGCAACTGATATATTTTGATAAGGAATCAGTATCCAAAATATATAAAGAACTTATACACCTCAACACCAAAAACAAAACAAAATAATCTAATTAAAGATGGGCAGAGTGACGGGCACTGAGGGGGGCACTTGATGGGATGAGCACTGGATGTTATGCTATATGTTGGCAAATTGAACTCCAATAAAAAATAAATAAAATTAAATAAATAAAAAATAAAGATGGGCAGAGGATATGTTGGCAAATTGAACTCCAATTAAAAAAAAGGGGGGGCAGAGAACCCAAATAGACAGTTTTCCAAAGAAAACACACCTGGCCAACAGACACATGAAAAGATGTTCATCATTACTCATCATCAAGGAAATGTAAATCAAAACCACAATGAGGTATCCCCTCACACCTGTCAGAGTAGCTAAAATAAAGAAACACAAGAAACAGCAGGTGTTGGTGAGGCTGTGGAGAAAGGGGAACTCTCTTGCATGTTGGTATGAATGCAAATTGGTGCACCCACTGTGAAAATATTATGGAGGTTCTTCAATTAAAAATAGAACTACCCAGGCACCTTCGGCTCAGGTTGTGATCCCAGGGTCCCGGGATCGAGTCCCACGTCATGCTCCCCACAGGAAGCCTGCCTCTCCCTCTGCCTATGTCTCTGCCTCTATCTCTGTCTCTCATGAATAGATAAATATTTTTTAAAAATAAAATAGAACTACCCTATGATCCAGTAATTCCACTACTGGATATTTGCCCAAAGGAAATGAAAACACTAATCCAAAAGGATACATGGACTCCTATGTTTTTTGCAGCATGATTTACAATAGCCAAACTATAAGAGCAACCTGAGTGTCTGTCAACTGATGAATAAAGAAGATGTTGTATATATATATGATGAACTATAACTCAGCCATAAAGAATGGCACTCTTGCCATTTGCAACAACATAGATAGATCTAGAGGGTATCATGCTAAGTGGAATAAGTCCGAGAGAGACAGATACCGTATGACTTCACTTATATGTAGAATTTAAGACACAAGACAAACAGAGACAAACCAAAAACAGACTTAAATACAGAGAACAAGCTGGTGGTCACCAGAGGGGAGGTGGGTGGGGGACGGTGAGACAGATGAAGGGGATACACTTTTCATGATGAGCACTAAGAAATGCATCGAACAGCTGAATCACTACAAAACTACGTAATAGTAGTACACCCAAAACTAACATAATACTGTACATTAACTATACTTGAAAATTTCAAGATATCTACAGGGAAAACTTACAAAGCATTTCAAAGAAAAGGAAAGTTTAAATAAGTGTTTTGATCGAAGCATGTAAAAAAAATCTGGCCTCGTACAGATAAGTAATTGAGAGGGGGAGGGTATTTTCACAGCCTTTGCAGTTAATTGTGGATATTTGATGCCACACCAAAACTCTACAGTGATAGTTTCTTCAATGTTTTAGTTGCAGTGTTGAATCAGAACCATATCGATGGATTTCTTATACCCAGTTATTCAATCTGTTTATTTTGGCCACCGAATGGGCCTCTAGCCCATGCAGGATTGTGTAACATCTTGCATTAACTATTTAGAAAATATTCTTTAACTGAGTTCTGCACATCTTCCAAATGTTGAAACATTCTATTAAAAAAAAACACCTGAATATCATTAACAATCTCCTAAAAGTTCAAAGCTGGAAACTTTGCATGGGGGTGGCTACAAGTTTGGAAGTTGTATTTTTTGCTTGAAAGCTCAAATGTTATCATTAGACACAAATACTGTCCATTGTTTCCCTTGAAGCCACAGGCTGGCTACTTGGTGAAATTCTACAAAATCTACCTGCCAAACACCCAGATCTGGTGACTACGTTCCCATTCATGCTTTCAAGGAAAAATGTTTCCAGAAAAGAGCAACTAGTTACATTGTAACACAACCAGACAAGGCTTTTCCTGGAGACAACCTTTGTACTTGGCTGTGCAGCAGCAATCTTTCATGGCTACTTTGTGTGTCATCACACAATATGCACTTGGTGGCTGAGACTTAATAAAATTATTTTTACTGCATCAAGGACATTCTTAGGTGAAACTGGCTTTTTAATAACTACGCTGCTGAAACATATTACAGTAACCAGGAAAATTGTTGCTAAGACTTAACATTGCTCATAACGCATCAGTGTACTTGTCAACACAAGAAGGACTCCAATCTCCTTGGTTATATGGCTGTGTCCCCGAAATGGTCCCAGTGCCCCCAAGGGCTTGCAGATCACAGTTTAAGGACTGCTGAAATAGGGGCGCCTGACTGGCTCAGTCGGAGGAGCATCCAGCTCGATCGTGGGGTCATGAGTTCCAGCCCCACATTGGATGCAGAGGTTACTTTTTTTAAAAAACTGCCAGAATAACGAAGCCATTGGTGTTTGGGGTGCTGAGATCTCAGTGACTAAATCGTGAACATGGGTAGTCTAGGAAGGTACGCCTTGCTTTTCTCTTTAGCTTTTCTAGAGATTGCAAATTTTTTTAATGAGGAGACAGAATGGAAGTAGACTACTTAGAGATGGAAACTAGAAACTTTTTGAAGAGTTTTCCTGAAAGGGGGAGCCAAGGAAGAGGCAATAGGGAGAAATCACTGTGTCTTCCGGAGAGAGTCTGAGGATGGGCTGATAGGGAGGGGACAGTGAGCCTTCCTGAGGATGTGAGGCAGGCAGGGTCCCTCCCACCCTGAGGGGTGAGTGCTGGGGCGGCTGGAAGCCACAGAGGGGAGGGGAAGGTGAGGGAGCAACTGGACACATAGTCCAGGAGGAGGGCCTGGCATTCTGACCCTGGGCAGAGGGTGGAGAGATTGCTCGCATCATGGCTCTGTGGAGCAGGGGCAGCAAAGCAAAGATGGTTCCTTGGGTGACTGGGCTAGTAAATAACCAGGTAGAGGAGCTAGGACCCTGAAGTTGGCAGCCTGATGGAGGTGATGGTGGAGGTGAAGGTGGAAGTGACGGTGGAGGTGCTGGGGGAGCCGTGGAGGTGGCGGTGGAGGTGACAGTGCAGCGCAGGCACAGCAGGCGGGAGAGCAGCGCAGGGCAGGGGCCAGGAGCCGTGAGGGGCGAGTGGCCAGTGGTGGCTCTGGGAGCTCCGTGGAAGGCCGGGGGACGATGAGGCAGTAGAGTGAAGGGCACGAGGCCCTGAGTTCTCTGAACGGTGACATGACCCAGGGCACGGGGAGCCACAGTGAGGTGGGCGTGCGAACCCCCAGGGCGCGGGGTGGGTGCGTGGGGAGGGAGGCTGGCAGCACTGGTGCCCCTGGGGGGGGACGCTCGGCTCGGCATGGCTGGGTCCACAGGGCACACAGGGGCGCGGTGGGGTGTGGGACTGGCTGCAGGGTGTCGGGGCAGGGTGGCCGTCGGGAGACCTGGGGGAAATGTTAAGGCCTGAAGGTGCGTGTGTACCAGACGCCTGCTCACGACGCCCTGAGGTCGCCCGATGGTGAGCCCTTGAAGCGCGGGATGTGGCTGTGGCCGGTGCGACGTGGCCGGCGGCCTGGAGTTCCTGCTACAGACAGGGCAGGACCAGCATCTCCGCGCGCCTCCGCCCCGCCAGAGGCCTCGTGGGCTGGGGAGCTGGCTTCATTACGACCCAGAATCCATCCTGACACAGACCTCAGATAATCTCTTTGTTGGATAATTCGGATAATCCTGAAGTGAGCGATTCAAGATGTGGGGGTGATTTCAGAGGTGAGCACAGGATTAGCGATGGAGAAGCTGCCAGGCTGAAGAGGCAGAGGCCGCCCAGGTGGCTGCGAGGAACGCAGCGTCTGTGGGCACCCGCAGCAAAGCCGCTCAGAGGATGCTTGCTCTAAAAACCCCAGAACTCATGTAGGAGGATGATTCCACGGACGGGAAGAGGATTCCAATGGGCTCCAGGGCTGAGGAGAGACCTGTGCACTTCGGGCCTCATGGGGATGCTGCAGTCACAGCCCCCAAACGCCCACCCCGGATGGAGAAGCGCCCTGGGTCTGGACCCCGGAGGGCAGGGACACCTCACTGCAATGAAGGCAAGCGAGGCTGGCGGGGTCTCCAGTGGGTCACAGACCCCGGGAAGGTCTCAGTGAGGTGGTCATCAGGCCTTGGCCGAGGCTGCGGTGTCACTAAGGGGCTGACATGGGTCAGAGAACCTCGCGTGTGCCCCCAGCCTCCCCACATGCCCTGAGGGGAAGAGCACGCCCCAAGCAGGGAGAGACCCCCTCCTGCGGCGCCCCCCACGCCTGCCCACGGTGAAGGGGAGCTCCTTGGGGCCCAGCTTGTTGTCCCCCTTGGGGCGGAAGGGTGGCCCTGAGTCTGAGAGCTCCTAGGTGAGAGCTGGCGTGGCACCCACTCTGGACAATAGGGCAGAAGGAGGAGCAGTGCCCTTAGTGCAAGTCGGGAAACCGTGTGATGGAGGCACCGTCTCAGGTAGGAACTGGGAATCAGGTAGGTGTGTATACGGTCAACAGTCCTGCCTGCAGTGCTGTGTCTGAGAGTTCACCTGCTTGCTGACCTTCATCCGTAGCCCCCAGACCAGCACTCGTGGCACCGTGGTGGTGGTTCAGGTGGGTCATGGCACACCAGCCACCACCCAGTGCTGCTGAGTTGGGGCCCTGTCCCCATCTCAGCTCTCAGACCCTGCAGGGGCCTATTTAGCACCACTCTGTTCCTGTGTCTGCGCCTCTTGGTGGTGGTCTCCCCATCTAAGAGGCCCACAGGTGTGGGGCTGAATTAGTGTCCTGTGCCCTCATGCAGGGGCCGTTGTGTGCCTCGCAGAGCAGATGCTTCGTCTAGGTGCGAGAAGAAGTGCTGCTGCCTGTGCGGCCGTGATCAGGAGCCAACATGTTCATTAACGGGGTGTCTTGAAACAGACACACACATAAAACAAGGTTATGAATCATTGAGGAAAATGTGGCCAGAGAGAGGCTCGCGGGAACTTGACTCCATCTCCCCCCAGAGCAGCAGCTCGAGTCGGTGGCAACTCTGCAGCCAAGCTGCTGCAAGTAACAAGCATCCCCATGTCACCAAGGTGAGGTCCTGGGGACCCGCAGGCATGCCCACAGGCTGGCACTGAGGGTTACTGAGAACGCAGGGAGCCAGAGTCATTACGGTAGTTTGTGCTCAAATGGAGAAGTAGTTTCCTGCTAGGAGAGCTACAGCCGCGTCTTAGCACTGGCTGTGTTTGTAAAGCCAGAGGCTCAGGTCCTGGGATCAAGTCCCGCATCTGGGTCCCTACTCCATGGGGAGCCTGCTTCTCCCTCACCCACTGCCCCTCCCCTCGCTCACACTCTCTCTCTAAAATAAATAAAAAATAAATCTTTAACGCGAGACGTTTATGTGCAGCTTCCTGGCAGTGATGGTGAAGATGCAGGAGCCCAATGGGGCAGCGCTCTGGGAAACTCCTGGGCTCCCACTGTGATGTCCCGGCGGTTACCTGCTGCTGCGTAAGGCCGTGTCCCCAAGCTCAGAGCCTTCAAACGACAGCATCCAGCACCAGGGCAGTGGCCTTCGGGGTGCCCTGAGCACCCCCAGCTCCGCCCCCAGGCCCACTCACAGTGGGGGTGCGCTCCCGCTCCCTGAGGGCTAGGCTGTTGGTGAGGATGAGGGGAGATGCGTTCGTCCCCGGAAGACGGGAAGCGAACCGTCTGCTCGGTCCCCAAGTCCCAGCGAGGTTCCAGGGCTCCACGCTCCCGGGGTGCCCTGAACTTTGGCATTCCCAGGGCACTGACTTAGGTTTTGGGGTTTTACCATTTAAACTGCCTCAGCGCTCACCAGTGCATTTCATCAACGTGTTTTTAGAAACAGCTACCAAAATTGCAGGCTCAGATGCATCCATTAAGTCAGCCCTGTTCTCTTTCTGCTAAAGGGTGATCTTTTCATTACTGTCACTCGCTGTGACGGCTTTTCTGACAATTCATACAATTCGAGATCATCTAAGCCAGTTTTGTGAGCTAGACAACATGGACCACGGCATCAAATAGCACATTACATTTCAATACATCACGGTGACATTTGCTTTATTTTAGTAGCTTTGAAATCCTTTCCAGAAGAGAAGGAGGAGGGAAGTGTGAACGGCATCAGAACGAGGAAGCTCCCATCCCATGCAGCCTGGGGCCTCTGCGGGGAGGCCGGGGAAGCAGGACTCAAGCGACAGTGTTTGACATGCTTGCGATGGCTCCATGAAAAAGACAAATAGGGGGCTCCTGGTGGCTCAGTTGGGTGAGCTCAGGTCATGATCCTGGGGTCCTGGGCTGGGGTCCTGGGCTCGAGTCCTGCATCGGGCTCCCCGCTCAGCCGGAAGCTTGCTTCTCCCTTTCCTCCTGCCTCTCCCTCCTGCCTGCTCATGCACTCACTCTCAATCACCCTCTCAAATAAGTAAATAAAATCTTTAAAAAGAAAAAAAAAAGGAAAGAAAAGGACAAATGGTTGGTGTATAGCCGCTGACAGTGCCCCACTGCCATCTCTACCCTCCACGGGCAGCCTGGGGACTCACACTGGCAAGATCCCCTGGCCCAAGGGATGGACGCAGCATCTGCCACGCGGAGGGAAGACCAGCCGAGGGTCAGGCTAGCAGAGCGCATGCTGCAGGGACGCGCTGAGGCGAGGGGGCAGCAGCAGATGCCCAGGACAGTAGCAGCAAGGAAGGCACGTTACGTTGGTGACAGCCAGAGGGAGGCCCAACTGGAGCCTCCACACAGCGCTGTCCACTCATTGAGTTGACAGCTCTCACCTGGCGGACAATTCCTTGCAGTGATGTCCTCTGTCACAGTACTTGGTGCTGTTTCTGTGTCCTAGTGGCCCTGAGGAGGAAGCCAGTGAGGTGGCTCTCACCTGTGTTGGAGGCTGGCCTTCCAGAAATGTGACACCCCCGGAGCCTCCCAGCCTGTCGGCTCCAGCAAGACGCTTTTGTCCCCGATGGAATGGCAGCTTGAAACCAAGATGCAGATTTGTGGAGGTGACATCTGCGCAGCAGAGTCCACGTGATGAGGGCCCGGGAGGCCCCCTGACCATGGGCAGGGGCTGTGAACTTTCAAGCATGGCTGCCCCTTGACCTTTCTCTGTGGGGCCTACAGGGACAGGGAGGTCACACCATCATACCTGAAGCTCCAGGCGAGGGCAGCAGCGGGAACAGGAAGAAGACAGAACCGCGTGACCCACACCAGACAATGGTTTTAAGTGGGAGGGTTCAGGGACTCCCGGGAGGCTCATGGCTGAGGGCCTGCCTTGGGCCCAGGGCGCAATCCGGGAGTCTCTGGATCGAGTCCTACATGGGGCTCCCTGCAGGGAACCTGCTCCTCCCTCTATGTCTCTGTCTCTCTCTCTGTGTCTCTCATGAATGAATGAATGAATGAATGAATGAATGAATAAATAAATAAATAAATAAATAAATAAATAAATAAGGTGGGAGGGTTCAGTGGTAGCTGCCGTTGGCAGAGGAACATGTGCTGGAGACACACAAGCACAGGAGCGTTTTATTTTGTCCTGATCCAGAGGAAACATTTTGTTACCTGAAATTTACCTGGATGAGTAAAAAAAAACACTTGCCAAGAGACTCAGTGTTGTGTTTTGGGGAGCAGAAGAGTCGTGACCTCACTGGCCTAACAAGGAGGGCATGCCTCCAGACGCAGCAGGGGATAGAGGGTTGTCCACATGGTCAAGACAAAGCCTGAGGAACCTCCAGCCAAGAGAGTGGGGGACCCTGGAACAAAAGAAGGATGTTCACTAAAAACTCAGGAAATGGACCTCATTATACTGTGTGTCAGTGTTGGCTGCTCTCTTTTAACAGACATACCATACGCATGAGAGGTGTTGGTAATCGAAGTGTTAGATGGGAACTCTGTACCATTGCTGCAAGTTTCCTGTTAATGCAAAACTGTTCTAAAAAATAAGTGAGTTCTGTAAAAATTGCCGACATTTGCAGAACGTGGCCCAAGTGGGCTTAGAACTGACCCTCAGATTGAGGAGAGTGAGGTGTAGGGATCTACCCATGGACCCTGTTACATGGGGGGCAGCCAGGAACACCTGCCAGCAGGGTAATGGACACTCCTGCTAATGAAGAATTATTCCAAATTTTGAAAGGAAAAACATGTCGCACCTAGAATCCTATTCCTGACCAAGCTAACAGGACTTAAAATGCTAAAACAAGAAAAAGCCAAGTCAGACTGGGATGAACTGGTCACTCTAACTTCAGCCACGCACCTTACCCCCAAAAAATCCATAATGGCAATAGTATGAGTGAAGAAACAAGGAACATTTAATGTGGTCCGTATAATTGTTGTTTGTATAAATATGGTGCATGGCTGTGTGACCAAAATCTCCAATTATCTAATGACTAGTGTTGGGTGTGGGGTGCAGTGGGAAGGAACTCTCTTAGCTGGTGGGGGATGGATGCTAGCTCTGCAGACATTGGTGGAAAAACAAAGTTCCCAGTGATGTGTATGGAATTCATATATTTGTGGACAAAGCACAGACTACTTGTACAGAAAGTGGCCTGCTGGCACAATGAGGAGGGGCTGTGGGTGCTTGATGGGAGGCAGAGGTCTCTGTCCTCCCGGGAAGGAGGGATGGAGCAGAGAACAATAGACATCTAAGCACACTGCTGAAGTTACAACAGCAGTACACCTATAACGGTGGGATTCGATTTGGGTGTATATAACTAAAACCCACCAGATTAGAGCGATTTAAAATAAGTGTCTGGGGGCACCTGGGTGGCACAGTCAGCTAAGTGTCTGACTCTTGGCTTCGGCTCAGGTCAAGATCTCAGGTGAGATCGAGCCCCTTAGCAGGGTTTGAACTTGGCACTCCATGGCAAGTCTGCTCAAGATTCTCTCTCTCCCCCACCCAATAAATAAATCTTAAAATAGCTTTTTTTTTTTTTTCTGTCTCCTGCAAAACAAATCTGGGAAGTGGTGGCCTGGGACGATTGCTTATGGAAGGAAGAAGCAGGAGTGATTATAAGCTATCTGGAAAATAGAACTAAGGGTGGAGGGTTCTGTGCTCTTTACCTGGTTACCTATTGTTTGGGAATACTTGTGTGAATTTGTTAGATATTAAACATTGTTACATGCGTGCTTAGACATTCGGCAGTGCAGCACTGATGGGCATGAGAAGTGGATGTTCGGGGGGGAGGGGTGCCGTGAGGAGTTGCAAAGTTTACTGCTTTGAGAACAGCGTCAACTTCTATTACCAACTAAAATGTTCAAAATCTTGAACCACAGCCCCCTTCCAGGGGGAGATTTCTGCAGAAATGTTTGCTAGTGCATAGAAAATGCACAAATGGCAGTGATTGTGGTGATATTTTTTGTCACAAAACGTGGGACATAACCCCATCCTAAGCCGGGGAACATCTATGTAGTACAACGTGGTCTTTTGAAAGAGAGAAAAGTGACAGGCTTGCTAGGACCCTGGGGATGACTTAATGGCTGTGGGCATCACATCCTGATAGGGAAAAATAGAAAGTCGCAAATGCATTTCACACACTTAACCGGCCCCACCCCGTATGTGCTCGGAGCGCTGACCTCAGCCAGCCGTTGGGCAGATCATCCAGCGCAAAGCCCATTTGATAATGAGGCATGGGGGACATCTGGTGTGACGTACCGGATTCTGCGCTGGAAGTGGCACACAGATGGGTCGTCCGGGGAGAGGAGAGCTATTTGTCCTTGTGACTGCCTGGCTGCCTGGGAGCACAGCCACTGCCCAGCATCACCAGAGAGGGTCAAACCATAACGCACCCGCCCAGGACGAGATCTGAATTCAGACCCAGTACGGCCTCCCCTGGACGTGGATTGCTCTTGCACCCTTGCACACTAGAACCATCATCAGTTGGGGGCCGTCCTAATCTTTTGGTGAGACCTGAATCCCTAGTAAGAGGGTGGATTTGTGCACTGCCGCAGGAAGGGATGGAGGATGGTTAATCCCATCTTGCTGCATTAATAATAAAGTATTTATATCGTTGAGTGTGTGGCTTTTTCCAGATTTAATATCTCCTCCTTAAGATAGAATCTCGGAAGTAAAGCAATTGGATCATAGTTTATGAGTAACAGCAAGGCTCTTGATGCACATGACCAACTTAATCTCCAAAAGCAAGACAGGATTAACGTTCTGGCACTCATTTTCTTATGTGTTTGTGCAGGGAAGGGATTGGGAACAGAGGTGTGGGGAGGTAATTTTAGTGGAAACTGTAGAGGGCGGTTTTAAGCAAAGGCTAGTTTTGTGCGTGCAGGTTCTCTAAGAGGGTGATAACTTTCTCAGATGCCAGTAACACAGAGCATCTGACTGCACACCTGCGTGGTGTTTGTTGTTGAAATTAGGTGACCTAGGGACGCCTAGGTGGCTCAGTGGTGGGGCATCGGCCTTTGGCTCAGGGCATGATCCCAGGGTCCTGGGATGGAATCCCACATCGGGCTCCCTGTAGAGAGCCTGCTTCTCCCTCTGCCTGTGTCTCTGCCTCTCTCTCTCTCTCTCTCTCTGTGTGTGTGTGTGTCTCATGAATAAATAAATAAAATATTTAAAAAGAAAAGAGAAAGAAAGAAAAATTGGGTAACACAGGAAATGGGCATATCACAAATGTTTAAGGTTTTATAAGGCTGAGAGCTTCTCATTCCTCCCCAAACACAATAGGCTCATATGTCCAATGAAAAATGTGTACATAGCCAATACATTAAAGAAATCTCTTTTAAAGAGATGCTGAAAACTGGCACAGAGTGAAGGGAACAAGATGACAGAAGAATTAGCATTTCATAGGAAGGCTGGGCCAGATGGAGCCAGGAGAATTTGCTTCCAGGAGTAGAGGCGAGGGTGAGACCCACCAGTGGCAGAGTCACTATTAGGATTTCATTAAGCTGGCTCCCACCGTCATCTTTACAGTATTAGTGGCTGTTTCTGAAAATGGAACAGGGGTCATGCCCTTCACCTCGAGAGGCAACCCCTGGACAAGCATTCAGGAACACACTAAAGCAGAATTCAAATGCAGTTTAAAATAAAGCATCACATTGCTGGAGGTACGTGCCCAGTCGTACAGGACGTCTCCAGCCCTGCTCCTCCTACCCTACTTTTAATTTCTGTATGGGGAGAAGGGAACATCTTCTCTGAAACTTTTTTTTTTTCTTTGTAAAAGGTGACAGAATGTGTTTTGGCCAAAATCAGAAGTGTGCCCTTAAAGAAATGGGACAACTCAGTTGACCAGTCTGTATCTTGGATAAACTAACACAAGTTTTAAAATAGAAGGATGGGGATCCCTGGGTGGCGCAGTGGTTTGGAGCCTGCCTTTGGCCCAGGGCGCAATCCTGGAGACCCGGGATCGAATCCCACGTCGGGCTCCCAGTGCATGGAGCCTGCTTCTCCCTCTGCCTGTGTCTCTGCCTCTCTCTCTCTCTCTCTCTGTGTGTGTGACTATCATAAATAAATAAATAAATAAATAAATAAATAAATAAATAAATAAATAAATAAATAAATAAATAAATACAGAAGGATGGTCACTAGTGCCTGTTGGGCTCAATCGAACTGAAACGGTCAGGCACCGTGGACCAGGGGCACCAGGTGTCTCCCAGTCAGAGCTTTCAGCATCAGTCTCCTAAGTTTCAATATTTCTTTATACAATAAAACATTTTCAACATGATTTAAGCAAGGATTTGCTCATAACTTTAAGCCAGTTTCAATACAGAGAAGTTTCACTTACAATCTCTTATACGTTTATTTGTCTGAATTACTTTTCCGTGACTTCTTTGTATTCTCTGTCCACCCCTTCTCTGGGTTGCGCTTCGACGGAGTGCTAGAAGCTTTCACACGCTGTCAGACCTTTCCTATGCATGCCCCATCGCCCTGCCTTCCTGTCCTTTGTCTTTAAATTTTGTTCTGGTGTCTTTTTTCATATTTCATTGAAAAATTTTTATTGGCCCTTTGGATAGAAATGGGCATTTCCACGCCAGGGAGGATGATCCCACCACAGGCCTGCTGGAACCAGCACTGGGCCTCCTCTTGGCTGATTCTGGGTTTGACCTGAGCACAGCCACTCCTGCTGGTCTGTGCTGCAGAAACTGGCCGGCCCAAACCAACCATAGAACTGCAGGCCACACATGACAATGCCTGGGGCATATTTGATCCCCAGATCAAAGCATCCTGGATCTCAAAACCAGTTTCCAGTGTCAGAGAACTTACTTTTTCCTAACTCATACTCCTGCACCTTGAGACCTTTCTCTGGATTTCTTCTGCCATGGCCCCATAGACGGTGCAGTGCAGAGCAATCTTCTCATTCCTCCTGCTGCCAAAGGACCTGTGTATCTAGCTCCAGAGAACACAGAGTCTGGCCTGTGAGCCACGCCTGCATCTCCAGCCCAGGTCAGGCTCCACACACAGACCTAGAAGCGGAGCTTGTGGATGCCAAGCTCCTGCCCAGGGTTCTCCTTTTCACCCTGATCCCACACAATTGTGGAGGACAGAAAGACCATTTTAGTGTCTTTGACCTATAGGAGACTTTTGTCAAATCTGTTCTCCTCTTCTTTGATGGTTTCTGAATTTAATCTCTTACATAAGATTCCTTTCCCAACCACAAGATTTCCAAAATATCCTGCTACATAGTCTTCTAATTATTTTATGATCTTGTTTTTATATATAGTTCTTAATAAACTCATAATTTATCTTTGCATATGGCCACCAATGACTTGCATTTTCTTCTAAATATATTTACTGAATGGTGGTTTCTCACTGTGTCAAAGTGCCACCTTTATTATTTCGTAAATTCCTGTCTGTAGTTGGAAAGGCCTCTGGGTTCTGTCCCTCTGTTTATTCAACTATGTTTGGATTTTTTTTTAATTTTTTAAAAATTTTAGTTATTTATGAGAAACACAGAGAGAGAGAGAGAGAGAGAGAGGCACAGACACAGACAGAGGGAGAAGCAGGCTCCATGCACCGAGAGCCCGACTTGGGAATCGATCCCGGGTCTCCAGGATCAGGCCCTGGGCTGAAGGTGGCACCAAACCGCTGGGCCACCAGGGCTGCCCCTGTTTGGATTTTTAAAGAGATTTTATTTACTTATTTGAGAGAGAGTGGGAGGGAGAGGGAGAGAGAATCTGAAGCAGGCTCCTTGCTGAGCACAGAGCCTGATGTGGGGCTCAATCCCACGACCATGAGATCATGACCTGAGCAGAAACCAAGAGTTGACCGCTCGACTGAGCCACCCAGGTGCCCCATTCAGCTGTGTTTATGGCAGTTTCCCACGGTTTGTTTTCTATGACACTCTTGTTCTACTTCTACAGTTATTCTTCCTGCTGAACATGAGAATTAATGCATCTTTATTAATTTAAAAAGAACTGACATTTTCCCGTTACTTGCCTTTTGTTTGGGTCTTTGGTGAGGCTGTTTGTTATATACACATATCACGTAGGTGTGTGCTATACTTACTCTTGGATATTTCTCAGCTTTTGCTACTATTATAAATGTGATTTTCCCTTCCATTTCTTTTTCCAACAATGCCAACATAATAGCATTTTTTTTTTTATTGTGTAAATTTGCCTCCTCTCCTGTCATCCTACTGAATTCTCCCAACACTTTTTTGGTTAGACTTTTAAATTTTCTATTCATACATTATCTTACACCAAGTGCAAATATTTACACACAGAATAAAGACTTAAATGTAGGATCCAAACCTGTAAAACTCCTAGAAGAAAACAAAGGGGAAAATCTTCTTGACATGGGTCTCAGAGATGATTTCTTAGATCTGACTCCAAAAGCAAGAATGGACAGGTGGAAGCACATCTAACTAAAAAGCTGCACAGAAGAGGAAATGCCAAGTGCAAAGACAGCATCCAGATTGGGAGGGAACTGCTTGCAAATCATGTATCCGAGGAGAGAGTAATTACCACAATACGTAAGGAATGCCTAAGACTCAATAACAACAGCAACAAAAACAACAAATAACCTCATAAAAAAAGGAGCAAAGGACCTGAATAGACATATCTCCAAAGAAGACATACAAATGGCCCACAGGTACATGAAAAGATGTTCAACATTTTTCATTAATCATCTGGAAATGCAAATCAAAACCCCAATCAGATACCAGCTCACACCTTAAGGATGACTATTATTTTTCAAAAGAGGAGTAGTTGGCTCCAGGTGGTTAAACGTCTGACTCTTGGTTTCAGCTCAGGTCATGATCTTAGGGTTTTGAGATCGAGCCCTGTGTCAGGCTCCATGTTCAGAGGAGAGACTGCTTGAGATTCTCTCTCCTTCTCTCTCTGCCCCTCCCCCTGCTCACAGACATGCACGCTCTCTAAAAAAGAAATCGATTTTTTAAAAAAGTGTTGGCAAGGAGTGGAGAAATTGGAACCTTGTATACTGTTAGTGGGAATGTAAAATGGTGCAGGCGCTATGGAAAACAGTATAGAATTTCCTCAAAAAATTAAAAGAGCTACCTTATCCAGCAATCCTCTTTCTGCATCTGTACCCAAAGGAAAAGAAATCAGGATCTCAAAGCCATATCCACACTCCCACGTTCATTTCAGTGTTATTCACAGTAGCCAGGGTATGGAAACAGCCCAAATGTTCATTGAGAAATGAACGGATAAAGAGAATGTGATATATATGGACAATGGAATATTATTCCGCCTGGCAAAGGAAGGCATGCCTACGATTGGCAGCAATATGAATGGACCCGGAGAACGTTAAGCTAAGTGGAATAAACCAGACACAGAAGGGCAAATACTGCTTGTTCCTCATATGTGAGGCATCTGGAATAATCAGGTGCACAGAAGTAAGACACCAGAAGGCCGATTAGCGGGGGTGGGCAAGGGCGAAGTGGGGGGGGGGGGTAGTGATTCCACAGGAGTTACGTTCCTCGACGCAAGGAAGTCCCAGGGACCTGCTGTTTAACAGTGCCCACCACTAATAGAAAGGTAGTGTGCCCTGAAAAACCTGTTACAAAAGTAGCTTTCATGTTAACTATTATGACCAAAAAAAAAAAAAAAAATACACAAGGACACTTTTTAAGAGGATGGGGGCACAGGCTAACTGTGTGCCTGTTTGTATATCAATTACACCTCAATAAAGCGGGGGGGGGAGTATTAAATTTTAACCACTTAAAAAAATAAAACTAATGCTAGTTTGGCTTTTCTTTGACAATATTATGTACTTCATTTTCTGGCTTCTTGCTTCCATTGAAATGTCTGAGGCAATATTATGTTCACGGGCACTTCTAAGTTGTTTCTGTCCTCGACGCCTTCATCCTTAGTTCATACCTTGTTGGGTTTCTGGAAAACAGCCTTCATTATATATTGTGCAGTTTTCTTCTATTTCTGTTGACATCGAGTTTGTGCTGGACTTTATCAAGCGCCTTTTGGTCACAGAGTGATAAATCACGCCGTGTTTCTCCTTGGGCCTGCTGGGTGGCATGAATCGTGTCCGTGCATCTCTCAATGAGGAAGCTTCCCCGCATTCTTGAGACAAACCCCACGTGACCACGGCGTACATCCCTAACATGAGGCTGGGCTCGATCACCAGTGTTTTCCTTGGCGTGCTCGTGTCTGCCCTCATAGGGAAGGAATGTCTGAAACTGGGAGCTCGTGGCGAGGGCCTTTGTGAAGGTTTTATGAAATGATGGGTAATTTATCTCTATTTTTCTCTGTTCTAGAACAGTTTGTATAAATAGAGATAATATGTTCCCTGGCTATTTGGTAAAATCACTTCAAAAGCTGTCTGGCTCTGGCAGCTTTGCACCTTCCTCGTAGGGGTGAGTCTTTCCGTCCTCATCACAGGACGCAGTGGCTATTGGGCTGTTCAGGCCACTCTCTCCTTGTGGGTGAATTTTTCTACAAAGTCATGAATTTCATCCATAGTTTCAAATCAATTGACAAAAGTGGTGTAGATGGTTTTTACGATTGCTCCCATCTCCTTCATCTCCTGTCTCCGCTAAAATCTGGGTGTCATCCCCTGTTCACTTTTCCTAAAAGGCTTACCAGGAGCCTGGCTTTCCTAAATATATATATTTTTAAATAGCCAGCTTTTGGCATTATTTTTAGTTCAATTTTTTTTTGTATTCTACTTTATTAATTTTGATTTTTCTCACCTTAATTTTATCTCTTCTTAGTCTCTTCCATGTGTTCGTCTGGTTCCTTCCGTTGAATACTTACCTTGTTTGTTTCAAACTTTCTTGCTCCACAATGAGAGTAATTATGGGTAAAACTATACATTTTACTGTGGCTGTGACTTTAACTCCCCCTCAAAGTCTTTAAGATGAGGTGTGCTTATTTTATTGACTTCTATGTAACTAGTGACTTACAAGTTATATGTCTTTTGATCTGAGAAACATTTTTAAATGTGTCTCTCAAATTTCCAAGTGGATAAATGTTTTGGCTGCTTATTATTAATTTCCAGATAAGATAGCATGATCTGCAAGAACTCTACTTTTTACAATTTATGAAAACTCCTGGCCCCTGGGAGTATCAAGACCATGAAGAAATTTGGGGAAATGTCTATTGTCATAAGGAAAGAAAGTATAACCCATGTGTGTGCACACACACTTAATTCTTACTTGAATCCTGAATGTCTTGTATTCATTTCCTTCTTGACTGAGATTCTGAGAGAGGGATATAAAGCTTGCCGCTGGGATTGGGACTCTAACAAACTCTCCTTGTATTTCTGGTGTATCTGCCTTGTGTGTGATTTGGTACATTGACTGTTTACGTTTTTAAGCGGACTATTCTTTTTAGTTTTGCAACACCCCCCTTTGCACAGCCGATGCCTGGATGCTACTACCTTGGTCCTGCAGGCCCTCGGCCCCCAGACTCCCCGGAAGGCAGAGCCACCACAGACGGAGAGCCTCACGACAGTCTCTGCAGGTGGAGGGCCAAGCAGATTGGTGGGCAGAAGCCCCACCTGTATTCCTTTCCGGGCTTCGCTTCTCCTGATGACCCTTCCACTGACCCTTTCCCTGTGGGTCCAGGGGCCACTCCCTCCCAACACTTCCAGATCTTGGAGGAGGAACAGCCCTGTGGTTGCCAGCCCCTGAGAACCAGGCCCGGGTGCTGAGACGCCGCCCACCTTTGTGAACGGTACGGCCACTCCACCCCTGAAACTACCTGGATCTGAGGGTACCTTCTGTTTCCTGTTAACTCCCCTCTAGACCTTAAATTCTGCTTTGCCGGCTTTTCTGTTATTTTGTATTGACCCGTTGTTTTATTTCTTTTATATATTTTTGGCTGTCTCATAAAAATAAATGTTCTGTTTTGTTTTCTTTTTGATCTAAGCTGAGTGATTGGGAGGGAAGATGGGGGTGCATTCTGGGGTGATGCTATTTCCTGCCCAGGGCGGAGGTTTCACAAGCACTTACTACATGATCATCTCTCAAGCTGCGCACTAGAGGTTCATGCATTTTGCAGTGGACGTGTCACAACTCACTGCGAAGGTAAAGCCAGAACACAGCTGGTACAGGGCTTTCGTGCTGTGCCAGCTCCCCGAACAGAGCGGCAAAGAGCTGGGTCCTTGTCAGTGTTGCAAGAGGCTCTCCTTGTTTCCCCAGCGTGAGGACAGGGCGCAGAAGGCCCCCCCCACCCCCACCGCAGAAGGATTGTTCTTTCTTCACTAAATGCACAAATAGTGTAATGCGTGCACTTTGTCACTTCCAGGAGGAGCCACCAGGCCGTCACAGTTTGCTGGCATGAAGACCAGAGGAGGATGGCGAGCCCATGTTCTCCGGGAGCCTGGGGCCAGCCCAGCCTCACACCCTTTCCTGCCGTACCTGGTGCATCGGGGAGACCTTACCGGACCACGAGTCCTGTCCAGTGGAAGCAGGAAGCTCCAAGAAATGAGACATGGCAGGGAGGGTCCAAGGAAGGTGTCAGTGCCCCTGCGGGCCTTCCCAGGGTGGGGATGGAGTTGCAGAGAGGTCAGTGGGGGCCCCTGTGGAGCGGGGCAGGAACCTCAGGGCAGGTGAGCCCGCTTGGTGTGGAGGGAGCATCTCTGGTTCTGAATCTTGAGGCAAATCACCCTGCAAACAGGAAAGATGTCCTTCCTTCACTTGACCAGAGATGCTTCTCCCTGGCCACTGGGCTTGGAGGCCTCCCCACCTTTTCCAGATGGGGGAAGTGGGGCACCCCAAAGCCCCAGGTGCTGATGGCATCCTCTGCAAGTTGAGGCGGCCGGCCAGCCTGTCCCTTCTTTACAGTGGGTTCCAGGGGTTAGGGCAGCTGCATCTTTTGGGAGGACACAATTGAACCCCTAACAGTATATCCAAGTGAAAATGTCTAGTTGACAAATGAAGAAAGGAGTACTTTGTCTGGGACTCAAGAGGATCTAACAAGGCGTATAGACTTAGGTGTTGTCAGGTCTAGATAGCCACGGGCATGTTCACCCAGGGAGATTGTGTGGAGAAAAAGGAGAACAGACATGTCACCTGAAGGACAGCCAGAGGACAGGGAGTCGGGCGGGGAGTCTGGTGGGAAGACTCAAACAGACGTGTGGTGGGAAGACCAGGAGTGGGAACAGGTGGGACATGGCGAAAGGGGCATCAGGGAGGAGGGTGTGCTCACCAGAGCCCAAA
Organism: Canis aureus; assembly: GCF_053574225.1. Classification (NCBI taxonomy): domain Eukaryota; kingdom Metazoa; phylum Chordata; class Mammalia; order Carnivora; family Canidae; genus Canis; species Canis aureus. The sequence continues at coordinate 2,401,341 of NC_135627.1, forward strand.
CTGCAGAAAGATCGAGGAAGATAAGAACTGGAAAAGTGTCCACTCAACCTGGAAGCAAAGGGGGCATCACGGCAGTGGTTTAGCAGAGCGAGGAGACCAAAGCCAGAGGGTGAGGCTGCCAAGCAAGTGGAAGGTCAAGGGGGATATAAGTTTAGGCTGCTCTCGTCACTGCCAGCTTTCAGGGGTGGGACAGAGGCCAGAATGAGCACATAGTGTGTGCGTGTGTGTGCATGTGCATGCATATGGACACGTGTGCATGTGCACACGTGTGTGTCTGTGGAGGATTCGGGATGCAGGGCATCCTGACATCTCAAGGGGAAGCAGGTCGACAGGGGGCAGGACTCTAAGCCACAGGAGACAGAGGGGACACCCTACGGGCCAAAGGCCTTAAAAACTAGGGAAATAGGGGCCCCTGGCTGGCTCAGTCAGGGGAGCAATGTGACTCTTGACCTCAGGGTTGTGAGTTCAAGTCCCATGTGGGGTATAGGGATTAAAACTAGGGAAATCAGACATAAATATAAGTGCAGTAACTACTGTTGTGAGTGAGGGAGCTGGCATTTGATGGAAAGAAAGAGCTAAGAGAGATTTGGGGCCCATGCAGCTGGGGAGGTGCTCACAGGCCAGTGGCCCCCTTGGTTATCCCATGGTCAGACTGCAGGCCAGCTGGCCTGGAAGCTTTGGAGAGCCCACAACATGATGAGTTGGAACAGCTCCCCCATTTTCTTAAATTACTTTGTCTTTAATAGAAAATGTCTAATGACTTTTGATCCACCGTAGAGGATCTGTAATTTGAAACAATTTCTCCAAATCATTATTTCTGTTCTTCACTGTGAGGCTAATAGCATAATTGAGCTGTCATTATTGGATCCGGGGTCGTAGATGTTTCTGGCACCATGCTCCACACATAGTGTGGTACAATCACAGTGTGGGGCCTGTCCCTGAAACGCAATGTCGCCAGAGCTATTTATTTACACTTGGACGGAAATTCCTGTTTAAATAGATGTTCTTACCTTTTCCCCATCATTTCGGTTCTTGGATCCTTTATCAAACAATTCAAGAAACTTACGTAGGCACAAAGTGTGGCTTTGCATATAGCAGTATTTTTGTATCTGTTATATCTTGTAGCCAAATGACCCACTTTGTACTAGACTGCTGCCAGACATCATGTAGAATTATTTTGTCTGTAACACTTCCCTGTGGAATATTATTGCAGGCTCTTGAGATCAGTACTACTAAGATATCCTCTGGTGGGACCCTGGAGGAGCCTGGTCTTTGCCCCTCCCTGGGGCCATGGTGCAAGCCGTGGGGCTTCCTGACAACCATGTGAGGGACTGTTGCCAGGAAGAATGCTGTCAGCCTCCTCTCCAACCCCAGCCAGCTGACGGCATCCTTGGCAGCGTGAGACTCCCTCTGCTGGTTTGAGTGCCTTCCCTCCATTCTGGGCACGCTGCTACCAGGGGACCCCCCTCCCATGAGGGACAAGCTAGGCAGCCACACACTTCCCCCTGGTGTTCTGGTTAGACTCTCAGCAGGACAGACACAGGGCTATGCACATGCCTGAGTAGCAGGGGTTGACAGTGTCTCCAAAAATGGGCACGTGAGTCTTAGGGAAGGCATGGGAGCGTGAAAGGGCTCCAGGGCACCCCTGATTCCCCACCAGCAGCACCTCCATGCTCTGAGTCCTGTGTGGACAGTGGAATTAGGCATCGATTTGTGTGGCTTCTGCTCCTCCCTCTGCTCCATGCTGCTCCTCCCACATTAAAGAACCAGGACAGGGAGCTCCCGCGCCAGGGCATCTGTCACACCTAAAATGGAGAAGCAAGTGGCAAAATCCTGGTTTTTGAGCCTTGTACCTAACCAAACACTGACCACAGGCACAGGATGGGAGTCACGAAGAATCCTGGAGGGGCAGCGTGTCCTCCTGCACTGCGGCCCTGCCCGGCCCCCAGCGAGCCACACAGCCCAGCCTCAGAGCAGAGCCGCAAGCACAGCAGGGAAGCAGGTGCCTTCACCCCACGCTGTGGCCCCTTTTCGGGTCTCCCTCACTGCACAGCCCACCCAACCCAGCACACAGCCTGACTCTGGCACCCACCATGCCGTTCACCCCGCCACCATGAGAAGTTCAGCATCCCCTCCACATGGGCAGCAGCTGGGCCTGCTGCCCCCTCTCGCATGACCTCAGGTGCTATTAGACTCCGCGAGGTGCCTCCCATGACCATGTCCTCCTGGTCTGCAGCAAAGGCAGCTGTACCACAGCCAGCTTCTCTTGGGCTTACGATGCGGGGGAGCCTGGTATCCTGGCCCTGCTATCAAGGGACCACCTGAGTGCCAGGCCTCCCTGGCACCTGGAGCCCTAGATGGGCCGCAGGAGGCGAGGTGGCAGGGCTGAGCCACTGGGGACAAAGTGAGGGAAGAGAGGGCTGGTGTCCCCCACCAAGCAGGTCGTCATTCTCTGTATTAACCCAGCTGGAATTTGGCTCTGGGGCTTGAGTGACAGGGGTGAGCAAGAGCGGCGAGTAGACCCCTGACCACGCAGAAAATCTCTTCCCGCCCCAGGGCCCAGGGTGCAAGTTGGTGACCGAAGGCCAGGCTGGAGGAGCGGAGCAGAGCATTGACATGAAGACGCAGGACAGCCCTGGGACAAGAACACAGCCTGGATTCTGGGGAAGAAAAGACAGGGCAGACGTGGCAAAGATGCTGGGTTTTTATTTTATTTTTTTTTAATTTTTATTTATTTATGATAGTCACAGAGAGAGAGAGAGAGGCAGAGACACAGGCAGAGGGAGAAGCAGGCTCCATGCACCGGGAGCCCGATGTGGGATTCGATCCCGGGTCTCCAGGATCGCGCCCTGGGCCAAAGGCAGGCGCCAAACTGCTGCGCCACCCAGGGATCCCAAGATGCTGGGTTTGAGGGAGTGAAGAGGTTTCTGCCGAAGGAGCAGTCTGAACACAGGGAGCTTCTGCTGTGATGGGGAGCGAGCCCCCCTCTGACGTCCTCGGGAGAGCCCCGCAAAGGTGCTGTTGCTGAGAGGCACCAGACTCCCCCTGGAACCACGGCATGCAGCATCTGGGTTTGGAGGTTTGCACTTGTAACCTGCAAAGGCTCAGAGTTGGTACTTGTTATAGACAAGCTGTGTCCCCGAAAGGATACGTTGAAATCCTAACCCCTAGGACCTGTGGGAGTGACCTTACTTGGCGATGGGGTCTTTGCAGATACGATGAGGTAAAGATGGGATCAGCAGGATGGGCCCTAATGCAATGCGGCTCATGTCCTTGGAAGAGGGGAGGGCTGCATGAAGACAGAGCCACAGGGAGAATGCCCCGGGAAGATGGAGGAAGATGTCAGCGTGATGCACCTACAAGCCAAGGAACCCCAAGGACCACTGACCACCCCCTGAAGCCAGAGGAGGTGAGGAAGGATTCTGTGGAGCCTCAGAGGGAGTGTGGCCCTGCAACACCTTGGTTTTGCACCTCTGCCTGCAGAACTGAGACGGTGCGTGGGGGCTGGCGCAGGGTGCTACGATGGACGTGCAGCCCGGGAAACCAGCTCACCACCAGCTGTGTGGCAAGGGGCGCTCAGCAGAAATGCAGGAATTGAGGCCTCCAGCAGACTGGGCCAAGGGGAACCTGCCAGGCCCTGGAACCCTGGCGCTGGAGAGCACACTTCCTCTCTGGCACCAACTTGACCGGCCAACCCCTGGGCACCTGCTTCCCTGCTGTGCTTGAGGCTCCGCTCTGCAGCTGGGCTGTGCGGCTCGCTGGGGGCCGGGCAGGGCCGTGGTGCAGGAGGATGCGCTGCCCCTCCAGGATTCTCCGTGACTCCCATCCTGTGCCTGTGGTCAGTGTTTGGTTAGGTACGAGGCTCAAAAACCAGGATTTTGCCACTTGTTCTCCATTTTAGGCGTGACAGATGCCCTGGTGCAGGAGCTCCCTGTCCTGGTTCCTTAATGTGGGAGGCCCCACCAGAAGTGAGGAAAGCAGGGTACTCTCCCCATGTGTGTGCCTGACGCAGTTCGAGACTTGCCTACGGCTTTCTACATCCAGCCCAGCAGGTAGTTACCAGTCTGAGACGTGGTGCTGGGTCGTGGAGAGGGGAGTGTCCACCAGGAGAATGAAAAAGGGTCTCTGTTCTGGGGAAGCTTGGGTCCTGCGGCAGGCCCAGGATGGCGAGGAGCCTGGCCTGTGTATCCCTGTGCCCTCCTCCCCGCTCCCAGCAGTGAGGTCCCAGGTAGGCTGATTTGCCTACGATGAGACAGATCGCCCCGGGGCACCGCCAGGAGGTTGGCTGTGGGCCTCCAGCACCTGATTTGCTTACCTTTCTATGAAAGAAATGACACTGTTAACAAATGGCAGAGCTGCCCTGGTGGTTGCCATGTGGTCCCAGCAGAGAGGGAGACACTTAGAAGCCGGTGGCCTCCAGCCTAACCCAGCCCCGTGGTGGCCCGAGGAGACGATTCAGGGCGGCAGAGTTCACAGCAAGTGCCTCAGGTCCTCCACCACCCACGGATCCGTACTCGTGGGTGTCCGAGTGCCCTGGGGACATTGTGGGCAACTCAGACAACCAGGATTTATGCTCTCACGGACCTGTGGCAAGAAGTCCAGACCATGGCCCAGCTCCCTCCGAAGGCTCTGGGGGCTCCTGCCTGCCCCTCCAGCTCCTGGTGGTGCCGCCAGCGCTCCTTGATGTCTTCAGCTCGTAGACACATCACCCCATCTCTGCCACCACTGTCCCCTGGCCGTCTCCCCTCTGTGTTCTAGCCTCTTCTAGGAACATCAGGCTTTGGATCCAGGGCCCACCCTATGCAGTATGACTTCAGCTTAACTAATTATGCCTGTAAAACCCCTATTTCCAAATAAAGTCACATCCTGAGATTCTGGATAACATGACTTTGAGGGGGACCTATTCAACCCACTATGATGGGTGATGTCATAAAACTTGGGAAACAGAAAAATAGAAGTATTAAGAAAACACCCTCTCTGTTTTGTGTCTCTGTGACCTTTACAAAGACATTCCAGAATAATGCACTCATCCGAAAACAAACTAATTTTGGGTTGAGGCAATCCATCCAGTTCCTGGTCAAAATACTGCTGAGATTCCAGCTGGACCCATTGCCTTGTGCATTACAGACTGTGCTCCTCAGCCACCGCCAGCCCTGCCGGAGGTGCACACACGACCTGGAGCAGCATTAGAGACTCGTCCGGGGCCACGGAGCGGAATGTTGACGGGGCAGGGTTGGGGAGATCTGTGGAGGCTGACTGATCTTCCTAGCACACAGGTGCCTTGGGTAAATCTCTGAGTTTGCTCCCCTGCGGGATGGACACATTGGTGGCCGTATTTGTTGTGCTGTTATGTGCAGACCGTGTTCTATGGCGTTACCATGCAAACTCACTCAATCCTTGCAGCAACTGCAAGTAATGGCCCCAGAGATCAGGAAGATAGAGAAGAGGAACTGGTCCAACATCACACCGTGGTGGGAGAGGTTTGGACCCCACGGCCTGGCATTCTGATGCTGGACTACCACCACGGAGAGACTTCAGGCATGGTCCTTGGATGGGTCCTGTGGGCCCACCAGCCAGCATGGAGCACCCTCTCCTTCGCCCCGGCCCTGCTGGTATGCTTGCCTGGACAGCAGCTGAGCCTGTCCCGATATGCCATGAGACGTTGGTGTGCTTCTGTGGATGGAGGTTCCCAGCTCAGGGTCCGACCCCTTCTTTCAGCCCCATCCTCCTTGCTGGGGGGGGGTCCTGATTCCTAGAAGACCCTTCAGTCTGACAGATGAACAATATAGATTCTGGGGGGTCAGGAGATAATCCTCCCTCTAACTTGAGATAAATATGTGAAGAAAAGTTGGAGCATTCATTCATCTATCAACTGATCATCCGTTCCTAGTGCTGAGGATCCACCCTGTATAACTCCCGGCACAGGAAGCCCAGGAGATTCAGAATCTAGAAAATATAATGGGCCAAGCACCTGAGCAGCCTACCATTTGGCCAAAAAGACAAACACCCCTGATCACAGGAGCAATGTGGAGACAAGAAATCCCTCCATTTGGAGGTTTGGGTCCATGGAGGGAAGGTGAGGATTGGTTACACGGTGGAACTCCTCCCAAACACGCCCAGATATTCCCTCAGCACCTCACAGGCCCAGGAACGGATGCTGCACCATAACTAGACATGGTGCCTCTCCCTCCTCACTGGACACCGGACGTGGTGCTTGTCCACCAGGAGACCCTCACACTGGACACACACCCCCATCCTGCAGGAGACCCAGTGCCTAATCAACCTCACTGGACACTGGACACCCTGCCCATCCATCAGGAGGTCCTCACACTAGGTGTGGCTCCTGTCCATCAGGAGACCCTCACACTGGACACAGCGCCCATCTATCCTCACTGGACACTGGACACGGCACTCGTCCATCAGGCTTCTCAGCAGAGGAGCAGGTTCCTCTGCGTCTCAGCAGATCAGCCTCTGGACTCAGGGAAGTAAAAGGCAGGTGACAGGCCACACAGAAATCTTGCTGGGGCGACTCTCGTGCCCAACAGTGATGGCTTTGTGGGCATGACCACAGTAAGAAATGACAACTCGGTGAGCTGTCACTGTCTAAAGCTTTCATCCTCAGACATTGCATTTTCTGCTGGTTTTAATTTTTAATGAGGTGTTCAGTGAGACTTCTATTTGATCAGTGAATCAGCTTGAAGCATACATATATTTATGCAATTAGTCATAAGCTTTCAAACCTGATCCTCTCTCTCTCAACCTGAAAGATACCCTTCAGGAAATTGCCAGAAGAATATTCAAAGGCTGGAGGCCCCAAAGTCCTCTGGGGCGGCCCCCTACGGAGCCCTCCTCACGCTGACCAGAGAGGGAGCTTTGCAGGAAGCTAGGAAGCCAGGGCAGAAAAAAGGGCTTTCAGACCCCCTCTTTCCCCAACTTGGTGTGGACCCTGAGATATTTATTTATCCAGTGCCCACTATGTGTCTACTATCCTGTCTCGGGACACCAGGATGCACTCAGGCATCCTGGTGTCCCGAGACAGTGTTGTCGTCGTGCCTGTAGAGCCTACAGTCTAGAAAGATGCCCCTAGGGACACCTGGGTGGCTCAGTGGTTGAGCGTCTGCCTTTGGCCCAGGGCATGATCCTGGGGTCCTGGGATCGAGTCCCACATCGGTCTTCCTGCATGGAGCCTGCTTCTCCCTCTGCCTGTGTCTCTGCCTCTCTCTCTCTCTCTCTCTGTCTCTCTCTGTCTCTCATGAATAAATAAATAAAACATTTTTTAAAAATAAAACTAATTGTATAGAAAGATGCCCCTAAGCGAACAGGAAGCTTGCATGGAGGGGTTACCGTGTCTCCCCCTAAGGCCAGGTTCCTGCCAGTGGGGAGATGCGTCCGTGCAGTCCTCAGGCAGAGGAGGAGTGACGAGCGGAGGGTGTCTGGCAGGAGGCAGGACCTTGGAGGACGAGGCTTGCTGTGATTCCGGGGTCACACGTCCTCCCACTGACACGGGTGTCGCACAAGGAGAGGACCACGCGGGGCCTGTGCGCCTCCGCAGGGCAAGGACCCCCGCCCCCCCAGACCCATCTGTCTGCAGGAGTGGAGCTGGTAAGGCCACGCTCCAGGCTTCAGGAAGTGGCCAGGGACCTTCCTGGGGGGACTTGCATCTCCTGAGGGGAGTGCGGGGTCGTGTTCAGCCCAGAGCAACTGCAGACTGTCGGCGAGGAGTTCGTGGAACTGACCCAAGCCCTGGAGCTGGCCTGTTTCCCCCGACGCCCTGCGCGGGAAAGCGGGAGCGCGGGCCACGGAGATGTGTCAGGGCCTGGTGGCCGCCCTCGCCCCAGCCTCACCCCTGGTCCGTCAGGGCTGTAGACCGTTTCCCTGGGGGTGCATTTTCCCATTTAGATTTGGTCTCTGTGCTTTACGTAGTACTGTTCAAACAAAAGAAAGAGGAAGGAAGACAGAGTTCATGTAAATAAAATTTAAATTTTGTTGGCACCTTCATAGATGCTATGCCCTTTTCTTGGTCCTCCCGTGGAAGAGCAGGCAGCAAGATGTGACTGAGCGAAGACGTGTGCCCAGCCAGCCTCAGGGTTGAGACTCACCCCTGCTGAATGGCTTCATCACTAAACCCCACATCATCAAATTCGCCATCAGCCTTGAAACCTGCATTTCCCACAGGGGACACAATACGAAGACACACGGAGTTAGTGTAGTGGCTCGACAATCGCTCTGCAGGTCCAGTGACAGGGGCCTTGGTCCTCTGGCTGGATGCGGCGCCCGCCTGCCAGCCTCTCCCTGGAAGGCTGCACCTCCACTGGCTGCGCTGTGACAGCCACAGGGGCGAGTGACTGGAGGCACGTCCCAGGTGGCATGAAAACTCATCTAGGGAAACCAACCATGTGGAAAGCAGATCTCCTCTGAGTGTGACTGAGGTCCGCCTGGGCACACCGGGGAGGAGGGAGCTCCCTCTCGGGGCTGAGATGTGAGAAGCCTGGACCCTCTTGCATCACCCCGTGTCACAGAAGAGTGTGTGTGGCTCCAGCGCTGGACCGGCTCCTCGGTCTGCACGCCGTCCCTCATGCTGTGACCATGGGGTATTGTCTTGGCACCCGGGGCTCAGCTTCCCAGTCTTGACACTGAGAAAATAATACCCATCACAATGATGGTTGGTGGACTAAATTATTCAGCATGCTCTACCCCCACTAATCATAATCTGTTGTAGGAGATTGTACGAAACTGGCTGCAGGATTTGGGGCTCATCTTGCTTTAAACAGGTTGATCAACAAACATACCGTAATGAAAGTGAATACACAGGGGCACCTGGGTGGCTCAACCCGTGAAGCGCCTGCCTTCAGCTCAGGTCATGATCTCAGGGTCCTGGGATCGAGTCCTACATTGGGCTCCCTGCTCATCAGTGAGTCTGCTTCTCTCTCTCTCCCTCTGCTCTTCCCCTTACTTGTGCATGCTCTCACTCTCACTCTCTTTCTCTGCTCTCAAATACATGAATAAAATATTTTTCAAAAAAGTGAATACACAGTCTAGAACAAAATAATACATTTGAAATAACTACAATGTCAGGTATCCAAGAAAAACGAAATTTTCACTCAATTTAATTAATATAATACCTGGAATGCAGGATGCCTGGGTGGCTCAGCAGTTGAGCGTCTGCCTTCGACTCAGCGTGTGATCCCAGTCAGGGGATCGAGTCCTGCACTGGGCTCCCTATGAGGCACCTGCCTCCTCATATTTTTTTTAAAAGAATACCTGGAATGCAGTAGGGAAAAAGTAAAACCTGCTTGAAACCAGCCTGAAGCTAGTAGCAATGCCACCATTGCTTTGAGTCGTATATCCAGGAAGTATTTTTTTTTAAGATTTTATTTATTTATTCATGAGAGACACAGAGAGAGAGAGAGAGGCAGAGACACAGGCAGAGGGAGAAGCAGGTTCCATGCAGGGAGCCCGACGTGGGACTCAATCCCAGGACCGTGATCACGCTCTGGGATGAAGGCAGATGCTCAACCGCTGAGCCACCCAGGTGCCCCTCCAGAAGTATTGACTTCAAATGTCAGGTGTCACAGAAAAACCCCCGAACCTGCATCCTATTAGCTGTCTGTGGAGAAAGGTTCCGGGTGTGAACCCAGTTGTGTGCACCTGTGCTGTACAATGTCCACCTGCACCAGTAGGGGGCAGCAATACTGTCCACATGCCCTTCCTGGCCACCTGCAGAGGCTACCCCACCCCCCCACCCCCTACCACACGGAGTTCACACCCCACAGGAAGGGAACTGGAGGTAAAGTGACTGTACAGTATATTTTTAAGAAAATAATACATTCAAAATCTCAACTCATCTGGGCATGATAATTAGGGGATGTTGCTGATAAGTCCATGTTGAGAATTCAAACAAAACCATAGCCGATTCCCAGTTACCTGGGGAAGAGTAAGGGGCTTCCAGGTGGCCGCCCTGCTGAGAACCAGGAGCTCCAGCAGAATGGACCACCTCCCTCTGCGCGCCCCCCAGCAGGTGGTGGCCCCAGGGCTGGTCAGCGCTACCCTGTGTTCACTGGTAAAACACGCCCATCCACACACCTCTGGGGCCCTCCAGGGAATCAGGGACATATCGCTGTTCTACGGCCAGCTAGAAGAAAACAAGATGGTTTACAATTAAATGGGAAAAAAATCACTGATCTCTTAATTTAGTATTCTTGTTTTATGCTTGTCAAAACAGGTATTTCTGACTTATTTAGGCATAGCGTTTTTTGTTTTCTTTTAATCAAATGTCACTTCTCTGGATACATAAATAGGGAAACGAGGCTCGAGGAGTTAAGGTTCCCTGGGGAAGTAGGCATGCCTTGCCATTTGAGTGGGTGTCCCCACGCAGAGCTCTGTCACCCGGGGAGTGAGCCCGCCACGCGCGTCCGGTGTAACCTGATTATGGAAATGCTCCTGCGTAGATCGACATTCCTGTTTTTGTAGCATTCCCTCCTGTGCCTTGAGAACCTCATTTCAAGTGCAAGCTTAAGCAGACTGAAAAATGTTGCCTGGAATGTGATTTTGTCTTTTCCTAGAGCAATACTGTTTCTTGACTAAATCAGAGTGATACCTTCACGCTCCCGGGGCCACAAGTAAAGGACACACGACACTCAGAAACACAGCTCTCCCGTCCCTGTTGACACCAAGGGCACCAAATGTCCACAAGGCAGGGCATTACTAGTCCTTCTGCCCTTTAGCTTTTCCTAGAGGCCACTTAAGTCTCATGTACCCTAGAGACTTCCCCACCAGAACCACCTGGAAGCCCCCTCCCCGCCGGAAGTGGGATACAGACGATGTTGTAAGGATACGTGTGCCTGGGAGAGAGCGCCCTGGCTGCCACGGGCCCTCCGCCCACCCACGCCCGGCTCTCCCGCACCCGAGCCCCCCACGGGGCTGCCGAACAGCCGGCCTCTGAGGCCAGAGGCTGCAGCCTGGAAAGCCAGAGGGATGAAGAAAACAGTGCGGCCAGAGTGTCAGCACCCCACACAGCCCTGCCCGGGCTCCCAACCCACGGGAACTGTGACAAGTGGGTGTTGCTTCAAGCTGATGCGCTGTGGCACTCTGCACACAGCGGAGGACAGCGAGTCCCACCCCATCGGAGACGGTCCTCCGATGCGGGGGGCTGCGGGCACTGGGATGGAGTCCACAGGTCTCGGGAGCTGGGAGACCCACTGTCAGCTGTGTGACCATGGGCAATCACTTGATGTCTCTGAGCCTCAGTTTCCACACCTGTAGATGGTTGATCATAAGATCCTTTCAACTTCTGGGAATATCTTATTGCATAGGCAAGAACATTTATAATTAGAGGAAAGAAACAACAAGAAGAAACACCAGAGAGGAGAGGGGTAGTCCTGCTCCGAGGGCTTGTAGGGAGCTGAGTGCCTCTGTGCCCCGGGGCTCCCTGATTCTCAGTCCCCTTTAACTATCAGCGCTCTTCCTGCCTCTGAGCCTCTGCTCCCCGGCTGCCTGCCTCAGTCTCTCCAGCTTGACCCACCCAGTTGGCCTCCCCCCACTCCCCACTTGTGACTGCACCCCACACCCTCAGCCCTGGTCCTGTTTTGTTTCAGAGTCTGCAGGTTCCCCTCGGCCTACTCCCTTTGTCTGCCCTTAACCTGCAGGACAGGCAGACAGGAGCCACCCCAGGGAGCCCAGCCCACAGTGGAGGAGCAAGCAAACTCGGGGAAGCAGGGGAAAGAGAGAGCACAGAAGTGAGCAGAGAGCAACCTGCCCGAGGAAGAAATCCCTGCTCCTGCTTGTCCACCTCTGTCTTACCAAAACAGGAATAGGACGAGCATAGCGTGGTAGACAGGAACAGAGTGGAACAGAAGAGAATGGGGTGGAACGGAGTGAAGTGGCCTAGAACAGAAAGGAATGGAACAGGGTGCCTGGGGGGCTCCGTTCAGGTCCTGATCCCAGGGTCCTGGGATGGAGCCCCGCATCCGGGCTCCCTGCTGAGCAAGGAGTCTCCTTCTCCCTTTCCCACTCCCCCGGCTTGTGCGCTCACTCTCTCTCTCTGTCAAATAAATAAGAATTCAAAAAAAAAAAAAAAAAAAAGGAGAAGGAATGGCACAGAATGGAAAGGAAGGGAATGGAATGCAAGGCACAGAATGGCATGGGGTGGGGAGACAGCGGCAAGTGTGAGCAGGCAAGGGAGCTCCTGGTAAAGAAGAATGAACACCTCCATAAGCCAGTGGGGTTCAAACCCACAGGCCCAGGCCTCCGTGAAGGGGAGGACCCCAGGCTGGTGGCCGGCTGTGCTCAGGCTGACCTGGAGCTGACGCTGGACAGGGGACAAGCAGGAGGCCCCAGGATGCAGAGCCTCTGCTCAGCGGAGATCAATTAATTTGGGAGAGAACAGGGCGGAGAGAGAGGCTTTGCTTCGTTTTGGTGAAGGTCCCAGCACCCGCTCCCCCTGCGAGGCCACCAGTGTCATGAGAGAGCAGCTGTGCACCTTCTGGTCACCTTGAAGTTCACGGCCCCATGCGTCCTAAAGGGCTGCTGAGACGCCCCGGGGCCTCACATGTGTTGGAGCACCTGGGAGCACCACAGCTTTGCAGCCGGGCGTCCTTGGACAATGGCTGCACCTTCCCGAGCATCTCTTTCCTCCGAGACACCCACTTCCCACCTCCAGGGACTCTAGAGGGTTTAAGTGGAGGATTTGGGGAGGTGCTGAGAAAACGCACCTACATTTCCTCGGGGAGCTGGCACCCTGGGGCGGGCAGGGGGGAGGCCCAAGGCTGGCTCAGGTTTTGTCACCCTCAGGGCTCAGAGTGCTCCCTCAATGCTTACTTCACTTAATTAATTCCTGTGGGGCCAATGTGACAAGTGAAGTGGTACACTGTAGATTCACAAAAGAGAGGGGAGTGGGAGCTTCTCGGGGAGCAGGCTGCTCCGTGCCTCCGCGGCCAGCCACACCCGTGAGCCGCCAGGGCCCCCAAGGGCAGAGCCAGGACGGAGACCCGCGTCCCGCGTCTCCAAGCAGGTGTGGACAGCACAGCGCAGGCCCGCGCCCGGCTCAGGGATCCAGACGCCGCGCTCTGAGGTCGCGGGGCTGACACTGGCCTGCGTGGGAGCGTTGGTGACTTGGGCAGTGCACGCTCGGAGATGAGGCGGTCTGCCCCCCATCAGGGTGAGCCGACAGGGGCCCCAGGCAGAGGGCCACCCTCTGAGGCGTGTACCGAGGGTGCTGAGGCAGGACACCCCATCTTCTGGCCAATGTTTTGTTACTCCATCTCTTGGGTACCCATAAAACTCTTGTGTTTCTAAGGATAACTCCAAGGTGGCTTCTGCATCATCAGAGCAAGATGAAATTATATGTACCTAAGGTGCTTTCTTACATCCTTTGCAAATTGGCAATTAATGCATGCAATGGAAGCCTTTTTCTTAACTAGAATGTTCTGTTAGCAAGACAACTGCCCCTAAGCATCCTGCATTTGTACCAGACAAACCTGAGACCAACAGGTCAGTGACACATTCAGCCTCGGTCTTTCCAGGCTGTGAAAAGCAGCTTCTCTTTACCTGGGTGCCAGAACTTAAGCTCCTTGAGGGCAGAGATGTGGCGACAGCACTTCCCTGGGGCACCTGCCTGCTGACAACAGTATGGACCACATGGACGCCAGGATCCCGAGATAGGAGTCCCGTGAGTGTAGAGACCCCAGCCAGCCCAGTGCCCCCCAGCAAGGGCGCACATACAGCCCCCAATCTGCCACACATCAGAGATGGCGTCCCAGCATGGGGCAGAAACCTGCGAGGTGTCTGGGTTCTCGGGGGTCCACCCAGTTCCCAGCTCCAGAACCTCGTCCCACAGCCACAGGCTGTGCTGAATTGGGCTCCAGGCTTCAAGGTAAAATTTTTTCACCCAGGGCTCCATCTTGGGTCCCCTGGTCTTATTTCCACTTCAAACCTTGTGTGTCTTGCTCTCTATTTAATCACTTAACACAAGATAAGCAATGGGGGTGCTTAGTAAACACTGTTGAAAGAATAAATGAAAATTTTAGAAGTCTTTTATTTTGCTCCTCTATTTTTGCATCATTCTCTGAATATGTAATGTGTGCACTGACACCACCTCCATTCTCAGGCTCTTATTTCCTCTTCCCAGAGACAAGCAGTTTCCTAACGATGCAGGGATTTACGTAATGCATCATCTGTGAAAAATATACTCACATAGATATCCAATGTATGTGAATACATTTACATAATATTTTCTACAAATGAGAGCACACTAAACTCACTTCCTCATATGGTTTTTGGTTTTTTTTTTACTTTACACATTGGAGAGTGTTTCATTTCAGTACGTGTAGAGTGTGTTTTATTGTATGATTGTACCAACATTTATTTAACCAGCTCCCTGACAGACATTAAATTATTTCCTTTATTTTGCTTTTACAAACAATGTTGTGCCAAATATGCTTGGGCAGGAGTTGTTTTGCACACAGATGAGTATTGCTATAGGATGAGATCTCCGTGCATTTTAAATCTCGCTAGATACTGTCAATCGGTTCTTCCCAGAGGTTGTACCAATTTACACTCCCTGCAGCAGCATATAAACTGCCTGTCTCCTCCTCACCTTTACAAATACAATGTGAATGCAAACCTTATTCTTAATAACCTGATAAAGAACTTGCGTCTCAGTGTTGTTTCAATTTGCATCTTCTTGCAGTGAGTCTGAGCACCAAGGAACCAGCTGTTTTTTCCTGTAAAGTCTGCATATACGCTTCCCACCTTCCCATTAAACTCTTGGCCTTTTAAAATATCGAGTTTAAGGAATTCATATGATTAAACATAGGAGCCATTTTTCTGTTACCTGAAGTGCAAGCATTTTTCCTAATTTATTGATTATCATTTAATTTTGTCTGTGATGATGTTTGCCAACTAATACCCTGGTTGTTAGGGTGCGGGGTTGGTCAAATGTGTCAGTCTTTCCTTTTCTGGCTTCCAGATTTTGTGTCAGAGTTAAAAAGGTCTTTCTGAATCAGAGATGATTTGAGGAGCCTCCTACTTTTCTTCTATTACTTTTAAGGTTCTATTATTCATGGTCGAATTCTCCACCTGTATGGTATTTACTTTGGTAGATATGGGTGGGTAATTGGAACTTTTTTTCAGGTGATTACACACTTTCCCACTGATTTGAAATACCCCTTTATTATGTAATAATATTGTATTCATTTTCTGGACTTTATAGATGGTTCCAGCAATCTATTCCTGAGCTAACACAACATGACAGTGTGGTTAGTACATGGGAAATTGTATTGTTCTTCTTTTTCAGTATTTTCTTGGGTTTTCTTCATTGCTTACTATCTCTCTGAACTAATTCTCTAAATAATTCTATTTCTTTCAAAATTTATATTTTTCACATAGCTTAGAATGAAAAGAAAAACCATGAGAAATAGTGAAGTCGGTGTTCAGGCTCCAGCACCCGGGCACACCACTTCCTCCCAGAGGCAGCCTGTGGTATCAGTTTCTTGCACATCTTTCCAGAAAGAGTTCACATCAATTTCACATGCTTGCATCTTACAAGCTTTACAATCTACTTGCCTCATGTTTTAAAAATTGCTTGACATTGCTAATATTTAAAATGGGATCCAGCTCAATAGATAAGTAAACTTAGAAGATTGGCGTCTTTATGATGAGGAGAGTTCCTATCCATGGACATCTGGTCCCTCTCCCATCTGCATGTTTTCTTCTGTGTCCAGCAGCGTTTAAAGCTACTACTGTTCAGCGATTGCAGTACATTGAGCTCCATAGAGACAGCGCCGGGGCAAGTGAGAGCCAGACGGGCACTGGGCGACTCTGTGCCTCGCTGAGAAAAATAATTAAACATGGGCAAAGGAGATCCTAAGAAGCCAAGGGGCAAAATGTCATCATATGCATTCTTTGTGCAAACTTACCGAGAGGAGCACAAGAAGCACCCAGAAGCTTCAGTCAACTTCTCAGTTTTCTAAGAAATGCTCAGAAAGGTGGAAGACCATGTCTGCTAAAGAGAAAAGAAAATTTGAAGACATGGTTAAGGTGGACAAGGCCCATTATGAAAGAGAAATGAAAACTTACGTCCCCCCTAAAGGGGAAACAAAAAAGAAGTTCAAGGATCCCAATGTACCCAAGAGGCCTCCCTCGGCCTTTTTCTTGTTTTGTTCTGAGTATCGCCCAAACATCAAAGGTGAGTATCCCAGCCTATCCACTGGTGATGTTGCAAAGAAACTGGGAGAGATGTGGAATAACACTGCTGCAGATGACAAGCAGCCTTATGAAAAGAAGGCTGCTAAGCTGAAGGAAAAAAATGAAAATGATATTGCTGCATACCGGGCTAAAGGAAAGCCTGATGCGGCAAAAAAGGGAGTTGTCAAGGTTGAAAAGAGCAAGAAAAAGAAGGAAGACGAGGAAGATGAGGAAGATGAAGAGGAGGGGGAAGAAGATGAAGATGAAGGAGAAGATGATGATGATGAAGTTGGTTCTAGCACAGTTTTTTTTCTTGTCTATAAAGCATTTAACCCCCCTGTACACAACTCACTCCTTTTAAAGAAAAAAAATTGAAATGGAAGGCTGTGTAAGATTTGTTTTTAAATTGTACAGTGCATTTTTTTGTATAGTTAACACACTACGGAATGTGTCTTTAGATAGCCCTGTCCTGGTGGTATTTTCAATAGCCACTAACCTTGCCTGGCAGAGTATGGGGGTTGTAAATTGGCATGGAAATTTAAAGCAGGTTCTTGGTGCACAGCACAAATTAGTTATATATGGCGATGGTAGTTTTTCATCTTCAGTTGTCTCTGATGCAGCTTCTACGAAATAATTGT
Source organism: Canis aureus (assembly GCF_053574225.1). NCBI lineage: Eukaryota > Metazoa > Chordata > Mammalia > Carnivora > Canidae > Canis > Canis aureus. The sequence goes on from NC_135627.1 coordinate 2,418,161, forward strand.
TGTTCTGTTAACTGAATACCACTCTGTAATTGCAAAAAACAAAATAATAAAGTTGCAGTTGTTTTGTTGACATTCTGAATGCTTCTAAGTAAATACAATTTTTTTTATTTAAAAAAAAGCTACTAGGGCATCCCTGGGTGGCTCAGCGGTCTGGCGCCTGCCTTCGGCCTAGGGCGTGATCCTAGAGTCCCAGGATCGAGTCCCATGTCAGGCTCCTTGCATGGGGCCTGCTTCTCCCTCCTCCTGTGTCTCTGCCTCTCCCTCTCTCTCTCTCTCTCTCTGTGTCTCTCATTGAATAAATGAATAAAATCTTTAAAAAATTAAAATTAAAAAAATTTAAAAAGCTACTACTGTTACTATAAATGTATATTTTATTCCATCAGATCTCTTATTTATAAATGAAAGTTATTAATTTTTGTATATTAATGAGGTGCTCCCAGCCACCTCATTAAATTCTCCAATTTCATGGAATTCTAAATAAAACGAGCTGCCCTTCTGAAGACCTGTGTGGGTGGCAGGAGCAGACAAACAGGGATGAGCACTTCTCAGACAGAACAGCGCTTTGCTGGCAGTCCTCTCCAGAAGCAATGTGCCACACAGAGCACAGGTCCTCCTCGGCCCCAGCGACAGGAGGGCCCTCTGGCATATAGAGGAGCCCTGCTCACCCTCCTAGGGGATTCGGTTTTCCGCACCTTCCTTATGATATGGTTTTCGTTGTATTTATATTGCTCGTGGTTTCCTCAGTTTCTTGACTTTGTTAATATGTGATTTTTATCAAACTTAAAAATTTAGCCACTGTTTCATCATTACTTTCCTGAACCTCTCACTCCTTTCCTTCTGGGATCCAATTACTTATATACTCAACCTTTTGTTATTTTCCACAGGGCCTTCAGGCTTAGTTGATTTATTTACAAATCTCTTTCTCTCTGTGCTCTTCACAGGGGCTATATTTCGGTCAGTATGCCCTCACATTGATGATCTCTTCCTGCCCTCACCTCTGTCTTACCATTAACCCCATCTAGGAAACTTTTTACTTCAGATAGAAATTCTGAAAGTTAAGGTAGAGGGGAAGATGGAAGTGGAGTAGGAGGACCGAGACTTGAAAAAGAATTTCGAAATTTAAATATTATCTTTTTCTTTTCTAGAATTCCCATTAAGTTCTTTTTTACAGCTTCTCTTTCTGTGCTAAGATTTTTTAAAAATATTTTATCTATTTATTCACAAGGGACACAGAGAGAGAGAAGCAGAGACACAGGCAGAGGGAGAAGCAGGCTCCACGCAGGGAGCCCGATGTGGGACTCGATCCTGGGTCTCCAGGATCACGTCCTGGGCTGAAGGCAGGCACCAAACCACTGAGCCACCGGGGCTGCCCTCTGTGCTGGGATTTATTTTTTAAAAGTAATTATGAGTATATTTTCCTTTATATCATTGAGAACGTATATATATTAGCTGTTTAAAATACGTATCGGCTAATTCTAGCATCTGGGTTATCTTGGGGTGAGTCTTCACTGCTAGTATTTTTTTTTTCTCTTGAGAATGGGTCATATTTTCCTTTTTCTTCAAATACACCAACCTTATGGACACTTCAAACCAGATAATTCTTTGTTATGGGGGCTGTCCTGCGCATTATACCACGTATTGATTTTTTTGCTTTATGTTTTAATAACAGATTCACTTTGTTGAACTAAAACTGCAAATGCTGTCTCTTGGATATTGGTTCAAATCTCAGTTCAGTTCTTTTATTCTTATCTGAGTTGCCTAGAGTCTGCTCCATGCATGTTTGCTTCAGGGGTCACCCAGAGATTCAAGTAGAGTTTACACACAAAATTTGGGGCTTCCCTCTTTCCAGAATTCTTCCTCGCTTTCCAGAGGCTATGGTTGTCCCAAACTCTTCTTTTGGTTCTCCAAGCAAGAGAGACTGTTGGGTTTCAAGTTTTAGCTGCCCTAGACAGTGAATCCTGGGTCCTGTCCTCAGGCCAGAAACTGTGAAAACAAGAGACCCTCCAAGTGCCCACATGTCCACTCCCCTCCAGAGTATACCTATTTGTGGTCACTATGCAGTGTGTTCAGGTAGTTGTTTTTTATATCTTTGTTTCAGAATTAATAGTTTTTAGTAAATTAAAACATCCAAGCAGGTGTATATTTGGCATTACTTGGAAGCAAAAATCTGTACATCTTTAATCCTGCAGGAGGATACAGGGCCCAACATGGGGCTCCACCCAGGATCCTGAGACCATGACCTGAGCTGGAGGCAGATGCTTAATGGACTGAGCCACCCAGGTGCACAGGACGCATTTTAATGGAAGTTTTCAAGTTTGCTAGTGGGGAAAGAATTACTGCTTCAGGTCGTTTCACTATCAGAGGCAGTGACCAGTCTCTGCTACCTTCATCTGTAACATAGGAGGGTTTTGGGGAGATGGGCAGGACATCTGTCTTGTTAGCTCTAGCAGAAGCCCTCTGAGAACTCTGCTGGTGGCAAGTCTCCTCCAGGATGCACTTTTATCATCTAACCAAGCACATCATCCCAGTCTTCCTCATCACGAGCACTGCCTGGTGAAGTTTCCCACTGTACTAAGTGAAGGGACGTTCTTCTGGTTCAACTGAACACTTATAGGCTGCACACAAAACAATTTATTGACTTTGTGAGTGTTTTCCTCATAAGTTCTTGTTTGTACTTAAATAGAGCATGGAAACATGTTGATTCTGCACACCCTTAGTTATTAATTCTTTCCTCTCTCATTACATCTAAAGTGCTGTGCTAAGCAATAAGGGAATAGAATGAACACCGGTACCTGTCTTGGTAAAGGTAGAGCTAAGCCATTAAAACAAAAAGACTTAGAGACTCTACACATCCGTCACTTTTCCATGGAACAGTCTCCAGGGAGCAGTCCAGGATGGAAAAGGAGAGAGGGAGCCATCCCCTCTGGCCATGACCATCAGCTGACGGTTAGCACTGGTTTCCCGCCCAAAGAAAAGGGTAAGGAGAGTGCAGAGGATCAGACTCAGATGTAAGAGATCTCACACTTGGATGCAGCATGCTTCACTCCTCTTCACAGTCCCACAGCAGAAACACAGTCACACGACTGCACCTGCCTTCCAGGAGTGCAGGGTCATGTGATCTGCCACCATTCTGTAACCTTGGCAAAGGTTAGAGCAGATTTTGGTTGGCCACCCCCAGTCTCTACCACCATGAGGGAAAGTCAGGAGTTTTCATCTCAGCCTTGCAGGCAGACATCTGCAGTTAGATGAGAGCCCTTCATGTGATTGACCAGAGCACACCCCTTTTTCCCAGCCGTCTTTTCAGACACTCTGTACGTGGAAGTGTGCCTAGGGGACGGGGCAGCAGTCTCTGGTGGGTCCTGCCCACAGATTCCTTTAGCTCAGCATTCCACCCAGACGTTCTACAAACTACCAGTGAAGACCCATGGTGATCATAGCAGATACTGGCATGAAAGAGAAACAAGAACTCTGATTCATTTTGTGAGGTGCGGCGGGGAGCTTACCTCAATCCTTGATTTCCTTCCCTGGAAAGACTTTGAAAAATCAATATAGATTCTCAACCATGCTTTTGGATTCCTTCCAGTTGGAAAATCAGGTACTTTTTCTGAACTATGCCAGTGCTTTATTTTTATGGCACATTTTCTTTTGTTTCTCTGTCTGAGCCAATCCCACCCACAAGGCACCAATGTCATCCCATGTTCACTTGGAAAATGAGGCTTGGACAAGATCATACAACCCATTCCTTGGAAAGAGCATCACAACTTCTGCCTAAAAGTAACCCTTTAAACAGGAAAACTCAAATGTATGGCTTGTCATTGGCATGACTTTCTTTTGTCCTGGGCTGATGCAGATGAAACTGGAAATCCCCAAAGGAAATCATACTATTTGGTTACCCTCAAATGCTTGACTTAATGAGGGTTTTTAGTGGCAGAACCACCAATGGAGGTGACAGCTCCCTACACACGCTGACCACATAGCGTCCTCTTTATCTGGGCACCTGTTTGCCCCCAAAGAAGCCTCAGGAGAGATTTCAGTAACAGAAGAGGGCCAGTCAAGGGGTAGCATGTGTGCCTGTGTCTGCATGAGAGCAGCCAGTCAGCCCAAGCACCACCCCCCCAACCTGTGCCCAGGAGTTCCACGCCTCGTCCTGTTTCAGCCACAGTCCAGCCACCCCAGGCAGCCTTCCCAGGGCTCGATGGAGCTTCGCCTGGCCTCTGGAGCCACACCCACCCTGACTTCCAGTCTTCCAGGCTTACCTGGAAGAGTGCATGGGCAGGTGTGTCTGTGCACCTGGACCGAGGCTTAAGTTAGAATCTCAAAGCAGTTCACACCCTTTAAGATGCTCAGAACAGTAGACATGTATTTATTTATTTTTATTTGGTTTACAAGGACACCTGCCAAACAAGAGATCTTCTCAATATTCAATACACTCCTTTTGTTTAAATGAGATGACGTTACAGTAAGCAAACTAGAATCTTCCTTCAGCTGAAAGAAGGGAGAAGAGGGAAAGGGGTAAGGGAACAGAGTGGAATAGAAGTGGGTCTGTGTGGTTCATGCATGTGCACTATCTCATTCGAGTTTCTGGAGACTAAGTGAAGCAGGCATTGTCTTCCATTTTACAAACAAATAAACCAAGGCACAGAGGTTTAGGAATTTGCCCAAGAAAGGGGAAGAGCTAGGAACAGAGCCCAGGGATGTCTGATTGCAAAACTTCCCAAGACATCATGAGAGCTTTTTAAATAGCGCCTTTACATGCGGGAGGAGGCAAGAAACAAGCCCTTCCAAAGCAGAGGAGGTTCCAAGGAACCAACTAGAATGTGAAAAGGGGAAATGTACACAGAGCCTTCCATCCACTTTTCCAGCAATCTGGGCCCCAGCACCATCTCCCAGGGAGGTTCTGATACCTGAGTGCAAACCCAGGGGCAGGCTTGGCCTGTCTCTATGGCTGTCTGGCTTAAGGTCAGCACCTGCACAGATAATGACAAACACATAGTAAAACCATTTTTCACAAATGCCCAGTGGGCCATAAAGCTAGGCTCTTCTCCTTGTGTGGGGACACCTGCACTTTATGGGAACCCTTACCATCCCTGGTGTGTAACCACTAAACGCCAGAGGTGCTGGCATTCACCAAGCCAAACAGAAATGTCCCCACAGGTATTTGAAACAGACCCTCCGAGGCAGAGCCACCCCTGAAACCTCTGAAATGGAGGATTAGTAACAGATAAACAGGAAAAGTCGGTTCAGAATGGGTCTTGGAGGCACCCCTTACAAGCTGTGTGACTTTAGGAAAGCCCTGTATTTCCCTTTCTGAGCCTCAGTAAGTCCATCTGCAAAGTGGGGGTTCAGATCACCTGTTTTCTTTTCTCATTGGGTTGTCATGAGACAACCAATCAAATGTGACCCCACTCATGAAATGGCTTTTGGAACCCCCAGAGCCCTCCCCATGGCCCCACCTAGACCCCACATGTAGCCCACACTCCACCCCATGACCCAACCTGCCCATCTGGAAATTTGCGTGGCTCGTGTCCCATTTTCTCTGGCACAAAATCTTTTTCATTCCACCATCTGGGAAGCAATCAAATAGGATAAATAATACTTAGGCACAGTCAGGTGGTAACAGATTCTTCTCCACCAAGTACACCGGCATCTTACGAGAGTGTTCCCAGAGACAAACTTCACTCACCAAAGAGAAAGTCTCGAATGTGGCTGTGTGTCTAGCAGAGGCAGCTGGGACTCTGGTGCACCCGGGATTGGGAGATGTGCGGACATCTCCCAATGGACATGGACAGAGGCTGAGACCTGGGGTGCTGCGACCCCGAGCAGAGCAGCCCCTTATGCCTGGATCTCTTCGTCCTTAACATGGAGGGCAAATGACTCTGTCTTGTGCAGCGGGACATGTGACACATGTGTAGGTCCTCTACAAATAAAAGCAGTAATTAAGAACAATAAAGTTAGCTCACATGCAGAATAAACCACATACCCGTAGTTCACATACACATGAGAATGGTTTCGCTCCTCTAGGGAAAGGCAGACGGTGATATTGTGTACATGCTACTTGCTTATTGGTGCATATTTACAGATGCTGCTTATACGAACCCCAAGATCCACTTCTGTCTCTGGGACACCCAGCCCATGAAGGTATTCACGAACGCTCCTCTAAGGACGCACGCTGACTTTACAACTGCAGCCTCCGTGCTGGGGGAAATCTGTTCTAGAAAACTCCACGAAGCCCTGAGGACAGATTCCACTCTTGAGTAGGTAATGTGACAGAAAAGGGCACAGGACCTGCTTTTCAGTTCTGGCAACTCCCTCATGGCTTTTAAGACACAAGTATGTGTCTTACCTTCTCTCAGTTCCAAGTTTCCTGAACTAGAAACCAGGGATAACGATACTGCACAAATAAGACTTGCCTTTTCTCGCTGTGGAAACCAAAGGAGATGAAGCCTGTCAGAAATACCCTCTGAAGTACAATCGGACCTCAGATTCAGAGCAACAGCCCATTAACACTGTTGACCTCACATCCCCATAACGGAAGAAGATATTTCCACAAACCTTCCTCATGCATAAACACATATTTGTAAACTATAAATGGGTACTAGCATGCTAACAGATTACTTGCATTGTAAAACATGCACAATAATTAAAATGCTGAAAGCATGAGTTAAGAATTAAACACAAAATGCACTAAAATAATTGTGTGTTATTTTATGTATTTATAGTACAGAAAACCTTTAAAAAATTTTTTTTATTTATTTGAGAGAAAGAGACAGAGCATGGGGGGTGGGGAGGGGCAGAGGGAGGAGCAGACTGCTGAGCAGGGCTCTGGATGTGGGGCTCCTCCCAGGACCCTGGGGTACTGCTTAACTGACTGAGCCACCCAGGTGCCCCCAGAAAACCTTTTCATGCTCACTAAAGTGGCCCTATTCTCCATAATAAGATTTTTAGTGAAAGCAATGTGATTGAATGCACTTCAATATTTTTTTTAAGGGGGATCACTGGGTGGCTCAGTGGTTTGGCGCCTGCCTTTGGCCCAGGGCATGATCCTGGAGACCCGGGATCGAGTCCCACATCGGGCTCCCGGCATGGAGCCTGCTTCTCCCTCCTCCTGTGTCTCTGCCTCTCTCTCTCCTTCTCTCTGTGTCTATCATAAATAAATAAATAAATCTTTTAAAAAAGGTTTTAAAATATATATATATATATATTTTTAAGATTTTATTTATTTATTTACTTGAGAGACAGAAGAGTTGAAGGAGGGACAGAGGGAGAAGCGGATTCCCCACTCAGCAGGGAGCCGGATGTGGGGCTCGATCCCAGGACACTGGGATCATGACCTGAGCCAAAGGCAGACGCTCAACCGATTGAACCACCCGGGCACCCCTGCACTTCCTTATTTATAAGACTCTTACTCTATCATTTTCTCATACAACATCTGCAGGTCTGATTCTGAGTCGTTTATTTTGATAGTTGCTTTTAGTGGCTGCCAAACTTGTAAAAAGTACTCCTTAAAGAAGCACAAATCCAAAGATTAATGAATAATTAACTTACCAAATCATTTTACTCATTTTCCAGTCTTATCCACCAATTACGCAAACTTTTTTTGTTGAAACTCAGCTAGTAAATTTCCATCTTCCCTGATGTCAATTAGTTGTTCATGCAAATGAACCATACGGCACTACATGTTAACATTTTTTAGCAAATAGGGTTGCAACCCACCATTGTTGGGAAGATTGTTAAATAAGATAAGGATGTCTCTGTTTTTTTAAAGTATGCAGACAGGAGCATTTTAATAGATGACACACATTATTTTGGGCAACAATAAAAAAATTTAGTCCATCTGTTTTCCAAAGTTTCTCAGATTTCTTTCAAAATCTATTACTTTCTTACTCCTTATTTTTTTAAAAAAATCACCTTTAACTTGAAGGTACAAATTAAGAGTGTTTATTTTTCTTTTAAAAATATCTGCTAAGAAGCATCCTTCCAACAGCCTTTTGTTTTCCCAGTGATGGGTCACAAGTCTTGAACAGCTAGGTTATCGTTATTTGTTTTGTAAAAGAAAACCATATAATCCATCTTCGAGTCCAACAACCTTTAAGTTACTTGCTACAATTTCACCAGAATACTCCTGTGTGGTACAGAGTTTTCATGGTCATTCCCCACCACATCACAAAGTACGATAAACCTTTTATGTTTTTGTCTCTAAATCAACGGAGCTGTGTTGGTGACAGCTGAGGCATCCGCAGGACTTGTGGCCATAGGAGTTTGGTTGCTGTAAGTCCCTCATCCAGGTACAGAGAATGAGCCCCTCTGCTGTAGTAACTAGGACCTCACTCCATATCCTCTCCTGTTCTGCTTTAGTTGATGAGAGAGGCGACAATTTTTCCATTGAAATTTATTCATTTTAATAAAAAGCTGTTTACTGTTAAGAGTGTGTGTTAGAGCACATCTTCCTTTCCATACACAGGGGAAAATAGATCTTTTCAAAAGTTAATTGTTGTGGGGTAACTGGGTGATGAGCTATGAGGAGGGCACTTGGTGGGATGAGCACTGGGTGTTATACTGTATGTTGGCAAATTGAATTTAAATTTAAAAAATGTAAAGAAAAAGTTAATTGTTGACACAGAATGCAGTAAATACCATGAATCAAGACATACTGAATACATATATACCTGGAGACACAAAATATTCGCAGAGTCCCAAAGTGTCTCCCCACAAGATACTTGTTAATTACAGGAGAAGCAACAGTAACTTCCCAGGGTCTGACCAGGAGATCAAGGTTACCACCACCAGCCATGAGCCAAACTGATCCAGGCCACCCTGAGATAAGGGGCTGAGCAGGACCCAGCATCGCCTCTGGTGTTCCTGCCGAAGACACACAACCTCGATCCGTTCCTGAGAAAACAGACATCCTAAATCTAACCAGCCGGTCTGCTTCCAAAGTGTTAAGGTCATGGGGCCCCTGGGTGGTTCAGTCAGTTAAGCATCAAAGTCTTGATTTCGGCTCGGGTCATGACATTGGGATGGTAGGATCGAGCCCTGCATCAGGCTCCGGGCTCAGCGGGGCATCTACTTGGCATTCTTTTCCTCTGCATCACCCTGGCTTGCTCTCTCTCTTTCAAATAAATTTTTTTTTTTTTAAAGTGTCAAGATCATGAGAGGCAAAGAAATCAAAGAAAGACTGAGGAATAGTCCCACCAGGAGAAGTCAGAGGAGACCCCACAACTAAATGCAGTGTGGGATCCTGATAGAACCTGCTAGGAAAAGGCTAGTGGTGGGAAAATCAGAAATACGGACAAGGACTGCAGATAGTGCGCATGGAAGCTGATTGCTAGGTGCCAGCCATTGCACTGCGGCTGGGTGAGCGCCAGCATTTGGTATGGGGGAACTCTGAACTAGCTTTGCATCTTTTCTGTAAATCTAAAATTATTTTAAAGTGAAAAGTTAAAAAAAAAAAAGGAACATTTATACTTTTATCCAACTGTGTAGCAAATCTCCCACACTGTGTAATGTGTTCTCACCTAGTCCTCTCTGTGTGGGGCAATGTTTGGTACGAGCATTCCGACAGTGTTTTGTAACAAAGGGAATGCATTTCTGATTGCCACCCCATCATTTTCTTTGTATTTCAGCTGTGTGAACCACAGTTGGAAGTGCTTCCTCAATGGTATTTGACTTAAATTGCTGCAAAGTTCAAAAACTCAAAAGAGGCTTCTGGAAATGTATTTAGTGAAATTTCATACTGTACTGTAGGATCTTTAAAATGGTAAAATTTTGTTTTCACTTTCAAGCATTTCATCCATAAGTGCCTTGCTCATCTCGATGGCTTCACGCTATTATCAGCTGATATTTCAAAACAACATATGCCAAGATGAGGGTTACCCTTGAAGATCATGAATCTATATCAACAACTCAGACAGTCTAGATCATTCTGAATCACGTGGCCTCATGAGACTTGAGTGGGATGTCATTGTTTTGCCCCATGGACTGCCCACAGAAGCTGCAGGTGGGAGGGTCACCTTTGCCACCTCGCTGTTGGCTTAGGTTTGCTTCTTCAGCATGATCATCCACCTGCAATTCTGTGTGGGATTCTTTTTAACACCGTGTTCCATTTTGTAAGGATTAGTTTTCCTTAAAACCAGATAATTTATTTATAAAATTCTGGGCAAAAGCCACTGAGGAGCCACCTGATTGGAGCCTTCTGGCCAGGACGCCACCACATGCCCGTGACAGTGACCACTTGAGAGACTCACTCAGTAAGGGCCCTAGTGTCACTCAGAATATTAAATGCTGGTGAAGTTGGTTTCTTTATGTTTCAGATGAAAATAAATATTAAGAGAAGTTCAGGTTATCTTTTCCCTGCTCTCCAAAGCTGTAGTAGCCTTAGCCACATGTGACTATTTCAGTAAAATTGTAAATTAATAAACAGAAAGTAAATAAAATTAATGTTTAGTCATGCATTTTCAGGAGCCACATTTTAGGTGCTCAGTAGGCAAGGGCTACCACACTGCCCGGAGGAGGTAGAGAACATTTTCCTCATCGTGGCGCATCCTCCTGGAAGGCAGCGTTCCAGTGGGTCACCCTGTGGGCCCCACTGTGTGGCTTACTGCCTTACAGTCGTGCTGAAGATCTACTGTGCATGAACGCTGGTGTGAGCTACAGGTCTGCTCGGCGTGAGCCCCGAGCATCGGCACACGGACTGTGTCTATAGTGCAGGGTTTCGGAGCCTCCAAGCACCCCTCCGCTGCAGTGTTCTTTTCACTGCTTTGCTCTTGAGAAGCTGGGGAGATGCCGCGGGCCCCATGAGTACTCTGCTAGGTGTGTGGGAGCCGGGGAGGCCCCAAGGGGCCCCATGAGCTTGGCTCCAGGGTCTGAGTTTCCTCTTGACTCCAGCTGGGGATCAATTTGCCAAAACAGAGTATTATTGTTCATCCTGTGGTTCATTACAGGACCGCTTATTAATATGTCAAAGAAATACAGGCCTAGATGAAAACCCTTTAGGAGGTGGAAGCGGGTCCACGTGATGAAAGGTCAACCGTGTGCCTGGTGCAAGCCAAGCGTGGGGGTGTGGATGGAGGATGAACTGGGGCTGTTCTGGAAGAAAAGAAGGTGAGCTGTGAGAACCAAGAACCTAGAGGCTCTGACATGGTCAAGCTCCCCCAGCTAAACTCTATCCATTTTGCAGTTTAGCCAAGGGCCGGCCCCCATCAGAAGTTTTTTGGTGACCCAAACTATCACACTGGCATATTTCCAGCATGAATTATTTTTCACCTGGGCAAAAAGGCTGGAAAAGTCAGGTCAGTGGGAGCTGAGGAAGCAGGCCGTCAGCAGCCCAAGCCCCATATGTACTGAGAAAGACCCTTCTGGAAATACAGACAAGGAAGAGTGCATCCCTGCAGACCCCCAGTGGAGAGGAGTCCTAGGGCACATGGGGCTGCTTTTCCCACAGGTGGAGGGAGGTGAGGAGGGAAACAGTAATGGAATAGAGTTCAGGCAGGAGAGCTGCCCAGCCCACTCCCCACAAGACAAAGGACAGAAAAGATGATGGAGTAGAATTCTGTTCATTTGCTTTAGCCGAGGGATCTGCCCGAGGATCTGGTCTGGGGTTTGGCTCGGGGTTCTGGCCAGGGGATCTAGCCAGGGATCTGGCCAGGGATCTGGCTGGGGGTTCTAGCCCTGGGATCTGGCCCCCAGAGGATATGGCCTTTGGGGGGATCTGGCTGGGGATTCTGGCCAGGGGTTCTGGCTAGGAGATGCCCCCCAGGGATCTGGCTCTGGGTTCTGGGTGGGGGATCTGGGCAGGGGTTCTGGCTGGGAGTCTGGTCCAGGGTTCTGGCCAGGGGATCTGGCCCAGGGATCTGGTCTGGGAGGAAGCAAGCACCCTGAGGTGTGAACACCTTCCTGCCAGTGCATGTGGAAGATGGATAGCTGATTTTCTTAACAGGAAACAACATCTGTTTCTACTCAGGGACCAAATAATATTTTTCAAAGTCTGGCTGAGCAACTGGGTTTTCTTTTACTGGCAAACCCCGCACAGCACCTTATAAATTTGATACTAACTCCCTTTTCTTAACTTGCTCCTTCTGCTGACACATCAGAAAACAGAAAGGCTTGTGTTCTTTCATCTGTCCGTGGTCCTGTAACTTCCCTTAGAGCTGTGGGGGGGGGGGGGACTTTCACCCCCTAGCGCCTGCCACCTGCCTCCTGTCCTCTCAAGCCCTGCCCAGAGCAGACCCTCTCTCCCCCAGAGCTGACAACGCAGTCTCCTCTGTGTCCTGATGCCCATACCCTTGCATGGTCAGAATCACAGTGGCCAAGCTGAAAGAGGTCTTTGTCCAATGGGGGAAGAAGAGGAAACCAAGTATAAACTACTTTTTTTATTGGAGGTCCACACACACAGAGTACAGTATAAAAAGTGCATCAATGTTAAGTGTATAACTCAATGATTTTTCCCTCCCAGTCCACTAGCCCCCTCACTCCCAGAAGCAACTACTTTTCCCATGAACCAGATACTCACATGGGCCAATGAATCTCTCAAGAGGAGCTCCTGTTAACCATGTTCAGAAGCTAGATGTATAAAACAGTGATACCAACTTAGTCATTTGCAGTTGGAAATACAATTTCCCCAGGAATTCATTCCCTGCTGGCAAAACTTCTCTCTTGCCAGGAAGATAGAGACCTATTCAAAGTCAGTGTTCTAAGACTCTCGCTCCCCTGGACAAGAGCTAGGGGAACATTGCTAACATCTGCTGCCATGATTCTTCTTGTAAACTTCCAGACCACAAACCCCACACTAGTGGGAAAGACTGACAACACCAAGTGTTGGCCAAGAAGTGAAGCAATTGGAACTCACATGCACTCCTGGTGGAATGCAAGCTGGTAAAATAACTCTGGGCGAGAGCATGGCATTATCTGCAAAACCAAGCAAGTGCCTGCCCTTAGACAAGCAAATCTGTCTCTAGATTTAGGCCTAACAGATGTGCATGCATGTGCTCTCCTAAAGGCATGTGTTAGAATGTTTGCAGTAGCTTTATTTGTAAAAGCGAAAACCGGGAAGTTACCCAAAGCCCATCTATGAGAGAATGGGTAGATAGAATGAAACACTATTCATTAGTGAAGCAGAAAGATAATAGTAACCCTATTAAGGTCACTTAATGAGTGGCATTAAGTAAGTGGCAGAGCCAGGATTTGAGCACAGAACCTTGCTTCCAACCCTGAGATTCTCTTACCTCCTGACGCTATGTAATAATCACCATACTTCCATACCAGTAATAATACCAGTACTTCCATACATTACTGGGGGAATATAAAGTCAAGTAGCCATTTGGGGAAGTGCATGAGCAGTCTATAATAACATAAAAATGCATTTGCCATAAAATGTAGCAATTATATGTCCTCCAAGATACAGTCTAACCATACCCGCAGTTTATGCAAAGAAAGGTGTGCTAGCACAGTTGTAATAGAGTAAAGGGGTGAGCTGTCACGTGATCATAAGATGGAATGCTATATAGCCCTTAAGATAAACTCCATGTTTAGGTATCTACGAACGGATCTCATGTTTGATCTATATGATCTACTAAAAAAATGAATAGATTCTAAAAATATAATGTGATCAACAGCATAAAAACGCAACCCACAGAATGGGAGACAATATTCGTGAATCATATATTTGATAAAAGATTAAAACCCAGAATAGAGAACTCCTCAAACTCAGTGAGAAAAAAAAAAACTGATTAAAAATTGGCAAAGGGGATGTCTCGGTGGCTCATTCAGTTAAAGGTCCAACTCTTAATTTTGGCTCAGGTCATGATCTCAGGCTACATCCAGCTCTGTGCTGGGCATGGAGCCTGCTTGAGGTTCTCCCTCTCCCTCTGCCCCTCCCCCTGCTCACACTCTCTCTCTAAAATAAACAAATATATCTTTTTAAAAATTAAGTATGGGCTTAAATAGACATTTCTCAAAGAAGATCTACAAATAGACAAGCAAATGAAAAGATGCTAAATATCACTAATCATGAGGTAAATGCAAATCATAACTACAATGACATACCACCTCACACTCATTAGGATGGCTACTATAAAAACAAAACAAAACAGGAAATAGTAAATGTTGACAAGGAATTGAAACCCTTGTGCACGGTTGGTGGGAATATAAACTGGTAGGAATGTAAAACATCACCACCTCAGTGGAAAACAGTATGGTGGTTCCTCAAAAAATTAGAATCACCACATGATCCAGCAAGTCCACTTCTGGGATACCCAGAAGTATTGAAAGCAAGGTCTTTTTTTTTTTAGTTTTAATTTAAATTCAATTTGCCAATATATAGTATAACACCCAGTGCTCATCTCATCACGTGCCCTCCTCAGTGCCCGTCACCCAGTTACCTCCTCCCCTTTGTTTGTTTCCCAGAGTTAGGAGTCTCTCCTAGTTCATCTTCCTCTCTGAAAGCAAGGTCTTAAAGAGATGTTTGTACACCCATGTTCATCACACATTTAGCTATTGTGGATAACCCACAACAGCTAAAATGTGGAAGCAAACCGAATGTCCATCAATAGAAGAATGGAATAAGCAAAACATGGTGTGTGTGTGTGTGTGTGTGTGTGTGTACAATGGAATATTTATTATCCAGCCTTAAGAAGGAAGGATATTGTGACATCTGCTATGACATGTATGAAACTTGAGGACATCGTGCTCAGCTAAATAAGCCAGATGCAGAAGGACAAATTTGGTGCCACTCAAATGAAGTATTTAGAGCGTCATATTCATAGAGGCAGAAAGTAGAATGGCGGGTGCTGGTGGGGGTGTAATAGGGTAATGGGGAATCATTGCTTAACAAAGACAGATGTCAATTTTACAAGATGAAAAGTTATAGGGATGGATGGTAGTGTGGCCGCACAACATTATGTCTACTTAATACCACTGAACTAACTATACACTAAAAATGGTTAATATGGTAAACATACATATTTTACCATAGTAAAAAAAATTATTTTAGGGCAGCCCGGGTGGCCTAGCGGTTTAGCGCCTGCCTTCAGCCCAGGGAGTGATCCTGGAAAACCCGGGATCGAGTCCCATGTGGGGCTCCCTGCATGGAGCCTGCTTCTCCGTCTGCCTGTGTCTCTACCTCTCTCTCTCTGTATGTGCGTCTAATGAATAAATAAATAAAATCGTTCTGAAAAAATAAATAAAAATAAATAAAAATAAAAAAAATATTAAAAAAAAAACCATATGATAAAAAAGCCTTCATGACCTGAGTCGTGGGAAAGATACTTTTAACAGGACACAAGCAAATGCTCCCATAAAGAAAAAGGTGCATCTTTTGGACTATATTTTAGTTAAGAACTTCCATCCTGAAAGCTAAGCCAGCTAAAAGTCAAGCTGTGCAGTGGGAGAAGATACTTATGGGACAAAGAGATTGTACATCCCCAGTGTGAAGAACTCCCAAGGACAGTTACATATCTGTGCTGGTCTCTTAGCTGGACAAAGGCGTGATGAAGATGTTCCCATGGGGAAGATGGGGCCTGGCCATGTAGGAACTCTGCATACTTCTCTTTGCAACTTTTATATAAAATCTAAAGCTATTAAAAATTAAAAGTTTACATTTAAGAACAGGTTAGTGAGGGGCCGCCTAGCTGGCTCAGTTGGATAAGTGTCCAACTCTTGATTTTCCTCAGGTTGTGATCTCAGGGTGGTGGGATCGAGCCCCAGGTCGGCTTCACACTCTGTGAGGAGTCTGCTTGTCCTCCCCCTGTGCCCCTCCCCACTCTCTAAAATAAATAGATAAATCTAAAAAAACAAAAACAAAAACCACAGAACAGGTTAGTTCTTCCCCCTACAGATCATTCTCTCTGTGTTTGACTTAGAGGTACTTTCTTTTTCTCTCTCCCTCTTCACCAATGCTGTGGACCATGTGCATTAATTGGAATTTTGTGGAAATGTATGTATCACCTCACATTTGGGAGCCATCATAAATACATGAATTTGTAGGAGGCTTTCTCTGTGTGTTTACACGAGGATGCCACCCCTTTTCCCCTCACGGTGGTGAGCCCCTACTTCCTAACGTGGGGCAGGGGGATGGAAACAGTTATCCTGCAATCGTGGAGCATTTGGAGATTTGAGGAAAGCTTTCCAAACGTGAGAAGGACTCAAAAGTCTGGCTGATAAAACTGCAAAGTCAGGACATAGATTAAGAGAGATTTATAGCCAATTGCGGTTCAAGTCCTTTAACTAATATTAATTCTCTCTCCAAGTGGGAATGTGAGCAGGGAGCCCCATCTGTCTGAATCCCCTTTTATAAAAAGAAAAACCAAGCAAGGAATTCAGGTATTTTTCTCGAGTAGACCACCTTCTACACAATATTAGACTCTTGCCCCTCACCTTTAACTGCCTCCCCCACCCTGGGTCTCACTGGGGTTTTCCATCAGGAAAAGTATGAATCAGGCTTTCTCTAGAGTCCAATGTCCTTTAACACATAAGCATGCCCATCCACCTGGCACGGGGACCCAGCCACCACCATCTGGGGATCACAGGGAGACAGGCCCTGCTCATCCCCTTCCCACTCTCGGGTCTAACCATCAAATCCAGATGTTGAGCCCAGCAGCCTCGGATAACTGGTGCCTTCCCAGCCCCTCACCCAGGGAGATAGGATCATGGTGGTCCACGTGGGGCCACACCCAGGAAAGTGTAGCTGAGGAGCTCAGCATATGCTTTTCCTTTGTTACTTGGCATTCCTTCCCGAGAGGGAAGACCCAGCAAATTAATTCATATGATGTGCACTCAAAGGAATGAAAACATGGAGAATTTGGATCAACCTCTGTTGCCACCAAGAAGTGTAAATTCACAAATGGTTCCCAGTCACAGAATAACGGAGGAGGAGGCCAGTGGGGGCGACACTTCCCTTAGGAAGTGGGCAAGTTTGAACCAGCTTGCTCCAGTGGTTCCCAAACTGTGCGCAGAGGAACCCTGGGGGGCACCACAAACCCCCAGCGAGCAACAGGATGCTTTATATAGTTGTTAAGGAGACACAGTAAGACTCCAGGGAACCACTAGCTTCAGTTCACAAGTTCATAATTTCAACATTGGATTGTAGTGTGTGCTGTAGGTGGTGACAGATCTTTGTGGAGCTCGGTTTTCAGCTACCCCAGCGAAAAGCTAGAACCAAGCAAAAAATAGTGGCTATTTAAGGATTAAATAAAGTATTTTTCATTTTGACTTAAGTAGTTTTTTTTTTTTAAATAGCTACCTAGTTGTAAGGCTATAAATACTAAGTTGTGTGGATGTTACTCTTGATAACAGCATCATTAGGGCTTTCTTTTGGTCAAGGGACATCCTGCAAAGTGGCCACCATACTAGGACAGTATGGGCTTCTTAGCCCAGAGCTAAGTTTTGGGAACCTCTGGAGCAGGCTAATGTCCTCAGACTCATAAAGGACATGAAAACAAACCCCAAAGTGCAAACCAACTTGCTTACTGCTTTTTGCAACTCTCCCTACTAATATCTTTCCCACACTGAGTGCCTCACAAAGCTCTCATTCCATTCTCCAAAATGTAAACATATACTTTAAAATGTCATCAAAGAAAAACATCTTTTTTAAAAGACATCATTCCTCCACTGAATAAAGCATAAAATTCAGAATCAGATTTGAGATTCTATTTCTCAAACCTCCACTATAACTGACAGCCGTGGGCCAGTTGCTTCACTGAAAATCCTTTTTGCTGCAAACCAAGTGTATCTTTTTTTTTTTTTTTTTTTTTTTTTTTGTAAAACTAGAGTTCTTTTGGAGTCAGAAGCAGCAGAAAACTAACACCTAGGAGCAAGGTTACAAAGGAAGAGCAAACAAAAACAAAAACCCCATAACCACCTAGTGACAACTGGATGAATGAACCCTCTGGGGGAAAATCTCCTAAGGGGACTGCTGTCTTTGTGAAGCCAGGAGGACGGGACACCAGCTCAGGGGGACTCATATCTGCCTCTGGCTAACTAGATGTCCTCACGGCCATCCAAACGCCTCCTGCCTGTGGCCAAGCTGCAGGAGCAGGTGCAGGGAAGGGGGGCAGCCTATGACTCGGCCTGGCCTCCATTTCACACACCCCCACCCCGCCCCAGCTGCCACCAGCTTGGGGCTTGAGGCCTGGAGCCTCCCATCTTCCAGACCTCGGCTCCTGTCAGAACTCAAGGGGCTCAAAGCCACCAGCCCTTGGGCGCTTGGGCTGCCTGCTTCTCTCTAGGTCTCTGGCTGCCCCGGGCTGCTCTGTCCCCCCCACCCCACCTCACCAGATACGGGCGCGGTAACTCCCCCGTCGTGGTGCTGCAGGAAAATTCAATGAACAAGTACAGGTCAAGCCGTTACATCCGTGCTTGTGGCCCTGGATAGAGCTCGCTCTTGTTACTGTCAGGGTACACAGTTGCTGAATCAAATAACCAGTGTTCGGGCTTTTGAAATGTATATCCAGGTTCTCCTAGAGAAGTTTAGAGCACCTTGCCTCTTTTTTTTTAAAGGGCCCACCAAGGGACACCTGGGAGGCTCAGCGGTTGGGTGTCTGCCTCTGGCTCAGGGCGTGACCCCCAGGTCCCAGGATCTAGTCCCATGTCGGGCTCCCCGCGTGGAGCCTGCTTCTCCCTCTGCCTGTGTCTCTGCTTCTCTCTCTCCTTCTCTGTCTCTCTCACGAATAAATAAATTTAAAAAAATAAAATAAAGGGCCCATCAATATGGTATATTTTCATTTTCCTTAATTTGCCAATTTGATTCACACCATGATCTTCTGCTGTACGCCCACCCAGAGGTAATTCGGTTTTCTGTCTGGTAAGGACTGTTCAGAGGCATTTTTACACAAGCCAGTCCCCCTTCTCAAGAGGCAGTTCTGTCTTCTTGGAGAGCCTGGTCTCTGTGGCTGCCCGGCTGTTTGGTGTGGTGGACCCAGGACACGCCAACACCGCCTTTCCCTTCCCTGGGGCGAACCCCAGTCCACTCAGGGCGCTGCTCTCACCATGCCCACCTCACTGCCCCTCCTGAGCCCTCCCCCCACACTCCTACGCTTGGGAAGCAGGGCAGAGCTCACAATCCCACCCCTCAACCGCCAGCAGGACCCCTTAACTGCTGAGCAGCTCCCCCAACCGTTGAACAGCACCCTCAACCGCTGTGTTGCACCCCCTAACCACTGAGTGGCACCCCCTCACCACTGAACAGGACCCTTTAACCACCGAGCAGCACCCCCTAACCTGGAGCAGCGCACCTAACCACCAACAGGACCCCCTCAACTGTGAAAGGACAAAAGCAAGCATCCCCCAAAAAGACTCTTTCCCGAAAAGAATTTTAAGACACACATAGAAACTTACAACAGACAAAGGAAGATGTTAACTATGTTTATGAGGAAAAAATAGAATTGGCGGTTCTAAGCTTAGAGCAGTGTCCTCCTGGAAGGAGAGAAATGGATCAACTTTAGTTGAGTAACTATAAAAGGAGAAAAGGAGGCCAGATAAAAGGAAGGAAGGCGTGTTCTGACGTACATGTGAATAGGAAACGAGCACCTTTCATAAAGCGTTAACAGTGAAAGGATTGATTGTAGGGCAGAAAAGGAGTCCTGTTGGGGTACAGAGGGAAGGGCCTAGGCTTGCCAAGGAAACGCTCCAGTGTTTCAGGTCACACAGTACTGAAATACGAGGTCCGCGAGAGGAGGAACCAGCCCAGACCTACAGAACAGCACCAGAAGGCCAGTGGGGGCTGCTCAGTGGGTGTCCCAGCCTGGGCATCTGGCCTGGGCGTCCCGTCCACATTTGTCAGAGCTGTGCACCCAATAGCCCTGGCCTTACATGTGGGGAAATGTTCCCTTTTTTCCATTTTTTGGAAGAGTGTTTGAAGACAGGACGCCTGGGTGGCTCACCGGTTGAGTGTCTGCCTTTGGCTCAGGGCATGATCCTGGATTCCTGGGATCAATGCCTGCATCGGGCTCCTTGCATGGAGCCTGCATCTCCCTCTGCCTGTGTCTCTGCCTCTCTCTCTCTCTCTCTCTCTCTTTCATGAATAATAAATAAAATCTTTAAAAAGAAAAGAGTGTTTAAAGAATTGGTAAATGTTTGGTAGAATTTGGGTTGAAGCCACCTGGGCTTCTCTTTTGCAGGAGTTGGTTTACATTGCATCTCTTCCACTCGGCCCCCACCAGCCCTCGCCTTCCTCTCCTTCCCTTCCAGCGTCCAGCTCTCCCTACTCACCTGAGCTCATGGCCCCGCATCACCCAACTGAGGATCAGTGGCCTAGGCACCCCTTCTCTCTGCTCTCCCTGAGATGTACCTGCTGTGGCTCCTGGACCCCTGCAGGAATAGGGAGTTAGCCATCCTACCTTACAGCAATATAGGGCAGATTCTCCCTGGCTCTGTGGTTTACTTTAGTGGGCCCTGGGGATGCTACTTTGTGGTTTGAAAATGCCAAGTGGACCACTCTTCACAAGGACCTTCAAGAAATTGGAGCACCCCTGAAGTTATAGGCTAAACCCGTAACAGAGAGACTCACAGTCCATTCCCACTGTTTTCCCTCAAAAATTGACTGGTCAAAGACATAAGATTGCAGGCAACAAAGAGACAAATCCACCCCTAACTATAGGCATAGATGAGAATGTTTGGAAAGATGGCTGTGGTCTCACTGTGGACATCCAGACAGCTCCTGCCTGGGTCGTAGCTTCACTGATGGCTCACATCCTGAACTAGAGACGCTCCCCACCATGATGGGAACCCCATGAGCACCACTGCAGGGAGGCAGGTCAATGCAGTGCAAACTCGTGGCTTGGTGGCTTAACAATCTGAAGGACACAAGCTGGGGCAACCTGCTCCATCCCAAACCCCAGTAGGTAGGCTGTTTGCAGATACTGTAAGAAAGGGAACATGGGGGATCCCTGGGTGGCTCAGCGGTGGGTAGCGCCCTGGGGTATCCCTGGGTAGCACCTGCCTTTGGCCCAGAGCATGATCCTGGAGACCTGGGATCGAGTCCTGCATCGGGCTCCCTGTGAGGAGCCTGCTTCTCCCTCTGCCTGTGTCTCTGTCTCTCTCTGTGTGTGTCTCATGAATGAATAAATAAAATCTTAAAAAAAAAAAAAAAGCAAAGGAAACATGGGATTTAGGATTGCCTAGCTTTAAAATGCAAAAAGGATCAAGAGTCCACAAATCCGTCCCCCATATGTCCTCCATGGATCCTCTTGGGGTCCATGACTAACTCCATGCAAGGGGGGGAATAATCAGTGGGTGCCCCCACCTTCCAAGCGGACTCCCCCATTGACACCTCAGCTTTTCCTCCAACTTCAGAGTAGGCAAACTGTGCTTGGGAATGTTCCACAAGACCTGCTAATCTAAATATTCTTCTCTCGGGATGTCTGGATGGCTCAGGGGTTGAGCATCTGCCTTTGGCTCAGGGTGTGGTCCTGGAGACCTGGGATCGAGTCCTACATCGGGCTCCCTGCAGGGAGCCTGCTTCTCCCTCTGCCTGTGTCTCTGCCTCTCTCTCTGTGTGTCTCTCATGAATAACTAAATAAAATATATATTTATTTTATTTTTTTAATAAAATATATTTTTTTAAAAAGTAACTAATTTGAAAGTTTGGAACAAGCAGTGTGCAATCCAAGGACTCAAATATCCAAGGTCTCCAGAGACCCTGCCTCAGAGTGAGCCTTGTGGGGAGTCAGCGAGCACGTCCCCCACAAAACAAGGGCTGTGACAGTGGTGTGGTGGCAAGCCCTCTGGCCACTAGGTAATGGTCTTGGGGTCCTAGGATCAAGATGGGCTCCCCACTCAGCAGGACTCTGCCTGTCTCCCTGTCCCTCTGCCCCTCCGTTGCTCCCACATACATGCTCTCTCCCTCTCAAATCAGTAAGTGAATCTTAAAAAAATTATTTTCATGTTTTTATGATCTTTTAATTGGTCTTCAGGAGAAGAGAGGTAGATGCACAAACTGAAAATTCCATCTGGAAATGAAAATGTTTACACATTGCTTTGTCACTTTTTAAAGTGCTAGTTGTACACATCTCCATATCTTTAAGTGTTCTCCAAATAGAAATTCTCAATGACTGTGAAGGATTCCCATCATCCAGTAAACATACATTTTTACATCATTTTCCTATTATTAAATATTTTGTTTCTAACTTTTAAGTTTTTTTGTTTTGTTTTGTTTTTCCTTTTTTTTTTTAAAGATTTATTTATTTATGATAGACACAGATAAGAGAGAGAGAGAGAGGCAGAGACACAGGCAGAGGGAGAAGCAGGCTCCATGCCGGGAGCCCGATGCGGGACTCGATCCCGGGACTCCAGGATCGCGCCCTGGGCCAAAGGCAGGCGCCGAACCGCTGAGCCACCCAGGGATCCCCTAACTTTTAAGTTTTTAATACCAGTTGGTGAATGTACAGTATACTAGTAGATTCTGGTGTACATTATGTTTTTAATTTTATTTTGGTTTTTTTTTTAAGATTTTATTTTTTAAGTAATCTCCACACCCAATGTGGGGCTCGAACTGACAACCTTGAGATCTAGAGTACATGCTCTACTGACAGAGCCAGCCGGGTGTCCCTTTTTTATTTTAAATAGTTATAAACAGTAACATAAATTACAATTAAAACAGCAATGGATATCTTTATATGTGAATCTTTCTAGACATCTCTGATTATTTCCTTGAGAAAATTTTTGGAAGTGATGTTGCAAGACAATCAGGAAACACACCTCAAGGTATGAGACACGATGACAAACCACTCTCTCTACTGATTGTATCCACTTACCACCCCCGACAGCAGAGGGTGACTTCAGGGAAGTGACTTGGAAGTGTCTCTGAGCTTGTTAAAATAAAATTCTACCTAGTTAGACTTAGCTAGGACTTAGCTAACCCGAAGTTAACTAACGAAATATGAACTAGGATTCTAGCTAAATAGGATTTAATGGACTATGGATCCAGTGGACTGTGACCTGCTTGAAACTCAAGGGCAGAAGAAGCTGATGTAGGGTCATTTGAAGGCCAATGGTAGGTCATATCCTCTCTCATGTACTCAAAGGTATCTCTTCCCCAATCTAGAAATTCTTTGCATTTAAATAAGCTCTTTGGTCGGGATGTCTGGGTAGCTCAGCGGCATAGCGCCTGCCTTTGGCCCAGGGTGTGATCCTGGAGTCCTGGGATCGAGTCCCACATCAGGCTCCCTGCATGAAACCTGCTTCTCCCTCTGCCTGTGTCTCTGACTCTTTCTCTGTATCTCTCATGAATAAATAAAAATCTTAAAAATAAATAAATGAGCTCTTTGGTGAAAAATCTGAAAGTAAGACTGCAAGGGGAAGATATTGAGGTTGAGAAGTTTTTCAGAGGTGGGGGCATAGGAGAAGGAAAGCCATGGGGTGTTGGTGCTGCTCCCAGAGCCTCTACCAGCCTCTGCCTGCCTCTGCCTGCCTCTCCCGCTGCGTGTGCTCTCTCTCTCTCTCAAATAAATACATACATACATACATACATACATACATACATACATAAAATCTTAAGAAAAAAAAAACAAATTTCAAA